>NC_089222.1:1439000-2158500 GCF_963924675.1 Phocoena phocoena | reverse complement strand
TGCTTATCCATGTGGACATTATCCAGAACCTCCTCAGCCTTCTGGTTCACTGTCTGTGTGCACAGCATCCCATTAAGTTCAGCACTGAATCTATTTCATCAAGTCTCTTGGTCCACGGAGAAATGAGTCATCACTGGCCCACTGATCCCATAGGTTGGAGCTATGGGATCATCCACTCACCCCTTCATCGACAGCTTCTTTATTTATGTCTGCACTTGAGATTATTGTAAGTAGGAAGAAAACTCCTGGCCTGACTTTTCAAGAAACATAGATTCACGTATATAAATATTTATCTTTGAGAGGAGCATTTTATGCTTCACAACTAAGGGGGACAGAAACTTGCTGCGCCTTTTTAACTGAAGAGAGACTCTGTTTCCTTCCAACTGTGGGTCACTGCTTTGTCTCATTCTTTTCTGATTATTTTTTAAAAATACTTTTTTATGGTAAATTGATGTATGAAAAGCTGAGCATATTTAATGCATACAGTTTGATGGTAATGTGTATTGGATTTAATGTACACAGTTTGGACATATACATACACCCAGCTGTGAAAGCATGACCCCAATCAAGGTAATAGACATAACCATTCCCTCCAAGGTTTACTTGTGTCCCTCTGTTTTGTGTGTAGGGGAGATAAGAAAACTTAACATGAGATCTACCCTCTTACGTTTTTGAGTGCATGATATAGTATTAACTACAGGTACTATTTGCACAGCACATCTCCAGAACTTATTCATCTTCCTAACTAAAATTTTATGCCCATTGGACAAGGGTTCCCCGTATATTGACCTTTGCAGAACATCCCATTTGGCACAAGATGATGACTTAATGAGTCTGTTCTGATGCTAAGGAACTGTTTGTTGAGAGAGAAACTTCCCGGAGCGTATTTACTATTCCCTGTGCATCCCTGATTCCCAGAAAGAGATGGAAAACCTATGTAGAATAATCATATAAGTTTAGTATTAAAAATGCATTACCAAGAACTTACTGTATGCAGAGGAAAAGAAATGTTTGCCTCTAAGATTTTCCCAGGAAGAAGAGATTATGCAAGGAAAAGAGAAAGTGTGGAGATACGTTTGATTTGGGGGTAGGGACTCTGTACTATGTCATCAAATGAACAATGAGCAAGGGGGAAAAGGTGTCAACTGAGATTACTCCGGTGACTTGCAGTTCTGATCAACTTGTCAGGACGATGCAGAGGCTCATGTTTCACAAGCAAGAGCTCTGAACGATGGTTTTAGTGTCCCAGAGAGCTCAGTAACTGAGAAGTTTTCCACCTTATGGTGGATGTGTGTCTAATCACAGGAAGGAATCTTTTTAAAAATTATTTATTTGTTTGTTTTGCATTTCTCCACTCAGCAGCAGAAAATCTTGGACTGGAGCCCTTAGCTACACTCTGCTCGAGTGCCAATTTCCAGTGTTTTAAAATGAATCTTTCAACGAATACTAACGTTCTCAAAAGAAAGTACGCAGAGGCCAGCAAAACAGTGTTCGTGGCTTCAGGATGATAAAATGGGGAAAGCATTAAACGGGAAGTGCATGAACCCAATTTCTAATCCCAGCTCTGCTTTGTCCCAACTGTGTGACCTTAGGCAACTCACTTTACCTCTCTGGGCCTTAGCTTTCTCCTCTGTAAAATAAGTAAAGACTTCTGAGTCGTCCAATACAATAGTCCCTAAGTATGTGAATTAAATTAAGATTCAGTTTCTCAGTAACACTAGTGAACTTTAAAGTGCCACATGTGGTTAGTGGCTACGGTATTGCTAGCACAGATTGTAAACCATGTTCATCCTTAAAGAAAGTTCTTCTGAATAGTCTAGTAGAGATGATGTGTCTGTTCTATTCTAACTCAAAACTTTTGAATCTGTGCCCACATGCCATCTGTGTAAATCAGGATGATAAAGCATGGACTCCTGGCCCTAGAACAGTAGTGCTTGTCTGCTAAACTTGCTAATGAGGGTGGCATTTGTGACAGAGTGGTGAGGTATTGGCTGGGATCACTGTTCACCCACCAAGCAGATGCAACATGAAACAGGGTGGAAAACCCCACCAAAGAAGAATGAAAGAGAGAGGGGCTGGCAGATGGCACTCCTGCATTCCCATCCCCAAACCTCCCACGTGGTCAAACCTCAGAAAAGAGCAGAAATATTAGACCCAGCCCTCAGAGAACAAGGGTGTTTATTGTATACTTACCCATAACCAGCTGATTCTGGATAATTCACAATTTAGAACCTGGTTAATGCTATAAGAACTCAATTCCAAAGAAACCTGTGTCTAGAGTAGCTAGCATCATAGGCTCAACTTCCCAGCAAACCATCAAGAAAATGCTACCCAGTACAATCTCTCTGGGCCTCAGAACGTGGTATTCAGAAGACCAAATTGTGATCATTTCTGGTCATTCAGCTCCTGTCCTTTGGCCACTTAACTCCTATTCTTTCCTTGGACACAGCTGACTTTGGTTGCTCCCGTGGTCGTTGGTGTTTACTTTTCCAGTCGGGAGCTCAGAGCATAGAAAAGGGGCACGGTTAGAAGGATGTGGGGATTCAGGCCAAATGCAAATAATTCCTGCACATTTTTCATTCTAATGGAGCGCAATTGAATCCACAGCTGAACCTCATTTAATCATGGCCTCGGGGTCTAGAGAGCTGGGCCAATGGAAAATCCACGGCAACAGTCTTTCAGCCTGAAGTTTACATTCTGTGCTCAACCCATGTCAAGCTCTTGCTCTAATAAAGTAGGACTGATCACAAACATTTATCTAGCACTAGTTATGCACTTGGAATGCTTCCAAATGCTTTAGATAGAGAATTGCTCGTTTAATCCTCAGGGAAACTTACGAGGTAGATATTGTGAGGCGTTCCCATCTGACAGTGTGAAACTAAGGCACAAAGAGTTGAAAAGATTTGCATGAGGTCACAGAACTAGGAAATGATGACCATGGATTCTGCACTCAGGCACTCTAGTTTCCAGTCTAATCATGATGCTATATAGCTTTTCTAAGTAAAATAGATTTTTAGCTGAAAGCCAGCTTGTAAATAGCAGAACTTCCGTAAATGAGGTAGTTTCAAGGTTGACATATTAGAAAATGAGGCAGAGTGATTGTGACAGGAACGCGGGTGAGCCTGGTTGACCCCATTTCAACAAATCAGTGACCACACCGGTCATGCAAATTACAACCCCAAACACGTTCTTACCACAGAAGCTCTTAGCTAATACAGCATTATTAATTCATTAAGACTTTTACCTTCTCCTTACTGGGAAAGTGCAACAGTGATGTAGTCAGAAGGAAGCACATGATAATGTCGATGGGGGCATAAAAAGGTGATGTAGAAAAGCAAGGAGTTGGGAGAATAACTTTGAAATGTAGGGGAGGAGCCCACTTGAGATTGGGTTTGAGCTGATGGTGTTTGTCATCTTTTAGAGTGTTTACAAAGAAGTGCAGCAAGGGGCAAGGTACTTCTTCCTGCAATCCAGGCAGCTGCTACCCCATGGTTAGAGAATTTCCTATGATAGTAGTCAGGGTGAGACTCTTCCAGACACAATATGAGAAAAGGCTAAGAGGTTAATGCACAGTCATACATCTAATATGATTTGTCAGTGAAACAACCCTCTCCTTTGAGGCAGTAGTATGAAATAGTTCAATGCTTTCCCTAAGACATTGAGGGTCACATGTAGTAACTTAAAAAAAATCAGTTTATCTGAGTGCTATATGTCTATCTCTTTCATACTCACTTTGTATTTCTCTTTGGTGGTAAACATTCTGAAATTCATTTTAGAGACAGAGGCCTGCTTTAAGAAGATTTTGTCACTGTGTCCACTCCCATCACCAACATCCTCATTTCAGCACACATGCACACCCACACACACACACACACACACACACACTTCTCAATCTGAATTCCAGCATGAAGTATCAAGTTCTATAAGCATTTAGCATTCCATTTTCCTGGATCTGTTATTTCTATTCACTTCCTTTTGCACCTCCACTCCCTTTCCTAAATGATCAGGTCCTCTCTGGAGGCAAGGTCTGTAGGATTCAGCCATTACTAGGTTTGTAATTGGTTTTGGCCATTTACTAGCTGTGTCAATATGGAAAATGGAAACTTTTCTTATCCCCTCAGAGCCTCATTTTCCTCAGCTGTAAAATACGACTGCTGTTTCCGACTTCTCTGAGCTGTTGGGTGCAGATCAAACGTCTAGGGCGTAATAGATGTTTAAAGGATCAGTTTCTTTTGCCGGTTTCTTCCATTCTTGGCTCTAGAGCGTGGACAATGGTAGACATTAGTAAGCTCATTGAATGTTTGTATGAATGAAAGAGGATGGATTCTTAGTGCATGGCAATGGTTCTGAGCTCAACCCAGTAGAAACATCTCCGGAGCACACTATTAACTCGATTTCGATCCCTTACTTTCCTAAGTTCTTTTCTCTGTCTTTTTACAGACTGTGCATCTCAGTCCTTTTTGGTCATACCATTATAATGGCATATCTGACTCTGCAGATATGTGGGTTCACTATGAGCTGTGTAGCCCTAATAGCTAGGAAGATGATGAAAATAATTCAGAATAAAACCAAGCAGTTGAATCCAATCAAGGTTAAGATAGCATGCATTACAAATTTTCTCGAATAGACAAGAGAATAAGATACTGATAGGACTCCCACTCAAGGTAGTAGGCCATTTGCCTTGTTAAACTCTTAAAGTCTCCACCACAGTGATCATAAAAAGCATGGAAATAAATTTTAATCAAGGTCCTAGACAGTATCTCTAGTTGTTTTTTTTTTTTTTTTTTTTTTTGCGGTACGCGGGCCTCTGACTGTTGTGGCCTCTCCCGTTGTGGAGCACAGGCTCCGGACGCGCAGGCTCAGCGGCCATGGCTCACGGGCCCAGCCGCTCCGCGGCACGTGGGATCTTCCCGGACCAGGGCACGAACCCGTTGGCCCTGCATCAGCGGGTGGACTCTCAACCACTGCACCACCAGGGAAGCCCTCTCTAGTTCTTATGTAACCTTTACTAGTTGAGACAGTGACTTCAAAATTGTTTAGATAATATAACTCTTGTTAGCAAATAAGAATCTTTTAGCGTTGAGAAAATTTGGAAATAAATGTAGGCATGCTTAAGAGAATTATGGTATTAATATTGTGTATTAAATATGTGCTTGACATCTTAAGAGTTTGTAATATTTAAAATAATTTTGTCTTTGAGAGTAATGTATCAGCTTTATGATTCCAATGTGTAATAGCAATTGATTTAAATGAGTGATTTGAGATTGAAGTTTCACCATGCAGTGTGAGACTGTTTAATACAAATTTAAAATTTCTATTTTTATAAGTTTAATTTCTAGATTTGAAAAAGGAGTGATTTAGGTGCTTGAGAAGATTTTTCACATGTCAAGTATTTGAAGTTCTTAAAAAAGAAATTTAATGTATTAAATTTATAAATTGAGTTTAAAATATTCAAAAGAGTTAAAAATTTGAAGTTTTAAATAGGACAGAATATTAGTTGAAGTCCCTTTAAAACTGTGTTAGATTTTGCTAAATTTATAAATAAAATAAAAAGATTTGTAAGTAGAACTTAAAACAAGAAAAAAACTAGAATATTTAATTAATTGTAATAAATTAAATATTAATATTAAATGACTTCTGGATAATCTTTTCTATTAATGTCTTCCTAGGGAACCCGAAATCTTACCTCAACAGCTCATTAAACCTAGTTTTTTTCATTCTTCTTTTGGTGACTATCCCAGCAATGAATTGGGGAGTTGGATGTCAGCCACCTGAAGGGTCCGTGTTATGGGGTCTGAACCAGCACTGAAATTAATCAGGAAAATGACTTCGGGCAGCTCCGATCTCCACACACAATGTTGTCTATAATGGGCAAAGTGTAAATATAGTCTTCTCTCTCAGAGATGCCCACCTTCTTAGGTGAATAAAGAAAGATAAGGAGGGAAGAAAATAAAAAAATAACACAAAGTAACAGCAACAGGAAAATGAAACAAAATAAAAACAAAGCAGAAATCACCAGCCCTGAACTGAAGTTAGCTCTGCTGGAAAAGTTGGTACAGTCAAGCGGAAACCAAAGCATGATGGGAGATGTCATTCCAGCATGATGAAGAGTGATGTATCCTAATAGCTAAATGTCAAGCCATTTCATATGCATTACAAAAAAGACAACTGGAGTGAGAACCGGAACTGCAGAAAAGTGGCAAGCATTTAACCTTCATGATAGTATTTCAGAAGATATTTTGTTGCTTTATGCCTGTAAGGTATGTCTGTCCATAGTGAGTGAAAATGACCGTCTGTAATCAGTTACAAGTACCAAAATATGGTGACATAAAAGGTAATTTCAAATGAATCACAGCCTTGTATTATATTAGTACATATAATAAATGTCTTATTTTGAATATATACAATTTTATTAATGGACACTTAGCTCCTCACTAATAAATGTTAAACAAAAATAAAGAATATCAGTTTGAACCATATGCTGAGTTATGGCCTGTTGGGGGCCAACATGACCAAGGTTAGCCCTCTTATTTATCCAGGGGTGGAAGTTATGCTACAGGAAAATATGCTACAGAAAAATACGATACCCAGGTACATATAGTAGAGACTATATTCCCCCAAATAAAATCAATGTTTCGTTGAGTTTGGCATCACTGTGATGCCAGAAACACCCTGCTTTATCTCCCCCCTTTTCTAGCTAATCCCTCTTTGGTGTTTGAGCTAGCATTTAGTAATCTAATGTGCTGCTAAATATGGCACTGTTTTAAGTTTTCTTCTAACAGATTTTTGTTTTAAATAAAGAGAAGGCTCAGGATATTTCAAGGTGTTTTAACATTTCCATTTTCTGAACTCTTAAAAAATATTTGGATCTGGATAGAATATAATCATTTGAAAACACAATTTAACAGTCTTCTTGTCCAACGCAGTTAAGACAGTGCATCTGAGGAGAAAATAATTCACATTTACTGAATTCCTTCCAGGTGCCAAACAAGCTTGAATCATAGTCCTTGAGAGATGCACTTTTGTCATCTCTCTACCTTTGGTACTTGGCACTAAGTCATGTCCAGCAAGAGTTTGTTGAAATGTACCAGCTTACTAATGTAAAGGAGTCACTTGTTTATAAGATCCAACTCCTGACAGAGAAGTGAGGGCTGGAACAGAAGCCTTCAGAAAGTTCTTGGAAACAAAGCAGAGAAAATGATGACTTCTAGAGATGGGAGATATGGGTTAGCTATAATTTTAGGGACTTCAACTACACTTGGATGAAATTTCCATAAATTTCTACAGCATTAGGGATTTTCTTTTCTTTTCTTTCTTTCTTTTTTTTTTTTTTTTGATAGGCAAGAAGTGGATTTATTTAGAGAGATTCACATTCCATAGACAGAATGCGGACTGTCTCAAAAGGCGAGAGTGGCCCTGGGAGAAACACACTCCACAGACAGAGATTGGGCCATCGCAGAAGGTGAGCGGCACTAGGAATTTTCAATGGATATTCTTACTTAAGTGGCATGGTTTCATTTATAAAGCTAGTGGAAAGAAGCTGAAATGTATGTAGAAAGGAAAATGTGAAAATAGGAAGGCAAGAATCAGAGAATAGACATTCTGATAGTAATGGGTCATGTCAGTGTATATCCACTGAAATGAGATTGCTCTAGACAGAAACAATTTTAAAAATCAGGTGAGACTGAGTTAGACCACACATTTCTGCCAAAATATTGTGTGTGTGTGTGTGTGTGTGTGTGTGTGTAGTGTGTCTGTCTGTCTGAGAAGTCAGTTGTTTATTCTGACATTCTGATTGTCTGAAATAGTGTCAGGAAATCCATGCAGTGGATTCTTTCATTTGGGTTAAGATATAGTCCCTGCAAAGATCTTACGAGACACTATCACATTTTTTTTTTTAAATAATCATTTATCTACATTTCTCCTTAGCTAATGGTTTTCTGGTCACACATACTGAACGATAGCTTCAGTTGTCTTTTGCTTGACTAATTATTATAAATCCTCACACCTAGACCATGTCTCAACACAAAAGAAGCTTTCAGGAAATGTTAGTGTTGATGAGTTTTTGCTGAGAAAATTAAACCCAACAGAGACTTCTCCTCTTGGTAACTAGGAGAAAAGCCCTATTGTTTCTTTGGGCCTGAGATACTAATGATTTAAGCTGATAGATTATTAAATTTTGCTGTTTTAATACATTCATAAAAATACATGTATCAAATAAGTGAATGCTGCAAATTCCACACTATATTTCAAAGTGCTGTTCACTAGTCTATTGTAAAGTGTTGTAAGACACATATAAAAATATTTAAGGCCCTTCTGAGAGCTATAAAAATGACAATGACCGTCTGCTGTTTAAACTCAAATACTAGGCCTAGTCCAGTTTCCTGAACTTGTGGATAATTTAATGAAAATTTCCTGAATAATCAAATGTTGCTACAATCAATTCAATGAGAAGAAAAAATAAATAAATCAACAAATTTGTATCAACTAGGTAAAATGACAAATTAACAACCTTTTATTTTACATCTGGTCGGTCAAGAGGAAGACTCTCTTCAGATGCCCACAAGCCTCAGAACCCACACCCATTTCTGAATGGCTGGCTGGTGAATCAGGAGTCCTCTTGAGGCAATTATAGAGAAAAAGAGGAAGAAGAACATGTTTCTCAGCCACTAAGTTTCCTATTAGTCTGTGTAGAAACAGAAAAGCATTCAAAGTTTATTTTATTATTTTTTTCTTAAGAGCAGTTAAACTTTGTAAGAAAGCAGACCACAATTTAAAAAAAAAGTTTAATACGGGCTTCCCTGGTGGCGCAGTGGTTGGGAGTCCACCTGCCGATGCAGGGGACGCGGGTTTGTGCCCCGGTCCGGGAAGATCCCGCATGCCGCGGAGCGGCTGGGCCCATGAGCCGCGGCCGCTGGGCCTGCGCGTCCGGAGCGTGCGCTCCGCGGCGGGAGAGGCCGCAGCAGTGAGAGGCCCGCGTACCGCAAAAAAAAAAAAAAAAAAGTTTAATACTCTGCTAGATGTATAAAATGATGACCTTGCAAGGAAGAGAAGAAAAAATATCCCGATGCCTCTGTAAGAGCATTTTGCTTCTGTGTCTTGTACTCCAAACTCCTTCTTACAGAAAGAGGTGAAAGAAGTCTCGTGACCACAGCCTTCTCATCCATCCCTACTCATTTTCGCTTGGCCATCCTGTGCTGCTTAAATATCAGCTAGATACAGACCACCCCAAAATATAATCTCCAGCCCAAATCCCTTGACTGAACTCCATTTATGGGTCCCCAGTTGCTTATGGGCAAGATCCACCCGAGGGCTGCATAGACGTCTCAGATTTAGGGTGCTCAAAACAGATACTGTTTTTTTTTTTTTTTTTTTTAACCAGCCTACCCTCTTCTGTAGTGAATAGGTCTATGATCCACAGTCACCAAAACCAGAAACTGAGACATCACAGTGAACTCCTCGCTCCCTCCCCCCTCACACGTGAGAGATATTCATCATCACTGATGATCTGTACATCTATACGTGATCTATACACTGATGACCAATACATCACTGAGATCTATTCATTCCACATGTGCAGTACATCCTAAGTCCACATATTCCTCTCTGTTCCCTGTGCCGCTGCTAACTGCAGAATTGCTTTACAATTTAAAAAATTAATTTCATTTTAATTAATTTAACTTTCATTAAAAACTTTCTTATTTTTAAATTAGAACTCGGGGGGATCTAAATAAAATTCTAATAAAGTCTCATTACAAAGAAAAACAAAAATATATATAGAAGTATACATAATAAAGTCTCTTACATTTCCCCACCTCACTCTCATCTCCAGAAGTAGCAATTATTAACATATTATCTAGTGTCCTGCCAGATCTTTTTCTAAGCATTCAAGGAAATATGCACTTATACACATGATCATAGCTATTCAAACATGAATGGAATTACAGTGTCTTGATTAATAATACTGTGTTAGCCGTGTCTTGGAGATTATTCCATATTAGTATATATAATAATATCTAACACTTATTTAGTAATAACTATGTGCTAAAAACTGTTCTAAGTGTTTGATATGTATTATCTCACCTAATTATCACACTGTATCTGTGTAGTTAGTACTATAAATAATATCCCCGTTTCACACATCAGAAAATAGAGGCGTATAGAAGTTAACTAACTACAGATAAAATAGACTTAAAAATGATTTAGCTAAGTTGCAGAATATAAAGCCAATTTAGATTTCTATATACCAGCAACAAACAAACTGAAAGTATTAAAATACACAATAGCATAAGAAATCAAGTAAGAATAAATAGAACGTGTTGTAAACTAAAAGTTATAAAACATAATTGTGTGAACTTAAAAAAACACCTAAATAAATGGAGAGAGATTATGTCCCTGGAAGATTCTATTTTGTAAAAAATTAAGATTCTCCACAAATTGGTCTATAAAATCAATATAATTAAAATCCCACAGAGGTATGTGTATACAAATGAAAAGGGCCAAGAATAGCCAAAACAATACTGAAGAAGGTCAACGTGGAAGAAAAATTAGAGTCAAGCACCACATTTATTTTAAAGGAATAGGAAGATGGTATGGACAGCAAAACACATGTCACAGAATATAACCTCAGTAACAGATTCATCCTTATACAGTCACTTGATTTATGAAAAGGGCACAACTGCAGAGAAAGTGGGAATGGATGGTCTTTTCAGTAAATGGTGCTAGAACAGTTGAATACCCACAAGAAAATGAAATCTTGACAATATCTTTTAACACACACACACAATTCCAAATGAATTGTATACATTAAAATAAGAAAAGTAAAACAATAATTTTCTAGAAGAAAACATAGAGGGATGTCTTTGAAACCCTCTGTAAGGTAAAGATATTTTAAGCAAGTCACAAGAATAGTAAAAACCATAAAGAAAAAAAAAAGGATAAATTGGTCTAAATTAAAATGAAGAAGAAATTCTATTCCTCTAAAGACAGCATTTAGGACAGTGAAAGGGCAAACCCTAGATGGACAAAGATGTTGCCCTGTACTTATGGGATGAAAGATTTACATCTAGAATATATTTTTTAGAATTTAATAAGAAGAAAGGCAGATGGACTAAAAGAAACGAATCACAAAAGACATCCAAATGACCCACAAATACATAAATATAAAGGGCTCAATATCATTACTCATAAATAAATGAAAACACAAGGAAGTACTACTACAGTACACCACCAGAACGGCTATAATGAGAAAGACTGAAATGTCTAATATTGGAGGGAACATATTACAACTGTGCTAAAGAGAGTTCAAATGGGTCCACCAGTTTAGAAAAACGGTTGCACACGCTCATACCCTGTGATGCAGAAATTCCATTCCAGAAGGCCTGAATAAGAATGGTCTGGATCAGTTTATAGAAAAATAGAAATTATGAGTTCATAAAAGTCTGGTGGACGGGTTCATGCCCCGGTCCGGAAAGGTCCCACATGCCGCACAGCAGCTGGGCCTGTGAGCCATGGCTGCTGAGCCTGCGCGTCCGGAGCCTGTACTCCGCAACGGGAGAGGTCACAACAGTGGGAGGCCTGCATACAGCAAAAAAAAAAAAAAAAAAAAAAAAAAAAGGCTGGTGGAAATCACCCCCAAATTGTCTGAACCTAATGCCTATTTAGGGGTATTCAACTCCATTTAAATTTTCTTCTATTTAAGAAATAAACAAAACTGGAAACCACTCAGATGTCTATCAAAAATAGCATGAATAAATACATTTGTGGAGTATTCACACAATGGAATGTTACACAGGAATAAAAACTAACAATAACTACATGCTATTACATGGATGAATTCCTACTTTAAGAGAAAAAGCCAGACACAAAAGCACAAATGTGTGATTCAGTTTATGTAGACTTCAAAAACAGATAATACTAGTCTATGATTGTTTAAGAAAGAATAGTGGTTACATTAATGTAGTTTTCTTTAGGGACAATGAAGGGTACTTCTGAATATTATTTTAATGTTTTCTGAGTACTGCCTTTATTTCTATTTATATTTGTGAAAATTAGTCTACCTTACAAGTGCTTTGTGCACATTTTATATGTGATATACTGATAAAATTAAATGTAAAAAATAATAAAAGAATGGAATTAATGGTAATATAGTGAATAATTTTGTAAATTTATAAGAAATGGACAAATTCCAAAAAGATATAGCTTTTCAGAATTGACTCAAGAAAAAAAAAGAAAAAAATACCTCTAGGGCTTCCCTGGTGGCGCAGTGGTTGAGAGTCCGCCTGCCGATGCAGGGGACACGGGTTCGTGCCCCGGTCCGGGAGGACCTCACATGCCGCGGACCGGCTGGGCCCGTGAGCTGGGGCCACTGAGCCTGCGCGTCCAGAGCCTGTGCTCCGCAATGGGAGAGGCCACAACAGTGAGAGGCCCGCGTACCGCAAAAAACAAAAACAAAACAAAAAACCTGTAAACTGTTCAAGAAACTAAGCTTTTTATGCATTCCTTTTTCATTTGTGATGTCAGAGTTATGTTATCCTTGTAGAATACTTCCATATTTACCGTAATTTCTGTACTCTGGAGCAATTTCTATTTTATAGAAATTATGTGTTCATGAAAATCTGGAGAAGCATAAGATACTATTTTGACCTTATGTGGATTTAGGAAGAAATATTTGACTACCTTTACTTTTCTTCTATTCAAATATCCTATCTCTAATCTATTAAGGTCTTTTTTTTAAACTTCCTTTTGAATTAATTTTGGAGATTTGAAGTTCCCTAGAGACATGTCTACTTTCACGTTCACATTTATTTAGCTGCATCATCGATTGTTGGGTAACTAGTTTATCTACCCTGGAAGGCAGAGGTATAGTTCCTTCTATGAAAGTAACGTTGGTTGCTTGAGCTGCAACATACAGCAGAAGCACCTAAAAAGGTGGATTTTTACACTTTCCAAGGGTGTGTGGTGGGGAAGATCGAGTGGTAGAATTATAGTCCCTTGACAGGATGAAAAATAGAGATAGAGCCAAAAAGACAGAAGAAGATGAGAAGGTGTATAATATGATCCTTCCACATCATCTTTCAATTTTTTTTTTGCTGTACACGGGCCTCTCACTGTTGTGGCCTCTCCCGTTGCGGAGCGCAGGCTCAGCGGCCATGGCTCACGGGCCCAGCTGCTCCGCGGCATGTGGGATCTTCCCGGACCGGGGCACGAACCCGTGTCCCCTGCATCAGCAGGTGGACTCTCAACCACTGCGCCACCAGGGAAGCCCCCATCCTTCAATTTTTTATTAAAGTTTTTAAAGTTAGAAAATTCTGAGTATGATTCAATTTCTCATGGGTAATGGCCAAAAGACTTACACCTCTCTACCGGTTGTCATGGGTTTTTAACAATAAGTGCACACTAATGCATGAATGCAAAGTCAGAAAACGATGAGAAGTATTAGAAATTATTGGAAGAATTCTGAACTGAAATTGCAATTCACATTAATCAGGTTTTCCATGCATAGGTCATAGCAGGTACATAGACTACATCTGTATGCCCAGCTCTTACCACATTCGTTGACACAATGTAGGCACTCAATGTATACATGTCAAATTGAAACACTGGCTTGAACACTGAGGATAAGAGAGCATTCCAGCCCCTCTTACAGTGATCAGTGGATTCTTGAAAATGTCCAAGATGGTGGAATATACAAATGAACTATTAGTTTACAACTCCCCAAATTTGTTAGATTCCTGCTATAAGCATGACACAGGCTTCCAATAGGCTGGTGGGGTAACCCAAGGTCCAGACAATATACCGCCATCATCACATCAAGCTCCAAGAAAGAGAAAAGAATCTGGGAGAGGGGATGATAAAGTAGAAAAGATTATAATTAAAGATCAAGGATTCTTTCACAGAGAATCCTTGTAGATTCCTTGGGTTTAGAAAGAAAATTCAGCTTTCTCTCTCTCTCTCTCTCTCTCTCTCCCAGAAATATTCTCAGGGTGCCTTCTGCTCTCTGATTTAGTCAGTTTGGATATTCATGGGTCCATTCATTTTTCTAGCTAATTTCAAGCACTGTTGAATGTAATTACCATTAAATCAGGCATATAACATGGTAAAATGTGTATTTGTAGTTCGTTCTTGCCTTACTCCAGAGACAAGGTCATGGAAAATAATTCTCTAAACTCTTGGGCTTTTGGGCTTTCAGGAACACAGCCTTTTTGTCATGTGACTTTCAGGGTGCATGTGTGCCCTCCTTTGTTTCAGCCTCCACTTTGGATGTTAAAAGTCAATAATACTCATCAACGTGTCTATCACACTAAGTGAAGTAAGTCAGGAAGAGAAAGACAAATATCATATGATATCACTTATATGTAGAATCTAAAAAAATGATACAAAACAGAGATATAGTCACAGATGTAGAAAACAAACTTATAGTTACCAGGGAGGAAGGGGGGGAGGGATAAATTGGGAGATTGGGATTGACATATACATGATACTATATATAAAATAACTAATAAGGGCCTACTGTATAGCACAGGGAACTCTACTCAATTCTCTGTAATGACCTATATGGAAAAGAATCTAAAAAATAGTGGATACATGTATATATATAATTGATTCATTTTGCTGTACAGCAGGAATTTACACAGCATTATAAATCAACTATACTCCAATAAAATTTAAAAAATAAAATTAATAAAAGTAAATGATTCTCTGCTTTTCTCCAAGAGAATTATGGGCTAACCTTTGTGATCTTGAAGTTGAAACAAACAATTTGATGTGTATTCTCCCCTTAAATATTTCAAGTTATCTACAGAAGGATTCATTTGACATCCAAAACATTTATGTGTAGTCTGTTTATTTCTGCAAGAAAAATCTTCTCCACCTTGCCCTTCCAGCTACCTAGAGATGGAATAAAAAGGGAGAAGCCTATAAGTGTGGACAAGGAAGGACCCTGGGGCAGGGCTGTCACTTACCTTGGTGGTGCCAGCTGCTCTGTTGGAAGTCATGAGTCTTGGTGGAAGTTTCCTGCCCAACTCTTTCAAGAACTTCTCCTGAAGTCACATATTTAGAATCAGTGTTGGAAGGGACGCGATATTACATTTAGTACAAGAAATCTATAGATAACATTTCCCTGAGGGTATCCGAGTATTGGTGTACAGCAGTTAATGCTATTTCCTAAATTTTTCCTAATTACGTTAAAAACAAGGCAATCACGTCTCAATCTTTGGTCCATTTGAAGCAACCACTGTAGTAATAATGCCTCTGTCTATCACACTAGAATCTAAATACAGATCATGAATAGACAGAATGAATACTGAAATGTGAGTTATGATACTGATATTAATATCTATGAAAAATCACACAAAGTGATTGATTTAAGAAAGAGATAAACATAAAGGAATGTGGGACAATATAAATAGTCTAGGTCAGTGACTGTTTCTTACTAACTGTTTTTTATCAGGCATTGAACACAGGCAGAGTACATGGCGGGGCTCAATTATCACGTGTTAAAAGATAAATAAGTAAATGAATGAGTCAATGAATAAAATAAATATGAAATCAGGCAGCATATCCACAGTTATGAAATGTACATAATGAGATTTGCAAGACTCATATTACTGAGGAGGAGGGTCGTTGGACAGGAATACACAGATCAGCTCCAAAATGAAATTAAGTGTAATTTATCTTTAATAAATACCAATAAATGCAGATTATTCTTTTCTTAAATGAAATATAAAAGGAAATAGATGTCAAATGGGAAAAAGCATAGTATAAACATGACACATATGTTACAGAACTCAGGTCTGGCTTATGGTCACTAAAGGGGAAAGGTGGGGTGGGAGGGATAAATTGGGAGATTGGGATTGACATGTACACACTACTGTATTTAAAATAGATAATCAACACGGACCTACTGTATAGCACAGGGAACTCTACTCAATATTCTATAATAACCTAAATGGGAAAAGAATTTGAAAAAGAATGGAGATATATATATATGTGTGTATAATCTGGATCACTTTGCCATACACCTGAAACAAACACAGCATTGTAAATCAACTATAGTCCAATACAAATTAAAAAAATTTTAATGAAATAAAAATAAAACCAAAAAAATATCACTACTCAAGAGGCAAATGTTGATAGAAAAGAAAGTTGCTTTTAATCCCAAAGATGGCAATCTGGGAAGAAGGCAGGTTCATGTCCCCCTAAAACCAACTCTGAAGATTCTGCTCTGCCATGAAAGTTTTTAAAGGGAAAAGGGAATTAATCTCAGCTAATGCTTGAGACAGGGGGTCAGAGTCATCACCATCCCCCACTGCCTGCAGGCTTGTTGTCTCCCTGTGATCTTTCTTTAGATGCTGTCATGTTCACACGGTGTGTTTTGAAGATTACCGAAGGGAAGCTAAAGAAGAGATCTGGTCATCTGTTAATTGCTTATTCTTCTTTCCTACTTCTTTGATCTAAGAAAAAAACCAGCAGGTTTAGGCAAGGTATTGTGTGATCCAAAGATTTAAAAGGTGTGCTTGCGACAGAGATGACCAGAGCATGGGGCACCTGGTTTAAGGTTAGTTACAATACAGCTTTGCTAAAGTGGCAAGAAAAGGGGTTTCCTGCAAAGATCTGCTTACGAACACCACCCCCATCAGATATCATTCCATTTCTATGGGGTTAGGGATTAAAGTTCATCTCCTAGAACTGCTTCATGCTGAGAAAAGGCATTGAGGTCTCAGAATGAAAGACATCAATATGGATTTGAAGCATCTCTTTGCTGACAGTTTTAGTTGCCCCCTGCTTACATATACAGGCAGAACAAGCTACAATTATTTTGATGCCCCAAAATATATAGATTATTATGAGAAATAGGGTTAATCTCCTTCTCTTGAGGCCAGTTCTTGGAATTGTGCTAGCCATAGATTCATTACTGCTCAAGATGGAGAAACTTATGTCATGGCTGTTGTGCTGTCATCATGCAGTCAGCCTTTCCTTCTGGTGGCAGCTATAGTATCTATAAAATGATTCAGGAATGTGCATCAGACACTGAATCTGTGACTCTATCGTCCTGATCATTGACTGCTTGAGTCCATCCTTCTGTGACTCAGGGAGGCCTGAGAAACTTCAGCTTTTCTACAAACAAGGGCATGGAGGGGTCTTTGTACTTGGGTGGGGGAGGGGGGGTGCCCACAGGATTCTGCTTGGTTCCAAATAGAAATAAACATACATAAATGAAATTATTAAAAACATGGTTAAAGAATTGGATGATGACATTTCATCCAAGGCTATGGAAGAGCTTCACTGAAAAATCATAGCAGGTCAAGGACCAATAAATAGCTTATGACATGCAGTGGCAATAATTTTCAGTAAGTGCCAGGCTGTCCTAACCCAATGTCTATGTTCCAGTAAATTAATCATTATTGAAAGTAGAATAATTTTCACCCAATTTGTCAATCATTGGAATACATTAGCCAGTTGATAAATGTTAGCTAAGCATGAAACAAAGTATACTGTGCAACTAGCAAATCATTGTTAGCGAATCCCACTGTGAATGTCTAAAATGATACCAACATAAAGTAAAAAAAAATTTTTTTAAATGCCTTCAAACTGCATTTTAAACGTGTTGGGGACTTCCATTTCCAAAAAGAATAAGGAAAACCACACGCTACCGTTGCTCTCTCCTAACAAAAACAAGCTAGATAAGCTATAAAATCATAGTTTTAAAAAGTAAGTCTGAGATCTAATAAGGCAAAGAAACCTAAATCAGGAATTTCCAGAACATGATAATTCTTCTTAGAAGTGGATCACTTTCATGACTTGCAAAGCAGTGAAAGAAGGCAGAATCTACCCTAAACAAGGATAAAGAGACATGAAAAAAAATTAATGAACTTTTAAAATCGTATGTTGGATGATATGATACATTGGAATCCCGAGCAGGCCCAACTACAGATTGTCTGCACTCACCTACCAAATATTCCCTTTGAGCCTTTGCTAAGTGCATGGGGTAGTGGGCTGAAGGCTGGGTACAGGCAGAGGAGCTAGATAAATACCCCCCTCCCCCAGGGAACTTAAGACCTTCACCAAATGCATTGTGACTACATACCTTCCAAGGTTGGAGATGGGGTAGCAGGATACATCTTTCTAAGAACAGAAAGGCAGTGGTGAGACTGAAGAACAAAGAAAATGCTTTAGCAACCCACAGAGCAGGTGACAAAGAAATAAACTGTAATCCAGAGTGTCATTATGGCAGCAAGGCTATAAAGCATAAAGAGTTTTCTAAAATCTCAAAGATGTTCAGATCTTAAGCCCTGCTAAAGAGGAATTATATATCCTATTAACAAGACATATTAAGCCAATGGTGAGCTGAATCTAACAAAAGTTACAGAAATCTCAGCCCTTACCTCAATGACAGAATAGATTATCCAAGTTCCCCAAACCAGCAGACCTACAGAAGAAGGTGCAGGCCCTTTTTGGAGGAACATAATTATTTATTTTTCTACACACAGAGATTCAACATAAAATCAGAGATTATGAGACACATACAGAATCAAGAAAATTTGACCTAAAAGCAAAGATACTCACAATAGAAATAGCTTCAGAGGTGGGCCAGATGTTGGAATTATCAGAACATTTTTTTTAATGAATGTGAAGAACGTATTAAAATATATATTCTAAAAAGTAAGCACCATGGGATGGGAACAACCAATGGGGAATTTGAGCAAATATGTGGAAACATTAACCAAATGGAAATGTTAGTAATGAAAATACCATATCAAAAATGAAGAATCCATTTAATGAAATGAACAGCAGATTGAACATAGCACACACAAAAAATCAGATAGCTGAATATAGGTCAATAGTTTATTCAAACTGAAACACAAGAGAAAAAAACAGAAAAGAAAACATAACAGATCAATATCTATGGGAAAATATCAGATAATTTACATAGGAATAATTGGAGAAGCGAGAGAGAAGAGAGAAAATGAAGCAAAAGAAATATTTTAAGAGAAAACAACTGAGGATTTATCAAATGTTATCAAAGAAATTAACTCAGAGAGCCAAGAAATAATTTCAAATAAACCTCAATCAAGATATAGTAAAAGAAAACACACTAAATTATATCATAGTCAAACTGCAGAACACCAAAGATGAAAAGAATATTATAAAAATAACCAGAGAAAAATGGCAATTGCATACAGGAGCACAAGAATAAGAGGGATGTCTTACTTCCAATAAGAAACAGAGTGCTCCAGGGGCTTCCCTGGTGGCGCAGTGGTTGAGAGTCCGCCTGCCGATGCAGGGGACACAGGTTCGTGCCCTGGTCCGGGAAGATCCCACATGCCGCGGAGCAGCTGGGCCCGTGAACCATGGCCGCTGAGCCTGTGCATCTGGAGGCTGTGCTCCACAAGGGGAGAGGCCACAACAGTGAGAGGCCCACGTGCCGCTAAAAAAAAAAAAAAAAAAAAGAAAAAACAGAGTGCTCCAGAGAGAATATCATCCGAAATGCCAACAGAAAAAAATGTTAACACCCAAATTCTATGTTCAGTAAAAAAAATAAAATAAATAGCACTAAAGAAGGAAGATGAAATAAAGACATTTCAAAATGAACAACAAGGTCCTACTATAGAGCACAGAGAACTATATTCACTATCTTATGATAAACCATAATGGAAAAGAATATTTTAAAAAAAGAATATATATACATACATACATATATATACATACATACATATATATATATATATATAACTGAATCACTTTGCTGTACAGCAGAAATTAAAACAACACTGTAAGTCAACTATATTTCAATAATTAAATAAATAATGAAAGAAAGAAAGAAAGAAAGGAAGAGAAAGAAAAAGTGAGGGAACTTGTCAACAACAAACTGACACTACAAGAAATATTCAAATAATTTCTTCAGACTGAAGAGAAATAAAAGCAGGTGGGTAGGCTTGCATTTTCAAGAAGTGATCAAGAGCGCTGTAAAGGGGACTTTTCATCATAGTTGTGTATGCATACATATTCACACATCACGCATTTCTCTAAAGCATCATTGACTGTTTAAAGAAAAATAATAATGATACATTGCTCGGTATATAGCATATGTAGAAGTAAATATGAGACAACAAGATCACAGAGAGGGGAGGTAAGTGGGATTGTAATGTTGTAAAATTCTTAAATTGCTTTGTAAGTAATATAATTATTACTCAAAAGTAGACAATAATACATTAAAAATGCACACTGTAATCTCTAGAGCAATTGCTAAATAGTTAACATCAAGAGGTATAATTAAAATATCAATAGAAAATGAAACAAAGAATACTAACAAACCTTATTTTCTCATCCAAAATATAGCAGTGAAAGAGGAACATAGGAACAAATAGATGGGGCAAAAAGCAAACTCAGATGGTAGGCTTAACTCCAACAAGGTAATTAATTATATTAAATATAAATGAACCGACACTCCAGTTAAATCTATGACATACTAAATAAAAAACAAGACTCAAGTAAGTGTTGTTTGCAGGAAGCACACTTTAATAAGAAGACCCCAGAAAGATTAAAAGTAAAATGATAGGAAAAGATACACTGTGTAAACTGTAACCATAAATAGGTATGGCCATATTTTGTATTAGACAAAGGAGACTTTAGGACAAAGATTATTAATAGAGATAAAGAGGGACATTTTATGATAAAAGGTCAATTCATAAAAAAATTATATGCCTATGTATTTTTTTAAATTATTGACTCATTTTATTTATTTTTAAAATATTTATTTATTTTTGGCTGAGTTGGGCCTTTGTTGCTGCACGCGGGCTTTCTCTAGTTGCAGTGAGCAGGGGTTATTCTTCATTGTGGTGCAGGGGCTTCTCATTGCGGTGGCTTCTCTTGTTGTGGAGCACAGGCTCTAGGCACACAGGCTTAGTAGTTGTGGCTCGTGAGCTCTAGAGCGTAGGCTCAGTAGCTGTGGCACACAGGCTTAGTTGCTCCACAGCATGTGGGATCTTCCTGGACCAGGACTCGAACCTGTGTCCCCTGCATTGGCAGGTGGATTCTTAACCACTGTGCCACCAGGGAAGTCCCAATGCCTATGCATTTAATACCAGTCCAAGATCAAGGTGCCAGCTATTTTGATTTCTGGTGAGAGCACTCATCCTGGCTTGGTGGTGGCCACCTTCTCACTGTGTCCTCACAGGTGGACAGTGTGTGTTCTTTGCTATTTATTCCTAAAGGGCACTAATCCTATTGGATCAGGGTCCTGCCCTCATGACCTCATTTAATCTGAATTACTTCCATAAAAGTCCTGTCTCCAAGTACAGTCATTTGAGGGTTAAGACTTCAACATATGAATGGGGGGGGGGTTTGAGACTGAAACTGTCAGTTCAAAACAAGTAATAAAAAATATTTAAGAAAGAAAACATGAGTTTATTGGAGAGGAGTTGCTTTTGCTTTGTTGTATTTTTAAATTTATTTTAGAGATACCCTTCATGGAATATGAAATTAGATTTAAAAAATGAAAAAAAAAGTATAGTTCTGCAGCTTGAAAAGTATCTGGAATGTGCTGAAAGAAGTTATTCATTTTTTTGAAGTAATTCTCCCAATGCAAAACAGACAACAACTAATTTAGCAAATGGAAAAGCTTATGTAACAGCCCTTCAGTTATGAAAATGCAAATAATTCCAAACATTTGTAACACTTCCAGGAATTTCATGAAACAATGTTGTAACATCCTGACTCAAGGTATAGTAGCAAAACATGCCAAACACCAACTAAACCAAATGATAAATTTCATTTTGAGAAATATGGAAAAAACTACATGGCCATAATGAAAAATAATGTCTTAATCAGATACTGTCTTGAAAAGATTCAGAGAAAGAATTCTATGGGAAAAATATTTGGGGAGAAAAATTAATCTGAAGACACATACAGGCTGCTCCTTACTCCTAAAATTGATCTCAATTTCAAGAAGAAAATAGCCTCTTTTTCTAGTGTTGTATCTAATGTATTCAGGACACACACTACAAGGCTGAAAATATGAAAAGGGAACTTGGCTCCTGACCTTTTATACTTTCTCAAGGAAATGTTGTTTTTTGCTGGTAGCCAACAAAAATAAAAGCCACTTGTAAACCTAGGATGTAATCAATGACAAGAAATAAATGTATTCATATGTGCTAAAAACAGTATTGCTCTCAGCTGAAAATTGGATATATCTTATGAATGCATGGACCATAATAAATCAGTGTTTTTTCCAGGTAGATTGTTTGCCTCTCAGGCTCAAAAGCCGCAAAGATTTCGAACTAATTCTTCTTCTGCATACTTTGGGGCCCAATATGTGAGGTATATTCCTTTCTCCTCTCATTTTATTTAGCACTTAGAACGTGCCTCTATTTTTTTTGCGGTATGCGGGCCTCTCAGTGTTGTGGCCTCTCCCGTTGCGGAGCACAGGCTCTAGACGCGCAGGCTCAGCGGCCATGGCTCACGGGCCCAGCTGCTCCGCGGCCTGTGGGATCATTCCCGGACCGGGGCACGAACCCACGTCCCCTGCATCGGCAGGCAGACTCTCAACCACTGCGCCACCAGGCAAGCCCGTGCCTCTATTTATAAGAATAATTTCTAAGGTTTTCATTTTAAAATGAATTCGGTGTTGGGATCAGTACCATCTTTGATCTTAAATATTGTTCTTCTGGAAATAATGATGGGATCCAGTTAAGAGAAGAGAAAGTTTAACATCAGGTTCTTTACAATATACTCTCAAATATTCTTATGGAAGATCATTGAAAGCGGTCTCTTTCATGAAACTTGAGTAGATTCATGAGGATTCCAGTGCAAAGATTATGTATTTGTTTAAAAAACCAAACGAGACAAAGAAGCCAGCTATATGACATTGTGATCTTTAGCCATATGTAGTATCCGAGTATATCATCATCCACGTAGCAAATTGAAGGAAATTAGCAATTCGTTATGTGTAGTAGCAACTCTTGGTGCCCCATCCAAACTCCCTAGCACTTCCTAGTCGGTGCACACCTGCTAGACTTCCAGCTGCATTCCTGCTTTACTTGAAGCCTTTCCCTGGCTCTTGGAGCTCACTTTGCTGCCTACATGGCAAGTTGGAAGCACCAGGGAGTTAACATTCCCTTGGGGCAGCTTCCATATTGCAGGGGTGGAGTTGTATGAATACCCCAGATCGCTCACACCGTAGGAAGGATCACTCTGCAGTGTGGTCCACACTGGTTCCCACGTCCCCAGAAGGATTAAGCTCCGTTTTCCCTCAGTGGTGACTAAAGTGGATACTAAAGCCTTTATTGGCTGCCTTCCTCCTCTGTCTCATTTCCTCACTCCCCTTCTAGTGACTTCAGAAATCACCTCCCAAATAGGCCTTTTGTTCTTTAAGGGTTTGCTTCTAGGGGACCGAAACAAAGACATTATGGACCATAGTCTGCGATGGTTCAGAGATTTAATTTTCCCAAATTGAGTGAATCAGCACCTCTTGACATCAATTATAAAACTGACACGTTTAGTGGCTGAGCCAAAAAACCTTAACCAGTGAGATTATATTGCAAAACTATATTGTCTATAGTAGAGCAGGTTTTATATAATTTTGTTACTGAAAATGGGGGTCCAGCTGCTCGCCGCTCAAAAGCCAATAAAGAGGCAAGTTTGGTGGAAAGGAAAGTTTGCTTTATTTTGGAGACCAGCAGCCAGGGGGGAAGGTGAACTCCTGTCCAAAGGCCGACTCCCCCACTGACAATCAGGGGGCAAGAGCGTCTATAGATGAAGGGAGCAGGCTACGTGCAGAAACAGCACAGGCAGCTCTGACAGGCATCTTGCAATTAGTCATGCAGTGGTCTGACCAGCGTCATCTTGATTGTTTTAAGTACAGTGAATCTTTAGTTCCAGGGTCAGTTTGTTCTCACTTCTTTGAGGCCAGCTCTCAGAATTGTGGTTTATGTCATGGCTACAGTCTGGTCATCATGTAGTTAACTTCTTCCACCTGGTGGGGTTTTAGTATCTATTAGACAGCTCACAGGATACAGCTCAGAATATTACCTATAGCCTTTGAGGAGGAACTAAAGGACTTTGACTTTGCTTAATGACTAAACTATTATTATTTGGTCACTTTTGACTGTTTTCCTTTGTTTCTGCATTTTCTCACTTCTTTGAATAAACTTATTCTTTGTCCAAAATTGTTCAAAAGGCAGGCTGAGGATATCAGGGGGAAGGACCATAGCATCCGGCTTGGTGTCAATTTTAGCCTACCATACACAGATAGACCTTTCATTATGGTACTCCAAAGGTCATTATCTCAAGTCTTTACTGGGGGACCCATTATTTTTCTAGAGAAGAATTCTCTCATCTCCTCCTTGGGGAATTATAAGCCTTGATGCTGTCTTTCTGAGGATGGCACAGAAGGGTTGCTGAGAGTCTCATAATTTGACACAGTCTCCCTGTTTTGATTTTGGTTTGTTACCTTTAACTTTGCCCATGCTGTGTGTCTCAGAGCCTCAAGACTGTTTCCTTTTTTAATTTTTTTTTCTCGCAATAAACCTCTACCTTTTCTCTGGGGTAGGGAGAGATACTTGTAGAAGGTGAGAATGGTAAATACCTTACACATTAATTTAACTAATATCCCTATTTTCAGCCTCATGCTTTCACCCATATTCAGCTGGTTCTCCAATTTCTGGGACTTTCCAGGGAGGAGCAAGGGACATTGATTTCTCCTTAGGATCTTTCTTATGTGTTCTTAGGTTTCAGCTTTCTCTGCTGTGTTATCACTCTTCCAACTGAGGCCATGCTTCCCCTACTGCTGTTCTCTTCTCCAGTTCTCTCTGTCCTCCTAGCCTTATTCTTTTGTTGCTTACTCCTTTTATGTAATTTTAGTGAGATTTCAGTATGGAACAGAGGGAAACAGATTAAAACCACCAAGTTCCACAGAAGCTAGAAATTGTTCTTTGGGTTTTTTTTTGTTTGTTTGTTTGCTTGTTTGTTTTGGCAGAGAAATGTTGGCTGAGGTTATCAAGGCCATCAAGAGTCCCACAGTCCTTCCAGTTTTGCAAAGTGCATGACCTGAAGATGTGCTGTGAGTGCTATGTGCCTTCTCTGTATACAAGTTTCATTTTTATAATAGGGTCTGATTTCTCTGCTGCAAAATCATGTTGACATAAAAGCCCTTCACATTTCTGTGGAAACTGTGCTCTTTTAGAACCAGTAGCATAAAGTTTCATTTAATCTGCATGAATCTAGAATATTTGGTGCCAGAATGTTTTGGGTTTTTTTTTTTTTTTTGCCTTAAGGGAAAAATAAAAACATTAAGAGTTTGAATGGCTGCTCACACAGTGACTCTCAAACAGTCATACAGAGTCAGTCAGTCTCTGATAGTAGATCAACTCTACCATTTTGAAAATCAAAGATTTAGGAAACACCATGGGGAAGAGTCGGGGGGAGGGATAGACTGGGAGTTTGGGGTTGACATGTACACACTGATATGTTTAAAACAGATAACCAACAAAGACCTACTGTATAGCACAGGGAGCTCTGCTCAATACTCTGTAATGACCTAAATGGGAAAGAATAGACACACATATATGTATAACAGAATCACTTTGCTGTACACCTGAAACTAATACAACATAGTTAATCAACTATACTCCAATATAAAATAAAAAAATTTAAAATAAAGTTTATTTTCCTTAAAAGAAACAAAACAAACAAACAAAAACACCAACACTAAGGGCCAAGAAGAGGAACCAAAACAGAGATTTATAAAAATTGATCTAAGTTTATAAAAATTAAGATGTACTTAAGCATGAACCTGGAGTGTAAAAGGGGAAAGAAATATTACCTTGAAATAGGGTGACCATATATATGTATGCCCAGTACAGCTTGCACCCAATGGCAACCAAGACCCAGATCAGGAGAAACACTTAGAGCTCGGGATCAGAAGCTTACCTTTCAGAATTATTGAAAACATGTTAAAAGACAACCATAGGCTACGTCTCCTCCGTAAGTCATCCTTATTCACAACGTTGAGAAAGCCAGTGAAATTCCACCTTCAAGGCTAACTCTACTGGGTGTTCTTGACAGTTAAAATGCTCACATGCACATTGAAACACATGTAGACATGATTTTAGTGTCTTGATGCTCTATGGTTATGATTCTAAGTCTATTTTTCATAAGTCTAGGAATAAAAATTTAAGAATAAACAATAGAAGACTCAAATTACAAAATCAATGGACATCACTCCATAGGCCAATAACCAACTCATTTTATACAAGTCACAGAACAATTGGCCCATTGTAATGATCCTGCTTTCTGGCCACCCTGTGTTAAATTTCCTCTCATGACAAGCAGGAAGAAACACCTGTGATTTCACCTCAACCTCTCCTCCACCCTGAAGAAGGTTAGTTTGTATAATGAACACCATTAAGATATCATTTCTTCTCTAAAAATTCTATTGTGGCTTTTGTTTTTTACCAGTTTCTTCTTTTTTATAGATTTTTATAAATATGTTTAAATGAAGTTTGCTTGCAGTAGATATTAACTCAGAAAATTAGAAGTCAGAGTCACAATATTAAGAAATTTGTAGAGTCAGGAAGATTATTTCCAAGATGAGGTCACTGCAGCCCAAAGTTTCTACGGACATGCAACTACTCACCAGTGGAAGTGAAACTAGAACACAGGCCTTATAGAATGTATCAGAATTGTTAATATCTTTTTACACATCTATCTACACAATAGAAGAGCAGTCAGTGGAAAGATTGCTTTTTATCTACTAGTACTTTTGTCTACACATTATATAAGTAATGGCTGTAAGTTACAGTGTTATCTGTGTAGATGAAATACAAGTCACAGATGTTATCTGTGAAGTCTGGTCATCTCCTCCAGGCAGAAGATGGTAGGGGGATTTATGGCTCCCTGTTTCCCACTCTTGCACTACAAAATTTGTAAGAAAATCCTATGACATAGACCTACAGCAACCTTCAGAGATTTCAACAATAACTAACCTGTCCATTAACTGCAAACTTGTGCGAACTTTTTTATTACTTAGAAAGTCTGAGATATTTTAATTAAAGACCAGAATATACAACATTCGCATATAATTTACTTTTTTAATTTAAAAAATTCTTTATTCTAAAATAAAGCTTTAAAGTAATGTGAGTAGTGTAAAATATTCACATACAGAAATGTGTAAAGTTGAAAGTCTGATGTAATCTACACAGTTCAAAGAAAGCCATTAATAGACTTTTCTGTGCATTATGAACATAAACACATACCTTTTTAAATGAGTTCATACTACACATATTTCTAGCAATGGTTTGTTTCACTTAATACATCATGGCCACTCTTCCATGCCCATACACAATGAATGTATTTTATTCATTTTAACAGACGTGTAGATTTTCTTGTATGGCTGAACCATGTGTTATGTAACCAACTCTTTGCTGATAAACATTTAGGAATTTTTTTTCTATATTTTTCTACCATGTAATTAATTTTTTTCTTAGGTAGTAACTTAACCATTGTCACTTCCTGTTGCATCTTATCTTCTGAATTGAAAATCATTTCAGTGTGGCCTTGACCTCTAGTTTAATATTTGGATCTGTCAAATGTTGATATTGGTAGATAGTGTATTAGGACTCAATTTCAAGTAATAGAAACCCAATCAGAGTAACTTAAGCAAAGAAAGGTATTTATTGGTTCACTTAACTGAAAAGTCAATAATTTACTTTTCATTAATAATCACCTTCCCAATCACTAACAGGAATATTCTCACACATTTTAAAAAACTTGAATGATAATTAATTGAATACTAATGGTGACCCAGGAAATTAGGATTAATGTAGCATCATAATAGCTTTAAAATTGTCTTCTATTAAAAAAAATTTTTAAAGGTTGGATGCCATGTCATAGCCTCCTCCAGTAATATTTATTGATACAAATTGTTTTCCTTTTTGTAGTAATTTAATGCTCCCCTGAACTGGCTCCTGTGATTTCAGAAGCCGGCCTCTGAACAGTCATGCACACTGATATGGACTTCCAAGATGAGATATTCATTTTCTGCTTGACTTTGTAAGTGAAATTACACTCAGACACCACTCCTTTCTGCTGTCACTGAAAGGTCTTAATGAAACATGGCACCAGAAATTTATTTGCAAGGTTGTCTTCTATTATATCCTTTGGTCTGGAAATGCATTTTTAGATCCCTGTAACAAGAGAAGGTGGGGAAAAGAAATCTCTCATGTGTCCTATAATCAAACTTATTGTCTGGTCTCCAGATTGAGAGGAAGTTAACATTTTCAGAGAGGTCTTAAAGTCATGCAGGAAAACTATATCGATATTTACTCTCTAACATTGGATCCCATGCCTCAGGTTGTCTTTAAACAGGATGTCCTAATTAACAATAAGTCAGAAATCACTGGAAAGCCTATACCACCCTTCAGAAATGGAAGTTACCTAGATGATGAAACCCATTGTTCAGGGTATGGTTGCAGAAGCAGGATGTTTAGTGTCAAGAGGAAGTCTCTTGGAGTATTTCCCTGCTGAATGACTCCTTCTTCTCCCCGCTCAGAGACCATACTTAAGCAGCAGCCCGTTCAGATGTTCTGATCCAAAGACAAGTCACCCAATACTCCTCGAACAACCTGTCCATATCCTTGCCAATTCACCACGATTTATTAATTACACCGACCTAACCAAGGTCAGCCAGTTTTCTATCCACTCTGCACTCAAGGGTCATCTACACGTGCCCGTGAGCTATCCTCCAGTGCCTTACTTCCACACCCAAAGTAAGTAACGTATACCCACATTCTTGTATCGCTATGTTAACACAATAGAGTGAGTGGTTTTGTGTCCTGGGTAACCTTGGTTGGCCGTTGAGTGTACCCTTCTTGACTACTGCTGTATCCCCAGCAAAAGCACTTAGCACACAGTAGAGAAGCAGAAGATATTTGTTGAGTAAATAAATGAGCAAATGATTCTAGGGTGGTTGTGAAAATCCTTCCAAAGTTGTGTAAACCATATTATGCTTCTAGAATCAAAATTATGGACAGAACCAGACTTAATTTCCATAACATTTTCTAGGTACTGTTGGGCTTTGAATTAATCCATCTTTCATTATCCTTGTATGTTTGATTTTGCCATTTGGTGGTTGCAGTTTTTGCCACAAATTGTTCACTACTTACTTTAAAAACAGTATCTGAACTCGAACATGGGCTAATCTTTGGTTCTCTGTAGACTTGATACATTTTGATCTTTCGCTTTTACCGATGGCAACACTTATAGACCAATTGGACTATGATAGTTCATTAAGAATCATTTATTTTTCTGGAATCTTTGAGGGGTCATTGTTTTCCCAGTAGCTCTAACATAACTTCTTCCAATTAACTTTCCTTCATCCCCAGGGCTGAGTTAGATGGTCCTCCCCTGGTTTTCATAACATCCCTTATCACTGTATTTACTATTACTTTCTGTTCTAATTGACTACCAGTCCCTCCCAAACTTGACAGTGTGTGTGCAGAGATCCTGTGACCTAGTCACTATTTTTCTTTTTCTCTGGAACTTAGCCCAGTGCTTAATATATAGTAAAGTCTTAATGTAAGTTTGGTTAATAAATGGATAAAGAAAGAAAAAATACATGATAGAGAGATAGAGGTAGAGAGAGAGAGAGAGATGGAATTTGAGGAGACAGGCAGGTTTCCCTTTGGACTCTGCCATAAACCCTTGACAGGCTTTTGTACACAGTGAATAACTTGATTTTGGAGTCTACTCTAAAAATTGATACCAATGGTCATGGGCAGAGTGGTGTTGAAAGCAAGCATCTGAGGACTTTTTAAGCAACTTCTTATATACTGAGACATTTTTCTCTAAGACTCAAAATTTCACATGGTTTTTGTCCAAGTTGTAAAGATGAGAAAGCATCCCAGATAGTAGCCATCCCTCAGTGAGGAATCTGAAGAGTCTGATGTAGTTGATAAGTTTGCCCTAGTTTTCTGAAACACCTACTGACATGCGGATGGGTAGGCAACAATGATCAAATTCCTCCCTTATGTTCCTAAACAAACCAATTTTGTGCTAGAATAGAAAAAGATAGTTATTAGGTGAATTATTGCAAGATATAATTGGGAAACAGTAATTTTCTCTATCCCAAGTACCCAGTTTCAGTTCTTACTACTTGGAAATTGTTATTATTATTATTTTTTAAACTGGACTGAAGTATAGTGGATTTACAACATTGTGTTAATTTCTTCTGTACAGCAAAGTGACTCAGTTATACATATATATATTCTTTTCCATTATAGTTTGTCACAGGATGTTGAATGCAGTTCCCTGAGCGCTACAGTAGGACCTTGTTGTTTATCCATTCTATATGTCATAGTTTGCATCCACTAATCCCAAACTCCCAATTCTTCCCACCCCTTCCTCTGCCCTTGGCAGCCACAAGTCTGTTCTCTATGTCTGTAAGTCTATTTTTGTTTTGTAGGTATGTTGATTTGTATTGTATTTTAGATTCCACATATAAGTGATATCATACAGTATTTGCCTTCCACCTTCTGACTTACTTCACTTAGTATGATAATCTCTTGGTCCATCTATGTTGCTGCAAATGGCATTATTTCATTCTTTTTGATGGCTGAGTAATATTCCATTGTACCTATGTACCACATCTTCTTTATCTGGACATGGTTATTACTAATAACCCCAGGCCATAGCTGGGCTATGTCAGACTGGTGTCCATCAGCATATTTAATGCTCATGAAAACCCAGTAAGATCCAGGGCTAGTAACATTTTGTGCAAATTGGAATCATGCAAAATTTAATTTTGCAAATCTGAAAAAAATTAATATAAAGTTATCAACACATTCTAATTTTATTTACAAAATTTCAAACATAGCAGATGTCTCCTAATTGTAAAAAGCATGAAGAATTGCCACATTTAAATGACAAGCCTAGAGAATTTTAAATAATATTTATGCTTTGGTTACATGTGGATGTGTCACAGTTGCTGGAAAAAAATAATTGTTAGAATCAAGGCTAATACTTATTAAAAAATAACTAAGCACTTCATAGTTATCTTCCCCTTTATTTTATTTTATTTTTAATTAATTAATTTTTTTGCGGTATGCGGGCCTCTCACTGTTGTGGCCTCTCCCGTTGCGGAGCACAGGCTCCGGACGCTCAGGCTCAGCGGCCATGGCTCACGGGCCCAGCCGCTACGCGGCATGTGGGATCTTTCCGGACCGGGGCACGAACCCGTGTCCCCTGCATTGGCAGGCGGACTCTCAGCCACTGCGCCACCAGGGAAGCCCCTCCCCTTTATTTTTTACACGAAAAGAATTTTATGTGGTAAGACCACTATGATCCTTATTTTGCAGATAAGGAAAAAGTAAATAGCAGTAGGATTTAAATTCAGGGAGGCTGGCTCCAGGCTTAATTAATACCTGACTCACTTTCCAGGATTATTCTTGAATTATGTGCACTTTGAAGTAATATAACATGTATGAACTCTCTTCTTACATAAAGTCTACTTGCATTCTACGTACTAAAGCTTCAAACTGGTAAAGGAACTTGGCCAAGGCCTCAAAGCCAATAGAAGCCAAACTCATCTGTCAGGAACATTAACTATTATGTCTAGATAAAGTCACAGACATACCCTGCAGACAAATCTGAGACTCTAAGCCCTCCAGTTTTGTGCCTTCCTGTACTCTCAGCTTTGGGCATAATGGGTAAATTAAGGCCATGCAACCCCTCATATTCAATTCCTAAGCCTCTTTCCTTCCCCAAGGCCATTCAGATACTAACATTGTCCTGAGAAAAATACACATGCCCCAAATTCCTGACAACCCTACCTTATCTTCCAACTAAATTCCAGACAAAAGAAGCCTCTGGGCACTTTCTCTACACGCCTAACAATGTCTGTTCTGTAACACTGTCTTGTCAAACAGCAACTGGGATCAATATATGTTCAACCCAGGCAACCATCAGGGGAGGTGGAGAGAGTTAGTCACAGATAACCCCACCTCACATTCTTGTTATCAAATTCAGATAGATTTTGGCAGTGCTTGTATTCTTTCTAGGTTGGAATCAGGATCAACAAAAACTATGTTGTAACTTGTGGAAGTTGAAAACTGAGGACACGTCCTTTTGCTATTCTCCAAATGTAGCTCCACAGCTGTTGAAGCAAAGCTTTTGTTTGAGAACAAGCTTACAAAGAAGCGCTATGCTGGATACCAACCGGCGACTTTTGCATAGAAGGTGCTGAAGTTTTCTGCCTTTTGTACTGGTGATAGATTTATGTTAAATTAACCCAGGTGTGTGTGTGTGTGTGTGTGTGTGTGTGTGTGTGTGTACATGTATGCACACATGTGTAACAGAATATGAGGAAGGAACAGTTTTCTCAAGCAAGATGACCACGGCCTGTAAATTGTCACAAAATAAATCCCTTTTCTTTGAAGAACCATAAAATAAGAACGTCCTTAGCAATACACAGCTCTGTGTCCTGACTACCTCCTAGAGCGTGTGTGTGGCCACTGAACATTGATTTTAAAAAAGCATTTGCTTCCAGGCCATCTGACGTAGCTCCTGGAATCAATAGAAACGAAAGAAAAGAAAACAAAACATTTTTTGAATTAAGTACACAGCTCAGTTTCTTCTTTCTTATCCTCAGCATCATTATTCAACATTTAAAATTTTCTGTTATCTATAAAGATAACTTATCTTATCACACTATAACTTAACTTAACTATAACTTATAACACTCATAACTTTTTAATACAATAATCTTATGAATTCCATTTACAGATGTTGGAGTGAAGGGCCCCAACTATATCCACACCCCTATTTCCCTATCAATACCCAAACCTTTCTGGACTTTCCAGCTGGTGAGTAAGATACTGAAATATCCCTTTGGGCAAAAACAGTTCCGAGAAAAAGGGGGCTCAAGAAATAATAGTTCCGAGAAATAGGCTTGAAATACAGGACATGCCCTAACCGCAAACTGATGAACAAACAAGTACAGCTGAGGCAAGAATGCATAAGCCAATAAGCTTAAAGGTCACCCCATTTACCCAATCATTATGAAATATACCCGCCCTATGAGTGAATAAACCTATAAAAAGTATGTGATTCCGCTTTTAGGGGTTCCCCATCGGCCTCCTGCGTGAGGTTCAGGGAACCCCGGTGCATCGGCTCCTAATAAACCTCTTGCGTGTTGCAACGGCTCTTGACTCTTGGCGGTTCTTGGGCGAGTTGGAATCCCTCGGAGACCGTTTGGGTCTAACAGGAGTTGGAACCCAGAGAGGTTAAATTACTTGTCCAAGGTCACACAGCAATGGATCTAAGGCTAGAAACTGGAGCCCACTGATTACTCTATCACCTCTGCAGCCTCTCTTCCTCGATTGAATGCCAAGAGAGCTCCTGATTTCTCCTGATCTCTGCTTCCAAGACATCATTATCGCTCTAGGTGGGCACTCTTAAGAAGAGGTCGCAGGGCCAAATTGCTTGAAGAAGCCCGTGAAAAATAAAGAAATGAAGACAAATCAGATCCGCCGGCGGGCCTGACGTGGGACAGAGCAGCCATCCCTCTCTGTTCTTCTCTGTCTGCTTGACTCTGCAGGAAACACTGGTCTTTGAAGAAATGTCAAGAAAGTAAGCTATTCGTTAAAGGTCAAGGCGGAATCATTTCAGTTTAGCGTAAAGCACGGTAGTTGCAATTACAGAATGATGAAAAGAAGGCAGAGAGTGAAGCTAGGAAAGGCAGAGGCACTGGGGCATCTCTACAGACTGAGGAGCAAGACCTCGACAAGGACCTCAGGAAAGAGAGATGGGATTCCACAACTAGGACCGGATGGAAACCCAGCCACGGAAACACTCCAGTTTTCTAGGAAAGGACCCTCTGACTGGCCTGGTGTGGGTCACGTGTAGAAGTGAGGGCTGGCTTCCTGCTTATAGTCCCGAGGTGGAATAGATGGCAGGTAGTTAAAAGGAACAAGTGGCCACCTCGGCACATTTTTTTTTTTTTTTTTTGCGGTACACGGGCCTCTCACTGTTGTGGCCTCTCCCATTGCGGAGCACAGGCGCCGGACGTGCAGGCTCAGCGGCCGTGGCCCACGGGCCCAGCCACTCCGCGGCATGTGGGATCTTCCCGGACCGGGGCACGAACCCGCGTCCCCTGCATTGGCAGGCGGACTCTCAACCACTGCGCCACCAGGGAAGCCCAGCACATTTTTTTAATATCTGAATTTCCACACTTATTTTCAAATAGGACATGTATTACATTTTAAAATGTACTTTCAAAGTATTTTAAAAGCTATTATTTTGTTTGATTCCCACAAACAAACTCATGCTTGAAGAACAAGTAGATATTGGTATTCTTGTTTTTAAGGTGAAAAAAGGAAGACTCAGAGATGCTGAGAGATAGACATAGGTCCATGTGATAGACGGTGGCAGTGTGTGCGGTAAAAGCCAAGTGTTTGCAGTTCTGTCTTAGGTGTACCCTTCCACCCCACCAACTCTATGATGTTGTATTGATGATGGCTGATCACGCCAGAGAAATAAAAATAGAATCAGGTCACACCCCCAGATCAACTAATGAGAGTCTCTGGGGGGAAGAACTCAGGCATTTGCACATTTTAAAAAAGTGCCCCAGGTAATTTTAAAATGCAAGCAGAGTAGAGAACCACTATCCTAAAAAAAAAAAAAAAAAAAAATTACTTCATTTGAATGTCAGCAGATCAGAGTCAAAATGTAATTCTTGAAACTTGAAATGTTAAAGGGATGCTTATACTTTTGTGGTGCTTTCCATTTAAATGCTGTCCTGTTCCAACAGGAACTTGGATTTATAACTGCCAACTGCAAAAATCAATGGTTTGAAAGATGTCGAGGTTGCTAGGGCTATCCAAATTACCAAGGGATCCACAGAGCTGTGGAGCAACAGGGAGTAGAGCAGCCCACAGCTAGAACACTCACTGTAGGAGGGCACACTCTCTTTGTTTCTTTAAGCAGAAATCGGAACATTATTCCTTTACCACTGGAAAAAGGGCATTTCGCTCTTTGCTGAAAGATGCATTTGTTGGTGACGTTGGTTTTGTATGTATGGGAGAAGTAAAGACATTCTAAATAGAACAAGATGCAGCCACTATCCTCTCTTCTTGGAACAATTTGATTTCTGTACTCTGTCCCCCTCTTGTGAAGCTTGTTGCAGGGAGGCTGCCAGTGGCACGTGTGCCTACCCACCTCCTGCTGCCCATAGGCCAAAAATAAAAGAACACCAAACAAGAATACTCAAAAAAGGGGGAGCACAGAACTTCTAGTACCAAATAGTGGCTTTTGAGTTTTGCCATGGTCAAGCTCCCATCAGATCTGATGAAGATTTGGGGCTGAAGCAATAAAGACTTTTCCTAGAGTTTGCTTTTGCATGTAACCCTAGCTGTGGTTGAAGTGACCTTGGTGTCTTCTGGTCTAGCCTTCAAAGTCTGGATGCTAGCTGTGTATTTACCCATAACACAGTTTGTATATGTTACTAGAGACCTGGCCCATTTATTACCAAAACAAAATGCTTCCATACAATTAACACCCAATGACTGTTAGTGATTATTTTGAGGGAAAGGAAGATCAGCTGGGTGTGTTTCATGGCAGAAAATAGAATTATCATAGACAGCTATTACAAGGTGCCACAGTGCTAGCATATTTGAAATAGAATCTCATTTAACCCTTATAACTACGATTGTGATCCCATCTCAATGATGTCTCAATAGCTGATGAACTAAATGTATTCATATGCAAGTTAGTTATTACTCTCATTTTCAGATAAAATGAAAATTAAAAAGTGCGACTTGTATGAGGTTATACTTTAATATCTTCATGAACTTGGCCAGTGATATCCGTATTATGTGAAAAATTCTATCAGGATTTACTCTGTCCATGTACTGTTTCTTCAACAATTTGTCCAGTGAGGTGACCAAGGTATAGAAGAAACAACCAATTGGTAGTGTAAATGCTTACTTATTGTGGTATTATATATACAAGCAATACATGATACACACAGATGATAAATACATAATTATTATTAACAATAAATAGAATATACATCTACAAAGACTTGTCTAGATTTGTCTGATATGTCATAAAGAGTTCCCCCACCTATATAGTAGTCTTATGATTCTTAGTTTGTATATGTTTTACCTTAAAAATGTAGACTGTTTCTCTGGTATCTGAACGTTGAGGTAGCTCAAAGTTTGTCAATAACTTTGAAAGAAAAAGTGAATAAATAAGCTTGAATTTTCCATGAGATGACATGGAAGTTTGTGACCTACCTTCTCCTTTTCTTGAACTCCCTGATGTTTATATGTAAACTGTAGTCATTGACCACAAAGCAGGGTGCGGTAGACATACACTGAGATGCTCAATGACAGTGAATTCAATTCAGGGTAAAAACAAGATGGTATAGACTACCCTGAAATACAAGGCAGTGAGTCTGAAGAATTTGAAAATATTTTGGTATGTACTGGCTAATATTTCTTTAATCTTTTATCTCACAAATTTGTCTCTGCCAATTAATAATGTCCAATTATACTTGTTTTGTACTCCACAGTTTACATGACTGTTTCATATATAATTACCAGATTTGATCCTTAAACAACTAGTGAAATATTATATTAATTATTCTCATATTATAAATAAAGGCACTGAGACTCAAACTGGTGAATGATCTGCCCAAGACTACAGGGTCAGTAAGATCTGAAGCTGGGATTCAACTCTAGGTCCTGCTAGTCTGATGACCTGTCCAGGAGAGCTTGCAAAGTATGGTTCTTATATCAGAGATTTTGTCTCTTGTCTCCACAGGTAGCAAACTCAAGTGCCAACATCAACAAGCTCACAAAGGCAATTCTCATTTCATTGAACTTGTACAAACCGTGCAAGACCCATTTCTAAGGGACCTGACACAAAGTAAATGGAAAAGCGTGGCATGTGCTCTTAAGATACTCATGAACAAAAAAGAGCAATTCTACCTGAAAGTATCTTCTTGTGCCCAGCAACTTCAGGATGCCCCAGAGAGACAGTCATCAGACATTCACTTTTTTAAAAAAAAATTTATTTATTTTTGACTGTGTTGGGTCTTCACTGCTGCGCGCGGGCTTTCTCTAGTTGCTGCGAGTGGAATTTACTCTTCACTGCAGTGCGCGGGCTTCTCTTTGCAGTGGCTTCTCTTGTGAAGCATGAGCTCTAGGCGCTTGGGCTTCAGCAGTTGTGGCACTCAAGCTCAGTTGTTGTGGCTCACGGGCTGTAGAGCGCAGGCTCAGTAGTTGTGGATCACGGACTTAGTTGCTGCGCGGCATGTGGAATCTTTGCGGACCAGGGCTCGAACCCTTGTCCCCTGCACTGGCAGGCGGATTCTTAACCACTGCACCACCAGGGAAGTCTGACATTCACTTTTAAGGCTCTTGATTCTTACAGTGAGTGGTCAGGCATTACAGGACTTAGGTATTCAAGTAGAAAATACCCATTAATCCTAAAAGTCTTTCCTAAAAGACAGTCACACTCATATTTCAAGTGGCATTTATGTCTAAATCTTAGGTATTGCACTATAATTAATTTCCATAACCTGTTTTTTTCTTTCATGTTTATTTTATTTTAGTTTTTAATTTTTCTTTTATATTGGAGTATATTTGTTAACAATGTTGTGTTTCAAGTGTATAGCAAAGTGATTCAATTATACATATACATGTATCTATTCTTTTTCAAATTCTTTTCCCATTTAGGTTATCACAGAGTACTGAGCAGAGTTCCCTGTGCTATACAGTAGGTCCTTGTTGGTTATCTACTCCAAACATAACAGTGTATATGTGTCCATTACAAACTCCCAATTTCAGGACAATAGAGGGATTTTCTGATCACCAAAGGGAGAAAATCATATTGCAAAGTGATGCACGCAAAATGACCGGCCCTGAAAAGCAGATCAGAGTGCTCTAGGAAAGCTTGGGAAAACGAGCATCAGAAGTAACCATTGGTTATGCCCACCCAAGCTCTTTACGAGGATGACAGGCTTGAGAAAGGCTAAGGTAGTGGGGATATGCAAAGAAGAGACAGAGCACACAAGAACAATTTTAATGTTGGTTTAAACAAGACAAAACCAAGAAGATACATTTTTAGTCTAAGTAGGATGGAAATTATTGTTTACCAAGAACCTACTATGCTAAACACTTTATATAAAGTTCCTTGAATACCATTTTCCTTAGTTCACCACAAATCATGAGAACCCTTTTGCATTAATAATTACTTGCAGTTTCCAGTAATTAAACTCTAATTTATTTGTTTATTGAACTGAATTTAATGTATTCCTTATGCTATGAGGAAAAGGTAAGAACAGGATTGCCTTGAAGAATTGATAAGAAAGAGGAAACTAAAAACAGTATGCAAAATTTAAGTTATTTACAACTATTTACTCATTTCAGCATATTCCAGTGGCCTTGGGTACTTGTGACATATCAAACAGTGAATGCTTTTCTATCATACGTAATGAGAATTGTTTTTTCATATATTCCTTTAAGCGATATGGTGTTATTTACTTTCCTAAAAGACAATCGCACTCATATTTCACATGTCATTTATGTCTAAATCTTACCTATTGCAGATAGAACTTAAAGATCTTGGTAACCCACCAAATTTCTATCTCCCCTTTTGCATTCAATGAAGAGAAGAAACCCTCCGGGGGCGTACAGATGACGTCACGCTTTTCCTTCTCCCCGTCTCTGCTACGAAGCCGGGAGAGGAATATTCAGCTAACACAGAGCTACTTCCTTTACTCTTAGTGGTTGAGATTCTGAGGAATTCTGAAGTTGTAGAGAATTTTGTCCCCTGTGGGATTCCCCAGAGAAAATAAGAGCTAGCCTGAAGGATAAGGTTTATCTTAGATTACATTTCGGCTATCCAGAGACGGTCTGTACCAGTCAGGGTCCAACAAGGAAAAGAGAAATGACTAAATATTTTAAATAGATTTAATTCATCTATTTGGTGGCATAGGAGAGAGGACAGCTGGGTGAAAATAGGAGGTGATGGGAAAACTGGAGATCAGGAAAATTAGGGAGCCACATACACTCCTAGGATAGTGTGGGCTGGCGGTAACACCAGAACCCAAGGATGAGGTCACTCAAGGCAAAATGGCACTATGGTGGGTGTGTCCAGCCTGAGCTGGAGCCGTGGAGAAGGTAAAACCTGGTGTAGAAAAGGTAGAGAATTACCCTGCCTTCTTCTTCCCAGGCTCTGGTCTCTGGAAAACACAGGAATGGATCTAAGGACAAACAGGTCTGAATCAGACAAATGCCTTAGTAAGAGAACTATTTCATCATAACGTACTTTACATCTTACCTACCAGCACTGAGCTGCATCCATGAAAGGCAACACCATCTCACAAGCTCAGGCCACCCCCTCTCCAGCATGAGAAGCAGCTATAGGCCTGAAGTGAAAATACCTGTAAGAATTGTTTCTGAACTCACATTTGACACCTGCAATGTCCCCCTTCCAATGGGGATTCCAGAAATCTCTGGGTGAGTTTAGACAGGGGTGGGGAATGGGGAGTGCTACAGCCCCCCCAGTACTCAAAGAGGTGAAGTCAGTGAAACTTCCATCATTACCATGATAACAAGACCTAGCATTACCTCTAGACTGCTGATACCTGGGAGAATTCAGATTATTCATGCATATGAGATTACTAAAAACATACATCACAGTACAGTGATCATCGTGTCTGTATGTTCTGAAAATTCTCCAGTGAGTGTATTTTACTTTTATTACTTTCTAAGCTTTTTAAAAATAAGGTATCGTAGTCCACTCTATTTAGAATACTTGCTGCTTTCTGTTTTCCTGGTTGGACCTTGACTCACAAGACCCTTTCTGGATGGCTCACAGCTGATTATCCATCTCAAGGCAGTTCAGCAAGGACCGATCTTCCGGAGTGCTGCTTGCTGTGAGCAGATTTAATTGACCTGACTTGTCAAAACCAGGCATTCATGCTCTGATTCTTGAGCGCTTCTGAAAACCTCTGACCAAGGCAGCTTTAATGTTTCCCTTAGCATGACTAAACTCTGGGCAAGTTTCTTCCTGATTAGAGGCCCCTGACCTCCTTTTCTTAGAGCATTTACTTTACAAAACTAATATTTGCTATTTTTTTTTCTCTGTCTCCTTTGAAATATGTGTATATATATAAATCTCCTTAGAAGCCTGTCACCAGTTTTAGGACCCAGGAAATGTCTTTGTCAAGGACCTGGGAATCATCTCTTTACAATGTAAAAATCTAAGGCGAGAGCTTCCCACCTCCCCACAGTCTCTGGGGGGTGGGGGTGGTAGGAACCTAACTTCTGTGGGTGCCTCGCTCCACATTGTAAAACCACCTACTGTCATGAAGATTGGAGAAAGTTTACTTTTCCTTTGGGTAAGGCCAATTAGCAAACACAGGCGGCTATGACGTCCCCATCCCAGCTTTTACACCCTGCAGAGAAATGTCTGTGAACTCATGTTTGACACCTGCAACATCCCTCTTTCCCCCACTGCAGTATTCTTGCATGAAGTCTTCCTTTCCTATTTAATTTTTTTCCTGTGCAGTTCTTACTTTGACACCTCCCTGCTCCCTCCTCAGCTCTTCCTATATTTATGAAGCTTTTTTTTTTCCTTTAACAGAGAGAAGTAGGATTCGCAGGTTGACTCCTTCATCTCCTTGGGAAGCTGAGGAAGATGACTTAGGTGCTTGCATTTTTTCCCTAAAGCAAGTTGCACTTTGTAAAACAAATTTCCTTTACTCTCCAAAGGCTTCCAATTAAGAAAACGGTGTTAAGGGGACATTCCTGTGGCCTAATGGTTCAGGCTTTACCTTCCAACAAAGGGGCTGAGGTTTTGACAGGGAGCTAAGATCCCACATGCCTCGCGGCCAAAAAACCAAAACAGAATCAATATTGTAACAGGTTCAATAAAGACTTTAAAAAAAAAAAAACAGAAAACGGTGTTAGGTTTCAATCTCTTCCCACTCCTCTTTCTACAAACACTACACACACACACACACACACACACACACACACACACACGCGCGCGCGTGCACACTTCTTTCTATCTCATTTGAAATAAGTATGTGCCCTTCTCATTTATTTAGGAAAGAAGCGCCAAGCCAGGGGTATGTGACAAAAACTAGATCTCCCTGCAGCAAAGGACTTGTCACCCAGCAGCTGGGAGGGCTGTTGGTGCAAAGCCTTCAGCTGTCATTTTCTTTAGCAACTGCCTCACGGCAGACAGTGCCCGTGCCTGAGATCACTTGCCCATCAGACACAAAGCACCCTCACTCAGTGATGGACGGATGCAGGGGTAGAAAGACCTGGGCCTTTGGCCCAACTCAGGACAATTCTTCAACATCCTCTTCCAGCTCCAGAGCATATCCATGGAATCGACCACAGCTGTCATAGGGCCTGCGTCATATTTCAACTTCTCCCTTTGCCGCATCCTGCTTTCTTTTCCCTCTTTCATCCCTCGGTGTTGACCCCAAGAATATTTCATAATAAATATCCTGCCCACTAGACCACCTCAGAATCTGCTCCCAGGAAATGCAACCTGCAACAGGGTTGTTATGAGAACCAAATCAAACGTGTGTGATATTCCTGCAGAATCGTGGACAGGGATCCAACTCAAAGCTAAAAGTAATGATGACCCCTGATTGAGTACTGTGCTAGGCACTTTAATAAACCTTATATAATTCTCACAAAAACTGCAAGATAGATATTTTCTCCTTTATTTTCAAGTGAGAAAGTGAAACCTCAGAGAGGTGCGCATTTGTGGCCTAGACCGGGAGTGGTCCTGTGGTCTCGGTGCTTCCCCTTTATCCATCTCATCAGCTACTACAGCCTCATCTTGGTCGAGAGAGCTTCTTGGCTGCATGCCATCTACGGACTTGCAAGCCATGACTTTGAGGAATAAGAGTAATGAGATGGGAATAAAAATGTGCCTCCAGGTAGGGGGAGTGAAAAGTTCAGCTATCTCCTCCCCAGCAGCTCAAGGATGTGCTTCCTGCTGAGAACAGAGAAAGGTTATCAGCTCTATGAACCTCAGGGAAGAAATGGGGACCCAGCTGCTCTCCTTGAAAATAAAATCCTTCCCAACAGATGGTCAGGTTTAACAAGTCAGTATTGAGACTGAAGCTTCCAAACAGCTCATCTGTATGAAAGCAGAATCAGATAGAACCAAAAAACTGCAGCTAACCCACTTTCTGGGGCTTAGACATTGGTACCAGGAATGACCAGCAAGTAAAAGGAGCACTTCTCAGCAATGCCAGCCTCCACGAGGCAGACCGGATGGTTTCACTACTTGATCAAAGGAGGCCTGATCTTGTGACCAGAGACTGTCTAACGTGAGACGATCCTGCAGGAAGACATGATTCACTCTTGAACAATGTTTAGTGGGCGACTATTGTGTGCCAGGCACTGGCTCTGGGGTCGGAGGTATGCCAGGTAAGGAAGAGGCAGTACTTGTCCTTAAGGAGGCCATGGGTCACTGAGGATCAACAACCAATAAATAGAAGAGCCATTTCTATGCAGGAGCTTCAAAAAGGCACCAGGAAGATACACCGGTGCAGTGAGAGAAGGTCGAGGCCATCTTCTGAGCCGCTTCTCAGTCAAGGCCTGATTCCCCGAGGAGCAAGCAGAGGCTGAGACTGGCAGGATGAGTAGAAGTTAGCCAGGAGGTGTTTGGAAGGGAAGGAGAATGAATGAGAGGCAGAGGCAATTATTTTGCAAAGTCTCAAAAGAAGATTGGCATATCTGGGACAGTCTGAGTTCATTTGGGACAAAGTTTTTGACTGTTCTGTGAAAAATGTAAAATACTAAATACCACAATGTACTATTTTATCTACTTCATGAAGCACGAAGAGTCTATGTAACACTCATTCAACAGGCAGTTAGTTACTGAGCTCCTACTAAGTTCCAGCTACTTTCCTAGCCCCGGGGGTTACAGTCACCAGTAACAAGAGCTACCCCCCTCACTAACAAGGTTTGTACTGAGTGTCTGCCATAAAGCAGAAACCGTAAATGTTACATAGAACAGAGCCATGGTTCATTTGGAATGGAATATTTGAATCACCTGGGGAGATTTTTAAAAATTCAGGGTCTTCCCTGGTGGTGCAGTGGTTGAGAATCTGCCTGCCAGTGCAGGGGACACAGGTTCGAGCCCTGGTCCGGGAAGATCCCACATGCCGCGGAGCAACTGGGCCCGTGAGCCACAACTACTGAGCCTGTGCATCTGGAGCCTGTGCTCCGCAACAAGAGAGGCCGCGTAGTGAGAGGCCCACTCACCGCGATGAAGAGTGACCCCCGCTCGCCGCAACCAGAGAAAGCCCTCGCACAGAAACGAAGACCCGACACAGCCAAAAAATTAAAAAAAAAAAAATTTCATTTGGCATTGAAGCTGGAAGTCAGCCTCAATGTGTTAAATATTTTAAAATTTATTTAGTTTTAAATGTTTTCCACTTTAAATGACATTATTGGGGTGTTTTCTAATTTTACAAGCAATACATACTCATTGCATACAACTGAACATACATAAAAGCATAACAATCACCCATAATCCTTGCCCCACAGATAACCACCGTTAGCATTTTGGTGCATTGCCTTCCAGTTCCTACATTTTTTAATCAAACTACAATTGACCTACAATGCTGTGTTAGTTCCAGGTGCACAACATAGTGACTCAATATCTCTATACATTACAAAATGATCACCAGGACATGTCTAGTTACCATCTGTCTCAAGGTGTTTCATTTTTGTAAATTAGGTTCTGGTACTTTTCCAAAGCAAATCTTAATTGTTTTTCATCTCTCCTGATTGCATATTTAGCATATTGACAGAAAGTAGAGTCTGATGGATTATGAGGTTTTCTAATTCTTGGCCATTTAGAAATTATGACATGGTGGGGATAAAAGTAATGACTGCCGCATCCCATACACTACCTTTCCTGGTGCTTCCCAGCCCAGGTGCATTGTCCAGGGCTGATAGAGCCTAGCTGTGCGAAAAAAAGAGGGTTGTATAGTATCATGAATCTTTCACCACTCTTCCCAGAATCTGGACCAGAGAGTCTTACACAGGCCACTGTTTGTGAGAGTTGAGAGATGGGAGGTGGTCAGAGGAAGGTCTGGGAAAGGTCAAGAAGGGCAGGGGATTATCTGAATTAACAAAATTCAGGATCTCCCCCATCCTGTGATTTCTGATTCTTTCCTCTCTCTCTCCCTCTCTCTCTGTCTCTGATCACCAGGACACTTACTTCTGTTTTATTCTATTTGTTAAAAATTAGTTACTAAGTCTAGTCCACATGCAAGCTAAGGGTAACTGTGCACTGTTTCGTAAAAGGAAGATTATCAAAGAATCTGTGGACATTTAAAAACCATAATTCAAAAAGGTGCATGCACCCCAATGTTCATTACAGCACTATTTACAATAGCCAGGACATGGAAGCAACCTAAATGTCCACCGACAGAGGAAAGGATAAAGAAGATGTGATACATATATACAATGGTATATTACTCAGCAGTAAAAAAAGAATGAAATGATGCCATTTGCAGCAACATGGATGGACCTAGAGATTGTCATACTGAGTGAAGTAAGTCAGACAGAGAAAGACAAACATCGTATGATACCGCCTATATGTGGAATCTTAAAAAAAAAATGGTACAAATGAACCTCTTTACAAAACAGAAATAGAGTCACAGATACAGAAAACAAACTTATGGTTACCAGTGGGGAAAGGGGTGGGAGAGATAAATTGGGAGATTGGGATTGACATATACATACTACTATATATAAAATAAGTAACTAATAAGGACCTACTGTACAGCACAGGGAACTCTACTCAATACTCTGTAATAACCTATACGGGAAAAGAATCTAAAAAAGAGTGGATATATGTATATGTATAACTGATTCACTTTGCTGTACACCTGAAACTAACACAACACTGTGAAGCAACTATACTACAATAAAAATTTTAAAAATACAAGAATTAAAAGTAAATACATACATACATACCTACCACTACACCACTTTTGCCTTGTTAGCAATTTCACATAGACAGAATCTTGTGTGTCTGGCTTCTTTCACTCAACATAATGTTGTTGAAATTCATTGTGCTTTTGCCCGTGTCAGTGATTTGTAGTGTTTTTTTTATTAACAAGAAGTCATCCATTATACAAAAGGGCCACATTTTGTTTACCTATTCACTGATCGTGCTTATATCTTCAGGCACTTTTAAAGAAATACATGTTTTGGATAAGAAAATTATTTTGTGTTATGTAACGAACCATAAACAGTTTATTATAACTTTACTGCTAGGGCAATTACCTTAGAGTCCATGCTCTGGAATGTGTAATATGACTGATATTTGGGCAATCAGATGACAAAACATGCCACCTAATCAGAAATCTGTAATTCCGTTATTATATGTGGATCGCCTATAGGGAGGATACTTCAAGTAGCAGAATTTTCTAACTTTATACTCAACAAAATGTATTAAGAAAAGAAGGAGAGATTTGAGTTACACATTTTTACAATGTACAGGGTTGGGAACAACTCAGATCAATTCAGAAAATTTACTTTCTATCATGAAATATCTGGAGTTTGTTGAACGAATGGACACTCTCTCCAAACCAAATTTCTTCCCAGAATTTAACTTAAACTAAGGGACTTATAACGTGAAGCTTTTCCTGAGGAGCTTGGTTGGAGTATTGGAAGTTTGTTTGATATGCAGGAAATACTTTTATTTCTCTCTTGCATCTGCTGGAGGAATGGGTTGACTACTCACAGGCCTTCATAGATCTGTCAAAGCTCATCTTGCCCGGGCTTAGAGACTCCCTTCTGTATGATCTTGGTCAGTCAGAGGGGGCCACCTAAAGGCTATCACAGCACCGATGCAGCCGGCAGAGGTGACAGGGCAGGGACTCAGCCCCAGTCTCAGACAGACCTAGACTGGAGCCCAGTGGTCTCTGAACCTCCTCCCAGGATGTAACATGGGTTGAAGCATTTGCAGCTGTGGAATAATAATGGTTATCTCAGCAGTTGTTGTCACAAAGTATCAATATATAGCACAGAGATAAATAACTCAATAGTTCTCAATGTCCGGTGGGAAACTTGAGAAAGTTACCCTCATGTATTTTTTTTTAAATTTTAGTGTAGTATAGTTGATTTACAATATTGTGTTAGTTTCAGGTGTACAGCAAAGTGAATCAGTTATACATACACCTGCGTCCACTCTTCTTTAGATTCTTTTCCCATATAGGCCATTGCAGAGTATTGAGTAGAGTTCCCTGTGCTATACAGTAGTTCCTTATTAGTTATCTACTTTATATATAGTAGTGTGTATATGTGAATCCCAATCTCCCAATTTACCCTCCCCCTTTTCCCCCTTGGTAACCATACGTTTGTTTTGTACATATGTGACTCTATTTCTGTTTTGTAAATAGGTTCATTTGTACCATTTTTTAGAGTCCACATATAAGTGATATCATATGATATTGTCTTTGTGACTTACTTCCCTCAGTATGACAATCTCTAGATCCGTCCATGTTGCTGCAAATGGCATTATTTCATTCTTTTTTATGGCTGAGTAATATTCCACTATATATATGTACCACCTCTACTTTATCCATTCATCTGACGATGGACATTTAGGTTGGTTCCATGTCTGGCTATTGTAAATAGTGCTGCAGTGAACATTGGGGTACAAGACTTTTTGAATTATGGTTTTCTCAGGGTGTATGCCCAGTAGTGGGATTGCTGGGTTGTATGGTAGTTCTATTTTTAGTTTTTTAAGGAATCTCCATACCGTCTGTATCAATTTACATTCCCACCAACAGTGCAAGAGGGTTCCCTTTTCTCCCCACCCTCTCCAGCACTTATTGTTTGGAGATTTTTTGATGATGGCCATTCTGACCAGTGTGAGATGATATATCATTGTAGTTTTGATTTGCATTTCTCTAGTAAATAGCGATAATGAGTATCTTTCCATGTACTTTTTGGCCACCTGTATGTCTTCTTTGGAGAAATGTCTATTCAGGTCTTCTGACCATTTTTTGATTGGGTTGTTTGTTTTTTTGATGTTGAGCTGCATGAGCTGTTTGTATATTTTGGAGATTAATCCCTTGTCAGTTGCTTCCTTTGCAAGTATTTTCTCCCATTCTGTACCCACATGTATTTTTAAACACTCAGCCTCCAGAGCATGAAACTCAAAGTCAAGGATAGGAAGCATGGCCACAGGCCTCTTTACCCATCTCATAGAGGACAGGGGGTCAGAATTACTTGGTAGTCTCTTGCAAGCTACCACAGGATTACCAAATCCTCCTGTAAAGCTCCTGTTGGGGTGAGGATTACTACCACGTTTAGTCACCTTTATCAATAGGAATGTGTTCTAGGCTTCACACAAAATGGGACGTGGGGGAAACGTGAGCCTCTTTTCCAAACCTACCTCGATTTACTTTAAGTCATTATTTATTTTACTTTTGTGTTAACTAATATTGAAAGATGCTCCTTTTTATTTTACTTTTTGCATGGGATGAAAAAGGTTGAGAACCATAGTGTTTAATAATAACACACGAGCTATGAGAGAAGGGATGGAAAAGTTGAAAAGTGTTAACTCGGGAGTGTTGGAGATTCCTCAAATAGGGAGAATTGGACAATTCTGCATACCAGTCCAGAAATCATCCTTCCTTCCGTATGCATGCAATATGCCCTCTGGCTGCCTCTTTTAAATTTCACTTGAGATCTGGGCTTCCTCCTTCTAAAGGCTTCCCTTTATAAATACCTGTGTATTTGCTCCTCTCTCTGTTCCAGAACTTCCCTTCCAGGAGAGCTGCCCACCGGACCTTGTCTTGCCTGTATGAGCAATGGATATTTCTTTGATCCTCCCAAAGGATTGATGTCATGAGTTTGCATCTGAAACCAAACTTGAGAGACAACATCTCCCATCCCAGGGAGGTTGCCGTAATACTTCTCCAGCTGTTATTGCATTAAGAAAGGAACTGATTGAACAAATATTTGCTGAGTGCCTAGTATGTGTCAGGTACAGTCCTAAGCACTGGGGTTGTAGCACAAGCATAAAGACAAAAAGCCCCTGACTTCACAGAGCTTACATTCTGTAATCTGTGTCAATGCTAGGACTACGTGGGGCCTACCTGATGGACACAGACAGCCTATGAGATTTGCATACATTTTTTGGCCCTCATCTCCTCCTCCACTCACTGGCCAGACCTGGTTCTCACATACAGATCAAGAGTAAACTCCACAGGGAGCAGCTGTCTGTGGTATGTGCTGCAAACATCGGTCCCAGTTGATGGGCACCCAGCCTTACTCTCTGAACCTGGCTGCAGAATTCATCCTAACAGTACGGGGCTCTCTGAAGTCTCTCCCTCTCTCTTTTTATAATCACTTAAGTTTCCAGGAAGCATAAGAATCAAATACTCAAGGAGTATTTCCACAGTTGTTATCTTTAAGGGAAGCTCTAAAACAATGGGAAAGTAGTTGGAATTAGGAGGTTTCCCGGTAGAGGTAGCTGAAAGTGCAGAAATCTAAAGAAATGACCAATTAGGGAAATCGAAGCATTAGATACCAAAAGATGTAACCTCCTTGCGTGAGCCTAGATCCAGAGAGGAGAATCAAGCTCTAACCAGAAAGCCAGATAGAAAGAGTGAGAGAGGGATGGGGTTTAAATGAGAGCAAATTGGTAACAGTGAATAAGGGCTGGGACTCCAAGGCCACCCCCTTAACACTGAGGGATCCATGATCTACTCCGTGTAGGTCTGTGTAGTTGGGATGAAAACAAAATACGGGATATAAAAGAAACTCTCGCCATAATGAAGAGAAGGAAGAATTTTCAGCCTGAAATAGAGAAGAAGGTAGAGATTTGAGCCATATAAACTTGGGTTTGAATCCCAGCTCCCATATTTACCAGTTTTATGGCTTTGGGTTAAGTCACTGAATCCTTCTGACCTTATAGCCCTTATCAGTAAAATGGGATTCTTTCATATTTGCTTTGCAGAAAAAAAAATAATGTGTTTCATGCCGTACATTACACGCAATGCGATACATGGCACAGAGCAATTCTTCAGTCAATGGCAGCTTTGAGCGCTGTAGTGCTGGATTTATAACACAAGATAACACTACTATCTTCCAAACTAAGCACTTTACTCATGTTTTTAATTCTGTCAGGAACTCTATAAAGAAATGCTGTTAATATCATTTTACAGATGACAAAACTCAGGCTTACAGGGTGTAGTAACTCAGCAAATGTCTCAGAAATGAGAACAAGTATACTCAGGCGGATTTTCTGCTGAGTACCTTAAAACAGTGCTTGTCAAACACTAATGAGCACGTGAACCACCTGAAGATTTTATTTCAATGCTGAAGGTCTATCTGTCCAGGAAGGACCCAGGTGGTGCCAGTGTGGCTGACCTGTGGTGACAGCAAGGATGTGAAAGTGATCACGGTGTTGCCAAAATTCAGCCTCGGTACACCGGTGCCGGATTAAATCCCAGAGACAGAGTTTTGGGTGAAGCAGAAAGAGCTTGATTGTTTTGCCAGGCAAAGGGGGCCACAGTGGGCTCGTGCCCTCAAGACTGTGCGCCCCGCCCTGGAGGGGGTAGAGAGGAGCCTTACGGTGTTCAAGGAGCAGGGCGTGGTCAGCTCGTGGACATTCTTCTGATTGGTTGGTGGTGAGGTAATGGGGAGTCGGCATCGTCAGCCTTCTGGTTCCAACCGGTCTGAGGTCTACATGCCTGTGGGCAGCAGTTAACTTCCTCCACCTTGTGGGGTTTTCGGTATCTGCAAAACAGCTCAAAGGATGTGGCTCAGAATATTCTCTGTAGTCCTGGAGGAAGAACTAAAAGTCCTTGACTCTCTTTAATGGCTGAAGCATTGTTATTTTGTCTTGCTTGACTGTTTTCCTTTCTTTCTGCATTTTCTCACTTCTCTGACTAAATTTATTCTTTTTTATTATTATTATTTTTTAAAGTTTTTAGCGGTACGCGGGCCTCTCACTGTTGTGGCCTCTCCTGTTGTGGAGCACAGGCTCCGGACGCACAGACTCAGCGGCCATGGCTCACGGGCCCACCCGCTCCGCGGCATGTGGGATCTTCCCGGACGCGGCATGTGGGATCTTCCCGGACAGGGGCACGAACCTGTGTCCCCTGCATTGACAGGCGGACTCTCAACCACTGCGCCACCGGGGAAGCCCTACATTTATTCTTTGACTCAAGTTTTTCTACAGACAAAAGGCAGGCGGAGGACATGGGTGGCGAGGGTCTATTCTGGGAAGGCCTCTTAGGGTCATGCTCGGTTACTCTGGAGAAGTAAGAAATAATTGTTTCTCTCTGCCCCACAATTGTCCTTAGAGGGAGTGAAGACGACCTGAACAAATAAACAGTCTCACAGGTGCTCAGATGAACTGGCCCTCACACCATCCTACCAACCACATTTACAATAAGGCCAACCAAAATGCCAACATTTGGAACTTCAGTGAGATAATGATGATCCATATTCCCAGCTGGTAAAAGAGGTAAAGGCTACAAGTTTTCACAAACTTAGATGTTTATAACTTCTCAGTATAACCCACAAAGACTGAGTTGGCTAGCTGTTCTACTTTCAACTAGGTAAACATACCTCCCTCAGATGTTACAGCTTCCTGCTGGGTTACGTCTCCAAAGATCCCAGAATTAGTAAGAAATAGAGATAAGATTTGAACTCAGGTCTATTTCTCTTCAAAGCCCTCATATTCCAGGTGGTGCCACACATGGTGACTATTAATGTAGAATCTAGAAGTAGATTCATTCTCTACTCTGGTGACAAGGACCAGGGTAAATAGGCGGGAGCATATACGTGATTCGAATTAAAGAGTTTGATCTATGTTCCTCAGCAGTATTGGCCTGTAATTTTCTTTTCTTGCAGTGTTCTTGTCTGGCTGTCATATCAGGGTAGTGCTGGACTTGTAAAATGAGTTTGGAAATGTTCTCTCCTCTTCAGTTTTTGGAAGAGTTTGAGAAGAATTGGCATTAATTCTTTAAATATTTGGTAAAATTAACAGGTGAAACCATCTGGTCCTGGTCTTTTATTTACTGGGAGATTTTTGATGACTCCTTCAATCTCCCTACTCCTTGTTAGTCTGTTCAGATTCTCCATTTCTTCATGATTCAATCTGGGGAGGAGCTGGGGGAGGTGGGAATGGGGAGATGTTGGTCAAAAGGTATAAAGCTTCAGTTATGCAGGATATGTAAGTTCTGAAGATCTAATATACAGCATAATATTATAATTCATAATATTGTATTGTATATTTAAAATTTGCTAAGAAAGTAGATTTTAAGTGTTCTCACCACCAAAAAAACGTATTGCAACTATTGATGAGGTGTCAGATATGTTATTCAGCTTGACTGTGGTAATATTCACACACACACAAAAATATATCCGCACACACACACACACACACATATGTGCACACATACATACATCACATTGTATACCTTAAATATATAGAATTTTTGTTTGTAAATTTTACCTCAAAAAAGCTGGAGAAAAATAAAGACTTACAAAAATTTACTCCCCAAAGCCTGTTTTGTGTTTTTAATAGACTCGTCACATTTTAAGACATTCTCAAACTGACTGGAAATTCAGTGAAAACGAGAAGAGAAGACAGAGAAGAGAGAAAAGGGGAGGGAGGGAGCGAGGGATGAAGAAAAAAGCATACAGACAGATGAAGACTAGATCTCCCTCGATCTTTGTGCCCTATTCACACAATATACAGGCCCTGTTAAATAAATGTCTTAGCCAACCCAACCCACGTATCGTGAATACCACCAGTTTCACCTATGAAAACTCATTTACATTCATTATGCCAATTAATAAGTCAGGAATATCACCAGTGGAAACCCATATGTTAGTTAGCAATGCCTCTTGCGTTGCTCAGGAATAAAGACAGTGAAGTCCTGGGTGTGAACTTTCTGATAACTTTGTGCTCACCCTGCCTTGGGTAGAATTCCTCTTTAGGGACCTGACAGTACTGATGACGTAACTAAAGTGCCTACATGACATTTGGCCCATCCTGAAGTATCTTAAAATAATAAAAGTGTTCAGTAAAAATTTTGGTTTAAATTAAAGGTGTTAAATAAAAAGTGTATAACACGTTAAACAATTCTGAGTATCAACATATCATCATGGAGTTACAAAAAATTCACGCAGAAAGTTGTTTTCACCATATAACCATGATTTAAATCCTAGATTTGGTTTGCTGCCATTTATGAATTTTAGAAAGCTTTTTCTTTTATTCTATTTCATTTGCCCTCAAGTGGTTCATTGTTGTTAATTTGCCCACACATTACTGACTTCTAAGTGTCTGTGTTTGGGAATTTTGGTTGATTTTCAATTTGGCATTACCCTCCTTGATTTTTGCTCTACTGAGCTACAACTTCATTGGAGCAAATAAGAAATGCGTGATGGTGTTGAAAATATTTCTTAATCTGGCTGTTCTCATGTTGTCGTTAATCAAGTGTTATGTGCCTCAAAAATCATTGTGTGTTCCTCAATTATCTCTTTAAATCAGTATGAATTTCTTCCTATAGTAGAGAAGGATATCATTGCTGATTTACCACTAAGGAAAATGAGGCATAGATATATATTAAGTGACTCCACTCCTCCCCTGAAAATGGAGAAATGAACATCTTGCTCCACGTAGTATGGAATGTCACATCAGGTATGTGGTTTCATCAAACATTAGCACAAGGACTGAGAATATCCTCTTAATAATTTTAGTACATAGTAGAATCTTCTCCCCCGTTTCCCACATTTAATGTTCTTCTGTACTTAAATGTCTAGGAAGTACGTCAGAAAAGATAAAGATAATTAATCTCAAAGAATTTCACATCTAGTCCATGAGCTACAGCACTTTTTTTGAGGGCAGGACACAAGCTACTGAATTGTACAGGCAATAAAATAATAATAATTCTCATTTATGGTGGGTTTCTTGTTACAACTCTCATTCTAAAAAAATATGCCTCTCAGATGATTCTCAAACACAGGGGAAATGAAAATGTGACAAAATTTAAAATTTCTACTTTATTCTTTACTGAGACGCTATTTCAGAGGCCCAAGGCTACCATAAGATGGCGACGAACTTACATGCTTTCTTTTACGTTAGCAACTTTTCAAAGAAAGTAATCACCAGTTTCCATTGTCATCATTAGAAATGAGATATTGAGAATGAAGATGAGTGGTATGAGAGCTGATAAAAGGGTTGAATGATGGCCTAATTCGGAAGCTGCTAAATAATTTATTGTGGTACGTCCTTATTAGAGGCCAGCATCAAAAATAGCTTCCAGAAATGGGATGAGAATATTGTCAGAATTGAATTAATTTCCCAAAGAGAGAAGAACCCTATTTGGTCAAAGTACAGTTATTTTCTCTTCTCATAAAAATTTTAGCTCAGTAAAAAGCATGTGTATCATTGCTAATGTTCAACTTTTGCCCAACAGCTGAATGGATATTTTCCATTTTACACAGTATTTCCTATGCAGAATGCCCCAGGCAACTTGTCACTGTACTGAAATTTTCCCTTCCCCTATATTTTAACACTGCATAAATTATGTATTTCATGGCTACTGTTCACTATTTGAGAACTATATAGATATTTCCCAAATTATGCAATTGTTCCATTTCAGAAGATTACTTGTAACTCAAATTTTGCAAGGTCAAAAAATATGTATATTTTATGCATTCCAGGTACATAATGAGCCTATGGTGCAGAACGGATGCTAAGAGTTAAGTGACATAAATTCTTCAGAGATCTTGGGAAGCACAGAGAAAAAAAAAAATTAACGTCTTTATTGGAGTATAATTACTTTACAATGGTGTGTTAGTTTCTGCTTTATAACAAAGTGAATCAGCAATATATATACGTATATCCCCATATCTCCTCCCTCTTGCGTCTCCCTCCCACCCGCCCTATCCCACCCCTCTAGGTGGTCACAAAGCATCGAGCTGATGTCCCTGTGCTATGCGGCTGCTTCTCACTAGTATTTTACATTTAGTAGTGTATATATGTCCATGCCACTCTCTCACTTCGTCCCAGCTTACCCTTCCCCCTCCCTGTGTCCTCAAGTCCATTCTCTATGTCTACGTCTTTATTCCTGTCCTGCCCCTAGGTTCTTCAGAACCATGGGTTTTTTTTTTTGTTGTTGTTTTTGTTGTTGTTTTTTAAGATTCCATATATATGTGTTAGCATATGGTATTTATTTTTCTCTTGCTGACTTACCTCACTCTGTAGGACAGTCTCTACATCCATCCACCTCACTACAAATAACTCAATTTCATTTCTTTTTATGGCTGAGTAATATTCCATTGTATATATGTGCCACATCTTCTTTATCCATTCATCTGATGATGGACACTTAGGTTGCTTCCATCTCCTGGCTATTGTAAATAGAGCTGCAGTGAACATTGTGGTACATGACTCTTTTTGAATTATGGTTTTCTCAGGGTATATGCTGAGTAGTGGGATTCCTGGGTCATAGGATAGTTCTATTTTTAAGGAACCTCCATACTGTTCTCCATAGTAGCTGTGTCAATTTACATTGCCACCAACCATGCAAGAGGGTTCCCTTTTCTCCACACACTCTCCAGCATTTATTGTTTGTAGATTTTTTGATGATGTCCATTCTGACTGGTGTGAGGTGATACCTCATTGTACTTTTGATTTGCATTTCTCTAATGATTAGTGATGTTGATCATCCTTTCATGTGTTTGTTGGCAATCTGTATAACTTCTTTGGAGAAATGCCTATTTAGGTCTTCTGCCCATTTTTGGATAGGGTTGTTTGTTTTTTTGATACTGAGCTGCATGAGCTGCTTGTAATTTTGGAGGCTAATCCTTTGTCAACTGCTTGGTTGGCAAATATTTTCTCCCATTCTGAGGGTTGTCTTTTCATCTTGTTTGTGGTTTCCTTTACTGAGCAAAAGCGTTTAAGTTTCATTAGGTCCCATTCGTTTATTTTTGTTTTTATTTCCCTTTCTCTAGGAGGTGAGTCAAAAAGGATGTTGCTGTGATTTATGTCATAGAGTGTTCTGCTTATGCTTTCCTCTAAGAGTTTTATAGTGTCTGGCATTACATTTAGGTCTTTAATCCATTTTGAGTTTATTGTTGTGTTTGGTGTTAGGGAGTGTTCTAATGTCATTCTTTTCCATGTAGCTGTCCAGTTGTCCCAGCACCACTTATTGAAGAGACTGTCTTTTCTCCACTGTATATTCTTGCCTCTTTTATCAAAAATAAGGTGACCATAGTTGCGTGGGTTTATCTCTGTGCTTTCTATCCTGTTCCATTGATCTATATTTCTGTTTTTGTGCCAGTACCATACTGTCTTGATTACTGTAGGTTTGTAGTAGAGTCTGAAGTCCAGAAGCCTGATTCCTCCAGCTCCGTTTCTCTTTCTCAAGATTGCTTTGGCTATTTGGGGTCTTTTGTGTTTCCATACAAATTGTGAAATTTTTTATTCTAGTTCTGTGAAAAATGCCATTGATTGTTTGATAGGGGTTGCATTGAATCTGTAGATTGCTTTGGGTAGTATAGTCATTTTCACAATCTTGATTCTTCCAATTCAAGAACATGGTATATCTCTCCATCTGTTTGTACCATCTTTAATTTCTTTCATTAGTGTCTTATAGTTTTCTGCATACATGTCTTTTGTCTCCTTAGGTAGGTTTATTCCTAGGTATTTTATTCTTTTTGTTGCAATGGTACATGGGAGTGTTTCCTTAATTTCTCTTTCAGATTTTTCATTGTTAGTGTGTAGGAATGCAAGAGATTTCTGTGCATTAATTTTGTATCCTGCTACTTTACCAAATTCATTGATTAGCTCTAGTAGTTTTCTGGTAGCATCCTGGGATTCTCTATGTATAGTATCATGTCATCTGCAAACAGTGACAAGCTCAGAGAATTTCAGGGAGGCGTCTGTGGTCTGATCACCCCAGGAGAGCTCCTTTAACAAGTAGGGTTTTTTTTTTGTTGTTGTTGTTTTTACAAGTACATGAGAGAAGCCATAGTATGCCATCTTTATTTAAACTGTTCTTGACTTCTCTCCTAACTTGCAGTATACCATCTCCACAGTCCTAAATTACAAAGATCACCAAGGATTCGGACTGCAATGCCTGCTTGTGTTATCTGGTCATCATTTGACATCTCACTTTAAGGCCTTGATTCAAGCACCTGACATCTTTGATGTTCTGGAACACATAACACAGTATTGTCTGTCTCTAAAATAATAAGGCTTATGGAATAAATTGTGTAAGACTTAATTCCTATATGTCAAGAGTTTCATGACTGAAGTAGCACCCATTTAACTTCCAGAGTAATACGTATAGCTCAACACACACACACACACACACACACACACAAACACACACATTATAATATGACATATGAGCCCACTTTCAGTTTTAGATTTGTGCCTGATATATTTTTATATTTGTTATTTGGTGGATTTTTAAATCCATCTGTGCAAAACATGAAAAGAAGAGCCTATTTTGAAAACTCTGTTGATCATTTAAACTGTTGAATTTTGTCAATGATATTATGCATAATGTTTAGCAACTGGCAAATATTTTTCTAGAAAATATTTATTGAATGATAGACCAACTAAAATTAGATTTATTCATATTATTTTTACTTGCCAGGTTAATCAAGAAAGATATAGTCAATGAATTAAACATATGTTCGTGTCTCACCTAGGCGCTTTACTTTCTTCTAAATAGTAAAATTATCCAATTTTTTTTTTGGTTTTGTTTTATTTTTTTGCTAACTGCACTGATATTCCTGAAAACATAGCAGTAACTGATAGCATAAACATAGCAATAACCCCTTCACTGTATTTTTAGATCTCTATGTTGGGGATATATGTCTATCAAAATTTGGTACCACTTTGACCTCACCAATGAAGAATCATGATCAAAACCAAATTGTTCACCACCCATGTGTATGAATCAGCATATCCGTGTTTACGCTGGGCCCGTAATCTGTCCGAGGCAATACAGGTACATATGCGTCTCCACTCTCCTAAACATGCTTAGAAATGAGACCGAGAACAGTGAATGCTACAGTATGAACACTGACACCGACTTTAGTACAAAATTTAATACCAATTTAATAATTTAGTACCAAATTTAATTCAGTACCAATACCGAGTCTACTCCTAGTACCAATAGTTACTGCATGCTGGGCAACTGATTACATCAAGAATCCCCTTCCCTGTGGGGGAAATAGGTCTTGTTATTTTCATTTTTCAGATACAGAAACAAAAATAAAGAGGACAAATTCCCATCACCAGTGGGAATGGAAGCTCATTTTGCATCCATATTTGTCAGACAGAAGTAAGCAATCTGTCACTTGTCATTTTCCACTACATACTATTGGAAATATTCTTTTCATTTTAACACGTTTCCTTAAACTCTTGATGTCTTCTTGCAGTTGCTCTCTCCTTATATCAAGGATTTGTAGTTTAAAATATTTCTGCCTTAAAAAAAGAAACATCTACAATGTTTCATTATATTCTGTAAATGTTTACTGGTTTATATTCCCTGTGTTCATTTCCTGGTCTTTCATTCAAGATTTTTTGTCACTTGACCACCTTGCTATCTTCAATTTGTCAGTCTCTGACTATCACAGTCCTGGTCATCCTCATTGCCTTGACTCCAATCCACCTTTAAATCATTACTGAAGTTCACACTATTTTTGGATTATCAAAAATACTGATGCTCGGGCTTCCGTGGTGGCACAGTGGTTGAGAGTCCGCCTGCCGATGCAGGGGACACAGGTTCGTGCCCCGGTCCGGGAAGATCCCACATGCCGCGGAGCGGCTGGGCCCGTGAGCCATGGCCGCTGAGCCTGCGCGTCTGGAGCCTGTGCTCCGCAACGGGAGAGGCCGCAACAGTGAGAGGCCCACGTACCGAGAAAAAAAAAAAAAAAAAGAAAATTCCCATAGGAAAAGATGCTCTACATATGCCATCAGGGAACTTCAAATTAAAGCCATGAGATATCACTACACACCTGTTACAATGGCTGAAATACAGAAGACTGACAACAACGAATCCTGGCAAGGAGGTGCAGCAACAGGAACTCTCATTCATTGCCGGTGGGAATGCAAGATGGCTTTGGAAGACAGTTTGGCAGTTTCTTACAAAATTAATCATACTCTTACCATACAACCCAGCAATCACTCTCGTTGCTCATTACCAAAGGAGTTGAAAACTTATGTCCACTCAAGAACCTACACATCAATGTTTATAGCAGCTTTATTCATAATTGCCAAAATTTGGAAGCAACCATGATGTCCTGCAGTAGCTGAATGGGTAAATAAACTATGGTACATCCAGTCAAAGGAATATTATTCTATGCTAAAAGAAATGAACTATCACGCCATGAAAAGACACGGAGGAACCTTAAATGCTGACTACTAAGTGGAAGAATCCAATCTGAAACGGCACCTACTTAAAAGAAAAAAATTCCAACTATGTGACATTCTGGAAAAGGCAAGAGTATAGAGACAAAAAAAATTTCAGTGGTTGCCAGGGGTTAGGGAGGAGTGAGAAACAAATGGGTGGAGCCCAGGGATTTTGAGGGCAGTGAAAATAGTCCATTTAATACTACAATGATGGAAACATGCCATTATACATTTATCCAGACACGCAGAATGTCCAACACCAAGAGTGAACCCCAGGTAAACTCTGGACTTTGGGTGATCATGGCGTGTCAATGTAGGTTCATCACTTGTAACAATTGTACCCTTTGGTAAAGGATGCTGACATTGGAGGAGGCTGTGCATGTGTAAGCATATGGGAAGTTCTGTATTTTCTACTCAGTTTTGCTGTGAACCTAAAACTATTCTTAAAAATAAAGTCTATTTAAAAGGAAAAAAAGTGAAAAGTCCCAGCTTTTTACTCCTGAGGTTATTTTGCTTTCAGTATTCCTACCAGTGCCAAATTGTTTCTTCAGCAGAAAATCTCTAAGGTAGAAATATCGCTCAAGGATGAACATGTTTGTTTGTCGTTGCAGTGTTTTCAGACATGCTCCAGTATAAGCCCTTGTAGAGAGAAGATTATTTTCTCTATCAACAGTTACTTACCTGTCCGTGGAGTCAAAGGTCTCTATCATTATGTTTTTTAGGACTTCTGGTTTCCTTTCTTCTCTATTCCAGGTGTCAGCTAGAGTCCCCCAAATCTCTGTTAGCCTTGAACATCTGATACACCTTGGGAAGGGTATATCAGTGTGGCTTAAATTTTTTTTCATCCTAAAGTCCTCTTGTGATGAAAGTTGATCAACAATTTTTCCTCCCCTGCCTTACATTTTAAAACTAGATTTAATACCATCTTTCCCACTAAGAGTTTCTTAATTTGTTTACTCTTTAGTTTAACAGCAACAAAATTGAAAGAAGGGATGTAATCAGTTTGCCCGTTTTCAATCACTTTCTTACCCTACAAGATATGCTTTATCAAAAAAAAATCATTATTTGTTTACAGAAGGTCAGTGTATAAATTTAAAATAGAACTATATTAATAATTAAATGGAAGAAATAATAAAAGTTGAATATAAGATGTCCAAGGCCAAGCAAAGGCCATTTTTTGTTTGATACCAGCATGCCAGTTTTAACAGAAATCAGACTTCATTTATTAGAGTTGGCATTTTCAATAAAAACATGATTATTGGGAATTCCCTGGCAGTCCAGTGGTTAGGACTCAGCTTTCACTGCTGCAACCCAGGTTTAATTCCTGGCTGGGGAACTAAGACCCCACAGGCCACTTGGCCTGGCCAAAAAAAATTTTTTTTAAATCATGATTATCAGCAGTGGCTGGGACTGATGGTAATAAAGGAAACTCAAGAACCTAGTTTTGACAACAGAGAAGAAAAAAAAATACAGAAGAGCCAGGAGGAAAGATCAATTTATAATGGAGTTAGCAGTTAGTGTCTAGATGAAAAATGCTCCCTGGGGACTGACTGTGAGGTCATTTTTTTCATCTGTGTCCAATAATGGGAAACATTATGTATGTGTATGTATCGATCTTTCATTTATTCAGTTAATTAGTCACTCCACAAATATTTGTTGCAAGACACCGTACTGGGGTGGGTGGGATATAAAACGATGGTTGAGACCCAGTGTGTGCCATCTTTGATGCTTTAACCGGTGGGCAAAATAAGACAAACATACATATAATTCAATACCAGTTGGTCAGTGATAGATGAGTGGCAGAATGCCCTGTTGCTTAGCAGTGTGACTCACAGTGTGGTCTGCAGACCCAGACCAGTCTGGGAAGTGCTCGTCTGTCTCTAATGAGCAGTATACAGATTTTGAGAGCACCTGTGTAGACACTTGGATAGCATTTGTCATGGCCAAAATATCCCATGTGATCACTGGTTTTGCCTGTTGAATCTAATAGTAAAACTTGGGGGGTAATGTTTCATATAGATTTTTTTTATTGGAGTATCATTGCTTTATAATGTTGTGTTAGTCTCTGTTGTACAACGGAGTGAATCAGCTGTATGTATATCTACATCCCCTCCCTCTTGAGCCTCCCTCCCACCCACCCCCAAATCCCACCCATCTAGGTCATCACAGAGCACGGGGCTGAGCTCCCTGCGCTATACAACAAGTAGCTTTTTATTTTGTTTTACTAGTACCTCACTTTTATGGTAATTTATAAATGTATCAGTCTGCAACAGATTGGGGAGGGAAAAGTGTGGGCCCTTCATTGCTATTTTTAAAAATATATGAAAAAACAATCTTAAATTTCAGAAGATAGGAATTGTAGCTCTACTCCAAGGTAAAAAATGAATGCTAAATGAAGAACCTGGCATATTGAAGGGGTCTTGGAGGATGGCTAGGCTTTAAGAGGTGGAATAGAGTAACAAAATATCAATATAGTTTAGGAAAGAAAAATAACTTGAATTTACAATGGTGCTCAAAAAGCAGCAAATACATAACGTTGGTAGCAATGGAACAACCATAAAGGAAACGGGGAATGTGGGTAAGGGTTTCAGGCTAGAAGAAATAGAAAGTTCAGAAAGGAATCTGGATGTATTCTTCAGCTTTTTAGCAACTGAGATATGTAGATAACAGAGTATTCAAAGAGGTGTGTCTTTTGGTAGCATGCAAAATGGATTAGAAATGTCAGTCCTAGAAACCAGAAGACCATTTAGAGAACTATTGTCATAGCATGGACGTAGGTTAACAGGGCTTCATCTGAGGGCTGGCAGAAAGACTATGGTAACAGTTGATTGATACAAGCTTTCGGCAGATCTAAACTATAATTCCCTTTCAGCACCACGCACAGTACTTGATCCCTGGGAGACATTTGCTATTGTTGCTTTGTTGAGCTAGAATTAGAATTTCCACAAAGATCGGGATATGAGAAAAATAAAAAGTGTCCAAAGTCTTATCAGAAATCCGAAAATTTCAGGTCTGAAGTGAGGACAAAATGGGCTCCTTTTTAGACACGGTCCAGGTCACACCTATTTGAAATATGGCATTAAGACAAGGGATGGGGATGGAAAGACGAAGAGTCAACCACTGAGGTTACAGTGTTTAGGACACACCATTTCTAAGAGGAAGAATGGTGGGGAAAGAATAATGCTAAGAAGGACAGATGCCAACTGGAGAGGTGAGAGGAGGTCAAGGAGTCCAGCAGGGAGTCTGCCAAGCATGACGGCAGTAACTCAGAGCCGCAGGATCCACACGGGGAACGTTTCCGGAACATCGACCACAGTTCGTGGGGATCCTGAAGCCTCTGGCTGGGGTGGCCAGAAGATCATTGGCGAATTTTATTTTTTAATTTAGAAATGACTTGGCATTTATTTCACACATATTTCCTTTTGGATATTCACCCTTTTTGAGTTTTTTTTAAAAATTTTTACTTTATATTGGAGTAGAGTTGATTAACAATGTTGTGTTAGTTTCAGGGCTACAACGTAGTGATTCAGTTATACATATGCATGTACCTATTCTTTTTCAAATTCTTTTCCCATTTAAGTTATCACAGAATACTGAGTAGCATTCCCTGGGCTATACAGCAGGTCCTTGTTAGTTATCTATTTTGAATATTGTTGTGTGTATATGTCAATGGCGAGTTTTCAGGGAGACATTTCCTCAGTGTAGCAAGGGTTGAAACTGAGTTGGAGCAGTTCAGGGCAAGACTGAATAGTGAGAAAGGATAAGCAGAGGATAACGGTCAGTATATATATTTTTCAGTTGTGAAAAATGTGGTAGAAATCTACTTGGGGTGGAGGAAGTGGCAGGAATGCGTGAAGGTTTGGGGATGGAAATCAGGAGGTGGATAAGGAGGGAGTTATTCGGGAAGGGAAGCTAACCGAGGAACCATTTGGAAGAAGTGAGAAGGGGAAGAATTAGAAGCTGGGAAGAGAGGATGAGATGTGTCTTCTGGGGAAGGAGGAGGGTAGAAGAGACAGGTGCCCTACAGCCTGAAAAGTACAGAGGAAAACAGGAGGTAATGATCTTTTCTTTTTAGAACTTAAGTTTATTTTTAAAATGTTATTTTATCTTTGGCTGCGTTGGGTCTTTATTTAGCAGGAGCTTTCTCTAGTTGTGGCGAGCGGTGGCTACCCTTCATTGTCGTGCGCGGGCTTCTTCATGTTGTGGCTTCTCCTGTTGCAGAGCACGGGCTCTAGGCACACGGGATTCAGTAGTTGTGGCTCGCAGGCTCAGTAATTGTGGCACACGGGCTTAGTTGCTCCGCGGCATGTGGGATGTGCCAGGATCTGGGATTGAAACCGTGTCCCCTGCATTGGCAGGCGGATTCTTAACCACTGCACCACCAGGAAAGCCCTTGATCATTTTTAAGAGAAAATTATTTAAGTGACTCAGCTGAGGTTAAAGGCTTCATTCAGTCAAGATGCTCCTCACTGGAGCCCGGTCAGAGCTTATAGGATAGAAAGGGCCAGCTGAGTAGCTGTCCTTACAGTGGGTTCATAGGCAGCAGTTCAATTTCATCAAAACTTGGGGTTGGGAGGGTCATTCCTGCTTTTGTGCTCCTTGCTCAAGCTCCCATAAAACACAAGAAGAGTATTTGCCGAGAACTGTTTCTGGGAGCCTTGCAGCTTATCAGCTACTCAAAGTTCATGGAGCAAGGGAGCCAGATAGCAAAAAAGAAGGAAAAGGGAGGCAATGTGGAGGGGCGCAGAGTATGCAACCCCAACATATGCCTCTGTGGCATATTGATTATTTTAAGCTGGTTATTTTTAAGAAGAAGCAGACCCAGGAGAAGCTCTGAAACCTAGAAGATCCCCTTTTGTGAGAGATATTTACATCTATAAGGGAAATCTCCACTTGTAAGGGTATCTTCCTCTCGGTACCAGAAATAGAAGGATGACTCTAAATCTCTAGACATTTTTATCAATGGAGAAGGTAACACTTAGATCTGCATAACACCCTTACCCTTGTTTCCTGTGCTTTTCCAGGTCACCACGTCACCTCCTAGAACTGGCTCCCTCCCCCCCCCCGTCCAACATCATCTCGTGTCTTTAGCTGGAGATGGTATTTAAGGTGGTGGCCATTTCAAGGAGTTACTCATCTTTCCTGGGTATCTCCCATGTATACAGGAGGAATACATGTTATTAAACTTCTGTTTCTTTTTCTCTTGTTATTGTCTTTTATTACAAGGAATGTCTCAGCCAAGAATGTAAGAGTAAAGGGAAAATTCCTCCCCCCACAGAAGTTAGAAAGCAAAGGGAGACCTAGAGGCCTTGTTGTCTGTTTATCCTAGTCCTCTTACAGCTTTCTCTTTTTCTTTCTTTCTTTCTTTCCTTCCTTCCTTCCTTTCTTTTTCTTTAGAACAGTTTTAGATTTACAGAAAAATTGAGGAGATAGTACAGAGAATTCCCCTATACCCTCCAAACACACACTGTTTCCCCTATAGTGTCTTGCATTAGTATACATTTGTTACAGTTAACGAACAAGTATTAATACATTATTATTAATTCAAGTCCATAGTTTACATTAAAGTTCACTCTATGTTGTACATCCTGTGTGTTTTGACAATTGCATAATGTAATATATCTAACAGTCCAATACCATATGGAAGGCTTTCACTGCCCTGAAAATTCCCTTTCCGCCACCCCCATTCATCTCCTCCCTCCCCCTTGAACCCCTGGCAACCACTGATTTTTTACTCTCTCCCTAGTTTTGCCTTTTCCTGAATGTCACATGGTTGGAATCCTACAGCATCTTCAGACTGGCTTCTTTCACTTAGCCATGTGCATTTAAGGGTCCTTCATGTTTCTGTGTGGCTTGATACTTCATTTCTTTTTATCTCTGAGTTCACTGAACAGATGTGCCCCCGTTTGTTCCTCTATTCATTTATCAAAGGGCTTCTTTTTTGCTTCCAGTTTTTGACAATTATGAATATAGCAGCTCTAAATCATTCTGTGCAGGTTTTGTGTGGACATACAAAATTTTCAAAACAGTTGGGCAAATACCTAGGAGTGTGATTGCTGGATCCTATGATGAAGGCTATGTTTAGCTTTTCAAGGAACTTTCAAACTGTCTTTCATCATCATCACATCATTATTTCTTGTACTGCTTTTCTTGTCCTCTCAGCTACCAACTTTATCCTGAATGACTGACATGAGTAAGTTGAAGTCGTCTTTTCCTTGAACTATCTCTCTTCTCACCTATCACTCCTCACCTAGCCCTGCTGGGCAGGCAGCACATAACCCTGTGTGGGCTCCTGGACTTACAAGTTGATCTTTTTCTCTCTCTGTGCTCCCTTTTCAATGACTGAGAATCTTCATCCTTTCCTAGCTTCACCCTTACTGCCTTTAGTGAGGAGAGCATAATAAAAAGAAGAACATTCATTATTCGTTACTTTTGGAACCAAAATGCAACTTAAAGCTTGGCTCTGCCATTTACACGTTGTGTGACTTTCAACTAGTATGTTAATTTCTCTGATATTCAACTTTTTTCATCTTCAAAGTGAGGAAAACAATTCCTTCCTTAAATGTATTTCAAAGATTAAATTAGATGAAAGCATAGTGGTAAACTCCTTGTTACATTGTAGAGAATGCTTTATTCTTACTGTGGGCATATGGTTTATTTTACACGGGTCAGTCTCTGCTTCTGCAGCCCTGCCAGAGCTATAATATTCACTGGACATGTGCAGGCAGAATTCCAGTCTTGAAATTAACTCATGTCTAACTAGGGTCGACCACGAAACACAGAAGTTTGCAAATAAGAAAAGCATTTATTTGTGGCCTTAGGAATTGCAATTCGGGATTTGGGTAAAACCCAAAGACTATCCTGGGAAAGAGGAAGGGTCAGGGGCTTATTTAGAAAAGCAAAAGCCAAAACGTCGTTAAAGTCATCTGGCAAGAGTTATGATTGACTCTGGTGCAAGAAGGGAAATGTCTATCTTTAAGGGATGGGTTGTCATGAGTCACTTAGGGTAAATGTCCAATATGTAGCTGTGCTGTCATGAGTTATTTTAGAGGAAGCGTCTGATAAATATCTTGAGTTTCTGGAACATTGGGCAGAGGTTCTGGATGACTATGTAATGACAGTAAGCGGTCAAAGTTCAGATTCCATCCAGGCTGAGATGTGCCTAAGTCATGCTTCCTCAATGTCTTCCTGGCTCCATTTTGGAGAGCTCTCTTAGCAATACTGACTTCCTTCTGATCTTTTTTCACACTAGAGACAAGCCTAAAAAGCCACTAGTGGTGTCCCTTCCCCTAGAAGGTAGAATCTGGAAAGAGTTGACCACCTTCCTCAGAGTCCTGGCACCTGGAGGCAAACAGACATGAATGTCCCCTTCACGGACACCCTTCCAACATTCCTTTTTCCCCAGGACATGGCCACTTGAGTTTCCAGTTAGCTCCATCCCCTCTCAGTGCAGAAACGCCTTTTTCTGCAAACATGACCACTTTTTAATTTTTCTCCCTTTTTCTAGATGTGTTCCCACACTCCCAGACTCGCATGGAAGCCTTTAACACATCCACATGGCTGGTGCTTAACTTAGTAGCAGAGAACAATCAACATTTACTGAGCACCTACTATATACTCAGAACCCCTCTCCAGTGTTTCCTTTTAGAAGGTTGAGGTCACACTTAGCTACTCAGGAGACATCCTCCAGTCCCTTTCATTACTCCCCTGCATTCTTCAAACATATGTTTGTTTCCTCTGGGGGATCCTGCTGTACCTGTGCGTGTACACACACACACATACCACAGAGCAATGGACACAAATCGGTATCATCAGTGAGAAATCCCGCAAGTGGAGACACACAACAGCATCCCACTCACTTCCACCCCAAAGGTCCTCAAGTCCGCATGGGTGACCCCAGGTGTACAGGACAGAAGGAACCTTTTCTATGGCATCAATACTTGACCTAGAGCAAGAATGACCACACACAAGGTGCTCCTGATGGGGAAGCTGAGACACTAGTTCATTGGTGCCTGACAGCCTGGAGGCTCAGGCTCAGCCATATGGGTCTCTGACTCCCACCCCTCTGTCTCTTTATAATTCTCCCTCTCTTCACATTATTGAACCCAGAAGTTGCAAATTAAACTGGCGGCTCAGATGTTAAATCTAGCCAGCAGATGGCCAGAAGGGTGTAATCATAGGTTTTGGATTAGTTGCTAAAAAAGAGGAGAATTAAAAATGAAACTCTGAAATTCCAGATTCGCTCCTCAGTCCTTTCAACATGCCTGGCCCTGGAATTCATGGGACTTTGAAACCTCAATGTCACACCAGGCTGCTTCTTAAAGATTCTTTTATGTACCCTTATTGCAAGCATCCCCAAACAAACCCCCCCTCCCAGCAACCCTCTTATTGACACAGCCTTCCTCTGGCTGACAACGTTCTACAAAACGTTTATCACACACAATTCCCCACTTTCCACACATCACATGGATCTGCCTGGCCCTTTTGTCAGAACAGGACAAGGAGGGTAGGAAACAGCCACCCGGGGGCTTTACCGGAAGCAGGAGCCAGAGGTAGCCAGGTCCACCTGCTCCAAACTGCTTCAATAAATTATTCATTTAACAACTTCTGCCAAGACCTTGTTGCTGCTTAATTACTTGCTTGCTTTCTTCTTTCTCTTTTCAACTTTCTTTTAATTGAAAAGCCAAGCCAGCCTTGTCCCAACCTGGGAAGTTGGATCACTTGGAGACATGTTCTGACTCTGTCTCCTTAGGTGTCCCGCCACTGAAAAATGTATGATGCTTGGAGAAAAGGATGTAGGAGGAAACAAATGCAAAAAAAAAAGCAGACTTACCAGCAACCTCTAATGAGGGAAACAGTGCTTTGAAAAACCACTCGGTTTTCTATTTAACAAGCAAAGCGACAAACTGCACTCACACAAATGAGCTGGGAATCTAAGAGCGACTTCTGGAAAATGATGGCTGGAATCACTAATGGAGAAAACAAACAGCAGGGGCGGACACAGCTGGTACCCCACTGTTGTCTGAAAGGGACTTGAGACCAAAGGAGGGCTCTAAAATCCGTGCCTCAAGAACAGGGAAATGGAGCCCGTCTGAGCCATCAAATCGGAAATAGGAACTCAGTGTTTAGTACTGGGAAAAAGACTTTGCATTTGACCCAAGCTCATGGGTTTCAGACTGGGTTCTCAAGATGCCCAGAGCTGGTGGGAGGGCCAAACAGGTACTCTTTGATCCTACAGCCATATGTCACACTTTCCATATTGAGTGCCAGAAAAGATTTTCTCCAAAATATTTCATTTAGTATCAATAGTATTTTATTATTAATTAATGTTAAATATTAGTACTTTCATATTATATTTTTCTTATATTTCTATATAAAACTTTTATTTCAAAATTTAATCAACATAAAAATATTACTGAGCTATCTTACCTCATTTTGTATTAAGTCTTCAAAATCTGGTGTGTGTTTAATAATTACAGCACTTTGGACTAGCCACGTTTTGAGCACTCAATAGGCACATGGAGCTAATGGCTACCATATTTGAAAGTACAGATCTAGAGCATTTATCTTTTCTTTCATATTTTCTCTACATTATGGCAATGAACCTCAATTTTATCTTCCACCTCTCCTCCTAAACGTTTTATTTCTGCAGTCACTTAGAACTTCCCAGAATGTTTCTGTTCTCATTATTTTTAAGTGAAAAATAAATAGTAGAAGGTATCTAGTCCTTATTTAATAAATCCAATAGTTTCTCCCATCTGTGGACCCCAGCAAAAAATTTTGTTGTATTGTTTTGCTTTAGGTCTCTTCTGTTCCATTCTCTTTCCTCTGGTGTCAGTTTTTGCCTTTGTTTACTTTGGCCTCCCTACGCCTGGTGAGCTCTGTAGAATCCTATTTGAAAATCAAGGATTCTGTTGATGGACCTAGGGAAGAGATGCGGGTTTCTTCTGGGGCAGGGGGCTGGCTGTGAGGCTAAAGAGGATGGGGGAGCTTTAAGGGGATGTTCCCATGGCGCTGGCAACCCTAATTGCCCATGGGGTTGGTAGTTTGTTTAGAGATGAGTGCTAGGGCTTTTAGCTGGGGCAAAATGCTACACTGCCGAACTCTGTGATGGGGGATATGTATTGGGGTAGCTTTTCTAAATTAAGACTTTCTAGTAACCACAGTCCCCCAACACACACACATACTTCTCTCTCCTCATTTTGAGCCTCAGAGTCTCTTTCTACAGGGATGACTTCCGCTCACCCACTGAGGACCAGGTCAACATGCCCCTCACACACTGTTCACTATTACCAACTGCTGTGGTTTGGGGTCCCTAGAAGGAACATCTGAGATGGGAGTTCTTACACAAGTGACTTATTGGGAGAGGGTTTTCTGGAGAGGGAGATTAGGGGAGGACAGGAGCTAAGTAGAGGGTGGTCTCAGCTACAGCCTAGTACCGGCCTTACCCCCTGGGTGCTCTGGAACAGGAATTCCCTGGAACACTTATGAGCCTTTAGCACACTCACAGCATCTGGGGGAAGGATGCACCTCCACTTAAAGTGAACTGGGAGGGTCATCAACATCTTCCATACTATGGGATTGCTCCGTTAAAAAAACTTTTTGTTATTTTAATGTATTCTTAGGAGCAAAGGGAGAGAGACACAGTGTTCAGTATTCCATCTTGAACCAATAGTCCCTTGATATTGTTCTGGAAAGCTTTGTTCTAACCAAGAAAAGAAAAAGTTCCCTCAATAGTATGCACAAAACGGTTATATAGGGAAAAAGGTCTAAATTTCAAAATATCCCAATTTTTCTAGAAAAGAAAGTAATTGCGGTGCAGAATCAACAAATATTTATTGACCGCTTACAGCAGCGTTGGCCCTTTTCCAATATATGATGTCGTTTAATACTACACCACTATTGTCACTTATTCTTAACAGACGAGCAAACTGAGATTCAGTAAGTATCTGGCTCAAATTCTGTGGTACGTAATAGAACTGGGACTTTTATCCTTTACATTTTATCCTATCAGATGCCGTACCATCAGCCTCTCTGAAATGAGCAACTGCCTCGACTGAGTACCAGGTGTGTTAGCTGAAATTCCCATCAAGGAGAAGGTGTCTTGCTGACCGAGGAATTGTACATTTCCACGATCCCATTTTATTTTAAAAGGAAAACAGGAAGAATCCTCATCTTGTGTCACACGCTATTCATTTACTTATAATCTTTCAGTTAATTGTCTAAACATGTTTACGTTACAGTATTTCAAATTCTGAAACATTAAATATCTTACCTAGGGTAGAACAGGTAGTGAATATTGCAGCTAACATTTAAATTCCAGTCTTTCTAATCCCACCCTGACGCCGTTTACTAACAATCAAGTAGGTACTAATGCAAGAGCTAGAAAAATCCCCTCGGTATTTGATAGACACGGCACCAAATTCAATCAGTTCATTAATTTTCTTTTAATTTCAAGTTTTGTAGTTGACAGAATAATGCCTAATCACAATTATTGAAATCTAGGCAGTTTAATGATTCACGCTTGTCAGGAGGGTACTGTTCTTGGAAGTTACCTATAGTCTGTCGGTGAAACAGAAACAAATCCTACAACCGTCATCTATTTTCCAGGGGACGGGCAATGGGGATAGAAGTAAGATTTTCTGTTTACTTTCTGCACCCATTTTCCTATTAGCAAACCCAATTTATCCACCCTCACAATGCTTCACTCTGTCCATGTAGATCAGTCCATCAGCCACTCCCATTAATCTCCCATCCAACTTGGAGAGATCACTGCCGGTAGATGATGATATTGTTTCTGACATAGCCTTATTCTGGACATATCTCTGATAAGATATTCTCCCCCAGGAATTACCTGGGTAGATGGTTACCCAAACCCTCTTATTTGCACGTTTCTTCTAAATAAATTCCATGCAGAAAATGAACAAACATAAACCTTTGCACCTTTCCCAGACTTTAGACATGGAAGTACTTCAATGTGTATCAATGACGCTTTTCACAAGCCCATGAGGATCTAACCTTCCTTGCAGTCTTCATGATTAATATGTTTGCAGCAGAATCAGGTCTCTAAGGGGTTTTTAAATCCCAGAAGAAGATAAGAGACTCCTAAAATAAAAGAATAGTTCCTGGGTTTCAGTAGAGCAGAACACTTTTTCCCAAGAATGACATCAAACATGATAAAATGATATCTCTCAACACACCTCAGTGACGGCACCTGGAGAAGAACAAAGGCTGACTCACGTCTGTTGAAGTGCCAAGTGCAATTTGATCTAATTGAGAGATTACTACTTTCTGTAGGCAGGGGAGTTCAGAAACCGGTATGGATTCCATATTTCAGTAGCAGAACATAGGAGTGACTGAACTAAGAGATATTTGGGGGTTTCCAGAGGATCCTGTTGTCATTTTCTTTCATAAGAAAGTTCCAAGAATACAGATAAGTAATGTTAGTAAGTTTTCTGAGGGGAAAAGCCATCAGAAGCAAACTGTATTAGAACAGACTGCATGATCACAAAGTACTGTTCGCATAAAGTCCCCTGACATTCTGCAAGGACTTTTTCCACAGCCATGCACACTTCTCAGAGTAAAAAGTAAGGCTGAGCCAATAATAAGAGGAATGATAACTGAAACCATCACATACACAATACTGGGATAGAGTGGATGTACTTCCCTAACACTGTAATAAAAAACACCGGTACCAAACAATAACAACTGCTTGTTCCACGAAAGTGTTGCACCTGGAAGTAAAGGCTGTTAGCCAACCCAACAGTTAACTCATCCAAACGGATGGCTTGCTCATTGAGCCTTACTTCAATACCTCCATCTCTCTGGAGAGCGACTACGTCATAAACCCTGTTCAGCCCTAAACAGTTCCCGCCTGCAAGGCCTACCTTAAAGTGGCCCCCCTCAGACCCTAAAACCCTAAACTCCCAGGACTCTCTCAAGGCACTGTTCTCCCTTGATGCAGTCAATCCGATCAAGTTAGCTTTGCTGATCAATAGGGTTTGGGGGTGGTCAGTAGTCAACAGTAGCTAGAGCTTTGTTGATTGGGAGCCTGTGATGTACCAGGTACCATGCACTCTGCTTTATGTACCGTATTTCTAATCTTTACTACAGCTCTGCAAGGTAATGTTGTTTTTCCTAAGGTACAAAGAGGAAATGGAGACTCAGGGAGGTTGGTAAATTGCCCCATGACACAAATAGGAAGTGACCAGATCCAATGTCAATCCAAGTCGGTCTGGCTCCAAAACCTTGCGACCCACCGGGTGGATCACTACTCATTTGATAATTTAGCATAGAAAGTCACATTCCTACGTCATTCCTTAAGCTAAAATTGACTCCAAATGTACGAATTACAATGTCAAAAATTACCCTGTTATTCCATTCCTCCATTAAATTTTAGTTATACAGTCTTTGACAATTTTAGTGGTAGTTACAGATAATAACACCATGTATTTTTGACTTAGATGAAATCATATAATTTTCAATTTCCTAGAAAAACACAAAAGCTCCAGAACTCTTCAACTACACTTGCTTCTTCCTACTTTAGGCACCATTATTGCCCTGAGTTTTCATTCTATGAACTGCTTAAACTACATGAGATATAATATTACTGGTATATATAGCCAATATTTATTTTTATTCACCCACATATCTAACCTTATCGGTAACTGTTCTTGCCTGCAATTTTGAGCTTCCATCTGGGATAATTTCTGTTTTTGAAAACTCCTTTATTTTGCATGAATTTGAAGAAAATTGTTACTTGCCAAACAATTCAGGGCTAGCAGCTATATTCTTTTATCAATTTGAAAACATAATTTCATTGCTTTATCTTTATCTCTGTAGAGAAGTCAGCAGAAATCAGAAGTCAGTTTTATTTTTGTTATTTTGGAGAGAGTCTGTCCTTTTCCTCCAGCTATTTTTAAATATTTCCTCTTTGTCTTTGATTTCCAGCAGTTTTACTATGATGTCTTTAGTTGTGGTTTACTTTTCATTTATTTTTGCTTGGGGTTCATTGTTCCTCTTGAATCTGAGGCTTAATATTATTTTTTTGGCCTTGGGAACATTTTGACCATTATCTCTTCAGCTGTTGCTCGGACCTCTCTCTCTCCATCACTGTTGGTATTCCAACTGCATGCCCCATGAGTTTCATATACAGTTTTCTATACTTTCCATCACTTCACTTCTTTGCGAAGAGATGCGGTTGTGGACCCCTGGGATTCGGCTGAAGAGCACTGCAGTGGAAAAACCCAAGATGCACGAGCAGAGCACAGACAGCCACTGCCCTATGTCCTAAAACAGGAATTCCCTCATTCCTTGGCTTTGGGTGGTTGCAGACTTTCCTGAGCCCTGTCTGAATTGGAAAAGGAAAGCTCTAGCTAAAGGACAACTTGAGGGCAACTACAGACTCCATTTTAATGAGCACCTCTTCAGGTGACTCTGCACACATTTTTCCTAATGACATCCATGGAGTTGTTTCATTCCCAAGGCTTTGTGCACGGGGGAAAGATGAAAGGAAGAGGCAGACCACAGCATAATAGCCATTTTGTATGGGGTCCTTACCATGGGCCAAGCATTGGGTTAACTGCTTTCTATGCATTATTATCCTTTAACAACACTGCGAGCTAGGTATGAGGCAAGGAAACTAAGACTTAAGTAAATGGAAGACCTGGGACTTGGATCCAGTTAGTTATAATCCAGAGAAAACACTCTTCACCCCCATGTTAGGTTGGGCTGTGTTGGAAGGAGTGAGCTTAGACCTCTCATTTCAGCCTTGTTCTCTTCCTACGTCACTGGTCCAAAGGTACAGGCTGCCCTCCAGGGGAAGACAGAGCCTGAAAACCTGGCACAGAAGAGAGCCTTGGAGCAGGAAGAAGTGAACGAACACCAGGCTTCCTTCCAAAAGGAGAGGAAACCCCCAAGAAGGGGGACTTTCTGCTCAACGTGGCCCCTCCTCTGAATCTTGGCACCCGCAGCTTCAACATGGTGGAAATCACAGAAGCCTGAACACACCTCTGTGGGCCGGGAGGGGCTACTTAAAGTCCCCTTCCTCTTCCTTCACCTTCCCCCTTGGCACGCCTTCTTCTCTCTTCAGGGGAACGCCTAATAACCATTCTTGTTTCCCAGGCCGAGTTTAGACATCTATAACAGGTGATGTGACAGGAGCGCTTTGCTATTAATGGCCTTTTCCAGAACCCAGAGGGAACCAACATTCTTCTCAAAGGCAATAACAGCTATGGAGCTCTGCCTGTGTGCCAACCCTGCAAGCATCATCTGCACAGCTACTCGTTACAGTAGCCCAGAAGCTTCTATGAGTCCCATTTTTCAGATGAGGCACATGGGCTTTCTCTGACCGTGAAGTTTGAGTTTGCTTAGTTTTGAAGTTTTTCTAAGATGCCTCACGAAATCTCCATTCAGGAAGAATGGAATCTATGTTCAGGAATATCGCTCTCGAGACGTCTCCCACAGGGCAGGCAAAGGACTATCTGACCTTTGGAGAAGAGAAATAAGCTCCAATATCCTGGGTAAAAGCATAAATTTTATAAATCCCTTCTGTGGATGAAAATAGATCAGAGGATGAAATCCTGGGTGTGAAACTTTCTAGGTTAATTGCTTTGATTTTCAGTAGGCACATTTAGGTGGTTTCATCTGAGTGCATCCCTTGGAGAGAGTATGTGCTTAGATTATTAATCGAGACTGTGTTACGCTGGGGCAGCATCTAATTCCATTCAGAATGTGCAGTGGGAGTATCATAGCAAGGGGAGCCTGGGGAGATGTGTGCCCCATGTTGAGTCCTAAATGCTATTTTTTGTGAGCCTAGAATTTAAAGAGAAAGTGGGGAGCCTTCCTTGTTCCCTGGGAGTTCCCCCCTCTTCCCAGGAACAGCATTAAGACTCTTTGGTGGGGCTTCCCTTGTGGTGCAGTGGTTGAGAGTCCGCCTGCCGATGCAGGGGACACGGGTTCGTGCCCCAGTCCGGGAGGATCCCACATGCCGCGGAGCGGCTGGGCCCGTGAGCACCACCTAACACTAAAATAAAAAACATGTCCCTTTCCTATTTCCTGACCTTTATTTCCAGACAGAAGTCTATGTGAATCTTTTGTTGCCTCTCATGGTGCCTGATGTATAATTAATGTCCCCATAACGGATGTATGGCTGGCCAGATGGATTAATGACTAAATGGAAATACGAAGAAATGAATGAAACACTAAACTCTCTTCTTCTCGAGTCATACAAGATGCACAGAGTCAGATACCTGGTCCTAGGGTCTAGCCCCCTTAGCAGCTTAGAATGGCTCCTGGAATATTTTAGTTTACTGAACAAACTCAGAATGGCAATGCTTGTCACGGTTCCAGCAGCAGCATAAAACTTAATTAAACAGCCTGAGCTACCAAGGACAATGTCCGTCTACATAGGAGGAAGGTCTTGGATGTTTGCTATGACTCAAAATGTGAAGAAATTGATTGTGGTTGCTCTGCCATTTTTCCCCGTAACTCACTCGCCTATAGAAACCCCTTTGAACAATTCCTGGGACTTCTACTGGTAAGGAATTAGCATGCTAATTAATCTAGACGACCATCGGATTCCTAAGCGATACATTTAGAGACTGGGCTTTCCAAGTTCATGCCCATCTTTCTAAATAATCGTGCAAGAGCAATTTGGTATCATAAATCCATTAAGCCATGGTCATAGCGGTTACAAGCTGCCATTCATTCCCTTCCGTGCCTTGGAGTCTACAAGTTTTAATAGATCCAGAGCCTATAGAGGCTAAGATTTTCTCCATGGAATTAGTGGTACCAGAAGGAAAAGGCACATTCTATTGCTCTTGGCTTTCGATTCATAGGATGTTAGAGCTAGAAACTGGAGATCACCCAATCTAGCCTTTAGATGGTCGCTAGTTCCGATAGTTTAAATATGGAAACTTAACTGTTCTGCTTTCACCCTTTTCTTTGCAGAATGGAAAGCTCAGGTTTCGCCACACCTCCAAGGAAGAGTTTGAAAATTAAGCCTGCCCTACCCTCTGAGAACAGAGCAACCAGTCCTTCTGTTATCATGGTTCTAGGCCTGCTTTATTTCTCAAGCTTTATCGGGAGGTGATCCTAAGGAAGTTTCCATAGCAGGAGAGGCCAGCCACATAGTAAGAGCTGGGTGAGTGAAACTCACCAAGTTCCCTGCATGAATCAGGTGTCTCGGAGCTAAATGGGAGCTGATCTATCACCACCAACTACCAGATATTCATATGGAGGCGAATATTGCACCACCAAGGTTGGGTGCCTTTACCGAGTGTGCCTCCCCAGGGGTGGCCAGTGAGAATGTAACTTTGTCACTATGCATCACTGCCCTAAGGACTGGCCATTGGCAGGGACATTTGATCATGAACCACAGTCCGCTTTTAATTACTCCCTGTGGATACTCCCTATAATATGCAGGGGACTCAGAAGAAGGAAATGGAACCGTATAACTGGCAGGGGCTAAAATAAAAATCTCAAGGACCCCTGAGCTGTGTGACAAATGTCACTTCGGTACTGTTGTAGTTTACATGTGAAAAACAAGCATTCCGAGAGGATTTTAGGATTTGCTTGAGTCACAGAATATAGTAAAAACCAAGCCAAACCTAGGATCCAAGTTGCCTGGGTCCATGGTCCTCAAGGCTTCTTTGCTGAACATACGTCATATGCACGTAACTGTTATAACTGGTAGAACTCATCCTAAAACATTTTTTAATAAACAAGGAAATAATCTACAAAGGTCAAGGTAAGAAATCCCAAAGTCTAAGTGACTTATTGGTGGACACACTCTCTGGAAACATTTGACTCTGCCTCACATGAAACCCAGGGTGAATTCTCTTTTGCTCCTTGTATCTTGTGGTCTTTCATCTTAGACTCTGCCCACAGGTTAAATAAGCCTCACCTAACAGTTATCTCTGTGAGGTGACACCTACCATTTGTAAATTTTAAATGAGGAACCGCAGTTTTACTATTTAAGTTAAAAGCCTGGGTACCATGCTCAAACAGGGAGAGACATCACTTTTGTATTTGTGATGTCTGTTCCTTTCCTGCTTTTCCTGGTTGAACCATTCTCTCTAATTTCTCCTCCAGGTTGCCTCACTCCTGGTCTTTGCAAAAGCACGTTCTTTCTTTTTTATCCTTTGTCATTAATTTTCTGTTTGGGATTTCCAACTGCTCTCTCCTTTACTAATTATGAATAAAATGATATTCATGCAGAGACCTTATTGCAAAAAAAAAAAAAAAGCAGAGAAGAGCTGTGCAGAGTCAGAGGCTAAAGTAGCTCCTTTTCCTGGCTCTGGTAGATGGACAGCAGTGCTGCGCAGGGCAATAACTTTGGTCATTGTAGTTGATGTCACAGATCTTTGCCACTTGAAGGGCATATTCTTTTTTTTTTTTTTTTTGCGGTACGCGGGCCTCTCACTGTTGTGGCCTCTCCCGTTGCGGAGCACAGGCTCCGGACGCGCAGGCTCAGCGGCCATGGCTCACGGGCCCAGCCGCTCTGCGGCATGTGGGATCTTCCCGGACTGGGGCACGAACCCGTGTTCCCTGCATCGGCAGGCGGACTCTCAACCACTGCGCTACCAGGGAAGCTCCCAAATTCTTGTTTGTTTCTTATGCAAAATATTTACATAAGAGCTTTATTCTTCATCATGCCATTGTCTTCCTAATCATTCTCCCTGGGTTTCGTCTTCCACATCTGAAGTGTCCTATAAGGGCTCTCGTCTAAATTGAGATTGTTATTTCCCTAAGAGGATCTCTGCTGCCAGATATTCAGAGAGTGCTTTTTTATTCACGCTGCTACATTTGTTTGGACATCCCAGATATAGCACCACATGTGAGCAAGGTGCTCAGCGAGAGAATTTGAAGTCACTTTGTATTTGAAGAGAACAAGGTAAAGAAAAACAGAATCACAAACCATTACTCCCAACATTCTGAAAGGCAGGCTCTGTGTATGTCAGTTAAATAAACAAAGTAAAAGATTTTCTCCCCACCGTCTCACCGTCTCCTCGTCTCCCCGTGGGTGTCGAGCTAACAATCACTTCGGGGAGGGAGCAAAAGGCAGGACAAATGGCATTCACACCTCTTAATTGGTGTCATTCCACCCTTGTTTCCAGAGCAGCGGCAGTTGAGAACCAGCCTCCAGCCTGGCACTGTCCTCTCAGGGCCATACCAGACGGGAAAGCAGCAGACACTGAATGGCTTCTTAGAAAACATTGTTCTTCCATGAAAATGGACTTCTCACTGCCCCCCATGCCCCCAGTTCTTTGGATCCATCATGCAGATTGAGTGGCTTCACTGAGGATTTTGGCATCTCATCGTGCACGTCACACATTCATCGGGCAGACGCAATAACCATCTATCCTGCTTCAGTTTGCCTGATTAATTAATAGGCATCTGATCTCTATATGAGCCAACTGTAACCTCAGAAATGAGTGCTGGATAGACCATTTGGCTGCAGTTCTCTGGCCAAAGGTCAGCATTAAAAGCATATGTTTCAGGGAATGTCTCACTGGCTTGAGGAATGGGGAGAAATCCAAGATTCTTCAGTGCATTGCACACATTTCCCCAGGTGGTTTGGTAAAGTGATCAAGAACCAGGCTCTAGAATCAGACCCTGGCTAAGCATCCTGTCTTTGCCATTCAAAGCCTAAGTGATGCTGGACCACTTATCTAGAAGTTGCAAGCTTCATTTTCTCAACTGCAATCACAGTAGAATTACGGCAGCTGCAATACCTCATAGCGTTGTTGCGAATACACATACTACGTGCAGGACAGCGTCTGGCACACAGTGCTGATAAATATGCATGATTAGCGTCATATGGACAAGCAGATTTCTACTAGTCTGTGGACAGAAGACCTGACCTCCACATATTTGGGTTTCTAAGTGAGCTAATGTGATACTGGGGTTGTGCAGCCAACCAAGAGCACTCAGACCCCCAAGATAAATGTCCGTCTTCCCGGAGTATCAATCTGACTCCTAGGAAGGGATAAACTCACCTATCTGTAGCAACATGGATAGACGTAGAAACCATCACTTTTGAGTGAAGAAGACAAGCTGCAAAATTATGTACAGTGTAATCCTATTTATTTTAAAGCACAAAAACATGATAAATGTTCTTAGTGTATATAAATGAGTGCAAGTTTGTAAAGATAAACCACAGATAAGTAGTGATTACATTTAGTGGATGAGAGGAGGGAGACAGGGGTTATTGGTTGTGGTCAAGGGGGGGCTTCAGCCTATAGGGTTCTAAAGGGTTTCGAGGTGGGAGACTAGATTTGCAAATTATTTATTTAATCAACATTTTTGTTTAAAACATTATTTCATTTTGCCACGAGACCAGATATATAACGGAATAGAAAGTGAAATTTGCATAGATTTTCAAAATAAAACATACCTCGAAGAAGTTTTCCAGTTGCAGGATGAACTGCCTACTGGAGCCTTCCAGTATACACGTATTTACCTTATTGTGCTATTAAAGGAATTTTGAAAGAAAAGCTTGAGAAAAGATTGAACGAGATCCTACTCCTTTTTCCTCAAACTTGGTTGGTAACACAACATACACCCACTTACCCAGGCCAGAATGTCAGCTAGCCATTGTTTTCCATTCTCTTCATATTCAACTACTTCCCAAGGCCAGCTTCTTAAATCCCTCGAAAACTTGTCTATTTCTCTTAATTCTCATTTATCTGGGGTATCCTCATCTCTTGCCTGAATTACGGCAAAAGCCCCCATACTGGCTCCCTTGGCTTCATTCTCATGACTCCCTCCAATCCACCAACACAGAGGTGTCCTCATGACCTTTAAAATGCAAATACCGTCAGGTCATTCTGCTGTTTAGAATTCTTTGGTGGCTCTGCACCATCTATAATTCATTGAAACACCTTAGTAGCAAAGGCAATTCATGACGTGAAAGAGGGGCTCACTGACAACCAGACTGTCCTTGTCTTCATTAGCATAGTTTCAACTTGCAGGCAAACGTCCAGAGGAAGCTGATTTTGTAGATCCCCTTGCACCTACATAGGGCCAGGTGACAGGTTCTGACCATTGGAAAGTGAGCTAAAGTGATGGATTCCTCTATGGTCCACAGTCTCCTTGCTTGCTTTCCTCTTCCCCCAACTGGATGAATATCACAGGGTTCTGGGGCAGGAAGGGGCCTGGGTACCTGAATCACCACGTGGAGGCCCACTACCTGCTGATCAAGAACACTTATCAAATTGTTACATGTGGAAGAAATCAATTTCTGTTACGTTTGAGCTATATGAAATAATAAGAAATATATTGGTCCCTTCCCCCAGTTCCTGACACAGAGCTCCTAAAACCCTTATAATTTCCTATGCGAAAAGAACACTAAGAGCCTCTCTTGTTCTAATATTTGGTCTTTGGCCCGTCCTTGACACAGGGCTTCTAAATCCCTTGTAATTTCCTAAGTGACAAGAGCACCAGGGGCATCTTTTGTTCTATTGAGGTCACTCTGGGTGGCTCCTTGTTGGGGGGCGCTGGTCATCAGAAAGATTAAGCCATGATGATAAGATTAGAATCTTCACTCCCCCAATACTCCAGAGAGGGGAGAGAGAAGGAAATGAAGTTAATAACTGATCATGCCAGTGTGAGGAAACGGCCATAAACTCACAGCACCACAGCGTTCAGAGAACATCCAGGCTGGTGAACACATCCACACCAGGAGGACATTGCTCCCCAACTCCACGGGGAGAGAAGTTTCTGCCCTCAGGACCTTGTCCGAGCTATCTTCTTCTGGCTGTTCCTCTGTATCCTTTACCTTATCTTTTAATAAACTGTAAGCATGAGTATTTCCCTGAGTTCTGCGAGCCACTGTAATAAATTAATTGAACCTGAGTAGGGGTCATGGGAACCTCTGATTTGTAGCCAAACTGGACAGAAGTTGATGAAGGTACCAGTTTAATAAGACCCATCCTGTCCGCTTGATCTCCACTCACCGCCTTCCTTCTTATCTCACCCACCCCTACTGGATTCCCAAAGAGTGGCTGGAGAGGAAAAAGGTGAAGTACGGGGCAGAGAAGTATAGGTGGCGCTATCACACCTCACTTCCTCACTCACCTGAAGCCGCCAACGCTGGGGTGGGGGGAGGAGAGTCTCCATTACAGCCAGGTCACGGTTTTGAATAGTATCTTTGAGCACTGTAATCACTCAAACAACCTATTTTTATTCGTCTACTAGTTAAAGTGAACAGAAAATTCTTAGACCTGTCAGAGTTTTCCCTTGGAAAAGAAAATGATCTCCCCTGAATAAATTTAAAAGAGATGGTGGAAAATAAAAATAAATGTGTGCTTTGATTTGTGAACTTGAGTTTCAGAAGTTCTGCACGTATGGAGGTTCCTTAAAAAATGAAAAATAGAACTACCCTATGACCCAGCAATCCCACTACTGGGCATACACCCTGAGAAAACCATAATTCAAAAAGAGCCATGTACCACAATGTTCATTGCAGCTCTATTTACAATAGCCAGGACATGGAAGCAACCTAAGTGTCCATTGACAGATGAATGGATAAAGAAGATGTGGTACATATATACAGTAGAATGTTACTCAGCCATAAAAAGAAACAAAATTGAGTTACTTGTAGTGAGGTGGATGGACCTAGAGTCTGTCACACAGAGTGAAGTAAGTCCGAAAGAGAAAAACAAATACCATATGCTAACACATAGATATGGAATCTAAAAAAAAATGGTTCTGATGAACCTAGCGGCAGGACAGGAATAAAGACGCAGATGGAGAGAATGGACTTGAGGACACGGGGAGGGGGAAGTGTAAGCTGGGATGAAGCGAGATAGTGGCATGCACATATATACACTACCACATGTAAAATAGATAGCTAGTGGGAAGCAGCTGTATATCACAGGGAGATCAGCTCGGTGCTTTGTGACCACCTAGAGGGGTGGGAGAGGGAGGGTGGGAGGGAGATGCAAGAGGGAGGGGATATGGGGATATATGTATACGTATAGCTGATTCACTTTGTTATACAGCAGCAACTAACACACCATTGTAAAGCAATTATACTCCAATAAAGATGTAAAGAAAAAAAAGTTCTGTATATTCCAAACAAGGTCCTACTGTATAGCACAGAGAACTATATTCAATATCCTATGATAAACCATAATAGAAAAGAATATTAAAAAGAATATATGTATATATGTATAACTGAGTCACTTTGCTGTACAGCAGAAATAAACATAACATTGTAAATCAACTATACTTTGATTTAAAAATAATAATAATAAAAAGAAGTTCTGCATATTCCATAAACCTGTTCCATCACCGTCAGCACCACTAGGGTAATCATAATTCAGAGTCAGGGGTAGACTGTGGAAAAATAGGTTTTCCAGAAAATAGGAGTATAAAGGTGAAAATATTATCTAGGCCCACCTAGGCCTGACTATACTTTCTGGATGAAGAGTTAGTCTTTATAGTATTGAGGATGAGTCAGAAGCCCAACATTTTTGAACATCCTCGTAAATGAGGATGTCTAAAATTTCAGCGTAAGGGCAATGGCTCTCAAACTGTGACCTTTAAACCAAACCATTGTCAGCATCACCTGGGAACTGATTAGAAACACAAATTCTTAGTCCCCATCCCAGGCTCACTGAATGAAATTCACGGAGGGGGCCCGGCAGTCTGCGTTTAACAAGCCTTCCAGGTGATGCCGACACAGCGAACGCGTGAGAACCACAGCTGGAGGGTATTTCAGAATATTGAACTATCTGAAGTCCTCATATCAAAAGGCAGTGATTGAACAAAATTTCAGGTAAAAAAAAAAAAAAAAAAAAGATTCAGATAGCAGGGAGGACAGTACCTGAGCTAGGAGAAGTTTGTACCAAAATACAGATGGGGGCATCTAGACACAGCTGACCGGAAGAGGCCTGCAGCAGCAGGAGACCATTCAGGAAATTATGCCAGCCATTTGACAAGTGTTTTCTAAGCCAATAAGCAGTCAGGTGGGAATAAAACTGAGTACAAAAATGTATTTATTCATGCAAGTCACATAAATATCATGACCGTGACTGTTATGCATGTGCAGGTGATTTAAAAAATTCGTTAGATTCTTCACTGGACACTTGAGAATCCAGGTAAAGTGTTTTCTATACATAAGCCATACAACTGCGCTATTTATTAAATGAGCTGGAAGCTTGTGTTTTGTTACATGTGTAAGTAGCTGAATTGTGTCCTTCTCTCTCCCACCCCCTACTCACACAACACACATCTATTTATTAAAACCTGCACCAGAAGAGGGAGAGGTGGAGGATGGAAGAACTGGGAGTTTGAGATTAGCAGATGCAAACTATTATATTTATGATGGATAAACAGCAAGGTCCTGCTGTTTCGCACAGGGAACTGTATTCAACATCCCGTGATAAACCATCATGGAAAGGAATACGAAAAAGAATGCATATATGTATACCTGAGTCACTTTGCTGTACAGCAGAAATTGACACAATATTGTAAATTAACTATACTTCAATAAAATAAAATTCTTAAGAAACCTGCACCAGTATATAAGCAAGTGCAAAGCTACAGCTAGGATCCACCTGATGGGGATGAAACAAGTCAAGAGTCTCAGATTCCTGAAAGAACAAGTCGCCCAGGAGCATTCGTTTATTCAACTTGCATCTATCGGGCACCTAACTACTTGCACCAGCATGATTACAGCATTACTATAGCTCATATGTAATATACCTCTTTACAAGTCAGGCATATCATGCTTCTAGGGATTTTCTCATTTAACCCTCATGATAATTCATCATGGCAGTACCATTGTCATTCTCATTTCAGAGGGGTAACTGATGCTAATTAACACCCACAGTCGCCTGGCTGGGAAGTGGTAGTGGTAGGCAGTGTATTGTCTGATCTCTTAAGCACTACACTATAGTGTTCCCTACAATACTGAGTGCTTTATACATTAGTCTTTAATAACGTATAGTCTCTGCTTTTTGCACATAGATTGTCCATTTTCTGCCTAAAATGTATCAAGCTCTGGATATGCCATTTACTACTTGTAGGAACTGGGGCAAGGGACCTAATCTCACTGAGCCAAAGTATTCTCTTCTAGCTTGTAAGGCTGTTATAAAGATGATATGATATATGTATAGCACTTGGCACATAGAAGGTTAATAACATTCTTAGGAACACTTTGAAGAACAAGGGCTCCACCTCCACCAAGAATCAGTCCTGATTCAATCAAGGCAGACCTGTAAAGTCTAAGTCAGGGGAGGGTCATCCTCTATATCACTATTAAACTGATCGATTTAACAGTGTCTCCTGTGAAAAATGTGGCATTGTATATAAAATTGAAAGAATCTAAGTCTATCAACACGCCCCCAATCACATGAAGGTGCATGCCAGGGCCAGAGGGCCACAAGCCCAGCTCAGGAATTCAACCAGGCCCTATAATGAGGGCTTGTTTACACTACCTTATTTAATCCTCATGACAGTGAGCTTGGCATCATTCTCAACACATTCTAGATGAGAAAATTAAAGCACAGACCACAACTTGCCCGTGCGGTACATCGGAAGAGCTGGCATTCCAACCCAGGCCGGTCTTAGTATAAAAGTCCAAACTATTGCCTGTAAATGACACTGACTCCCTAGTATAAGGACACACGTGGATTATGCACCATTCGAAAAATAGACAACCTTCTGTTCTTTACCATTAGTGTAAATGATTAGGTAAATAACTAATATCACCTTAAGTTTCCTCTGTAGGAGGTAATACATCCTTGTCATGAGAAATGGGCTTCCTGACTGGGCAGTGGACCCTTCAAATGTATGGGATTAGATTAGCGCTTTCCAGTTCTCATGCAGTTGTGTGCCACCTTCATGACTTTTGCTATTTCCAAGTGTTACTTGTAAGGGACCACCATTATTGCCTACCACAGATAGAAGGAAATCATAGAAATAAATACAAAGAAAATAAACAATGACATTACACCCTAGCTGCATCGTATTTCCTCTCTTTTTGTGAAAATAGATTTAAAACATTAGAAAAGTGGTAAACACTTACTAGCATTAACCTGAAACTTTCTGCTTAACATAATCAGAACAATACTATAGTATTGAAAAGTAAACACCATTCAGTAGGTGATTTAGTATCATTTAGTGCCTTGCCCAGTTGCCAACTCATCTCATATGTCACCGAAAAGCATTCGTTGTGACCCCAATGGTAACTACCACACTTTAGGAAATAGTGCACCTAAAATATTTTCAGAGCTCTTTCTGATCCTTCGATTTTATGGAAAATTTTCCTACTTATGCCTCTGGCAATCCACCTACTACCTAAATTAATGTACATTCAAGCAGTGCTCAGCAATGCATATGTGTGTGTCATAAATACTGGTAATGATGGATAAGTAATACAACCCTCACCCTGACACTCAAAGGTACACTGACAATCAGAACGCAAGAAAGCAAGTTATCCAATTCACCTGGAACTTTAACAGTTCCCTGAAGCTGCATCTGTACTCAGTGACTAGAAACAAAGGCTGGAAAAAAAAATCTGCCTGTCAAAACCACACAGCTCACATCAGCTCAGAACAGCATGAGGGAATTGTGCTCGCTATTTTCCACGAGTAAAGAACACTATCAAGTTACATCTGGAGTTTATCTGTAATGAAGAATTGCCTTCCAAACGTTCCTCTCTGGCTCCCATGAATATTTTATTTTTGTACAAGAGATAAGACAGACAATTCTTAGGAAGAAGGAAGAAGCTATGCAGAAAGAGAATTCACCTATCTGCTTGCTCCCTGCTGGCTTTCCCCAAACGGTAAACATTAAAACAGTGAATAATGTATTGGGGAAATAACAAGTAATTACAAATAAGACTACTTGATAAGAGACAGTTCTCTGTTGATTCCTCTTACTATATAGTCAGGGAGATGTTCCCAGATATGCAAATACTGGTGATTTTCAAATAAAAATGTCTCTTCTGTTTCTAATTGCCCTCCTGGGAAATTTCCTTTGAAAAATTCATTAGATAAAATTATCACCTCCATAAATTTTTCTCTCCCTTTCATAGACATGAGAGTCAGTGGAGATCAAGTACAAATGATTTAGTAAAGCAAGTGACCAAATGTTATGCTTAGTTTTAAGCTATATCCGAGAACACCATGCCAAGTAATCAGAAGATGCTAATGGAAAAGTCAAGGAGAAAAATCTTGCAAGGGCATCCCTCATGTCTATTGTGATTATATCTTTATCATCCAAACAGGGATGGAGTTATGAAATGAAGAATGTATCAGTTAGATACTACTATGTTACAAACCACACCAAAATTCACTGGTTTAAAAGAACTATTATTTATTATTTCTCTTGAGTCTTTGCATTGGCTAGGGGTCGTTTGATTTAAGCTGGGCTTCGCTGGGAGTAGCTCTGCCCCATGCGTCTCTCCTCCACCTCCTGGGTCGAACTGGCTGGCCTGGACATATATCCTCATGTCCATGGGGGAAATTCTCTTAATGGTCGTCCTACATGGTCCTTCCTTAAGCATTTGTGCTTAAGGGTAGCCAGACTTCTTACACGGCAGTTCAAGGCTGAAATGCAAGTGTCCCCAAAGAGAGCTAGACAGCACCTATATTACCTTTTCTCATCTGGCCATGGGAGTTACCCCCTATTACTTATTATTACATGCTGTTTGTTAAGGAAGTCACGTTGTCCCACCAGTTTTAAGGGGAAAGACAGACTCCCGCCTCTTGATGGGGGGTTGGCAAGGTTCTAAAAGAGCATGTGGGAGAAAAAATATTTTTGCGCTTATTTGGGAAAATACAATTTGCTAGAAAGGAATAATGTCAAGGAGTATCTCATCATTTTGTTGGCTACTCTCTTCTTTCCCATTCCCGTCCTCTTACTGCATTCTTCACACATTCTCTTTGAGCTCAAAGTTTTTCTTCCTCTGCTATGCAGAAAGTTCAGTTCTCTCCCCAATCCTATTTCCTCTGCTAGTGAGAACAAAGGCACTCCATTCCCCAGGAACCTTAACTTCTACTTTCTTTAGAAAGCAATTTGTGGGGGGGACCTTCAAGTTGGTGGAGGAGTAAGACATGGAGATCACCGTCCTCCCCACAAATACAGCAAAAATACACCTACATGTGGATCAGCTCTTACAGAAGACCTACTGAACGCTGGCAAAATACCTCAGACCTCCCAAAGGACAAGAAACTCCCCATGTACCTGGGTAGGGCAAAAGAAAAAAGAATAAACAGAGACAAAAGAATAGGAACGGGACCTGCACCAGTGGGAGTGAGCTGTGAAGGAGGAGAGGTTTCCACACACTAGGAAGCCCCTTCGCGGGCGGAGACTGTGGGTGGTGGGGGTGGGAAGCTTCGGAGCCGCGGAGGATAGCGCAGCAACAGGGGTGCGGAGGGCAAAGCGGGGAGATTCCCGCACAGAGGATCGGTGCTGACCGGCACTCACCAGCCCGAGAGGCTTGTCTGCTCACCCGCCGGGTCGGGCAGGGGCTGGGAGCTGAGGCTCGGGCTTCAGTCGAATCCCAGGGAGAGGACTGGGGTTGGCGAGGTAAACACAGCCTGCAGGGGGTTAGTGCACCACGGCTAGCCGGGAGGGAGTCCGGGAAAAGCCTGGAGCTGCCGAAGAGGCAAGAGACAATTGTTTTGGGGCGCACAAGGAGAGGGTATTCAGAGCACCGCCTAAACGAGCTCCAGAGACGGGCGCGAGCCGTGGCTAAAAGTGCGGACCCCAGAGACGGGCATGAGACGCTAAGGGTGCTGCTGCTGCCACCAAGAAGCCTGTGTGCGAGCACAGGTCACTATCCACACCTCCCCTTCTGGGGAGTCTGTGCAGCCTGCCACTGCCAGGGTCCCGGGATCCAGGGACAACTTCCCCGGGAGAACGCATGGTGCACCTCAGGCTGGTGCAACATCACGCCGGCCTCTGAGGCCACAGGCTCGTCCCACACTCCGTGCCCCTCCCTCCCCCCGGCCTGAGTGAGCCAGAGCCCCCGAATCAGCTGTTTATTTAACCCCATCCTGTCTGAGTGAAGAACAGATGCCCTCCAGCGACCTACATGCAGAGGCTGGGCCAAATCCAAAGCTGAACCCCAGGAGCTGTGCGAACAAAGAAGAGAAAGGGAAATCTCTCCCAGCAGCCTCAGGAGCAGCAGATTAAATCTCCACAATCAACTTGGTGTACGCTGCATCTGTGGAATACAAGAATAGACAATGAATCATCCCAAAACTGAGGCAGTGGAACTTGGGAGCAACTGTAGACTTGGGGTTTGCTGTATGTGACTGACTAGTTTATGATTTATATATTTATCTTAGTTTAATTTTTAGCACTTGTTATCACTGGTGGATTTATTTACTGGTTTTGCGAATCTTTTTTTTTTCAATCATATGTTTTACTTTAAAAAATATTTTTATAAAAAATTTTAATTATTTTATTTTATTTTTCTTTCTTTCTTCTTTTTCTCACTTTTCTTCTGAGCCGTGTGGCTGACAGGGTCTTAGTGCTCCAGTTGGGTGTCAGGCCTGAGCCTCTGAGGTGGGAGAGTGGAGTTCAGGACATTGGTCCACCAATCAACTTCCTGGTCCCACGTACTATCAATTGGCGAGAGCTCTCCCAGAGATCTCCGTCTCAATGCTAAGATGCAGTTCCACTCAACAACCAGTAAGCTACAGTGCTGGACACCCCATGCCAAACAACTAGCAAGACAGGAACACAACCCAACACATGAACAGAGAGGCTGCCTAAAATCACACTAAGTTTACAGACACCTCAAAACACACCACCGGATGCGGTCCTCCCGCCAGAGGGACAATATCCAGCCTCATCCACAAGAACACAGGCACCAATCCCCTCCACCAGGAAGCCTGCACAACCCACTGAACCAATCTTACCCACTGGGGGCAGACACCAAAAGCAACACAAACTACGAACCTGCAGTCTGCAAAAAGGAGACACTAAACACAGTAAGTTAAGCAAAATGAGAAGACAGAGAAATATGCAGCACATGAAGGAACAAGGTAAAAACCCACCAGACCAAACAAATGAAGAGGAAATAGGCAGTCTACCTGAAAAACAATTCAGAGTAATGATAGTAAAGATGATCCAAAATCTTGGAAATAGAATGGATAAAATACAAGAAACGTTTAACAAGGACCTAGAAGAACTAAAGAGCAAACAAACAATAATGAACAACACCATAAATGAAATTTAAAATTCTCTAGAAGGAAACAATAGCACAATAACAGAGGCAGAAGAAAAGATAAGTGACCTGGAAGATAAAATAGTGGAAATGACTACTGGAGAGCAGATTAAAGAAAAAAGAATGAACAGAATTGAGGACAGTCTCAGAGACCTCTGGGACAACATTAAATGCACCAACATTTGAATTATGGGGGTCCCAGAAGAAGAAGAGAAAAAGAAAGGGACGAGAAAATATTTGAAGAGATTATAGTTGAAAACTTCCCTAATATGTGAAAGGAAATAGTCAATCAAGTCCAGGAAGTGCAGAGAGTCCCACACAGGAAAAATCCAAGGAGAAACATGCCAAGACACATATTAATCAAACTATCAAAGATTAAATACAAAGAAAAATATTAAAAGCAGCAAGGGAAAAGCAACAAATAACATACAAGAGAATCCCCATAAGGTTAACAGCTGTTCTTTCAGCAGAAACTCTGCAAGCCAGAAGGGAGTGGCAGGACGTATTTAAAGTGATGAAAGGGAAAAACCTACAAGCAAGATTACTCTACCCAGCAAGAATCTCATTCAGATTTGACGAAGAATTTAAAACCTTTACAGACAAGCAAAAGCTAAGAGACTTCAGCACCACCAAACCAACTTTACAACAAATGCTAAAGGAACTTCTCTAGGCAGGAAACACAAGAGAAGGAAAGAGACCTACGATAACAAACACAGAATCTTCGGTGACTGAATTAGGAAGAAATAGGAAATATAAACAGAACAATCACAAGCACTGAAAATGAAACTGTGATTTGAAATCTTCCAACAAACAAAAGCCCAGGACCAGATGCGTTCACAGGTGAATTCTATCAAACATTTAGAGAAGAGCTAACACCTATGCTTCTCAAACTCTTCCAAAATATAATAGAGGGAGGAACACTCTCAAACTAATTCTAGGAGGCCACCATCACCATGACACCAAAACCAAACAAAGATATCAAAAGAAAAGAAAACTACAGGCCAATATCACTGATGAACATAGATGCAAAAATCCTCAACAAAATACTAGCAAACAGAATCCAACAGCACATTAAAAGGATCATACACCATGATCAAGTGGTGTTTATGCCAGGGATGCAAGGATTCTTCAATATATGCAAATCAATCAATGTGATACACCATATTAACAAATTGAAGGATAAAAACCATGTGATCACCTCAATAGATGAAGAAAAAGCTTTCAACAAAATTCAACACCCACTTATGGTAAAAAGTCTCCAGAGAGTAGGCATAGAGAGAACTTACCTCAACATAATAAAGGCCATATATGACAAACCCATAGGCAACATCATTCTCAGCAGTGAAAAACTGAAACCATTTCCTCAACAATCAGGAACAGGACAAGGTTGCCCACTCTCACTACAATTGTTCAACATAGTTCTGGAAGTTTTAGCCAAAGCAATCAGAGATGAAAAAGAAATAAAAGGAATCCAAAGAGCAGTAAAACTGTCACTATTTGCAGATGACATGATACTATACATAGAGAATCCTAAAGATGCTCTAGAAAACTACTAAAGCTAATCAATGAATTTGGTAAAGTAGCAGGATACAAAATTAATGCACCGAAATCTCTTGCATTCCTATACAATAATGATGAAAAATCTGAAAGAGAAATTAAGGAAACAATCTCATTTACCATAGCAACAAAAAGAATTAAATATCTAGGAATAAACATACCTAAGCAGACAAAAGACATGTATGCAGAAAACTATAAGACACTAATGAAAGAAATTAAAGATGATACAAACAGATGGAGAGATATACCATGTTCTTGGATTGGAAGAATCAACATTGTGAAAATGACTATACTACCCAAAGCAATCTACAGATTCAATACAACCCCTATCAAACTACCAATGGCATTTTTCACAGAACTAGAATAAAAAATTGCACAATTTGTATGTAAACACAAAAGACCCCAAATAGCCAAAGCAATCTTGAGAAAGAAAAACGGAGCTGGAGCTCCTAGACTTCAGACTCTACTACAAAGCTACATAAACAAGACAGTATGGTACTGACGCAGAAACAGAAATATAGATCAGTGGAACAGGATAGAAAGCCCAGAGATAAACCCACGCACCTATGGTCACCTTATCTTTGATAAAGGAGGCAAGAACATACAATGGAGAAAAGACAGGCTCTTCAATAACTGGTGGTGGGAAAACTGGACAGCTACATGTAAAAGAATGAAATTAGAACGTTCCCTAACACCATACACAAAAATAAACTCAAAATGGATTAAAGACCTAAATGTAAGGCCAGACACTATAAAACTCTTAGAGGAAAACCTAGGTAGAACATTCTATGACATAAATCACAGCAAGATTCTTTTTGACCCACCTCCTAGAGAAATGGAAATAAAATAAAAAAATAGGGGCTTCCCTGGTGGTGCAGTGGTTGAGAGTCCGCCTGCTGATGCAGGGGACACGGGTTTGTGTCCCGGTCTGGGAAGGTCCCACATGTCGCGGAGCGGATAGGCCCACGAGACACGGCCGTTGAGCCTGCGCGTCCGGAGCCTGTGATCCGCAACGGGAGAGGCCACAGCAGTGAGAAGCCCGAGTGCCGCAAAAAATAAATAAAAATAAATACAATCAAAAATAAACAAATGGTACCTAATGAAACTTAAAAGCTTTTGCACAGCAAAGGAAACCATAAACAAGATGAAAAGACAACCCTCAGAATGGGAGAAAGTATTTGCAAATGAATCAACTGACAAAAGATTAATCTCCAAAATATACAAGCAGCTCAATATCAAAAAAACAAACAACCCAATCCAAAATGGGCAGAAGACCTAACTAGACATTTCTCCAAAGAAGTTATACAGGTTGCCAACAAACACATGAAAGGATGCCCAACATCACTAATCATTAGAGAAATGCAAATTAAAACTACAATGAGGTATCACCTCACACCAGTCAGAATGGCCATCATCAAAAAATCTACAAAAAATAAGTGCTGGAGAGGGTGTGGAGAAAAGGAAACCCTCTTACACTGTTGGTGGGAAGATAAGTTGATACAGCCACTATGGAGAACAGTATGGGGATTCCTTAAAAAACTAAAAATAGAACTACCATACGACCCAGCAATTGCACTACTGGGCATATACCCTGAAAAAAACATCATTCAAAAAGAGTCATGTACAACAATATTCATTGCAGCTCTATTTACAATAGCCAGGAGATGGAAGCAACCTAAGTGTCCATTGACAGATGAATGCATAAAGAAGATGTGGCACATATATACAATGGAATACTACTCAGCCATAAAAAGAAATGAAATTGAGTTATTTGTAGTGACGTGGATGGACCTAGAGTCTGTCATGCAGAGTGAAGTAAGTCAGAAAGTGAAAAACAGATACCATATGCTAACACATATATATGGAATCTAAAAGAAAGAAAAATGGTTCTGAAGAACCTGGGGGCAGGACAGGAATAAAGACGCAGATGGAGAGAATGGACTTGAGGGCACGGGGAGGGGGAAGTGTAAGCTGGGATGAAGCGAGATAGTGGCATGCACATATATACACTACCACATGTAAAATAGATAGCTAGTGGGAAGCAGCTGTATATCACAGGGAGATCAGCTCGGTGCTTTGTGACCACCTAGAGGGGTGGGATAGGGAGGGTGGGAGGGAGATGCAAGAGGGAGGGGATATGGGGATATATGTATATGTATGGCTGATTCACTTTGTTATACAGCACAAACTAAGACAACATTGTAAAGCAATTATACTCCAGTAAAGATGTTAAAAAAAAAAAAGGAAAAAGAAAGCAATTTTGTTCCCTTACTCAGATTTAGAAGTTAATGACGCTTGGACTCATCCTCTATAGGACTGCAGAGAACGGTGTGAGAGAAAACAAGGAGAATATCAGAGATAGGATATTCTTTGTGATGGCCATAGTCTTTGATAAAGAATTCTTCTCCTTGAGATAGAGCCTGGAAAGACTAAAGGATAAGGGAGTCTCACTTGTTCCAAGAAACAGGATACATCTTCTATAATGCAAGGGAGAAACATATGTGGACAAGACTCCTGAGGCTTGGACACCATCATCTAACGGTCTTTTTGAAGATGGAGGAATTCCAATGCTTCAGTATGGAGTAAGTGATTAGTCAATAAGATAAGAATGTCAGACACAGAAAAGGCCTCAGAAAGAGAAACAAAAATTCTGTAACTGTTGGAGCAACAGCAAAACCCTCCTGGAGAAATACCCTGCTTCATGCTTCCATTTCTTCTCCTGTGTGTAACCATTTTGCAAGTGTAAAAAGATTATTATTATAGTGTCTCTGAAGGTGCCTGCTGCATAAGATTGTTCTAATGCAATAGTGTCCTTCACATTGCATTCTAGAAAAATTAGTTTTCCTTGAGAGAAAATGTTTGAGATGTATTTGTGTCAGTTTAGATTATATTCTGTAGCATGTAAGCACAAATTTAATTAATAATAACAAAAAATTGAGGGTTTTTTCTTATGTAAAAAGAAGTCCAATGATTGCCAGAACAGTCACTCTAATAGTTTTATGATTTCATCAAGGATTCAGTTTTCTTCTAGTTTTTCCACTCCACTAAATTTACTGTGTGGCTTTTATCCATGTGGTTTCAAGATGGCTGCTGCTGCTTCAGGCATCACATCCATATTCCAGGTCAGAAAAAGGGAGAGGAATCAAAAGCCTTCTCCTTATGAGGCTTTGTTTTTGTATGACAAAAAAAGAAATACTCCTCAGTGACTTCTGCCTACATCATATTAAGATTTGTCACAAGGCCACAACAAATCAAAGTCATATTTTAATTTTCTAGTAAAGCTAGGCAAAGACATAGGATGGAAGTTGCAAGTGACATTTGGTTACAAAAGTACAGTGTCTGCCACAGTAGCAGACCAGGAGTCAAGAGTGGTGGCTTCTATCTAATCCTCCATCCTAACAAATATCTAATCATGAAGAAGCCTTTTAACCTCCACAACCCCATTTTTCTCATTAAAAAAAATGGAATAATGAAATAGAAGATCTCTAATACTCTATGATCGTCTACACCCAGGATAACTTTAAGGCAGGATAGTTGGGGCAGACATGGTTGGTCACCTGCCGAACAGCTATTTCCTACTTGTCTTCTTTATTGGCAGAAACTAGCTCCCACTATAAAGCCTGGTGAGGTTTTCTAAGCCCCTTTTCCAGCTATAGCATGATCATGTGATCAAAATTTGGCCAAGGACACCCAAGGAAAAGTGTATGCCATGGCATCTGGGAAATATTTTCCACCAGACTCTAAGATGAATGTGTAAGGAGAAGTCTTCTGGCTCCCTCTTCCATCTCTATTCCCATCCAGTTACTCCTGTCTTTGGACTCAGCTGTTAGATCTGTAGCAGCCATTTTGTACCAATGAGGAAACAAATTAAACACATTGAAAATGATGGAATGGAAGGCTGATAAAGAATTTTATCCATTGATGAAATCAGTTGTGGGACCACCTTTTTCTGACTTCATTTTATGGGAAACAATAAGGACCCAGTTTTGTTTTGTTTTGTTTTGTTTTTCCAGGATATAGAGTCCCTTTATTTATTTTTTAAAAAAATTTTATTGGAGTATAGTTGATTTACAATGTTGCATTAATTTCAGGTGTACAGAAAAGTGAGTCAGTTATACATATACATATATCTGCTCTTTTTTTTTTTAAGTTTCTTTTCCATATAAGTTCTAACAGAGTATTGAGTAGAGTTCCCTATGCTATACAGTAGGTCCTTATCAGTTATCTCTTTTATATATAGTACTGTATATATGTCAGTCCCAATCTCCCAATTGACCCCTGCCCCCCACATCCCCTGCTGACAATAAGTTTTCTACATCTGGAACTTTACTTATGTTTTGTAAATAAGTTCATCTGTACCCCCCCACCTTTTTCAGATTTCACTTATAAGTGATATCATATGATATTTGTCTTTCTGTGTCTGACTTAACTTCACTCAGTATGACAACCTCTAGGTCCATCCATGTTGCTGCAACTGGAATTATTTTGTTCTTTTTTATGACTGAGTAATATTTCATTGCATATATGTACCACATCTTCTTTATCCATTCCTCTGTTGATGGACACTTAGGTTGCTTCCATTTCCTGACTATTGTAAATAGTGCTGCAGTGAATATTGGGGTGCATGTATCTTTTTGAATTATGGTTTTCTCCGGGTATATGCCAAGTAGTGGGATTGCTGTGTCATATAGTAGTTCTATTTTTAGGTTTTTTTGTTTGTTTGTTTTGTTTGCTTTAGTTTTTGTTTTTTTTCTGTGGTACGCGGGCCTCTCACTGCTGTGGCCTCTCCCACTGAGGAGCACAGGCTCTGGATGCGCAGGCCCAGTGGCCATGGCTCACGGGCCCAGCCGCTCTGTGGCATGTGGGATCCTCTTGGACCGGGGCACGAACCCACGTCCCCTGCATCAGCAGGAGGACTCCCAACAACTGCACCACCAGGGAAGCCCTATTTTTAGGTTTTTAAGGAACCTCCATACTGTTCTCCATAGTGGCTGTACCAATTTACATTCCCACCAATAGCATAGGAGGGTCCCCTTTTCTCCATACCCTCTCCAGCATTTATAGTTTGTAGGTTTTTTGATGATGGCCACTCTGACAACTGTGAGGTGATACCTCATTGTAGTTTTGATATGCATTTCTCTAATAATTAGTGATGTTGAGCATCTTTTCATGTGCTTTTTGGCCATCTGTATGTCTCCTTTGTGAAATGTCTATTTAGATCTTCTGCCCATTTTTTGATTGGGTTATTTATTTATTTGATATTGACCTGCATGAGCTGTTTTGTATATTTTGGAGATTAACCCCTTGTCAGTTGCTTCATCTGCAAATATTTTCTGCCAGTCTGAGGGTTGTCTTTTTGTTTTGTTTATGGTTTCCTTTGCTGTGCAAAAGCTTTTAAGTTTAATTAGATCCCATTTGTTTATTTTTGCTTTTATTTTCATCACTCTAGGAGGTGGACCTGGTTTATTTATGTTATTTTTGTTTGATGTTCTTACTTGCAGCCCAAAAGATCCTATACAAAACAGTGATTTAACAGAAACAGTTGTACATTCTAAACTAGCACACATCCGTCTTACACGTTATGTGCATACGAATCCCCAGGGTAGCTTGTTAAAATGCAAGTTTCTGATGCAGTAGTACTGGGATGGGGCCTAAAATTCTGCACGTCTATCAGGCAGGTGGTGTTTCTGCTCCTGCTCTGCAGATGATCTGCACTACAGTTTGGACAGCAAGATGATAACCCACGTGTGGCTATTTTACAACATTGATCAAGCCACAGCACTTCCTTGGGCCTCAGTTTTCTCACAGGATCCTACTTCTTATGATTCTAAGTACTATCAGAAGAAAATACAGTAACTTATTCCAGAAATGGAGATACACATGAAAAGCAAACCGAGGAAACATAAACGCTGAGATTTATTTTAATCCGTGTACTGAATGGTCATTCATCTCATTACTTGATACAAATTGCATCCGGGATGAGGTGCACAGGCCAGTGCTCATTTCCATGACTGTCCAATAACCACCCCGCAACACACACACGCTCAGAAATATCCTGGGAACAGAATGTTAACTGAGCTGCGTTTGCAGCTGCTCCTTGGAACCTCATTATGAATAATGTGTGTGCTCATCAGAAATTCAATTAATAAAGATTTGAAAAGATTTAGGAGCATTCCATCCTCTTCTCCGCCCCTTTTTCAATGAGAATGAAGAATGACTGTGGTTATTTTAATAACAAAAAAGCCATCTGCCTGCAAAGGTGACTGCTCCTTTGTTCCCTCTGCCCCAGGTGCCCCTGGAAGCCCACAGACATCTTGGTCCAACACTGAAATCTGGCTGCTTTCATATCTGAGTGTTCTCTCTCTGCCTCCTACCATCAGCACACTTCACTTATGCAACTGGTGGAAAATACCCTGCTCTACCCTGGTACACTTCAAACCAAAGTCTTGGACGTCCATTTACTATACCCTGAAATATGTCAGGTGTCAGGAAGGGATCGAGCACAAGAGCTCTATGGTACCATGAGTGGAGAAATGAGAGATATTTTTTTTCTTTTGTATATTTTTTAATAAACTTTATTTCTTGGAACTGTTTTTTTCTCTTTAGTTCTCACTGTGTTATTTTTTCAGCTTTATTGAGACATAATTGGCCAATAAAACTGTAATGTATTTGAAGCATACATCATAATTCTGTATTTACATATGCATAATATATATAAGCATACATATTATATATATAATACGTATATATAATTTCATGAGAACATTTACACGTACTCTTAAAAATTTTAATTATACAACATAGCATAGCAACTCTATTAATCACATTACATGTTAAATCTTCAGACTTTATTCATCTTACAGCTAAAAAAAAAAAATAGAAGTTGGTCTGAAAGAACTGGTTCAGATTTACAGAAAAATTAAGATAGCACAGTGGTCTCATTTACCTCACATTTGTTTCCCCTATGATTAGCCTCTTACATTAGTATGACACTTTGTTGCAAAGAATGAACAAATAGTGATACATTATTATAAACTAAAGCTCACAGTTTATTGAAATTTCCTTGTTTTTGTTTAAACCTAATGCTCTTTTTCTGTTCCAGGATCCCACACTGCACTGATGTTATGTCCCTTTAGTCTCCTCTTGGCTGTGACTACTTCTCAGACTTTGTTTAGATGATCTTGAGAGTTTTGAGGAGCAGCGGTCAAGTATTTTGTAGGATGCCGAACTATCAGAATTTGTCTGATGTTTTTATCATGATTACACTGGGGTTATGTTATTAGGAAGAAAGGCCAGAGAAATAAAGTGCCATTTTCATCCCATTCTATCAAGCAAACATACTCCAACTGATTTATAACCATTGATGCTGGCCTTGACCACCTGGCTGAGGTAGCGTTCTTCAGGTTTTTTCACTGTAAAGTTACTCTTAGTCACTCTTTCCAAGCTGCTCATTGTGAAACAAAGTCACTATGGGAAACCTATATCTAAGGGGTGAGGGTTTATGCTCCAGCTCTTTGAGGATATAGATCTGCATTAAATATTTGGAATTCTTCCATGTGGGAGATTTGTCAACTCTCCTCCATTTTCTAATCTATTCAATCACTTATTTATATCAATATGGACTCATGCATATTTACTTTATACTTTGAGTTAAAATCTAATATTGATTAATTGACTGATTGAGTGCTCAAATTGTTTTGGCCATTGGGAACTCTTTGAGCTGGCTCCTATTTCACTGTGGCATACCCCCATCGCCGTGTGTATGCGGGGAGGGGTGGGGGGAGGGAGGTCCTTTTTATTTTTTACTTAAAAAAATTATTGGAGTACAGTTGATTTAAAATGTTGTGTTACTTTCTACTGTACAGCAAAGCGAATCAGTTATACATACACATATGTCCATTCTTTTAAAATTACTTTCTGATATAGGTCATTACAGAGTATTGAGCAGAGTTCCCTGTGCTATACAGTAGGTCCTTGTTGATTATCTATTTTATATATAGTGGTGTGTATATGTCAATCTCAATCTCCCAATTTATCCCTCCCCCGCCAGCTGCATGTAAGAAAGGAAATTAGAACACTCCCTAACACCATACACAAAAATAAACTGAAAATGGATTAAAGACCTAAATGTAAGGCTGGGTACCATAAAACTCTTTTTTTCCCCTTGTTTTCTTTCTTTTCTTTTTTGAGTACTTTCTTACTTTCCGGTACTACAAGATGATCAAGGCTCATCTTGTATATTTCCTCTTCCATTTATAGAACTGGTCATTTTCCCAAGCACTCTGCCTTTTTTTAAAATTGGAGAATGGTATTAGAAACCAAGATCTGGGTTCTAGGTGTGTTCATTGCCGTTGGAGTGTCATTTATTTTAGGTCCTCTCAGCTAACAGAGCAAAACGATACATGTTTACACTAACTCATATATATACACAAAACTATGACTATTTCTATATGTAAACATCTGTATCTATATGACACTAAACATGAGTTCTTACTGGTGTCCCCAACTCTAAGCCATTGCTTTGTGTCTCATTCTGGCATCCTCTCCTTGCTTATCTGGAACCTACCACTCCAACAGTGAGAAAACTTGGCTCCCATGATCTACTATCCATTTAATTAATTCTTCCATTCTAGTATACATTGCAGTATCAGAATTGTTAACCTGTACCCCCATGGGAAACAATTTTGTCAACTAGGCTACAGGTCATATGTGCAATTCCTTTTGTCTTTAGCTTTACAAACTCAACTCATTTCCACAGATGTTTAGGTCTGCACCTTTTCCCCCAACGCTTTTCAGTGTGATTGTTTCATCCATTTATAATACAGTTATATGCTCTTGTCACTGTCTATATTTCTTCTTGGGATCCTAAGACTCTATATTTATATCTTTTTATATTTGATGGTAATTTGGAGTTCAAAGTAAATACTGCAGCTCAATGTTCTGGAAAGAAACTCTTATTTACCCCACTTCTCAAACATTTCCACACAATGATTCCTGTGCTTCTCATTTCATATCATTGAATTAAATTATAAAATAATATACTGTAACAATTATTGGGAATCTTAGGCGTTTCTTCACCTGTTTAGCCAAGAAATAGCAGGCCAGATAAATTACATGTTTTGTCTAAAGACTGAGCTAGTTAGAGATAAAAGCAGGTATAGGACTCAACTCTCTTGGTTCCCAATCCAAAGCTACTTTTCTTATACTACCTAATATATAGGGAGAAGAGTGTTTTTTGTATGCATCTAAGTTCTCAATTGCTAGTGACACTGCACTATGGATGCAAACTCGGGCTTGCTACACTTTGGGTTTTTACACAGTGTGTTAACTATCCCCCTTGTCCTATAAGTGTATTGATGACTAGCTGAGTCATCTTCCAGGGTAGCCTCTAAGTACCTTCCATTGGACATGGATTGGATTTTCTTTCCAAATCCTGTGAAAAAAGAAGGGGAAGAATAAGTGAGGATCCCTTTGGATCAATAAAACTCAGAAACACTTGGTTCTCATTGCTCAGAGCATCAGCTCTGACATTGCCTCTTCCTAGAGCCTTCGCTGACTCATCTCTCTCTGCCCCAAGGTTTCCTTTTCTCTGTGTTTCTAGAGCATTTTTTCACACTACCCTCTGTCATTAGACAGTGAACTCTTGAGGTCTAGAACCATGGCATTTATCTTAATTCCCTCCACAACTGACTTTGTATGTGGCAAGTAAGATCTTTTCAATTAATATTTGTTTAAGTAATGAGTAAAAGATGAATGGATCTAGAAACACCATTAAAAAGTTAGAAACAGGAGTAAGATAGGAAAAAGGAAAAGCCAATGCCAGCCATGTGAGGAACAGGAGAAGGAGGAAAAAGAATAGGGTTAAAGTTACCTTAGCAACAATAGGGCCCAGAGAGGAAAGGGGATCGAGGTTACCTAGGAAGGAGTCCACACCCTCCACAAATAACATAGATATGGGACAGTCATGGATGTACAGTCCTTCCAGGATGTTAACCACCCATGATATTGGTAAAGGATCCTTCTGTGTCTCCAAGGTAGAGGTTGGAAGAAATCTAAAAAAGCTATTTCACCTAACTTTCTTTCACTCAGTCCTCTACTTAAAACTGCCACAGCACTGTGAATGGAAGTCAGAAAATCACAGGACCCCGGTGTTGCATGAGACAGGGATTCTTGACAGGATCAAAGGCCATGAAAGGAAAAGCCTCATACTCCCATTTGAGGCACCTCTTGGCCAAGAGATAGAAACTTGATCTTCGGGTTCAAAGTCACAGAACCCCAAAGATCTGTCCAAAACAGTGACTAATGGCTTCACAGAGACATGAGGGGGGTGATAGATAGAAGTTAGACTAGGTTCGAATGAAAAAGCTAATAAAAGAACCACCTTGTATTATTGATATTAGACAGAATGATGGAAGAGGCTAGTAATTGAAATAGCTTCAGAAAGGCCAAAAAAAAAAAAAAAGAAGAAAAAGAAAAAGTAATATAGAATGGCCAAGAATGTCTACAGAATCATATAGACAGGAATACAAATCTGGCCACTTGTGCTCACTAACTAGGTGACTTTGGACATGTTAATTGTACTTCCCTATCCTTACCCTCATTCCTGATAAAGTTAGGATAATGATACTTATCTGGTAAGTTGGGTATGAGGGTGAAATGAGAAAAAATAGGTAAAACAACACAAAATCTGAAAGATACAGAAAATCAACAACCACCACAATTTATCAAGTACTTACTGTTTGATAAACATTATACTAGATGTATTATGTAGTTTTTATGGTTGGTATATTATTAACCTATCAGTAAATGTCAGAAGGTTCCAAATTTTCCTTCTTACAGGTCCTCAAATCTGAATCATTTTCTTCTACCTTGGAGAATTTGTATGAAGCAACCTAAAGGCAAGAAAATGGTAAATGATCCTCCCCCAAGTATTCTGCTTTGGCATAATCCATGAAACAGTGAGACATCTAGGGCAATGCTGGTTACAAAATAGACAGGAAGAAAGATGGTGGCGTTTGTACAGTAGCCCAATCTTCTTAAAGACAGCCTTCAACATCTAGTGCCTTTTATCAGGCCAGAGAGCTGGTTTTGTGAACTAGTTTCTTCTCAGACTCAGGCAGCTGCTGACTGGCGTTAGAATAAGGGCTGCATTTCTCAGTAACTTGTAACAATTTCTCTCAATGAAGAGGAAAGCAAATTGCTACTTAAAAAAAAAGTTTTTTTTAATAAATTGCAGGAGCAGTAATTTCTATTGATCTTTGGCTCCCAGAGACTCACACCATCTTTCCATGGTGATTATCATATTACATGCTATTTAATTGTATATTTCGTTCTCTACAGAAATTGCAGACATGTTTCAGCTTTGCTAGAGGAGTTTTCAATAAAAATTCCTTGTGAGACTAAAGAATACTCTTCCTTATTCTATATTAAACACAGTATCTTATATTCATCTTAAATGCATGATCACATCCTTGGTGTTTTCAATGGGAAATTTTGGATAGGCATCCAGTCCTCACTGTCACCATCTGGAAAGCCTTGTGGGAACATTCGGTCTAGGTCCTCACCTTTAGTACTAGGCTAGTCCAGTGAGGAAACAGAGGCCAGCCTACACCCTTCTCCCTCACTGGCTGGAAAGAATCTGAAGCTAATGACAGATTCCCAGTGGTTCACATTAACCTTGACTGATACAACACAGTAAGACTTTCCTGGCCAAGTAAAGTGACAGATAATTCCTGACAAGTCTGGGAGCCAGGAGGGTCTGTGTCCAGGGCTTTGGTGACCCTACTGTTCCTTCAAAATGGAGATGTAAGTTGCTGAAACTGTTGCCGAAATTCAGCCTCTGTACACTGGTGCTGGATTAAATCTCAGAAACAGAGTTTTGGGTGAAGTAGAAAGAAATGGCTTAATTGCTTTGCCAGGGAAAGGGGGCCACAGTGGGCTCATGCCCTCAAGACTGTGCGCCCCGCCCTGGAGGGGGTCGTGAGGAGTCTTATAATGTTCAAGGAGCAGGGCGTGGTCAGCTCATGGACATTCTTCTGATTGGTTGGTGGTGAGGTAATGGGGAGTCGGCATCGTCAGCCTTCTGGTTCCAACCACTCTGGGGTCTACATGCCTGTGGGCAGCAGTTAACTTCCTCCACCTGGTGGGGTTTTCAGTACCGCAAAACGGCTCAAAGGACACGGCTCAGAATATTCTCTATAGTCCTGGAGGAAGAACGAAAAGTCCTTGACTCTGTTTAATAGCTAAAGTATCATTATTTGGACTTGCCTGACTCTTTTCCTTTCTGCAGTTTTTCACTTCTCTGATTAAATTTATTCTTTGACTGAAGTTTTTCTACAGACAAAAGTCAGGAGAAGGACATGGGTGGGGGTCTATTCTGGGAAGGCCTCCTAGGGTCCTGCTTGGTTACAAAACCAGGTGAGGAAAAGAGGAATATGGCAGGTTCCTGGTTCTGTAAGCATCTATTCCTTCCTCTACTGACTGGGACTTTAATCCCAAAGCTCAGAGAATATTAGAGCTGAATGACAAGGGTTTACAGTACCATTCATTGAGTAAACGGCAAGTTAGAGTAAAGAACTCATTTAAGAAAAGGATAACCAAACCCAGGAAAAGGGCTTACCACTAAACACTATCTCAGGACCCATCGGTCCATGAGGTGGCATAGTTTGCCCTTTCAGATATCTTGCCAAAAGAGCTCACCCACCTTTCAAAATGACACAGCCTAGGTACTCATTTCATCCATGTCAGAAAAGTAATAACATCACACATAAGGATCAAATAATTTTCCACAATCGAAAATACATTTCTCCAAACAGGAATTGTTTTACACCAACTTTCCTAAACTAAGTAAGTTTTATTTATGTTTTCACTCTTGAAGCTGGGAAATCCATATTGGTACAAAGAAGTTGGCTATAGAACAGAGAGAATTTGATCTGGCTTTGGTCAAATCTACCTACAGGACTTTTTGCCTTAAAAGCCTCACATGACAAGATAGACATACCTCCACAAGGTAACATTTATTTGTTCAGTGCTAGGAAAGCCTGACCATTGCTAGGAGACCTGGGTCTAACCGTGCCTCTGTCACTAACTGAATACATGTGCTTCAAGAAGACATGATCTTCCTGGGATTCAGGTCCCTCATCTATGAAATAAAGCAGTTGCACTAGATCAGTATTTCTCAAACACTGAACATATATGAATCACTTGGGAATATTTTTTTAAATGCCATGCTCAGGCATTACTCTAGACTAATTAAATCAGACTCTCCAGGGCTGGAACTATGTGTTGAAAGTTCCTCAGGTGATTCTATTTCAGCCAGGGCTGAGACCTATGAGGCCGCATTATTCCTGAGTTTATACTATATTGACATTTTGTCACTTTCAGGTTTTTACATCACCTCTGAACTTTCTGTCATCTCTGAACTTTCTCCCCTGCGGAAGGAAGAATTCTAAGGTGACTCTCAATGGTTTATGCCCTTTTATCAACCCACTTTGTGTCAGGTGGAAACTGTGTCTTGCTTCTGGCCAAGAGAATATGGCAAAGGTGATGAGATAATCTCTCTCATGATTAGGTCACATCACATATAGCAGATGGGACAGTGAGATTTTCCTGTGCGCTCTGAAAAAGCAAACTGTCGTGCTGTGAGAGGGTCTCTGATATGACTGAATGTCTGACCCCCAACCCCATAATTCTTAAGCTGACATCCAATCCCCAGTGTGATAGAATTGGAGATGGGGTCTTTGTTAAAATGTTAATACTGTCATACATACATGTATGTATGTAATCTATAAATTGTAGCAATATTATTTTGGACCTGTCTCCTAAAGTTAAGGAAATAAAAGCAAAAATAAATAAATGGGACTTAAACTCTAAAAGCTTTTGCACAGTGAAGAAAACCATTGACAAAATGAAAAGACAACCTACTGAATGGGAGAAAATACTTGCAGATGATATTGTTAAAATGTCAATCCTACCAAAATCCATCTATAGATGGATTGAAATAAAAAATAAAATTTTTTATTAAAATAAAAAAAATTTAAGTATTAAAAATAAAAAACACTAAAAAGTAATTAAAAAAAGAAAGAAAGGAGAGCAACCAAACCAAAAAACAAATCCACCAATGATAACAAGTGCTAAAAACTATACTAAAAAAATAAATAAATAGACAGACAGAACCCTAGGATACATGGTAAAAGCAAAGCTATACAGACAAAATCACACAAAGAAGCATACACATAAACACTCACAAAAAGAGAAAAAGGAAATATATATATATATATTTAAAAAAAGGAAGAGAGCAACCAAATCAATAAACAAATTTACCAATGATAATAAACTCTAAATACTAAACTAAGATAAACATAAAACCAGAAACAAGTCAGTCGCATACAGCAAACCCCAAGTCTACAGTTGCTCCCAAAATCCACTGCCTCGATTTTGGGATGATTCGTTGTCTATTCAGGCATTCCACAGACACAGGGTACATCAAAGTTCATTGTGGAGATTTAATCCGCTGCTCCTGAGGCTGCTGGGAGAGATTTCCCTTCCTCTTCTTTGTTCGCACAGCTCCTGGGGTTCAGCTTTGGATTTGGACCTGCCTCTGTATGCAGATCACCTGAGGGCGTCTGTTCTTCTCTCAGACAGGACAGGGTTAAAGGAGCAGGTGATTAGGGGGCTCAGGCTCTCTCAGGCCAGGGGGGAGGGAGGGGCACGGAATGCGGGGCGAGGCTGCAGGGGCAGAGGCCGACATGACGTTGCACCAGCCTGAGGCGCGCCGTGTATTTTCCTGGGGAAGTTGTCCCTGAATCATGGGACCCTGGCAGTGGCGGGCTGCACAGGCTCCCAGGAGGGGAAGTGTGACACCTGTGCTTGCATACAGTCTTCTTGGTGTCTGCAGCAGCAGCCTTAGCGTCTCATGCCCGTCTCTGGAGCTTGTTTAGGCGGTGTTCTGAATCCCCTCTCCTCAAGCACCCCAAAACTATGGTCTCTTGCCTCTTCGGCAGCTCCAGACCTTTTCCCGGACTCCCTCCCGGCTAGCTGTAGCGCACTAGACCCCTTCAGGCTGTGTTCACACAGCCAACCCCAGTCCTCTCCCTGCAATCCAACAGAAGCCCGAGCCTCAGCTCCCAGCCCCCGCCCGACCCGGCGGGTGAGCAGACAAGCCTCGCAGGTTTATGAGTGCCGGTCAGCACCGATACTCTGTGCGGGAATCTCTCCGCTTTGCCCTCCGCACCCCTGTTGCTGCGCTATCCTCCGCGGCTCCGAAGCTACCACCCCATCACCCCACCCCCACCCCGTCTCTGCCAGTGAAGGGGCTTCCTAGTGTGTGGAAACTTTTCCTCCTTCACAGTTCCCTCCCACAGGGGCAGGTCCTGTCCCTATTCTTTTGTCTCTGTTTTTTCTTTTTTCTTCGGCCCTACCCAGGTACGTGGAGAGTTTCTTGCGTTTTGGGAAGTCTGAGGTCTTCTCCCAGCATTCAGTAGGTGTTCTGTAGGAGTTGTTCCACATGTAGATGTATTTCTGATATATTTGTGGGGAGGAAGGTGATCTCCACATCTTACTCCTCCACCATTTTGAAGGTCTCCCCCCTACTTTTTTTAAAAAATTTTATCTACATGAGGGCTTCCCTGGTGGCACAGTGCTTGAAAGTCCGCCTGCCGATGCAGGGGACACGGGTTTGTGCCCCGGTCCGGGAAGATCCCACCTGCCACTGAGTGGCTGGGCCCGTGAGCCGTGGCCACTGGGCCTGCGCGTCCGGAGCCTGTGCCCCGCAGCGGGAGAGGCCACAGCAATGAGAGGCCCGTGTACCACACACACACACACACACACACACAAATTGTATCTATATGAGAAGATGGATGTTAACTGAACCTATTTTGATAATCATTTCACAGTATACGTAAATCAAACCATCATGCAGTATTTCTTAAACTTATACAGTGACGTCTGTCAATTATTTCTTAATAAAACAAAAAAAGTTAGCTGTTTGCTCTTCTCGTATTTCAGAGTGGGTTTATTATATGAGTCAATGAATATAATGGGTTTAATTAAACACAGGACTTAACACATAGTGATGACTCAAAAATGGTAATGGTGGTGGTTGTTGCTTTTGACTTGATTGCATTAGGGAACATTTGTTTATTTTCAGCACCTATTACGATCCTTCCTAGGTGATTAGAAAGCCTGAAAGGTTTACTAGGCACTTATGAAAATGTGGGGTCGAGAGAAGAATGTGGTAGTGGTACCCCATCCTTAGGGGAGGCAGTGTCTTCCTCTCCCTCTTCCCTATCTTCATTGCTTCTTGCTTCAGCAGCAAGAGGGCCAATGCCAAGAGGATGGACATCACAGTGATTAACAATGCATTTGTAGTAGCTTCTCTGGGTTAAAGAACAAAAGCATGACTTTTTTGCCCACTCTCTAACTTGTCCCTAATACATTCTTCGTTTTTCACTCTTAAAGCGAATCTTTCTCAGGCACGGTTCTGAACTACTTCCAGAGACTAGATGCCATTCTTTTGAAGTCACAGGACAGGAGGCTGCTTGACAGCCTTCAAAGTCTTAAAATATATCTTGTACTTGTGCCGCATCACCCAGGAGGACCACGGCCGAAATACAACCCCTTTGCTCAACAGAGCTGTAAAAAAAAATTAAGTTCCAAAGTTTGCTTTTCAGGGTTTCACACTCAGTGTGAAAAAACTGTAAAGCTGGGCCCCAGAAAGACTTTCCCTTTGGCTGAAAAGAACTGTCAAGAAAGTTACCCAACAATCCCCAGAACTCAAATTTATTTGTCAAGGAGTGGACTGCTTTTCAAAAGAGAGACAAGTCAGTAAAATAAGAGGCAACTTCCCTTCCATGAAACAGAAAATAAGAGAGAAACAAAAGAAGATTTAGAGGATAAGTAAAGGAAATACTAAATTATATTGAAAAATGAAAGTAAGAACTTAACAAATTCATTACCAGAAATTTGGCATGAGCTAAAACAAAGATGCTTAGATAAATCCTTGATACGAGAGCCATAAGGAATCGTCAACTTCAGAGGTCTTGGAGCTGTTCAGAAAATCTAAAATACATGTCACAAACATCAAGCACACCCTCCCACAAAAGGTCCTTTTGTGATACCTTCAGAGTAATTCATCCCAGATTGATCCCCGTGTTGCATTTGTTTTTTCTTGGACACGAAAAAGAATAAGAGAGAAGAATGAAAGACTTATTTTTAAAATGCTTTATCTGAAGCATAACTACTTTCAGCACCAAGGTGTTGATCTGAGGGAAAATCTGAATGAAAGCTGCCTTTGTTCAGTCTCCATGATCACTGCAAGCTTTATGATCAAAATTAGAAACAACTGAAACATGAGAACCATGTTCCGATGTACAGCTAGCTCTTGCTCACCGAAAACAGAACATTACTGGAGGCCTTCGGGGATCTTCTCTGGTTCACTCTGCAGATGAAAGGCTGAAAACAGAGCTGTCTTGAAGGCTTAGAAAACAAACTTATGGTTACGGAAGGGGAAAGGTCGGGGGAGGGATAAATTATGAGTTTGGGATTAACATACACATACTACTATATATAAAACTGATAACCAAATAGGACCTACTGTAGAGCACAGGGAACTCTATTCAATACTCTGTAATAACCTATATGAGAAAAGAATCTGAAAGAGAATGGATAGATGTATATGTATAACCGAATCACTTTGCTGTACACCTGAAACATTGCAAATCAACTATATTCCAACATAAAATAAAAATTAAATTAAAAAAATAAGCTAGAAAAAAAGAAAAGAAAAGAAAGAAAGCTAAGGAGTGAGAGAATAAAAGGAGGAAAGAAAGAAGAAAATCACTGGGAAACTGTGCCTGAGATAGCCTCTTGTCACTCCTGTTGTGGGGCGATCTTGGAAGGAAAAATGAGTTTTAGGACCTACCGCACACCCCGCACATCCCCTTGGAGACATCTCTCCACACTGGGACCCAAGGATTGAGTCAAGGGACTCCAGGTGCAGCAGGTTATGAAAAGCACATCCCAAGTGTTCTGAATGTTCTCGTGGAAATTTCGGGACCATATCCACACTTTTATTCAGCATTTTTCCAGGTCTGATACTTCTCCAAGTAATTAGAAAACCATCTGTTAAACCCTGATCATGTCTTACATCAAAACTGAATTGACTAAAAAAAAAAAAAAAAAAAAAAAAAAAACTGAATTGTAAAGAATAACATCATTGTCTTCCCTTTTTGAGATGACAGAGGATGTGAGAGCTGAACCTGTGTGTGGCTTGTTTGCATTGGATTCCCAGCAGGTAGCCAAATGTGTTCAACAAATGCACTGGAACCCTTATTTTCTCCTTTCAACCGGGAGAGATGAAAATTGTCCATTAATTTCTCCCATAATTCACAAAACTGGCAGCTAATTAGATGTTTTCTGGATCCGTGATGATTTGTAGGACTTTGAACTTTTTTATAAATATTTTATGAATAATCAAGTTGCAGAGTAAGAAGCAAAATCACCAATGTACGTATGAAAATTATTAAGCCTCATTTGTAATCAAAGAAATGGAAATGAAGACATTGGGAGAGCATCCTTCTTATAAAATTGATAAAATTGGTGAGGATCAAAGACAATAGTCATGTTCATACCCTGCTGACAGTGCAAAGTGGTATAAGTCTTCTGTGTGGGGGAGGAAGATTTGGCAAAATGTATCAAAAGCTTTAAAAATTCACATACCCCTTAGTTCCAAAATTCCACTCTACGAATGTATTCTAAGAAGATAACGGATGTGCACAAGCGTTCGACTTCAAGAACATTCAGCACTGTACTTTTTATGACAGTGAAAAAGCAGAACCTAAAAACTTTACACAGTATCAGTTAAACAAAATATTGTATATCCATATAAAAGAATGCCATTTTGCTATTGAAAATTACATTGAAGGTTTTTTTAAAATTATTGTTTCAAAGACATACTTGTAGCATATTTTGGTTAAAAAGGAGTTTACAAAAATGATGACTATATTTTTGGTAAAAGCAAAGTGTTAAAGGTGAAAAGGGAGATAGGGTTTTGATGGTATTAATTGGGCCAGGGAACACAAGAATGTCTGGCTTTTGCCCTGCCACATCTCCCTGTTTCTTTCAGTTTTCTCAAAGAAGAGAAATGCAGGGAACACATCCAAATAGTAAACAGAGTACCAGCTTATTAGCTGGGTCAGTGCCTGAGAGGTCCGTGAGATTTCTTAGTTAAAGGTGAAGGGGGGATCTATATGGTGCTTCTGTCTCCCCCACCACAGCCCAAAGCAGGGACTCTACGTAGGCGCACATACAGAGAAGAGGAAGGAAAGCCAGGCCTGAGTAAGTTATTGATCTCATTGCATAGAATGAGGAGAGTCAATGAAAGTAAACTACCAAGGCAGATGCACTAGTAAACACAGCCTAATGAATGCCATAGGATTCCATCGATAACAGTAGCTGATTTCCTTCCCTGGGGTCACGAGGCAGGGTGGGGAGGGAGGTATACTTACAGGTCAGATGAAAGACCCAGGGCCACAAGGTCCTGCCCGCACTGCACCATTTCAGCAATCTGCTGCTGCCTACAAAATTGCTCCAAACCCAGCGGTTTACGACACGTTTCTGTGGGTTGGCCAGGCTCTGACGTGCTGCTCCGCCCTGTGGGGGATAGCCGAGTTGAGTCACGCAGCTGCATTCAGCTGGGTGCTTGGCTGGTGCCAGAACCTCGCAGCTGGAATCTCACACTCCAGTCTCACTCCTCACTCCCTAGTGTTACCTGAATCTCTTTGTGCACGGTGACCGGCTTTAAAGAAAAAGTGTTCTAAGAAAATAAGCCCTGTCCTAAAAAGGTACCCAGGATTTGTCGTAATCAGGTATGGCAGGACACTCAGACACAGAAATGACTGTCATGAAGAAAGACGTGTATACCCAAGATCCCGAGAACCAAGGGTCGGGGGCACATTGGCTTGGTGTGTGAGAGTCAGATAAAGGAGCTGGTTGGAGGTGTGGGCTCTGGATTGGTTGGTTTATACATCAAAGTTGTTCTCACAGGGAAGTCATTTACAATCTCTTAGGAATCAGAGAGCCTGGGAAGGTCAGTGTCTCCAGGACCAAGGCCCCAAAGGCCAGCGCATCAAGAATACAGAGAAAAAGAAAATATAGTCCATACAAGCCCCAGTATGCAAGCTCTTGCCAAGCCTCTGCTTCCATCATGTTTGCTGAGATTCCCTCGACAAAAGCCAATCACACGATCAATGCAAGAGATAATATAGGAGAGAAGTAAACAAGGGCATGGATTTGGGAGATATTACCCATTGAGGGCCATCAACGTCATAGTTACTTCATGAATATTGCTGAATGAAAGGATATTTGCCAAAGTCAACACTGGTCACCCTTTGAGTCTAGAGTTATTAATTTTGTTCTTTTATTCGATCTTGTCCTTTTCACCCTATAAAATTTCTTATTTTCAACATGAACATGCATTATTTTTGTAATAAGGACAAAGCCAAAATTAATCAACTAAATAAATACTACTGTCTTAGATCAGATTCCCTAGAAGCAGAACCTAACCTAAGGATTCTTGTGCGAGTGATTTAGTGCTGCCATGAGAAAACCAACCTGAGGGAAGTGAGAAAAGCAGAAGAGGACCAGAGAAGGAGCTGAGCAAGTGTGATCTCACGTGAGGTCGAGTAAGGAGAGCTACAGGATGACCAGCACCACTGAGCCGGCTCACCTTGAGGCGATGGGATCAGGTGTTTGTACCTCATTTAGTCATCATCTGTGGCTACCCCTGGGGAAGAGGGTATAACCTCTCAGACATCTCCTGGAAATAAAAGTCCCACAGTGGAGAGCAAGTCTCTGGAGAAGGACGCAGCTTTCAGCCCTTAGGAGGCAAGCTCTGAGCCGCTGGGGGATAGGTGTACCCCCTCTATAAAGGGGACCACTATCATCTACTACAGCTACTCTAGCTTGTTCCACAGGGTGATCTGGATCTTCTCACATGAGTGCCTCTGAACCCCACCACAGAGTCCAAATATGCCCTCTAAACAGAGAAGAGACATCAAGTATTGTATACTGCTGAATGGATGTTAAGTATTTGGAACTCAGAATTTCTGTTATGCATATACTATGAATCCTTTATGACTTCAGGGCGTGGGATTCTAGGGAGCCCACCAGGATATTACAGATAAAACATCACTCTTTTCTCTTGGAATAGCTGTGACTCTGATGATAAGGCAGATTTTGCCAAACACTTCCCCCATAATTTTTTCCTCTGGGCTGAAATCATGCATGAGAAATTCCAAAAGGGATCATTTTCTTCTAAAGGTTACAGGCCTAAATTATAAACTCAAGTCCATAAGTTAGATGTCTAAAAATTTTAAAAATAGGGGTGGATAATAAGAGTGTTTTCTCAACCAAAACCACAAACTTCCCTCTGCTGCGCTCAGAGAAAGCGGGAGAAACTCATCTTTCTCCCCAAGTGGAAAAACGGGAAAGAGAAATCTACCAGATGCCTTGGATTTTGTGCAATGTATTTCCATCAATCTCATTTATTTTTGCTTGAAGTCTTATCTTCAGGCCATTACATTCAAATACTGAATCAGGCCATATCCACAAAGATGCTCTGGGAGAAGGAAATGGACGTTTATTAGCAGCCATGCTTGTTTTCTGGTTTTTTACCATCGGTGATAACATGTAACTGAAGGAGGGAGAAATGATGGCTCATAGAATCTTCAGTAAGCAATTTTTCTTTTTTTTCTTGCGGGATCTTAGTTCCCTGACCAGTGATCAAACCGTGCCCCCTGCAGTGGAATCGGGGATTCTTAACCACTGGACCGCCAGGGAAGTCCCTTAAGTAAGCAATTTGATAGAGGTTCCTGGAAACATGGAGCATCTGGAAGTCTCTGCTAGGTGAGCTATGGACAGAACAGAGAACGGCCTTGTCAAAAGGGCTCCAGATTCGCCAAATTGAGAGATAGACAATAAAAATGAGACAAAGGGTTCCAGCACTGCCATGGTCCAAGTGAGATGGAGTGTGAGGCCAAAGTACTGCCATCCAGCTTCTTCCCAAACCCCACCTGCCTTCAACAACTAACCTATATGACCAGGCAGAAGGAAAATAATCGAGGCCAGGAATTTAAAAAATTAAATTAAAAAGAAATGGGCACATAGCTATACATCTGGCTAGAAAGACAGCCAAAACTGTAATCCAGAAGTATCAATATAATGATCTTTCTAAATCATTGTTCAAACATTGATCAAATAGAATTTTATTCTTTTCAACACAATTAATAGGTTTTACACATTTTTAGAACTTTTTTATATACGTAAAGCCACAGAACATAAATCAATCGATCTTTTTACACATGACATTTCTTGTTTGGGATTTGGACAGTTCAACTGCTTTAATTTTCTCATGGGAGATTAGCATGGAGGTCCACAGTTAGCGAACTAGTCTTCTGTTTCCAAACTTCTCATTCTAGTTCTTTCTCAATGTCTCCCCTCTCTCTCCCTCCCTCAGTCTTTCTCCCTCTTTCCCTCCTTCCCACTATCCTCATCTCCACTCCAATAAAAAGTTTGACAGATCCGGCCGTTCCCCTTCTCACGGGGGCTCGCTACAGGCCATCTGGTCACGTGATCTATGGTCGCCTCTCTGGGAGACTGCAGGTTAACAACGGTCCTTTGAAGAAGCCAGTGGCTCTCCTCAGTCCTGGGAAGTTGAAGGTGTGAGCACCACATGCTAACACTTCCTCCCCCTGAGAAGCTGGCTTTGGAAGAAGACGGAGATCAGCAGGGCTTCTCTAATGCTGGCCTGCAAGTGACTCCACCTGGCAGGGGTCAAGGAAGGAAGAGTCCTTGGGGGTCCTCCCCTGGGTGTTGCCCATCTTCCAGTGGCAGAACACAGCAGCTGCCAGTGGACAGGATGAAGAACACATTAGAGATTCCACTCCCAAACCAGAAGTTTCAAGCTACTTCTAATTACTTTGCTTGGAATATATTAGGCGAAACCCCATGAAATTGCCAACAGTCGACTGCTTGGACCTAAAAAAAAAGGTCAAATCGAATCTCACATGTGTCACCTAATCTATCCTGCATGACGTCTCTGAATGACAAGGAAATTGTGGCAGTAAAAGAAAACCTTTGTAGGGACTCCATTCATCACGTCGACTGTATCACTCCCATGCTCAGAAATATTCATTGGAATCCCCACGATAATGTTCACATCCATCACTGTGGCACAAAGCCCTCTTCAAGGGCTTCAGCCCACCTATCAATAGTATTCATTCCTACTTCCCAGTACCCACCCAATCTGTCTTTACCTTTCCAAACCTTTCTCTCCCTCCACCTCTTGAAGTTCAGTGTAAGTCATAAGTGTTTGCAAAGTTTCCAACTTGCCTCCAATTGTTTTACACATTCAACATAACCTGTCTTCCAAAAAGCAAAGGATAACAGACAGAAGAACTATGATCAAAGCATGATGATGAACTTGACCTTCTTTTCCAGAGCTTGAATGGTTATTTGAAATTGACCTCACAAATTCAAAAGACAATTCTGAGTTTCTGTTGAAACAAAAATACATTACTTGCTCTTCAACCAATGAAAGGAGAGAGATGACAGGATAAGCCTCAGTCCATGGGACTCTTCCATGGGGTTGAGGAAACTGACAGCTGTGCATCTTCCAGGACAATGCCACCCAGAATTCCTCGGAGGAAAAAATAAATGTTTTCTCAGTAGCTTAGGTGGGGGCACTCATGTTGGGTCTTCCTTCAGGAGTTCCTCAGGTGATTGGATTCACAGAAAATTGGCCTTTCTAGCACCATATTCTTCCATAAAAGTGATGGACCATATGAATCATGAGAAGTTGGAACCCAAAGGACCCTCTTGCTAATACTCACACTAGGAGGTTACCGGGCTGGTTAGGAACTGCAAACGTGTCCACTACAGAGGCCAGTGTTCTGGACTGGATCTCTTCCCAGAGATTCTACAGACCATATTTCCTTTGTCATACTCCGACCCTGGCAACGGGCATGTGATCTATTTTCTGGGCCATTGCTAATGAGAACCGTGTTTTATCAGAATTTCTACCCCTTCCTCTTCGCACCTATCTCTTCTGTTACTTTTTTCTGGTAAACACGTTTCTTTTAACTTTCAGATAGGTTGAATCGGGGGTTGATGAAAGCCTATTTTAGTTGGGGTTCCCCCAGTCACATGATTCATGGCCCCCAAGACATGGATTCGTGTGAAAGTAGTTTTTCTGGAAGGCAATGCCAACAAATACGTGCAGGGAACTGGGAAAGGGAGCTAGGTGGGAAAAGGAGCCAGTCAAAGGTGCAGCGTCAATCAAGTTACCCCTGAGGGCAACTGGAGCTCACACAGCTGAGGAGTTCTGAGAGCCAGTGTAGGACACATGCTTCAGAGTTTTCTCAGCTGAGGGGTACCAGGGAACCACAATATGTATACTTACCCCTCCATCATTGGGGGAGAGCGGCTGAGGAGTGGGGGAATGGTGAATTCCGCAAATGTCCGATCATCTGGCAGGTGTGCAAAGGGAGTTTTGGGTCAGGGAGAGATGTCAGGCAAAGTAAACGCCGGCAGTTGGAAGGTAAGGGGGTGAGAAATAAGAACTGGGGGGAGGGGTGCTGACGGTGTCTGCTACAAAGCTAAAACTCAATTAAAGAAGAGAAGAGCTTTTTTTTTTTTTTTTCTGGTAAGCGGCCTGAGATGACCTCTAAAAATGGTCCGCTATTCGCTCGACCCAGAAAACCCCAAAGCAAGTCAAGAGGTTCAGACCTTTGTGTTCACTTTAAGAACACTCGTGAAACTCTCCAGGCCATGAAGGGTATGCATATCTGAAAAACCACCAAGTATCTGAAGGGTGTCACTTTAGAAGCAATGTGTGCCATTCCATCATTACAATGGTGGAGCTGGTAGGTGTGCCCAGGCCAAACAGTGGGGCTGGACGCAGGGTCGGTGGCCCGAAAAGAGTGCTGAATTTTTACTGCACATGCTCAGAAATGCAAACAGTAATGCTGAACTTAAGGGCTTAGATGTAGATTCTCTGGCATTGAGCACATGCAAGTGAACAGAGCCCCCAAGATGTGTCACAGGACATACAGAGCTCATGGCCGGATCAACCCATACATGAGCTCTCCCTGCCATATTGAGATGATCCTTACTGAAAAAGAGCAGATTGTTCCTAAACCAGAAGAGGAGGTTGCCCAGAAGGAGAAGATATCCCAGAAGAAACTGAAGAAATAAAAACTTATGGCCCGGGAAAAAATGCTGCAAAATATAAATGCAAATAAAAGTAAAAAAAAAAAAAAAAAAAAAAGAAGAAGAAGAAAAGAGGCAAAGGCATCGGGAAAGACAAAGTGAGAAAGATGCTAATCAGAAAAGCAGCTCTGGAGCCTGGAGCCTGTTCAGTGGGGCTGTGTCTTGATGCCAAAATGGTGACCTCTGGGAGAGCTCACAACGATCAGTATTCTCTGGGGCCTCCACCACCAGTGTCCTTGCCCCCTCGGTGAGCTACACCCAACCCCCTCCTCCCCAGGAGACCCTCCTAGACCCACAGGTAGGTCTGGCCCAGGCTGATATGGAGTCACTGCTTTGCTCTGGGTCCCAGTGCACGTGAAGCCTTGTGTGTCCCCTCCAAGAGTAGAGCCTCTGTTTCCCCCAGTCCTGTGGAGCTCTTACTCAAACACTGCTGGCCTTCAAAGCCAAGTGATTTGAGGGCTTCTCCTCCTGATGTGAGCTCCCCAGGCTTGGGAGCCTGACATGGGGCTCAGGACTCTAACTCTTGTGGGAGAACCTCTGTATGAGAAAAGAATCTGAAAAAGAGTGAATATATGTACATGTATAATTGAATGACTTTGCTGTACACCTGATACTAACACAACGTTGTAAATCAACTATACTCCAATAAAATTATAAAAAAAAAAGAAAGAAAAGAAGCTCTGTTATAGAATCTTAGAAGGGTACTTAATCCATTCCTAATTTCCAGCAAAGACCATCCATACATTATACTGAAATGTTAATTGTGGAAAAGCAAGCACTATGCTCTAAATTTCCTAGTTGAACAGTTGAGGCTCCATCCCAACATTTTCTCAGATTTGGTTCCCCTCATTTTCCAACACTCATCTCTTTTCTTCAGTGAGACCCATCCCCTCCCTGCCCCGGGTGCTCATGCCAGGCTCATTGTAACTGCCATGCCTTCACTCATGTTGCACAGCCTGGCTGGGGTCCTCTCCACCTCATGAAGTCTCCCCACCTTTAAGACCTAACCCACACTTTCTCTGCTCGGTGAGGTCTTACCTTTGCAGATTGTTCCCTCCCTATAGATCTGTCCTTGCGGGTGCTTGTGCTGAGCAGAACGGTGGCTCCAAAGAAGCCCAAGTCCTGATTCCTGAAATCTGTGAATCTTACTTGGCAAAAGGGACTTTGCAGGTGTGATTAAGTTAATGATTTTCAGTTGGGGAGATTATTTTCAATTATTCAAGTGGGTCCAATGTAATTAAAAGGGGCCTTTAAAGATGGAAGAAGAGTCACAGCTGAAGACAGAACCTGAGAATATGACCTTATTTGGAAACAAAGTCATGGATTCGAAATTCGGTACGGCTGGTATCCTTATAAGAAAAAGAGGGACACACAGAGAGAATGCCATTTAATGACGGAGACAGAGATTGGAATGCTGCTTGTAAAAACTAAAGAATGTCAAGGATTGTCAGCAACCCTGGAAGCTAAGAGAAAGGTATGAAACAGAGCCTTCAGAGAAAGCCTGGCCTTACCAACACATTGATTTGGACTTCCAGCCTCCAGAATTTTTAGAGAATAACTTTCTATTGTTTAAAGCCACTCAGTTTGTGTTACGTTACTAAGAGAAGCCTTAGAAACGAATCCACTACCTCGTGTAATTGTCTTGAAGATTAAATTTAACAATACATGTAAAGTTCTTAGGCCATATCCCGGCATATTGGAAGTTTCAAATGAATGTTAGGTATCATTATTGCTTCATATGTATTATCATTATTTTTTTCTATTTTCCCTTAGATATTTTAATATTTTTTTATTGAAGCATAGTTGATTTAAAATATTGTGTTAGTTTCAGGTGTAAAGCAAAGGGATTCAGTTATACATATTTTCTTTTCAGATTTTCTATTATAGGTTATATCATTAATTTTTAAAATACTAGCAGAGTGACTACAGGCACTATTCTTTAAGCACCTTATGCGTAGAGATGGCGTCTCATACCTCCTCACTGATAATAAACCGTTTTAAGTTTTTCAGTTTTAATTTGTAATATGATAGACATTGCTATATCTCACATAAACAAAAGGTCTTGAGGGTCCTCAATAATTTTGAAAAGGGGTCCTGAGACCACAACGCTTGAGAAATTCTGGAATAGGTGGTCTTGTTTATTTTTAATCATTCAGGCAGCTGGTCTTCATTCAATATATGGTTTTCAAAAAAATTGGTGGTGTCAACCCTCTGTGGGGTTGGACTTGGCCAGTGAGATTCCAGAAAATTATTTTATATTTCTTTAATACTGGCTAGGGTAAGAAGATACATATATTTAAGTGTGTGCCTGTGGATTTGTGTGTACATTTGGGTAAAGCAATCCCACCACTTAATGAACACACCTCAGTTGAAACTGAAGGAATGAGAAAGAATAAAAACAAAAGAAGAATCCAACTGATACACATCGGAGACAAGTTTAGTTGCAGGAAAGGAAGACAAGTGAAGAGAAATGATGTTGACCACAAAGAGCCCACGATCCCCACACACAAGCATGTAGAGAGACTCACTTTGAGACTTTCTCACTTCTTTCCCTCTTTTCTTGTTATTTTAGGAAGCCATCAAAGTTACTTTTAACTCTGTGTGCAATCCCAGAATACAGTCAAAACTATCCAGACAGACATGTCACAGCTTAGATCATGGCAGGTTTTTCTTTCCTGCCTAAAATTCTCAGATAAGAATCCAGAGAAACTAGATGTGGTGTCTGAATCGAATATTTCGCAGCAAGAAGGCAGTCTCCATAGTTTTAAAAGGGACTCCACGGTCCCCATACTGAAGTGCTCATTTCTCACACCCATCTTCAGTCTTTAAGAACCCAAAAGGGGGTCCACTCAGACACGGCCAGGCTGCCGAGGAGGCAGCTTCTGAATGCTGACCTGAATTTTCTCCGTCTACCTGAATTACACCAAGAGTCAGTAGATGCTTGTCAATGATTCAAGTCATTTGGGAGCCCATAAGCCTGAGGATGGGGACCTGGGTGTCTGGAGAGCTGCTGATGTTGAAGTTGGGAAAGGTTACATGAGGATGGACACACAGACTTCTTGAGACCCCCACTTAAGTTCCTCCAGGGGTGAGAGATCCTGCCTTTCCCAGTCAACATAGTTGGCTTATAGCATGGTCTGTCTAGGTCAAGTCTGCAATACCATTTATAAACCTGAAGTGTATCAGCAATTCCTTGATAATATCATAATAATTTCCTTCAGCTACCACAAGTGCTCACAGGATATGACCAGAAAGACTGAGAGTCCTTGTGTTCCAACACAAGGAGCAACACGGAGACCCACCTTTCCAACTGAATCCCCGATGGAACTCAGCACACCACAGCCTCGGAAATCCCGGTGAATTCCTCCTGGTAAAATGAAGGTGTTGGGCCAGATGGCCTCTGCACTCACTGATTCTATGATTTCCAGAGTCCTTGCCTCAACGCCAACAGAAATCTTTCACTTTTATTAACTCTTGTCTCCAAGACTAAAATCCGTACATCTAATTGGCCATCACCAAAAGAATTGATAAAAAGAAATATTCAATCTTACGGAATGAGAGGCAGGGCTTACCACATTAAGGTGAGGCAACCACACCATCTAAGCTCACCAGCATTTTACAGCTTGAAAGTCTCCTTCAGGAGGTGACACTCATAAACATGTCCCGTGTGAAAAAGGGACGTTATGTAGGATGGCCTTCTCCTGCCCCATAAGGACTTTTTGTCTACCTACGATGTTTACAGAGTTGGTATCACTGCAAGAAGGTGCCATAGTGCTTCTGTGGTTCTCCACTCGTGCTCCAATGACAACTAGAAACTAATAAGCATTTAGCCAGGAAATTTGAGAACGGTCACGGAAAAGGAATACAGTGATCCTACTGACAGTAAATTGTTTTTGCAAGACCGCTTGATTGTGAGATTGCCTGATAGGCCAGGTTGAATCTGGCTAGCCATGACCAAGAGCATTTATTCAACCTGAATGAAAGTAGATATGGATTATGAAGAAGGAGTGGGGATAGAGAACAGTAGCCAGTCAAAATAAGCCAAGATTTCTGCCGAAGGGACGCAAGATCCCTAGTTCCTGAGATCGCACAAGGTTTTTCCAGTAACAGGTATGGTACTGGATGACCACAAACATCCACAGTCATCTTTATACACAAAGATTAGAGTCAAGTGCATATCCTTGAATACAATTATGCACACACTGATTTATCAAAGAAGTTGTGAACCACAGGCATCTCTGGATACCGCAGGATACCGCAAACATCCAATGTCTCAAACCAGCCTGCCAACTGTAGGTATCATGTTGCCTTGGCAACAGGATGCAAGCAGGCATGGAAAAATCCTGTTGCCTCAGCAACGGAATCTCAAAAAAAAAAGGGGTGGAGGCCTTAAGCTGTGACTATGGCAAAGGCTGTAGGTTCAAGACAGTAGCTGAGATTTTAGTCCCATTACAGTGAGAAATACGGAATTTATGCTAAGATAAGAGTCATTCATCTATTAATTGACAAATATTTGTGGACTGGTCCCTATGTGCAATACACTGTGCCCTACGGAATGCAGAGATGGACCAGACATCGTCTGGTGTGTGCCAGCAAATAGTAATAAATATTAATGATGAATCAATGGATGTTCTTAAGAAGGTCATAAAACAGTGACCAAAGCTTACTAGGACTTGAGTGTATGTGATAAAGAAAGTGAAGCTCCTGTGTGTACTACCAAATTCCACTCTACAGGATAATTTATTTGTAAATTGAAATAAAATGCTATGACACTGAATTAGAACCATTGACATATATATCAACTGAGTAAGACTATAAAACCTAGACAGAAACTGGTAAAGGCCAAGCCCATTTGTAATTCTCTCCCTGCAAGTAGTAATGCAGGCAGAGGATTCTAGATCACTTAAATCACTGAAAATGATTAAAGTTGGAAATTTCAAAGAAAGTACTAATTATTGAATTTTAATTGCTTTTTTCTTGACACATTTCAGATTTTGGCTAAGTCTGTCAATATGCACAAAACATCAAACAAACATTAACAATAAGAATGTTTATATCATATGATTATTTCAAAGTAGAATATTTTGTGAGAGCTTGACCACAAAAAGTGAATTGAATTTTCCCTCTTACTCCTTATGACTTTGGAGATGCACAAATCAAAGATGGTTTCCACAAATACTATAATTCACTTCAGCCTCTCTCAATACACACATAGAGTTCAAATCTCTCAAAGGGGGACTGTGAAAGGTACAACCGCTCTAGGAAACAGTTTGGTCATTTCTTCAAAAGTTAATTACACACCTATCATACGAGCCAGCCATTTCACTTCTAGGCATTTACCCCAAAGGAAAAAAAAGTCTGTGTCCATAGAGACACAGATGTTCATCACAGCTTTCTTGATATTTTCAACAGCCAAATATGGAACTCAAATGTTCATTAACAGATGAATGGATGAACAACCTGTGGTGTACAACAGAAAACTACTTAACAGGAAAAAGGAATGAAGTATCGATACACAAAACAACATAGACAGATCTCAGAATAATCATGCTGACTGAACGAAGTCAGAGATAGATATGAGAGTATGTGCTATATATAACCCCATTTATATTGTTTTAAAATTAAAACCAATCTACAGTGCAGCAAGCAGATCAATGATTGTCTGGGATGAGGCGTGAGGGGCACAAGCAAGGGGCACAAAGTTCACTGCCTTCATTGTGATTTCACAGGGATACACATACTCAAAAACCTCAAATTTCACACTTTCAGTAAATGCAGTTGATTTTGTGTGGATTATACCTCATTGACTCTTAAAATAACTTCTCACATTCTCAAGAAGAGTTACTCAAACAGACCATCACATGATTTGTATGCATTCATTAAAAGCAATATATAAAAAGACACCATGAACTTAGCTTTTGTCTGCCTCTTACTACCTACTAGATGGCACTTAAGTGTAAGTCAGATTTAGTTATCGGTTGAAGAAACTTGCAGTTGAAGGAACATTTTAATTTTCTTTGTCTAGTCCTCTATTGACTGTTCAAAGTCCTCCTGTTTTTGTGCCTTAGAATTGCTCACTCCTGCTTCTTGGGTCCACCCTGGTCTGCTATCTTAGAACCGGAAATTGGAAGTGCTTTGGATACCCCTTGCCAGAGCTGAAGGTGTGCTTCTCAGAAATGTTTCCAATGCCTAAGCTCTTACACGGGGCTTCCAATACCAGCCTCAGTCCTGCCCATGCCCAGCCCTGATACAAACCTACGAGCACTTTCGGAGGCTCAAACCTTTCCTTAGAAAACCACACAACCTCTTTCATACCTCTTCCTTTTTCTGTCCCAACCCACAGATCCTTCTCCCTCAAATTATTCTCAACCGAGATCATTAGAAATGTACTTAAACACTCACAACTAGCTCGAGAAAAAGCAGCCAACTCAAGATTACAGAGATAGCTTGTAGGTGCCAAAAGCAGGGTCTGCAGCCAGGTCTATCTAATACCAATACCCATCCTGTACTTTAAAAAATGACTCCTTGGGGCTTCGCTGGTGGCGCAGCAGTTAAGAATCCACCTGCCAGTGCAGCGGACACAGGTTCGAGTCCTGGTCCAGGAAGATCCCACCTGCCGCGGAGCAATTAAGCCCGTGCGCCACAACTACTGAGGTTCGCGCACCTAGAACCCATGCTCCACAACGAGAGAAGCCATCGCAGTGAGAAGCCCGTGCACTGCAATGAAGACCCAACACAGTCAAAAATAAATAAATTAAAAAAAATTTTTAATAGAAAATGACTCCTTGATTTAAACAAAGTTCAATCTCCCCTTGGTGTTTCAATGGAAATTTCAAGAATATAATTGTAAAATAAGTCATTGTGGGTTATTTCTGTTCATCATGATGATTCTAGACAGTGATACATTGTTATATTTAAGGAATTCAACTGGCTTTCTAGTTTAGGACACCTGGAATAAAAAAAAAATTAAAATCTGAAAAAAATCATTCAATTTAAGGCTTTCTCCTCCTGTGACCCTTTCTATTCTTTTAGCTTGAGAGCCTTTCTTCGTTTGAGGGTTGAGGCCCTTACGATGTTTTCAAAAGGTGCCTCCAGCAAACACACAAACCTGTTAAAGGGAGTTGGGAGGGAAACGTGCAGCTTGAACAATGGAATCTGGCTGCTGTCATCAGTTTTTACTTTCTAATTACTTAAGATTCTTCTAGGAGTGGGAGAGGGAGTTAACTCACATCTGCATCTCCTAAGAAGGATGGACACATTCTGTGCATCAATATGGCAGCAAGGAGAAGACAGTGCAAACCAGACAAGAAAATTATCACTGCTATGGGAATCATCACCATTATAGGAGACACTTCCTGTCCCAGTGCTGGTGGCACAATTAAGTTTAGCTCGGTTTTGCTCATTATAATGTCATTTTTTTAAATGTGTGCAACAGATCATAATACATTTTCAGTTAAATAGTAATTCTAACAGTAACAGACTGACACTGTCCAAATTAACTGAGACAGTAGGGAAAGAATTAAGAGAGCCTATTTTATTAAGACTAGTGTAATTTTTTTTTAATTGCCCAGAATATTAGTTTTATAGGAAGAGAGAGAAAGAAAGGCAAGAAACAAATATAAAGCATAACACCAATTATATCTTGTGGAAGCTCTCCTTTAGAACCACAAACAATGCACTATTTCTTCTGTGTTCTGAAATATTCATATTCTATTTCAGTTATAGCTTTACCTAGTTTCTTCCATGCACTTTGTTAATAACCGTAACCTTAAATACATACATTTAGGGCTCTCCAGTGCTGGATGGAAGTTCATCCCGCGGAGGTGATCGCTTCTCAGTGGCAAACCACATTCCATGCTTTTCATGAACGATAGCACAAAGAAAATTCAAAGTGGGAGACAGATCACTGACTACATATTATTGTACATAAACTTAGTCCCTCAATTTCAAGGTATTACAAAAATCAGCCAGTGTGGTCAGGTGGCTGAAGGGGCCACTCTGGGAAACTGGCTTTGTCACTATGGACTCGTGGGCAGATGAAGCAAGCACGCAGCAGGTTGTTCACTGTGTAGATGGAGATCTGTTAGCTCCAAAGTCATTTGAATTATATCATTGCCTAATTTATTTATGAAACCCTAAAGCATCCTCCTTCTTCTGTCCTCACTTATCAAGGAAAAGAGCAATATGTTCAAACTAAATCAGAAAAACTGGTGTCTGGAGCCCTGAAAGTAGCTAAATCTATAAATATTATACAATGAAGGAAAATGTCCTCTTCAAGTTTAGATGTTAAGGATTATTTTGCTTTGAACTTGAAAATAATTATACAAAGCTAAATATTTTGCTTTACTATAATTAAATGCATATAATTATGATCCCACCAATATCATGATACTTTCTTAATTAGAACTTCTTAAAAGCACAAGAACATATTAATGAACTGTCACTAAATTAAATAAATTAGAGAGTGAATTATTACAATTAGATCTAAAATTTGAGTATCAAATTTACCATACTTGATAATGTTTCACTGCCACCCCATAATTAACCTCGTATCCACAGTGGGCTCTCTATGAGTATTACTAATTCAAAGACAAGTTTTCAAGAAGCAACTATATTAATAAAGATGAGGAGAAGAATAGTGTCATAATCTGAAAGTAAAACGTTCAAAATACAGAAGATATGGTGTACATCACCAGTGACCACCATTTTGTTTGAAGACTACATATAAAAAAGGAAAATAACTGAATGTATATGTTAATGTTTCTAAAAGCAATTCAAGAGGCCAGAATCAGGTAATTCCTCTCAGCTTAGAGAAGAAACAATACACAGAGAATCATCAAGTTGTCAAGTTTTAAGACATTCTAATTTGGATTGCTCAAAAACGAGAAATGCAACTGAAAACCAGCAATGCTTAAGGCATTAAACGGTCTGGAATTAGACATGAACACTGTAAATGGACCCCACAAATTAGAATGACACTCTTCCATTTTAATGCAGAATTACATGAGGTCTAATTCTTAAACCTCACACTTCGTACATGACATCTAATCATCTAACTGATTGTCTGTGGGAAAATAATTTAAAAATGAAAGAAAAAAATTTAAAATTATTATCATCTTTTGCCTGGTCCACTGCAATCTTCTCTTAACCAATCTCACTACTTCGGCTCCCGGCTCTCGGCAAGCTATCGCAGCCAGATGTACCTTTTTTAAACATAATGTCGCCTCCTTTCTCTAAACTCACATCTCTTGTCTATACCATGGCGGATAGCCTCCTCACCTCCTGCTGTCTCTCCTGCTTCACTGCACTGGAGCCACAGAGGCCTCCTTGCCCACTCCCTGAGCCTGTCAGGCATGCTCCACCTCAGGAGCTTTGAATTTGCTGTTTCTTTTGCCATCAATGCTGTGCCTCCAGATATTTGCATGACTTGTCCCTTTAATGCATTCAGGTTTCTGCTCAAATGTTGCATAATTACAGAGGCTTTCCCATTCCATTTTGACATTTCTATGCAAAATAGCCTGTCTCTCCGTATCTACCAATTACTTTCTGTTATCTTGCCTTTTTATATTTTTGTCCATGGCACTTAAATATATTTTATGTATCTATTATATGTCTCCCCCCACTAGGAAGGTACGGGCTGTCAGCTGTTTTGTTCACTGTTATAGCATTAACCTAGAATAGTCTCCAGAAGAGAATAGATGCTCAATAAATTGTGTTGAATAAATGAAATAAGAGACTGATTTTTCAAAGTGTTGCGAAGATATTCCCCATGCTAAAACAAAGGGCAGAAATCAAAATTAGAGCATGATTTTTCAAAGAAATTGTCAAATGGATTCTAAAATTAATAAGGAAATACAACAGGCCTCCAAGAGCTAAATCAAACTTGACAAAGAAAAACAGAATGGGAGGACTTACACAATCTAATTTCAAGACGTATTACAAAGCTACAATGATCAAGACAGTGTAGAATTGGCCTAAGAATAGACATATAGATCAATGGAACAGAATAGAATTCAGAAACAGATCCACACATATACTGTCAAATTATTTTCAACAAAGATGCCTAGTAAAAGCAATGTAAAAAGAGTAGACATTTTAAGAAATGATGCTGGAAAATCTTGATACCCGCATGGATACCCTCTTATTCTATGTACAAAATTAAATCAAAATGGATCATAGACATAAATGTAAAAGCTATAGCCATGAATAATTTATTTTTTAAAAAAGAGCCTATTTTTGCAACCTTGGGATAAGCAACAATTTCTTTAATACGATGTAAAAAGCACTAACAACAACAAAAACTAACTAAATAAATTGGACTTTAACAAAATTAAAAATCTCTGTTCATCAAAATGTACCATGAATAAAATCAATAATCAAGTCATAGACTAGGGAAAATATTTTCAATCTGTATGTTTGACAACAGATTCATATCTGGGACATATAAAGAACTCCTACATGTCAACAAAAACAGACAAATAATTCAATAAAATAATGAGGAAAAGATTTGAACAGATACTTCATTCACATACAAGTAGACATATAAATGGCCAATAAGCACATGTAAAGGTGTTCAACATCCATGGTTATAGGGGGGATGCAAAAACAAAACAAAAACAAAACAAAAAAAGAAAACCACAAAGAAATACTTTACACCCACTACAAAGGCTAAAATAAAAAAACCGGCAATACCAAACGTTGGCAAGAGTGTGGAACAATTGTGGAACTCTCATACATTGCTCCTGAATGTTTTAAACAGTAAAATTTTGGAGAACTGTTTGGTAGTTTCTTTAAACATACAATACCTTATGACCCTGAAATTCTATTCCTAGGTATTTACCTAAGAGAAATAAAAATATATCCACCAGAAACTTGTAGAAGAAAATGTATACCAATCTTATTTACTATAAAAGCGCAAATCTGAAAACAATGTAAGTGCTCATCAACAGGAAAATAAACAAATTGGGATATAGTCATATGATGTAATATTACCTAGCAGGATAAACAAATTATTGATATTCACAACAACAACATAAATGAATCTCAGAGATGTTATTATCATGTGAAAGAAGCCAGATGCTGAAGAGTAGTACATACTGTTGGATTTACATGAAGCCAAACAATAAGCCAAACAGAAATATTAAGTCTGTCCATAGGCAGGGGATTGCACATTTTACTGTATATAAATTATATCTTAATAAAAGGGGGGTGTAGCATGGATGTGAGAATTGTATATATATATCTGTGTGGGAGGCTATAAAGCTTTGCTTTATTTTCTGAAAACATAAGAAGTATAGAACATTTCTAAAACAAGTCATGATTTTTCCTGATATTTCTTTCACTGCATCATTACTTGTTGCATTTTCACAGACTTGGGGGAAATTCAGCCAACAATTAACCAGACAATAAAAGCAAAGATGTTTACAAAAATATTGTCCTTTTAAAATATATCATTTTCTACATGGTTTAATTTAATCTCTTAGCAGAGACCTGCAGACTCAGGCATGCTCAGCAATTTTAAATGACATATGGTATAATAAAAGTACAGCAACTCCGATAAAACATTTAAAAAATTTTGCACTAGGAAAATGCACTAGGAAAATTTGCACTAGGTGCTTACATATTTGCTCAATTCTTAAGTGGTCAACTTTAAAGATATGTGAAAATTTAAGAAAAAATATCAAATGCCTGTGAATAAAGTTTGCTAAGAACATATATAAAATGTATTATAAAACTACAATAAGAATTCTAAAAGTTAAAAAATTAAAAAATTAGGAAATCCAAAAAAGAGGCGATATATGTGTATGTATAGCTGATTCACTTTGCTGTACAGTAGAAACTAACACAACATTGTAAGGCAACTATACTCCAATAAAAATTAATTTAAAAAATTATAAAATTATTATGAAGGGCTTGTGAATTTAGAAAACAATCTTTGCTGATAAGTACTCTACTAGCTGCCTGGGCCCCCAAAGTAGATGGAATTTAAGATGATGATTATTTGGGCCATGTTTCAATAGTGTGACAATATCAGATTATCATAGAATTCTTTCTTTTTTATTTCAACAAAAGCTTAGAATAAATTTCTAGGACTCACTATATAAGCACTTAAGTTATCCAGATAAGACATAATTTTTTGAAATATGATATTTGTGGTCACATAGGGAGAGAGGGAGATGCTAGAAAACTGAGTGGAATGGATTCAATCTTTTGGAAGGTCCTCGAAGCAGAGCTGACGCTTCTGTGAGTTGAAAAAGAAATTATATCCGTGGACAGCAGTTTCATCTTGTCCCCACAGTTTCAGCCTTCCCTAGGGACTTCTGACTTGCCGAGCTAGCCCCCCCACTATCATATAAGCCAATTCCTCACGATAAATCTCTGAATATGCATCTCCTACTGGCTTTGCTTCACACATTTTGTGTTGGACTGTCCTGCACATGGCGTAGTATTAGCATCCCTAGCTGCTGCCCCTTATGTATCAGTAGCATTCAAGGTCATTGTGATAAACAAAATGGCACCCCTCAACACACACATCCATTTCCTATTGATCCCTTTTGGACAGTACAGACGTGGTACCCTGAATCACTGCTAGGAGTGGGGAAGAGACTAGAAGCAAGAAAGGTAGATATTGTAATGAGATAATAAAATAATGAGAATGAGATAATGAGATAATATCTCATGAGATAATGAGAGTGAGAACTGAAATAAGATGGATTCGTCAGACATTTCAAAGATAGAATTGGTAAAAGTTTGCTAGTGAAGTGGATGTAGGATTTGAGGGAGAGTAAATTGAAGAAGATGTCAAGGTTCTACTTTAGGTGATGAGGTGTAGAACATGACTAGGTTCAAGCCATCCACTGTGGGAGTTGCTGACTATGAGGTACCTGTTACACATGCAGGTAAACATCCAGTTCAAAATTTAAGTCTGGCACACAGGAGAGGCTGAGATCAGACAGATAGCTTTGGAGGTCTTCAGAATATGAGTATGGAAACTATGTTGTAAAACATACCCCGATGTATTTTGTTGTCTTAGAAAATGTTGTGTACTTCTCTTCCCATGGCCCTTATGCTACTGAGACCATGCCAGGAGGCTGAAGCTTATAAAGCACAGGGTAAGGAATACCCAGGGAGGGAGAAGTATGTGATGGAAGGGCAATTTCTGGCAGAGTGGACGGGGAACTGGGGAGTCTTTCTGAAACTCAAAGAAGACATCTGAGAGAAAGAAAAAGATGTGAAGGCAGGTGCAAGCATCCTTGTTTTTCCTTTGCATACCCACTTCAGCATGGCTGAGCCGCAGCAGTGGGATAGAAACACACAGAAGATTTGAGGGGGACAAACCAGGTCCAGCCACAAAAAGCTAGAAGCTTCAGAGAAGCTTTGTGATCATAATGGCACTATATACTCTGTGGTTGGTATGGGCATTTAACATAAAGCTCGTGAGGGTAGACTCCTTGTCTGTTTTGTTCACTGTGGCCTAGCACATAGAATAGTGCCTGACACCTAGTAGGTATTCACTAAGTATTTGTTGAATGGATAATTGAATGACTGGTACATGGAATAGAAATATAGTTGGAAAGTATGAAAAAAGCACCTCGGCTGGTGGTACCCCTGACTGCCAGTTTGTTCCCCCTGAACTGTATGTGGATGGATGGGAATTCAAAGCTCTCCTGTACCCTGCTGGGAATGTAGAAGATGGCTGTAGTGCTAGCTAGCAAGTTCACCAGGCCATCATCGCTGCATTGTGGGGAGCGGGCACAGAGAAGACAGCTCAACCCACGAACACCAAGGTAGGTTCTCCAAAGCCACAGAAATGGGTTCGCCCCACCTAAGGTCAGTAGAGGCCAATAGAAGAAGTGGGTACAGAGCCCCTGGCCCTCTTCCAGTGGCGTGGGGATGCTGAAGCTTCCTCCTGCCCCCGGCTGCCAACTTGGGAGAAAGAAATGAAGAGGTGAACACTTGAAATGCAAAAGAGACTTTTAGGCCAAAAGAGACTAATATAATTGATAATGACTCCATTCACAATTTCTGCCATCAGCAGGAAAAGGAGTTCAAAACAAAATGAAACATGATTATAAAAGTAAATTTCTCATTTTGTACAACTGATTTTTATGCAAGTTCATATGAAATGAAAAACCACTGGGCTGGATGGATCTCACTCAAGGGAAGAGCAAGAAGAGAAACGAAACATGTAAATTTAAGAAGCCAGGGTTGAAAGAAAAATAAGAGACTATTCAGAAAGGTAAGATGGAAACCAGGACAGAGAAGTATAGTGGAAATTACAGAAGAAAAAAATCAAGAAGGGGATGTGAACAACAAGGATGACTTAGCCTTCAGTTTGATAATGTAACTAGTTGGTAGCTGTTTTGGAGAAATTCAAGGTTTTAGCCCATACTACCCAGGATTGAATCCAAACACCTTAACTTAGGCATTCACAAACATCTACCATCTAGCATCAGGCTGCTATCCCAGACTTTTCAAAAAATATAATGCATTGTAAGTAAAAATATGCATTGTAAATCAGGAGACCCTAGTTTCAGTCCTAAGTCTGTCACTAACTCGGTGACCTTGAATAAGTCTCTTAACATCATTGGAACAGTAATGGTTAATCCCTGCAAATCTCACATGGAAGAACATGCTTTTCTCAGAAGTACTCTCCAGTCTCCCTGGAACATTCAACTCTGCTTCATTTGTACACATAGAAATATGCTTTATTCACCCTCATTAATATTAGTCTAAAGCTGGATTCAGAAAATCCCAATAACCTGAATGAAACTGAAGTTTTCCATTGATCAGCCAGATTTTTCCAGGCTGGATTTTTTATTTTAAACACTCATCCTTATAATTGTTGGTGAAGTCTAAGTAGCACACCCTTTAGAAATGTCTGTAACAAATTTTGCTGTCTGGGATATAAGATCATATCCAAAAGATAATTATGTTGAATTTAACATGTTGTACACAGTGTCAAAACACCAATTATGATTTTGATTATTAAAATGCCACGATGCCCCCTATATCACAATAGCCTTTTATTACTACACATTTAACTAAAAATTGTACCTCATTTTTCTCTGCTTACTTCTTGTCAGTTTGACTCTGTGCTCTCCTTATTATCTCTCATTTTGAATTACAAAAATTAGAAAGCTTAACATCCTTCAAAATAAAAGTTTTGTTTCACTTTTATATAGGATAAACCAGAGTACACAGGCGTGAACTTTATGAGTGAAGACTTCTCTGTCCTCTTGAAATATGCATCAATTTTATTTCTTTATTAGCCTGTTATGCAAATTGCCATTACTAAGAATAAGCTAACATGTGAAAATAAATAGCGTATGTTCTATGAGACAGGAGCCCTTAATATTTCTTATCAGTTGTTTGCTTACCCACTAATGGATCTCCGTATTGGTGCTGGGAATTTATACAGTTCTACTGAATCCATTAATTTCTTTCTTTTGACTATTATTCATCATTGGATTATGTGCTTGTACTGTTGATATGAACTGCTCTGGGAAAACATTCCACTCTATTTGAAAGGAAACAATCATAATACCATAACACTGCTTAAGAAAAAAAGAAACATCAAATTTAATACCTATAACTTTTTCGCCAGCAATGGTGTAAATGTAAGTTATAAAAACTAATAATTGGTACCCGGTGAAAATCATGCCAATTAACTACATGTTGTCTTTTGATAAAATATAATCGTATTTCCTTCTCAGTTCTTTAATAAAGCTGCAATTTTTCCTCTTAGAAAACGTTTCATTAATCTTGAAATGAAAAAATTATCAGTATGCCTAAAATAGTGCAAGAGAAGAAGGTATTTTAGGGCTCCTTAAAATAGGAGTATACATCTTGCTTTGAAGCAAAGTAGTTCTCTAGGGTGTCTATAAGATGAACACTCCATGAGGCATTGCGGCTGGCCAGTAGCCAGTACTCAAGAAATATTTTTAAGCTGCGTGAATAACATACACAGATTTAGTACTAATGGGCCAGTTAGCACTAAATTAACAAGTTGCATCAACAAACTATTCTTCTAACATAGGCATTGCTCATTTTATAAATTGATGCTATCTTATAGTTTATGTCAATTAAAAAATTTCACAGTATATTTAAACACATTAACTTATTTAATTCTAGTGCCCTCTGCAATAGGTAATATATCCCCCCCTAATTTACAGATGAATACAAAACCTCTAGAACCTCAAAAATCCCTCCATGACTGTAGGTCTCACCCTCGTGGCCTGGGAGCTAGATTTCTCCAGTTAAAATGTCCCTGCAAACACATATGGAAATATGGATGGATAAAATGGTATGGAACTTTGCATCTGTTTCAAAATAATCTAGGGATAGCAATGATAAACGATTGGTCCAGAGTACAAAATTTTTGGAGCTGTGGGTGGGTACATAAAGCATTTCTCTTTACTTATGTAAATGTATGAAATTTTTCACAATAAAGAGGTTTATTTAAAAGCTGAGAAGAATAAATAAATAGGTCCTTCTCAAGGTGTTTTGCTAAAGATAAGAGGGTTTTCGCTATTTGATTTTAGATTAACTCCACCCACTCCCACATCAGCTACGTGAATCTAATACAAATCGCTTCTCTTATATCTAACTGGAAATTGGCTAAGTAGCTTTGCAGTGCAGAACCTCATAGAAAAACCCCAAATACTTAAGATATAGAAATAGCTAAGTCTCTTGCATTTGAGTTCACTGGGAGTACTATACTCTGAATGCAACAAGAGATCCAGAGAATGATGTGTTTCTCATTGTTGCCTAGTTTTTACAGAGTCTGGTAATACAATACCAAGCAATGTGCACTCTGACTCCCCTTGTATAACATTTAACTGAGCTCTGCAAGAGCTGTAACTCCAAGTTATATGCTCCTAGACATAAACCTGGGCCTTAGATATCATCATGGATTGTTCTGTGAAATTACAGCTGCGCTCAGCATTTAAGGCAATAAAGATAATAGAGTTTTCCCCCAAATAAAACTATATGGAATCTTTAATTTCTGGATTCCAAGTATGTCAAGACAAACCCACCAAACAGTAGTGCTTTCCTTGTAAAAAAAAAAAGGAGTTTGCTATTCAAGATATCAGAATGGCTCTTCTTTGAGACCAAATTCTTATATAATTTTCCCAGCTGAGGCAGAGCAGGTCCTTAGGAACCTGGAAAGGAATTTAATGACCAGGTACCCTGATCAAGAATGGGCATTATAACCCTGCTACTAGATCCCTGCTTTGGGGAAGCCCAGGGTGTGACTGAAGGATGAGTTATGGGTGATGATACAACAAGGGCACACAGGAAGGAAGATAAGGCATAGCAACAAGAGCATCACCAATACCATCACTTGCACATGTGGAAATTTGTAGCTTTAGCTATGCTCAAAATAGCATTAAATATCAAAATAATTTAGAGGTTACTGGCAATAAAATAAAAGCACATATTCTGATTTGAAGCATGGTAACATTATTACCACTACAGATAGTAATGAAAGCAATTACCCAATTCACTGCTATTTATGCAACGATCATATTATAAACTTAAATAATTTCTAAAAGATCTTATTGATACCTCTGGTTTTGTTATAGACAATAAATTATGGGTTAGTCCTTTGGAGCACCAGTTATACTGACTTAAGATATCAAAATGGATGCAAATATGTACCTATACAGTGGTAAAATATTACATGTAGCAATTAATATTTTTCTAACTTAAGATGAATTTTCCTTAAGACAATCATGAACAACTTCAGACAGCCCATCAGAATACAGGCTGAAGAGACTGAAAGATTCCCACTTGCCTGAGATCGCAGAGCCAGCTTACGCTGACACGTGAGTGTGTTCCGGTTAACTTCCATAAAATACTCTGTGCGGACCTCCACTCTCCTTCCAACTTCTTCTCCAAGGCCAGCTGAGATGGCATAAACTGTCTACATACTTCATCATGACATCCGATATCATGGAGCTGACTTCTACAATATCTGGGTGGGCTTCTGCATCAGCAGTGAGGCATCTAAGAGAAGATAAGCTAATTACAGCCCTCTGGTCAAAGTCGGGACCAGGCCCCGTGATGTGAAGGGTCAAGGTGAAAATCTGCTGTGTGTCCACCATGGTGTTTGTACCCAAGAGAATCTGAGGTAAGATGGACATCAAGCATAGTTTTGAATCCAAGACTTCTCAAAAGGCATTTGGAAAGTTTGGGAAGGAGAGGGAGCTGCACGGCTCTCTTTGCAGTTGGGCTGGTGGGAGAGAGTTACAGGCTAGACAGGAAGCTGCTCCCAGTCTCAGCATGGGCGGGTAGGGTCTGCATCTCCTGCATCTCAGTGGCCAGTGAAACAAAGAGGGGTCCCAACAACTTAGGCCCTGATGATCACACCTGATACACCAAAAGGAAGGAAGGATTCTGGGGGTCACATTTACTGGCCTTTTCCAGCTGTCTGGGGGCAAAATCAACACAACTTGATTAGTGACAGTCTTACAAAACATGACATCACAAAAATAAAACTCAACCCAGTTACTTAGCGGTTTAAGATGTGTATAGTAATTTTTTTTTTTAAGTAGCAAATTCGACACATTGCATGGCAATATTTTCTGTGATTTCGGAGGCAGGGAACACCAGACATCCTACTAAAGGGAGCATTGTTCTTGTCACAGCTAAACCCTAGGAGAAGGCTATTCTAGATGCCTGTGGAACACATTATCAAGACCATTGGTTATCATGCTTTAACTACTTTGAGCACTCACTACTATATTTTGTCTATTTTTTAAATTCAAATTCTCGAACACTGAAGTCATGTGTACTTCTCAATAAAATTTAACTTTTTTGGACTTTGAGAAAAAGATCTAATTTTCACATCTTTGATTTCACAACCCATAGTTAATACAATTTTCACCTGTACTGATGTCTCCAGGCAAGATTTAAGAATTATTATGGGGCTTCCCTGGTGGCGCAGTGGTTGCGAGTCCGCCTGCCGATGCAGGGTACACGGGTTCGTGCCCCGGTCTGGGAAGATCCCACATGCCGCGGAGTGGCTGGGCCCGTGAGCCATGGCCTCTGAGCCTGCGCTTCCGGAGCCTGTGTTCCGCAACGGGAGAGGCCATAGCAGTGAGAGGCCCGCGTACCGCAAAAAAAAAAAAAAAAAAAAAAAAAAAAAAAAGAATTATTATGCACAATTACTCTTCATAACAGAAGTCAAAATAAAACTCTAACTTGTTAATATTTTAATTGTTCTTTCTCAAGTTTCCCAGGTTTATTAACTATGAGTAAAGTGTACACATTATAATCAGATTGTAAGTCATTATTTTATCATTTCATGCCTTATCTACATGCTATTTCTTTTCTTTCTTTTTTTTTTTTTTTTTTGTGGTACGCGGACCTCTCACTGCTGTGGCCTCTCCCATTGCAGAGCACAGGCTCCGGACGCACAGGCCCAGCGGCCACGGCTCACGGGCCCAGCTGCTCCGCGGCATGCGGGACCCTCCCGGACCGGGGCACGAACCCGCGTCCCCTGCATTGGCAGGCGGACTCTCAACCACTGTGCCACCAGGGAAGCCCTATTTCTTTTTAAGTCCTAAAGAAGTGGGCTAGCACATGGTTATGACAGGCACTTCTACATTTGCTGAATTCATATTTAACAAAGTTCAGACAATGCATTTATTATATACAAAGTAAGGCAAGATAAAGTGGACACAGTGTCAGCTACATAATCTGTGGGGTGGCCCATGCAAAATAAAAATGTGGTGCCCCATCTGGGAGTGGGGAAGTCAATCTCCCCTTCCCACATTCCAGCATCCCAACTGGAGGTAGATGAGAGAGCCCCAAGAGATTGCAACCTCCATGCCTGCAGGACGTAGAGGCCAATAGAAGAAGTGGGTACAGAGCCCCTGGCCCTCTTCCAGTGGCGTGGGGATGCTCCTCTGCTCAGAATTCTTCAATATCTCCTCGTGGCCCAAGAAGACAAAATTAAAACTCCTAGCATGCCATACAAGCCCCTCCTGAACTGGCCCTTAGCTCCCTCTACAGCCTCACCCTTTCTCCCTCCCCGTCAGCAACACACCAAATGCTCCTACCTATTCTCTCCCAAACAGCCCATGACTGTCCTATGCCACCATTTCATGGTCATTTTATTCCCTCTGCTTAAATCTGGTTTGTGCTGATTGTATCTATCATTTCCCAAATCATATCCCTTATTTGCTTACCACTCTTTTCCAAGTCTCCACGAGGAAGTCTTCTTGGACCACCCTCAGATATACTTACTGTCTCACTTTTATATGTTTTCTTTGCACTGTCTATATTAAAGTACTTAAAACTACTATAATTTTTGTATTGCAACAATCTCTTTCACCATTAGAAATGGAAACTTTTTGAGATGAAGTACCTGTGTCTCCTTCACCATAATCTCACCAGCATGTAAAATGGAATATGAGTCCTGATGGGTACTCAGTGAAGGAATAAATGAATGAATGAATGAAAGCCTAACATCTAAGAATTAACCTTCCATAACCTAAAATATTTGGCCACACATTTTGGGAATCCCAGGTACATTTCCTACCAGAAGTCCCAATTTACCTCATAGCTTTGAAATACCTCCCTGCTTAGATATTTCAGAGAAATTCTTAACAGCAACCCAACGCTTCAATGATTCTCTAATCAAATAAGCATAAAATCATGTTCTAGAACGTTCCACTCACTCTACCTACTTTGTCCCCATTTTGCTCTGAGAGACAAGATGGAAACAATTAGAGGAATACAATGTCCAGCTGTATTCATTTCATGTTTTAAGAAACAAAGAGTTAAATGTCGGGTGAAAAATGTAAAGACATACTTGTGCTTAGAACTAGCTGAAAGCATTAACTTTGTTAGTCATTATGATTGCCTCTGAAGCTTATGCAACCAGGCATGGATAGAAAAAAATTAGGCAATTGGAATATTTTGTGCATAGAGGGAAATGTTCTTCCTTTTTAAAAAGTAAACAGACAATACTCTCAACAGTGTACAGGAAGGTAAAAACAGTAATGCTGGTGTGGGGCAGAGCAACAAAATCTATTTATTTTTCTGCCCCAAACTCTTCAGGGTTACTAAATTATTCTCCCAATTTAAAAAATTTCCTTAGCCCCCGCTCACCGCAACTACAGAAAGCCCGCGCGCAGCAATGAAGACCCAACACAGCCAAAAATTAAATAAATAAATAAAATAAATTTAATTAAAAAAAAGAAAAAAGAATTCCTGCTAGGAAAAAAAAGTTCCAGTGACAAAATGTACTTGTACACCATATGAACAAACAGGAAAAAGGAAAAATACTGTACGTTAGAAAAACAAACTGTGAGCTCTACCTGACAAGGATATAGAAAGTAAAAATGAGAATATAGTAAGGTGGAAGAAGAAAGAAGATACGTGTGACTGGATACAACACCTAGTTTAAAATTAAGAATGAGTATAGTGACCTCTATCATTGGCTGTCTTATATTTCAAAAGCTCTATACCATTACTAGCAATTGGCTCTGAGCCTGATCTGCTGAGTCATACATGATTATTAAGAGCACTTTTGCCTTTAGGTGTCCATTGCATCAATTTCCTGAAGAAAATGGGAAACAAAGAAAACAGGAAATTGAGTTTGTTCTCTAATTCTTTTGGAACTTAATTTTCAAAGTCTAAATATTCAAAGCAAATTAAATATGTAACTGCATGCAACTCATGACTGATTTTGGATTTATGTCAAATGTTCTAAAGATAAAACTATATCTGTGATGCGAACCTGATGAATCTTGAATAACTTTAAATGAAAACTACACCTGTTATAGACTGCACTCCATAATTTTAATTGTTAGTCATTTATAAAATTGTTAGTTCTTATGTATTATGGCATCTTAATATTTTAAATTAAAAGTGTACTCAGAAACATCTTTTAGAGTTCTCTGATAGTGATCACCCATCCTCTTAAACTCTCTGGTGACAGGGAACTCACTACCCATCCAGCAACTTGCTCCACTGTGTGTATCTCTAATTCTGAAACACACACTTCCTAATGGTGAGTTGGCCATGCCCCCCCAACCCAGAATTCCCACTCCATGATCTTGTTTCCATTTGCTGAAGTTCCACATAATAAAACCAATTATTTCTACATTTTCAATGTCATTAGATTTTTTCAGTTAACGGAAGTTTTTTCAATCCTCTTATGACTGTACTCCAAAACTTGACTCGACTTCCACCCACAATGGAAACAACTCTACTTCTCTCCATCAACACCACCACTCCAGTCAAAGCCACCATCATCTCTCAATGGACAGTTGGACCTGCTTTTCCCTCCCACTCTCACTCCCTCCAATCTATCCCCCAGATATCAGCCAGCATGATTTTTGCTAAAGAAGAAATTTTTACTATGTCCCAACCGGTTAATAACCCTTCAGTCCTCTCCTCAGTACTGGAGATAAAAATTCAAAACCTTTAATGTGGCCTGTAGAACCTAGTCATCTGGGACCCTGTCAGCCTCGCAGGACCTTTTGCTGGATATTCTCTTCCTTACTTGACATGCTACATCTCCAGTTTCTTTCGATTGGTTCTACAAGCTCTTTCACTCAGGAAGGCTTCACAGATGTGGGTCTATGAAATCCTTTCTCCACTCTGTCTACTATTTGAGAACTAGTGAATGTTCAGGTCTCAGATTACATGTCCTTTCTTCATAGAAACTTTTCCCAAATCCCCAGACTAGACCAAGTCCTTCTGTAATCTTTCATTGCTCCCTTTACCATCCTTCATCAACTTTATCATAATTTTAATATACTTACTTCCATAAATAAAATAATATTATTAATAATAACAATACGTAACAATACTTAATGTACTGAGGGCTTACCACATGCTCTGTGCTAAGAGCATCAGGACCATTATCTCATTTAGGATTCAAAGCAAGCCCATGAGTAGTTACTATTGCTACCTATTCATCACAGCTAAGAAAAGTGGGGCTTGAGAAGGTTACGGTGAGTGGAAGAGTGGAGATTAGAATCAACTCAATTCTAGAGCCTATTGATGTTCTAACCTTTTCATGTTGAACCTTCCACTAACCTCCTAGCCCCAAGGGGTTAGATACCAATAGCCAGGGAGCTGTCAGAAGGAAATTATGGGCCTGTCTGCCCAACGCCACAAAATCAGGATAATGTCTCTGTACTTTTTCTCTGCACTACCCTCCCTTATTCTTTGTGGCACTCAAATACCTAAGAAAGGGACAAATTAAATGAGTAAAACTACTACTCTTATCTTGACATCTCTGGAGACTTCTTGAATTTTTTAGGCAGTTTCCAGAAAACAAATAGCAGAGAATAGAAACAAATCATGGAGATGTACAACGAATCCAGTATACGCAAAATTCAGAATGACACAGTGAAGATTTAGCATGACCTCCGCACAACGATGGAATGTAAATCTGTGAAACATTCCATATTTTAGAGGCAGTAAGAAGACAGGCAAAAAGTGAGGACTATAGTTAAGTGCAGGATCATATGGTAGTTCTATTTTTAGTTTTTAAGGAATCTCATTACTGTTCTCCGTAGTGGCCGTACAATTTACATTTTCACCAACAGCATAGGAGGGTTCCACTTTCTCCAGACCCTCTCCAGCATTTATTATTTGTAGACTTTTTGATGATGGTTATTCTGACAAGTGTGAGGTGATACCTCATTGTAGTTTTGATTTTCATTTCTCTAATAATTAGCAACGTTGAGCATCTCTTCATGTGCCTTTTGGCCATGTATGTCTTGTTTGGGGAAATTTTAAAATTTTTTCTTAAGTAAACATAATAAAGCTGTTATTGTACTGAAACCAGTGTGCATAAACAGATGTTCGTTAACTTATGAAATATTTCACAATAAAAAAGAATTTAAAATATTGAAATAATGGTTAGCGATAGGTGGTAGAATTATATTTGATTATAATTCTTTGATATATTTATATATTTTTCAAATCCTTCCAACCAGCATGATTTTATTTTATAATGATAGACAATACATGAGTTTTTCAAAAGGCTATAATGACCAATAAATTTACTTAAACAAAGAGCTTTAAAAAATGAACCAGTATTAAAAATCTCATTTTGGTGTTCTTAATAGTACAGGGCTGAGAAGTGCTTGTTTTGAATGCAAGCCAATATTTAAAGGTGAAATTTACATATATCCAAATTTTAAGTGCTAGTCAGGAACTGCAATGCAAATAATTACAGCTATAATAGTTATTCCCGTCAATTTAGTTCCTTCTGAAGACATGACCTTAAATAAACCAGGATTATCTGAATGAGTTTATTCAGGCTATTACTGTACATTATTCTGTATAGAGCTATAGGTAATGACTGACTGTTTTTTAGAGCTGAAACATCTAATTCAATCGTTTTCAAAGATTTTCCAGAACTCTCTTTATATTAAATAATGGGCAAAATGTATGGAAGAGATCATAACAAAGGTACTTTGTCTAAAGTAGGAGGCTGAGCCCTGAGTTCTTGCTTGCCCCAACAGATTATGCCCTCTCTCCCACCTTTAATCCCTTTCTCCATCAATGGCTCCTTCCCCTCTGAACAAAAACATGCTCAAGTCTCCTGATTTCTAGCCATCAGCCTCACTCTCACATTCCTTCACAGCAGAGTTTTCTCTACTAACTGTTGCCATAGTTCTACCAGCCATTGCCTGTCACCTCCCCTCCCCGCTGAAGTCTTGCCTCAGCCCTTACCACTTCCCCAAAACCACTCTTGATAATCATTGCCTATCTGCAAATCCAAGGGATATTCTTCAGTCCTTTCCACTGAGTCATGTAATCATTCTGTGAAGACGAAAATTCTCAATAAACCTTTCTACAGTGCAGGATGCTGTTGACCTAAAAAAAGCATTGTGTTCCTCGTCAGAAACGTTTTCATGTCTTGTCTGACACTATTTTCTCTTGGCTTTTCTTCTTTTACCCCCTGTTTGCCTACTCTTTTTCAAGCCTCCCCAAGGCTTCCTCTCTCTGTGTCTGCCCCTTAAATGCTGTGGCCCCTCAAGGTACCATTTAGCACTCGTCTGTTTCACAGCCAGCCCCACCTAGATACTGATGACTCTATGTTTCCTCACCGGCCAGAAACTCTGCTGAGGCTCCTTAAACATATATGGGTTGCTTATTGGACATGACAGTCTTACTGCTTTAAAGCAACTCAAACTCAACATACTCAAAACTAAATCAATCACCCCCGCTTCTTTGCAAATTCTTAGCTATGTCTTCCTTAATTACATAAATGCTGTTGTGGGTTAAATTGTGTCCCCCGAAAGGTATGTTGAGGTCCTAACTCCTGGTGTTACCAAGGAAGGGCTTGCTGCCTGAAATGCATAGAAGCCAACATCATGGCACCGGATTTTGAGAAAAGAAAAAGGTTTATTGGCAGGTTGACCAGCAATGAGACAGGAGGCAAAGCTCTCAAATCTGTCTCTTGGATTGGGGTTTGGTCAAACTTTTATGAGTTAGGGGTTGATATGCAGAAAAACTGGTGGGGCAGGTTTTGATTGGAGGGCTTTGGAACTTGGCCATTTATGGTAAGGTATGGGAAAAGAGGCTTTTCTTCCTGGAGAATGGAACCTTCACCTCTGAAAGTGAATCGTTAACTAGAAAGCTTAACTGGTGAACAAGTATCCGTAATGTTAGATAATAGGGTTTTTATTCTTAAAAGAAAGAGATATATAAAAAATGAAAATACTTCAAGCAAGAAAACAAATTACTCTTATCAAGTATATCCATCCATTGTACCACCAATTAATCTTATCCTCAAACACAGAGTTCTAAAATTATGGGATATTTCCTCTCCTATGTTACGTATACAATTTATATGGGAACGATACAGGAGTTAGGAGAACGACCCTCTACAATGTTGAAAATCCTTGAGTAACTTATAATCGGTCCTCCATATACTTGATTCCTTCATATACGAGGTTCCACATCTGGAGGTTCAACCAACTTTGGATGGTGTAGTAATGTAATATTTTCTATTTTAAAAAAATCCCCACATGTAAAATAGATAGCTAGTGGGAAGCAGCCGCATAGCACAGGGAGATCAGCTCCGTGCTTTGTGACCACCTAGAGGGGTGGGATAGGGAGGGTGGGAGGAGACGCAAGAGGGAGAGGATATGGGGATATATGTATACGTATAGCTGATTCACTTGGTTATACAGTAGAAGCTAACGCACCACTGTAAAGCAATTATACTCCAATAAAGATGTTAAAAAAAAATCCCCACATTTAAGTGAACCCGTTCCGTTCAAACCCATGTTGTTTAAGGGTCAACTGTGTATAAAATGTCACCATGGATTTAAAATTTTTCCTTCAAAGTTTATATACTACCTCTCCCTTTTTAAAAAATATTATTTTTAGAGCATTTTTAGGTTTAAAACAAAATTGAGAGGAAGTTATGGGGATTTTTCCATATACCCCCCTACCCCCACATCCCATCTCTCTTTTGTTCTCATTAACAGTAGGCTCAAATCAGCCCACACCTGGATTATCACAAAGGCCTTACTCCCTTAACTGCTTTCATTTGTTCGTTTACTCAACAATTGTTTACTGAGCACCTATTATATGCCAAGTCCTCTCTTTCAGAGTTTTGCTACAAAAGGACAGAGAAAACTCGGTCATTAGCTGGAAGAGAAAAAGAAAAATACAAATTTTGTGCTTGTTTTTTAAGAAAGAAAACATGACAGTATGCTTGTCAATTGGTAGGAATGAGTCAGTGGAGGCAGAGAAATTAACGACGCAGAATTGAGGGGGCTGGCCTGGGGGAAATGGAGACACAGGGGGAGGCTTGGGTTCCACTAGGAGTGCAGGGGTGCTGGCCTTTCAGAGACATGGGTGCAGGTAGACATGGCAGCAGAGCTTATGGGAATTCTCTTCCGATAGCTCCTAGTTTCTCAGTGAAGTAGGGAGCCGTGTCACTAGTGTAAAGGTTAAAATTGAAACGCCTCCCTTTTGCTGTTAATCCAAATCTTACACAGTCAAACACCCCTCCACACAAGGCTTCAGCACAGATTGATTTCCTATTTCACTAATCTCTTAAAGCCCCTTCAACTGCCCTTGTCCTTCACTAGACTTGCTCTGATGTTCCCCATTGATGCAGCCGCAGAGGGGGTTGTGATAAACTTTGGATTCTCTCAAAACACAGATTATTTGTCATTAATTCATTACTACAAAACTTGAAAATATATATCACTAGGTAGGTGATACTCATAATTAAGGAAACATAACTTTACTCATATGGCAAGAGTACAAAAAGAGGATAATTAAAATCTTTTGTTAATTGTATATGAATAGATTAGGAGGAGAGACCCTGTTAACTGGAAGTGTTGTAGGGATGGCTACTTTTCCAGCGGCTAAGAATTTGGTCAAAAACTACTTAGACAAAAATCATTCAAGTTAACACCGACCTAGTTTAAACTCTGACACTGATACATATAAATGTATAGAAACTTCTAGCTAGTTACTTTTATTTCAATGGTCAAGTAAAAATTCTGGTGAAAATAAAAATTTCTTTAAGAAAATGAGAAATTGATCACCAATTAATATTTGCTGTCTTTGAATTTTCCACATATTCATAATTACTTTGCCACAAAAATTTTTGCCGTTTTATTTATAATTTATTTTTAGCCAATTATACATATCCTGTGTTATATGAATTAGAGAGAAGCTGGAAATCATTTGAATACCTTAAAAAAGGAGACTGGTTGAATAAATTATGATTTATCCAGATAATAAAATACACATACTTTAAAATAGTTTAATTACAGTTTAATACAGATAGTAAAACTAAAGGTACAGGAAAGCATTCATTAACATCAGTGTGTGTGTGTTATCTGCATAGGAAAAGATTTGAAATTAGGACACCAAGTTGTTTCTGTAAGTTTTATCCCCACTCTGGGTTAGTAGGATTATGAGTTCTCTTACCTGAATTTTTTTTCTTATTTTTGGCAATGAGAATTATAAAAGATAATAAACAGAAACCTCAATTAAATAGAATCAGGAGACCAGAAGGGGGCGCTCTCACACCCTTCAACAATAGCAGAGCCCAACAGGAAGAAGAAAGGCTCCTCTTCTTTCCTGGCCAGAACACAGCCAATGACAAGCCCTGGACTCTTTGTTTACTACAGCTCTCCCAACTTCCTTTTCCTCTCTATACAAGTGTTTTCATCCCCTTGCCCTGTGGGGACATGCACATGGCTCACTGTCGTTGTAGACCTCAAACTGTAATTCTCTGCTGATCCCAAATGAACCCATCTTTGCTGGAGAAATATATGGCCGTCTATTTGCTTTAGGTCAACATTTCAGTGGCCCATACGGGGACCAGAGAAGGCTCCGAACAGCTCCAGGTTTGGTGAACAAACAGGTGGGGTACCGACAGTTGAGCCCATTGTCACTCACTACTTTTCTCACAGACACTGGCATTTGAAAGTACACCTTTCTTCTGGATCCAAGCTCATGGTATCTTTGCATTTGAAACTCTCCAGGCTTTATTTGGGATTTTTTTTTTAAAGATTTCATCTTTTTACTTAAGGCCCTATTCTGTATGTAAGTACCTGTTTGCCACTTTGGTCTGATTTGAGATCAGATTGTTTCACTGAAATGGGCTGAGAAGTCTTCTGCCCATTCCCTTTGGAACAGAAGCTGCTTCTCCTGAAGCTGGCTAGTCTTTGACTCATTCCTTCAGGAACAGTGATTGTTTCTCTGAAATGGTGCTGTTTTTCAGCCTTTGGCCTATTCCTTTGGAAGGGCTCCCTCTGGAGACTTGCTTAAAAAGTAGCCTTCAGCCTGGCTCCTCCAGGCCCAAGCTGTTTCCTTAGGACTGGCTGGGATTGGCTTGCAAGCTGTTTGAATTGAGCTATTTGTGCTAGAAGTTGTTTGAGCTGATCGAAAATTTTTCTTTATTCTACAGGAAAAACCTGTAGGAAATGGGATCCGAGATATCTAAGTATTTTGAGGGAGCCCCCTCCTTACAGGGACTTTGGCTGATTCTATGTTTAAAAACAGTGGTCCTTCCTTATGTGCATTTATAACTAAATGGAGTGATCGGACCAAAGGCAGTTTAGAATATCTATGGTCATTATGGGAAAATTTTTAAATCCTCAAACTTAATTTCCTTAAAACTGGATTGGATCACAGTAGCTCAAAAATTTGCAGAACTGAGTGGGATGCTTACTTTTATTAGAATTTTGAGGCTTCCCAATGTTATCAGAGTCCAAAATTGCCTCTCTGCCAAATAATATTTTAAGGTTAACTGAAGCAAAAAAAATGATTAAAGATAAAATGTCCCCAAAGCCTCAGACTCTTCTTCCTTGTCTTCTTTTTCTCAGGCTCTGTCTCTGTGCCCTCTTGTCTCTCTCCCTCAGCTTGTGGCCAGACTTCAACTCCAGCACCATCTTCCTCCTTCCCTTCTATGCCACCTACACTCTTCAGTACCCTCAAATCCCTCATACTAAGTGTTTCACCATACTTCCTCTTTTCCCTGAAACTCTCCCCACTCTCTTTTCTTCTGAACATGTCAGTACCTGTTCCTTCAAAATTAACCCTTCTGATGATCCAAAGGCTAAACCCTTAATTTCTTATATTCCCTGGACTAAAGCTGAACTGCAAGCCATAGTCAAAGATTTTCCCAAAGTAACTGAAGCTCCGATCTCACAGATTTGATGAGGAATTGAAAGTAGTCATTCAAACTTAACAACTGGGTTCTCTGACTTACATAAGTTAGTTCATATGCTTGTCAATAAAGACAAAGCCCAACATTGGATGAAACCTTCTGGTTGGAGAAGTCTTGAAAGGTCTTTAGAATTACAGCTGCGAGACTAGCCCACTAATTTCTTATAAGATCAGGTTCAGGCAATCACTAGGCAACTTCATTGAGCAATTCCTAGGGCTTTTCCAAAGCCTGTTGATAAGAACAAAATTCAGGCTTGCACACACATAAAAAAAATATGATGAATCTGTTCATTATTACTGACTTCAGGTTGTTTTTAAAGAAAATTCTGGTCTTCCTTCCTTCAGATGTTGATTCCACCAGTAGCTTTTAAGTCTATATTTATTAATGGGACCTTCCTCTTCTAGTAAAAAGGACCAGGATAGAATGGAAAACAATGTCCACTGCAGATTGAGTTAATCTGGCAAACCAGCTCTCTCACACTCTAGATGAGTCACCTCAAAGGAAGACCACCCAAATTCTTAATCTTCAGCTTTAGCAAATGAAAGCTCCCAAACAAAACTAAAACCCTCCTAGTTCCTGCTATTACTACAAAAAGCCAGGACATTGGAAAAGAGATTGTTACAAATTTAAGCACTTAGATGCCTTCATCCCTCTAAGGAGCCTTCCAATATCCTCCCAATCCTCAGTGACAGAGTTCTGAGGAACCACAGGGGCTTTTCCCAATCCTCCCTCTTAATCAGTTTGGAGAAACAGTTCACCGGATTGGGAATTAACTTCTTCCAGTCCTAACTGACACCAGAGCCACATTCTTGGTGCTCAGACCCACTACTATAAAGCTGCCCCTGCCTCCGAGTACTAAAACAGTTCAAATAGTGGGGAGCTCTAATGAACCTCAAGAAGTTCCTGTCTCTGAACCTATTCCCTTTTGTTTAGGCTCTTTGAGAGATACACACACATTTCTCCTTAGTTTCTCTGCCCTGTCCATTTATTAGGCCAAGACCTTTTAGAGAAGTATCACTCCAGAATTTCTTTCTCCCAAAAAGGGGAAATAATTGTACACATTGACAATAGTCATCAAAGTAACTCTCCAGATGAATTAAATGACACTTTGACCTATTTTATTTGTCCCATATTTGTACCCTGATGGTACTAGTGCTGATTCTGGAAACACTGATCATTTGTCCTTCTTGAATCAACTACCACTTTCCTTATGTGCAAAATCTCCAACCGATGTTGGCAAAATTCACAGTGTACCTCCCATAAAAATTCAAACAGACCCCTCAAAACCTCTATCAAGGATTAATCAATATCCTATAATTAAAGAAGCCCTTCAAGGCATAAAGCCCATAATAGAAGATTACAAGGCTCAAGGCCTCATTTTCTTTTGTACCAGTTCCTGTAACTCTCCCATTTTACTGGTGAGGAAACCTAAGGGCTGAGGATGGAGGTCTGTCCAGGACCTTCAAGCAAGAAACAATATTCTTATCCCATGACACCCTTTTGTTCCTAACCCTCATAAAGCTCTAACATCCATTCCCACTGAAGTAAATTCTTTACTATAATTGATTTATGCAGTGCATTCTTTAGTATTCCAGTTGATAAAACTAGTCAGTAATTTTCTGCCTTCACTTGGGAAGACAGACAATTCAAGTGGACAATAATGCCTCAGGGTTTTACTGGGAGTCCTTATTTCTCAAAAGTCCTGAAGGCTGCTCTGGATCATATAAAGTTCCCTAGAGGTTCTACTTTGTTGCAACATGTGGATAATATGTTTTTTGCTCTCCTCAAGCCTTCTCACAGGAAGACAGCAACGACTTGCTTTGAGCTAAGCCTTAAAGGAACATGAAGTCACCAAAGAAAAATTGCAGTTTGCCCAAACCCTGTTTCTCTCTTTTGGCCAAATCTCTGTACATTTTACTCAAAAATGGCAATCCTAATTTTATGGGAAAAACTGAACTACATAGCCTATAAGGCCTTAAAGGAGAGTTTGATGAACTCATCTGCCCTTGGGCATCCCAATTATCAGGTTCCCCTTTTTCTTTTGTATATGAAAAGGAAGGGAATTTCCTTGGGGTATTCACCTCCAAACATGGGAACTGCCATCAATCCATAGGCTATTTTAGCCAGGAACTGGACCTCTAATGCCTTAGAGCCATTATAGTCTCTGTCCTTTCGGTTAAGGTCACTGAGAAAATTGTTGTGAGATCCACTTTAACCATTTTTGTACCTCCTGTATTAGAAGCTCTCCTGAATTCTCATCATGATCAATATTTCTCACCAATGGCCTCACCTCCTTACATAACTCTTTTACATTGTAATAACCTTAACCCAGCTACTCTTCTCCCCTTTGTCACCAGTGAAGTCCCTTATGACTGCCTAATGCTGGTGGACTACCTCCTGACTCCTTGGAATGATCTACAGGAAATTCCGTGGGTAATGTTGACTTCTTATGGTTCACTGATGTTTCTTATTTAAAAGGTGATAATGGAAAATACTGTGCTGGATATACTATTACAACTCCTTTTGATATTGTTGAGGCAGCATTTTTACCTGTGGCTATTTCAGCCTAACAGGCTAAATTATATGCTCTTACATGGGCCTGTACCTTAGCCACATACAAAACTGCCAAAATTTCTATTGACAGTAGATATGCTTTCAGAGTAGCTCATGATTTTAGAATGTTGCAGAAGCAACATGGCTTCCATACTTCCTGTGGAAATAAAATTTTTAATGGCCCTTATGTTCAGAAATTGTTACATTCAATACTGTTACCTGCCATTTTAGCTATTAAGATTCTAGAGCATTCTAAACTTGGCTCTCTGGAAGCTAGGGGAAATCATCTTGGTGACACTTCCACAAGGAATGCTGTCCTTAAAGGGATCCACAGCAGCTAAACGTCTGACATGTCTCAAAGGGATATTTTCCCAAATGATGATTTAGAAAAACTGGCTAGAGAAGCCCAATAGTTGGCCTCTGAATAGGAAAACCAAGATTGGAAATTTAACGATTTTTGGTTTGATAAAAAGAGAAAGCTCTGTTTTGGACCAAATAAAAACCCAGTTCTACCAGAGACTAAAATTCTCACTCCTCACTGGTGAACATGCATTAAATGATTGGTCTGCTGACACAATGACAGCCTTCATGAATCAGTATTGGTGGGGAAACATTAACAGGGCTGCAAAAACTGCCCGCCTCACTTGTCTCACGTGTCCAAAGGACAACCCCAGGAAGTTCGTTCATACTGTTCCTGGATATTTTGAACTGCCTAATGGATCATTTGAAGTTTCACAAATGGATTCCATACAACTTATTCCATCTCATGGATATAAATATATTTTAGTCATGGTCTGTACGTTTTCACATGGAACTGATGCCTTCCCTTGAAGACAGGCTACTGCCTCTTCTGTCGGTAAAATCCTTTCAGAAAAGTTTATCCCTAACTTTTCTGGGGAACTCCTCTCAAAATTCATAGTGATAAAAGGTCCCATTTTACTGGCCAGGTGCTTCAACATGCAGGTTCTGTTTGGCTGGTTATACAACTGCATTTACCATCCTCAATCCTCTAGTCAAATACATTAGTGGCATAATTAAGACTCAATTGGAAACATTCATAGAGGGCTTCCAAATACCTTGGCCAAAAGCATTGCCACTGGTCCTTTTAAATCTCAGATCCACCCCTCTTGGAAGTCATAATGGTCACCCTTTGAAATAGTCACAGGACCCCATGCACTTGGCTTCTACTTCTTTTGACCCACAACTGATAAAAGGAAAGTTACTTCAATATTGCAAAGATCTAACTGATCCTGTTAAAAATAACCATGTTTTGGTAGAGTAGTCATTTCACAGTGTGCCCTTGGGAGATGAAGACTTTAAGCATCACATCTTGCAACCTGGAGATTTCATCTATTGGAAAAGCCATCTCCAGAAGGACTTTCTTCAACCTAGCTGGACACGGCCCTATCAAGTATTGCTAACCAACTCTTGTGCTACCAAAATCCAAGTAATAGACTCTTGGGTTCACTGTACACACCTAAAGAAATTGCCAAACCTTGACTGGACTTGCACGGCATCTGGTAACCTGAAAGTAAAGATTTCCCAGAACTGAAGCAGAGGACATCTGATGAGAGCTTTCCCAAGATATCTGAACAAGACCTGTTGGAAGTTTGTCATCCAACTTTTTTTTTTTTTTTTTTTGCGGTACGTGGGCCTCTCACTGTTGTGGCCGCTCCCTTTGCGGAGCACAGGCTCTGGATGCGCAGGCTCAGCGGCCATGGCCCACGGGCCCAGCCGCTCCGTGGCATGTGGGATCTTCCCGGACCGGGGCACGAACCTGTGTCCCCTGCATCGGCAGGCGGACTCCCAACCACTGCGCCACCAGGGAAGCCGTGTCATCCAACTTTTGATGATGACATAATGCTTCAGAAGAGCTCCAGTGACTATGAACTTGGTAACAAGATCTTGGTAATCTTTAACTTTTTGCCCATGAAGCCTCCAGAAATATTTTCTGATAATTGTGCTTTTAATGGAATCATAATATATATACTACCGGCAACCTATCTTTCTACTTAATAATATGTTGCAGATATGTTTCTAGGTCAACAAACACATTACTGTACTACCACTTACCATTATTTACTTAATCAATCTAATCTGCCCCCCCATTTCACTGTAAAATAGCCACAATAGCTGAAAATGAATTAGGTATCAAATACACACGGGAACAAAAAGAAAAATTAAAAATAAGTAAAAAATGATTGTGTCCAAAAATAATGTAAAGATTCCTGAAAATTGCCAATAAATTTTAGAAAGCAGTGATAAAAATATTCATTTATAGTAATTTCTTTATTTTGATTACATTATCACTGCAACCAATTTACTTTTAACCAAATTCTTTCCAAATTGTCTGAAGCTCAACTGATGTAGGGAAGCTCCAGGATTTGTAGTGAAAGGGCACAAATTAAATGGTCTTTTTCAGGTTTCTCTAATTCTACTGCTTTATAGTCTCTATTAAGAGACCTATAATGGGAACCAATTAATTGTAGATACAGTGAGGAGTCTGGGCAATTAAACAAATGGATTACATTTACCCAGTGATTACACTAGCCATCAAATGATTATTAGGCACTGCCTACTGTGTGAGTCACAAATACAAATTAAATTCAGATCAACAGCCTTGAAATTTCTCATTGTATATCAATTTCTCATTGTATATCAACTCATTTTATATCAACTGTATATCATTATCTCTAATGATGTATAAAAAGATAGCTGGCATATAGATTGACATCACACATTCTGTATTTGTGTTCAAGCTGAATAATACCAGCTGTTAAAAATCAAGTATATAACTAACTAATTATGGTGATTTCACAAAGAAGGATAATACAATCTCTCAATTACAATATATCAGTATACAACTTTCTCTAAATATAAAGTCACATAAAAATGTATATTCTGGCACCTTAACAAAACACTGATTTTTAAAAAAAGAAGTCAAGGGGCTTCCCTGGTGGCGCAGTGGTTGAGAGTCCGCCTGCCGACGCAGGGGACACGGGTTCGTGCCCCGGTCCGGGAGGATCCCACATGCCGCGGACAGGCTGGGCCCATGGGCCATGGCCGCTTGGCCTGCGCGTCCGGAGCCTGTGCTCCACAATGGGAGAGGCCACAACAGTGAGAGGCCTGCGTACCACAAAAAAAAAAAAAAAAAAATGTCAAGCAACTTCCAAGTAAACAACGAATGGAGAGTCTTTATACAAGGAAGCAGAGATTGTCACAGAGAGAAGATTATTATCTGCTTGTGATTTACAATTATTACTCTCACATCTATTTTTAAATGATAAGTACATCATCAGCCTCATATTGCCATCCTATTTGCAAAGTCAGTTCCAGCAGTGGCAGCCCAGAACTATAGGAGACAGAAAGTTTCTCTGGATGAGACTGTGGGAAAAAAAAATTCTCAACTCCATCTAACTATGAAGAAAATCTAAAAACAATTGTCCAGGATTTCTTTAATGACTTCCAACTATCAACATAGAAGAATATGTCCAGAAGGAGTTGGGAAAGTTTAGATTTGTTTAGAGAACAGAAGAGGATCAGACAAACAGCTTCTGCCTGGCTCACACAGAGGCCGTGAGGCCGTGCTGTAAGGGTGTCTGTAATGCACCAGTTCAGAGCTTTTTACCTTGTTAGTCCAAGCAGATGCTGTAGGTGTCCTGCCCACATTCCCTACCCTTACTTCTTCACAGCACACTGGCCTGAATGCCAGCTATTTGTAGTTTTGTCTGAGGATTTTCTTTAACTCCCTGGACCTTCTCTGCCTACAGCACCACAAGCCTGAGGTGTCAGTGAGAAGTGAGAAGTATGAGCTGTTGTACAATCACCCCAATCTCCCCTTTTAGGCGGGGTCATTGAGTTATGCATTTAAACAGGCTCCAGCAGGTTTGAGCTCCAGTGGCCCACAGTGGTAGCTTGCCACAAAAGATTCTTTATCGGCTGCCTTCCCTTCCCTCTCTCATGTCCCAACCCCTTACCCTTGTTTTCTAGGATCCCTTCCAGAATAAACCACTTGCACTTGAATCTTTATCTCAGAGTGTGCTTTGGAGGCCAACCCAAACTAAGAGACAAGTGAAAGGAGTCCAGCAAGGTCAGGCTAATAGAGGAATTTATCGAGAGGCTTCTGTCAGTACAGGAAGAAGAAAGCTGCAGCTGGGTCTTGGGGAGAATGTAATCTAGGGCAGCACATGGCCTGACTCCTTCTCTTCTTCTCTCCAAGTGCTGACCTCATTCCCTCAGACTGACTTCCTCCATGGCTGCAAACGTGGCCACCAAACAGCCCTGGGCCTTACAACCTCCAAGCTTTATCTTTTTACTGAGTCCTGCTGAATGCATTCTCGGGAAAGAATTTTAATTAGATCTGCTTGAATGAAAGAAAGACTCCTAGCATTTCTGCCAACAAGGGCAGAAATGCTAGAACTGGGCAGCCTGGGGACAAGTGCCAAGTCTGGACAAAGCAGATATGGCCCAAGAGGCAAATTCTCTGAAGCATGGGAGTCACTTGGAATGGAGTAGGGGAAGAGTTGTTTTCCTAAAGAATGAGACTGTTGCTCCCAGCATAATAGCAGTTAATCTTTATGGAATCCCTGCTATACTCCAGTGCTATTGCTATCTTCCTCTATCTACCTCTACCTATCTATCTATCTATCTATCTATCTATCTATCTATCTATCATCTATCTATCAGTCATTTATCTATCTATCCTTTTAATCCTCATAACAACCCTATGAGGTAGGAATTATCATTATCACCACCAGCGCCTCAGTTTCAAATAAGGACATTGAGGCTTACAAATATTAAGTTGTCCAAATTCATACAGGAAGATGTAGAGCCAGGATTAAACCAAGGCTGTCCAGTTCTAGAGTCTGTACTGTGTCATACTGGCCCCTAAGGGGGAGGGACAGCCCTGCAGGCAAACCACTGACATCTCATTACTTCTCTCACTGCTACTGTTTGGGGCACTGTTTACTAAGTTTATGTAAGAAATACAAAGGATTATCAGAGATAGCTATGAACAATTACACACCAATAAAATGGACATACTAAGACATACTAAGACATATAGATAAATTCCTAGAAGCATACAATGTCCAAAAACTGAATCAGGGAGAGATAGAAAATATGAACAGACCAATTACCATTAATGAAATTGAATCTGTAATAATAATAACAATAAAAACTCATAACAAACAAAAGTCCAGGAGCACATGGCTTTATAGATGAATTCTATAAAACATTTAATGAAGAGTTAACACCTATCCTTCTCAAATTATTCCCAAAAAATGATGAGAAAGGAATGCTTCTGAACGAATTCTACAAGGCCAGCATCACGCTGATAACCAAAACCAAAGATGTCACACAAAAAAATTACAGGCCAATATAAGTGATGGACATAAGTGAAATAATCATCAAAAAAATTAGCAAACTAAATTCAACAATACATTAAAAGGATCATACACCATGATCAAGTGGGATTTATCCCAGGGATGTGAGGATTGTTCAACATCCATAAATCAATCAATGTGATATGATACATTAACACACTGAAGAATAAAAATCATGATCATCTCAAAACATGCAAGAAAATTTCTGACAAAATTTAACATCCATTTACGATAAAAACTCTCAACAAAGTGACTATAGAGGGAACATACCTAAACATAATAAATGCCATATGACAAATCCACATCCAACATCATATTCAGTGATGAAAAGCTGAAACTATTTCTTCCAGCTTTAGGAAAAAGACCTGGATGCCCACTCTTGCCACTTTTATTAGACATAGTATTGGAAGTCATAGTTACAGCAATGAGACAAGAAAAAGAAAAGAAAGGCATCCAAATTGGAAAGGAAGAAGTAAAATTGTTACTCCTTCCAGATGACATAGTACTATATATAGAAAATCCCCCAAACAACCCAATCAAAAAATGGGCAGAACATCTAAGCAGACATTTCTCCAAAGAAGACATACGGATGGCCAACAGACACATGGAAATATGTTCAACATCACTAATCATCAGAGAAACATAAATTGAAACCACAAATGATATTACTTCATACCTGCCAGAATGGCTATCATCAAAAAGACAACAAATAACAAGCATTAACAAGGATATGGAGAAAAGGGAAACCTTGTGCATTTTTGGTGGGATTGTGAATTGGTGCATCTACTACAGAAAGAGTAGGGAGGCCCCTCAAAAAATTAAAAATGGAATTGCCATACAATCAAGCAGTTTTAATTCTGGTTATTAACCCTCTCAAAACCCAAAAACACTAACTCAAAAACATATATATGTACACCAATGTTCATTGCAGCATTTTTACAAAAGCCAAGATATGGAAGCAACCTAAGTTCCCATCCACGGATGACCAGATAAAGAAGATATTGTGTGTGTGTGTGTGTGTGTGTGTGTGTATATATATATAAAATAGAATATTACTCAGTCATAAAAATATGAAATCTTGCCATTTGTGACAACATGAATGGATCTAGTGGGTATTATGCTAAGTGAAATAAGTTAGGCAGAGAAAGGTCAATACCATATGATCCCATTTATATGTGGAGTCTAAAAACCAACCAACAAACAAAACAAAATGATAAAACAGAGAACAAATATGTAGTTGGTGGTAGCTGGGGGAGGAGGGAAAAATACGTGAAGGGGATTAAGAGGTTCAGAACTCCAATTATAAAATAAGTAAGTCACTGGTGTGTAATATACAGCATAGGAATATGATCAATAATATTGTAGTAACTTTGTATGGAGACAGTTGGTTACTAGACTTATCATAATGGTCATTTCATAATGTATGCAAATGACAAATCACTATGTGGTATCCCTAAAATTAACATGATGTTGTAAATCAACTGTATTTCAATGTAAATATAAAGGGAAAAAATAAAATAAAATTATATTTCCTAAACTGGGGAAGGGACGGGGATTTAATACTGGTATACCAAGGAGTTCTTCTACCATGTCACTTCCCATTGTTCCAAACTTCCTACCCAATGCAGACCCTACCCTGGATGAGATAGAGTGAATATATTTCTCTTTCTCAACAGCATCATTATTTGATTGATTTCTATTGGTGGGGTTATTATGATTGGCGCTTCAGGATGAAATTTAACACCTGACGCAGAGTATTTTATGAATTCTGGATAACTCCATATCTATGACACAAGAATATCACTTCACTCTAGGACAGCTATCAGTAGAAGGGATTATTGGGGCCACCAATGTTCTTACTAAATACTGGCTCTTCTAAAATTATTTTTCAGTGTGGAGTTTGTTTCTGGTTACTCTTACTTGGGAAAATGGAACTTTACACAAAGTTCTAAAATTAAGTAAGAGTGCTAAGGGTCAGATTCTTACAAAAGCGGGAAATCAGGGGTTCTCTCTCTCTCTCTCACACACACACACACACACGCTGGGGCATGATTCTAGAATCTAAGTCTCCAATAGCTTCAGCACACTTATGAAGTTGGGCGGATTGATCAATCAGATGTGTAGTACCATACACTGTTGAAGTAGTCTCTGTAAAAATAGACACTCCCATCTACTCACCAGGCTGCTTCAGAGAACACACTTTGGGAAAACTCACAGAATGAAAAAATAATGTGTCCAGAACACATCAGATTCTACTCCCTAGATTAAAAATTTCTCAGAGGAATAAACCGTATCCCAATATGCCCATATGAAAACACACACTAAAATAACCTCTACTTTATTATCCTCCACCTTCAGTGTTTTTATATGGCCACATATATACCTAAAAGGCTTTATAAACCAAACACTGGGGGGTTTTTATTTCCAGTTTTTTCCTGAGGTGGTGAAGATTTGGTGTCTCCATATTCTCTCTCCCAGCCCAGTCTCTCATCAGAAGAGGCTAACAATCAGCTGGCCCAGGGTTAGGAACCCCCCGTGCTCTTTCTCTCTACTACTGTTCTCATCTCTTCCTCCAAACAAGTACTATTCAACTCTCAGAATTGCAGAATGACCCACTAACAGTGTGAGAATTTTATACAAAATTGGGTTTGACTGAATTTGCTTCAATATTTCTTCATTTTACATGACCCAATGGTAATATAAGGAAATTTGGGGTTTTTTCCATAACATGAAAGCTATATGAGAGAAATTCCAGAAATTCTGTGGCTACCCTTCCAACAACAGATGCTATGAGGGTATGCAGTACAAATGATTGGAACCTATCAGATGTGGGCATCAAAGATGCCACCTGGAGGAGTGGCATTAGAAGTGAGTAGCAGCAGGGCATTCCAGACAGAGAGTAGCATTTTGGATGCTGCAGAGCAATACACCCACAGCCTTGTCCGTTCGGAAAACAGCAATCTGTCCCATGAATCCAGAGCAAAGGGCAAGGGTGAGATCAGGAAGAAAGGGCCTTGAGTGCCCTAAGGAATCTAGACTCTATCTTAAAAGTCACGGGGAGCTACTTGAAGAATTTTAACCAGGAACGGGTATAATCAGACTTCTAAATCAGTATGTCTAAAATCCCACACCTTGAATTTCCTCACCCAGTTCTTTTCCAATGATGTCACAATCCCACAAACTCAGACTCTTTCTCAACTGTTCTCATACCTCATTAACTGACCAGCAAATCGTTTTGATTCTGAGTCCCAGTTAACTGCCCAATATAATCTTTCTGCCACATCTTCTCCTTCTGCCATAGGTAAAACCCACATCATGTTTTTACGAAAAATGTCAAGAGGTTTTAGTGGCAAGTGCCATGAGCTAGCTCTCCAAAAGTCATTGCCCAGCCCCACTCCCTTTCTCATCTGCAACTGTAGAAGCTGGGGGCTCACCTACAGGATCTCCTTTACAGCCGGGGGGGTCACATAAATTGGCTTTGGCCAACGGAATGTAAAAAGTTTAACAAGGGCCTCTGTGAAAGATTCTCTTTCATGATAAAAGGAGTAGGCATTAGAAGAGCAGAATGTTTTTTCATCCTAGCTGCCACCCTCCTTCCTGTCTTTGAATTTGGTAATGATACCTGGAGATCTGGCCAATCTGCTGGGGAAAATGGAGAGAAAGGATAGAAAAACCAAGATTGTGGCTGACCTCCTTGAGCTGCTGAACCAGCCCTGGCATGGCCACATCCAGTCCTCTTGTTATGAGATGACTGTGTGTCCTCATGGATTAAACCATTGGTATTCTGGCTTTTTGAACCCAAACACATCCTAACTGATACATCTCCTAAACTGGGGATCTGTCTCCAATCTTTCCCCACAGTGCCCCCTCACCTGCCATAACAATGATCCCTCCATCCCAAATCTAATCACAGAATTTCCAGTCTGAAATCCTGAAGATAAACCTCTGAACAGAGGTCGGTGTCCCATTTCTCACCCACCAAATCCTCTACCGAGTGTCTTGCTACTAGGCACACGGTACAACTTCAGGTCTCCAATCCTTTACATTTGCTGTACCCCTGCCTGACACGCTTTTACCTCTCCTGGCCAACTCTTCACCAAAAGACCCTCCCGGGCAGAGTCAGTCACATTTTTACCCCTGTGCATAATAGTCGTGGAAGATTATATAACTGCTCGCTCACGTTCTTTCCAGGGGAGGAACACATCCTCACCCTGGCAAACTTGTCTTGCTTTGACCAGTGAGTTCTGAGTAGAAGTAATATGTGACACTTTGGGGCAGAAGTTTTAGGAGTCGAGGTGTGGTGTGCCATGCTGTCTCTTTCCTGCCTCTGATATGGAAGCAGGAATGGAGGGCTTCAGCCAGTCTGGTCTCTTGAGCCCAGCTCCCTTACTGACCTACAGTGCTGGTGGACAGACTTTTCTTATAAAGGGCCAGATGATAAATACTTAAGCTTTGGGGGTCACATATGATCACTGTCATACGTCACATGTTTTTCCTTTTAGGACTGTTTAAAAATATAAAACCCTTCTTAGCTCACAGGACATACGAAAACAGACCACAACTGGATGTATCCCACAGGCTGTAGTTTGCCACTGTTTTAAGCTGCGGAGACTTTCAAGTTACTTGTTACCACAGCCAACCATGGCCCATCCTGACTAATGTAACAGTATTTTGCCTAGACAATACTCTAGGCTTTATCACCCTAGAACGACACTATAAGCTCCATGAAGATAGTGATCGTGTCTGGCATATGTGTCTTCTTCACCACAAGATGCTGTAGTTGAATGAGTTTTGTTTTTTCCATTTTCTTCCTTTTTTATTTGGGAGCAGGGGGGAAAAGAGGACATGCAGGTTTTAGATTAAAATGTGTATTTGAAAAGGTCAAGAATGTAAACTGGTGGGTTCGGAGGCAAGTTCACTTTGAGCAGATTCCCTCCATCAGAGTCACTCTGTAATGGGATGGTGCAGCGTGGAGCCTACTTGGCAGGTGTCGGCATTTAGGGCCAACTTTGTGCCTTACCCAGTCTGCCGCTGTTCTTTGTGCCACAGCCAGGGTCTGTTCCCTTGTGTAGCCTCCAAGGCTGCAAATAAATTCAGGGGTGAGACCTGGGTATGTTTCACAGCACAAATCATTAAAAGATACAGTCTTTTAAATGGAAATATATTTGGACAATAAATTAGACACAATTGAAAAAACCATACATCCCCAGTTATGTTGTTACTTCCTACTCTGCTGCCCGAAAAACTCCAGCCAGTACACTTACTATATAAATAATAGCAAACCAGCTTCAATCTTTAAAAATATTATTTACCTACACCAAGAAAAAAAAGGGAAATTTTCATTTTTCTGAAACTTTTTTTTTTTTTTTTCTGGTCACATTTTTAATACATTTTGTCTCACGTAGCTTAAACATCACTTGGCAATTCTGTGATTCTTTTCTGGGAGTAAATAAACCTAGCACAAGGAAAGAGAAAAATAAGACAAGGCTGCCCCCTTGTGGTGATATGCTTTTGTGCCCAAATACACACACACACCACAGCCTACTTTTACAGTCTCTATAAATTCCAGCTTTGTTTAAACCTCCCCCAAAATACGATTTGGTTTCAAATCAATGCTGTAAGATTTTAATTTAACCATAGCATAACCCCTCTTAAACTTAAGAATCTATAATGTCCATATTTATATCCATAGTGATAGACACTGAAAAACATATTTCATCACTATTTTATTTAAAATATTTTTTAAAATCATGTCAGCTTTCTGTGGATTATCTTCTTGTTTTATACTCACTGAAAATAATGGCACCTCATCAATGCCCTGTCCATACAATATCTTTAGTGGAGAGAAACTGGACCAGGATAAGATTCTGTTCTGAGATTTATCGCTGCTTCTTTATTTGAAACTAGAAAAATACTGCCTCACTTAAAACTAAAAAGTCTTGAAAATAAAATTTAAATGAATAACCCCTGAGTATAAAATAGCAATAAAAATAAATACTGATAAGTATAAGTTTAGTCAGAATGGCAATGAGGGGCAAGACAGAATCAAAGAAAAGTTTGCTTATTCATGTAAAATGAAGTAACTTTTTCTAGAGAACTTTTACAATCTGAGTGCAAATAAAAATTATATTTCCATTAAAGTTTGAGAGTAAACATAAAAGTGGGATATTTTGTTAAGTTTAACGTGTAGACTTAATAATGTGAACTGCCTGCCCGATTTGGGTTAAAGGGTGGCTTGACAATATGCATTTATCTCATCTAGCTCTCAGAACCTTGCTAAAATGAAGGAAAGGAAATTTTCTTTGAAAAGTTACTCAGAGGGACAATGAGAATATGCCGGGTAACAACAGAGGATGAAATATTCCAATGAATTTTTGGAAGATGGAAAGTAGATGAAGAACAGAATTCCCAACCCATGTGTCTGAGAATAGGAAGGCCCAAAGGGAGCCCATTTAGAGCCCAGGGATCTTCCCAAAGGAGAAATGAAGTAAAAAGCTAAAAACGTGAAATCAAGATCAAGTCCCCAGTTCCCTTCCCAAACCCACACATGGCACTACCAGTAAACTGAGTTCCCTTTGCCACTAAGAGAAAAACAGATTGATTTTCCAAAGAAATTGAACCAGAAAGACACCAAGCAGAGAGAGGCTGAACTCATGGGAATTCAGTAAAAATCTATCAACCGAATGTGGCTCTGTGAGATCTCTTCATCCACACTGCTCCCAGAATGACAGCAGACAGATGGACATTTCCTCAGGAAAGATACTGGAGGTGTATTATTATCTAGAAAAAGTTTAAGTAATGATGTGGGAGATCTCCAAAGAAAAATGTCCACCGTGCTGTACTGAAGTCCACCAGAGGACAGCCTTAACTGGAACACACAGCCTTTTCAGTGTCTTCCTCATAAGCGTTAAGGGCCAGCTTAGATCAACAGACATTTGAGGAAAATCTCCAACAGAAAATAGAGTGCAAATGAAACAGGAAAGGAAAAAAAAAAAAAAAAAAAAGACGGACCCAGAAGTTACAGAAACAATGCAAGGTGCTGAAAAGTCTATATTATCCTGAGAGAGAATAAAAGCAGCATTCCATGAAAATGGGATAAAGAACAGATGAAATGTGGGGGAATTAAAAATATGATCATCAAAATAAAATATTCAATAAAATCAGCAGAAATAACTCTAAAGTACTAAGGGCTGAAAACTAAGAGAAGAATTAATTTTTTAAATTAGATAATTTAGAATACAACATCTAAGACTAATAGGAATTTTAGAAGAGGAAACAGGAAGCAGAGAGAAGAAAAGTAGTGAAGAAACAATGCAGGAAAAATTCCCAGGACTGAAGTTTTAAGTCTCCAGATTGAAGAGCACACTTAGTGCTCTAGGCACATTGAATGGAAAGTGACCCATCCAAAGCAGTGGATACAAGGACTATCCTAACGTTTCCAGAGAGATAAACAACTCATGTATCAAACAATGGAAATAGGAATAGCATTGGATTTCTTAAGAGCAAAGCTAGGTATCATCAGAAGACTGAAGTAAAGCCTTCAAAATTTGGAAGGATTATGATGTTCACTTGGGAATAGTACACCTAGCCAAACTACCAACCAAATATGAGGGTTTCCAAAATATTTTGTGATATGCAAGCATCTAAAAATTATAACTTCAAATGATGTTGGGAAAACTGGACAGCCACAAGGAAAAGAATGAAACTGGACCCCATCTTACACCATACACAAAAATTAACTCAAAATGGATTAAAGACTTAACCCCAAACTGTAAAACTCCTTGAAGAAAACATAGGCTCCTTGACATAGGTCTTGGGAATAAATTTTTGAACTGGCACCAAAAGCAAAGTAACAAAAGCAAAAAACAAGTGGGACTTCATCAACCTAAAAAGCTTCTGCACAGAAAATAAAACCACTAACAAATTTAAAAAGCAGCCAACTGCATGGGAGAAAATATTTGCAAATCATATATCCAATAAGGGGTTAATGTCAAAATATACAAAAAACTCATACAACTCAATAGCAAAACAAAACAAAACAAAAACACACAAAACCCCCCCCCTAACAATCCAATTTAATAATGGGCAGAAGATCTGAATAGATCTTTTTTTCTGGTCACATTTTCAATACATTTTGTCTCATGCAGCTTAAACATCACTTGGCAATTCTGTGATTCTTTTCTGAGAGTAAATAAACGTAGCACAAGAAAATAGAAAAATAAAATATGACAAGGCTGCCCCCTTGTGGTGATATGCTTTCATGTGTGTGTTTGCGCGCACACGCACACACACACACACCACAGCTTATTTTTATAGGCTCTATGAATTGCAGCTTTACTTAAATCTGCATAGATAAATACCATCAGAGTAACTCGGGTGTTAATAACTAAGGAAGGGCAGTAGAAAGCTAATACATCATTCTAAGCTAAGAAGTTAATTTGAAGTTACGATTGAGAATTAGACAACTGTGGGTGAAAAAACTAATTTTCTCATTTGTAAAATTTTATGTAGCATTAGGACGATCTGCTACAGTTGAAAATATTGTGATTAAAAACTGAATGTTGATGTATTTTTTTATAGCCCTTGATATGTGCACTTGTCACCCACATGTCATAGCTTATGACATAGCTCAACAATGCGCTTATGTGGTGATTGAAAAGCCTGTGTTCACGAAGTAGTGTTCTACAGAAAGAAAAAATCTAGAAACCATTTATTTGGGAATTAAATGCTCAAACATCCTAAGAGTACTTTATTCTCTCATTTGGGCAAAATACAACTCAGTCATTAAGAACTACACTAGTCATTATCCAATAAGTAGCCACTAGTCATACAGGGATGTTTATTTTATTTATTTATTTATTTTTGCGGTACGCGGGCCTCTCACTGTTGTGGCCTCTCCCGCTGCGGAGCACAGGCTCCGGACGCGCAGGCTCAGCGGCCACGGCTCACGGGCCCAGCCGCTCCGCGGCATGTGGGATCTTCCCGGGCCGGGGCACGAACCCGCGTCCCCTGCATCGGCAGGCGGACTCTCAACCGCTGCGCCACCAGGGAAGCCCCCAGGGATGTTTAAAGTAATTAAAATTTAATAAGATTCATATCCTCAGTCTCACTAGCCACATTTCAAGTGCCCAATAGTCACATGTAGCTAGTGGCTACTATATTAGGCAATACAGATACAGAACATGCCCATCAGTGCAGAAGAGTTGCAGTGATATATATGTCATGGAGATGTAATGTACAGCATGGTGCCTATTGTTAATAATAACGTATTACATATTTGTAAGTTGCTAAGAGAATAGATCTTAGAAGTTCTCAACACAAGGGAAAAAAATTGTAACTATGTAAGGTGATAGATGTTAACTAGACTTATGGTGATGACCACTTCATAACGTATATAAATACTGAATCATTATGTCATATACCTGAAACTGATATAACTTTGTATGTCAATGACACCTCAACAACAAATTTAAATACGAATTTTTTTATAAAATAAAAAAATGATAATTCCAAAGCACTCTTTCTTAGGAAAGTACTAGAAGATACACTTCAGCCAAATAGGGAAGTTAAGAAAGAAAAAGACACAAGATGTAAAAAATAGAGACTACAGTTGGATAGGGGCATGAAAATTCCAGGACAATGTCTGGGCAGCAGACCTGAAGTCAAACCCAGTCTACACGACAGCAAACAGCTACAGGAAATGACTGTCCAGAAAAACAACACTGGGAGTAACTGTCATGTTGACTATGTGGAAATAGTACAGAGAGGGCTTTTATAATCTTTTTGGAAGATCTGAGAAGAAGAAATAATAGATACATAGAAAACTAGGAATACAAACAACAAAAAAGGCAATTATTAACCCCAAGAAAAACAAAATGGCCTATGAAGAAGGAAAGGTAATCAACATTGAACAATAATTACACAGTAGTAATAATGTAAACATAGAATATTGATTTAACCCCAAATTGTGCTGTAACTGTATTACAGGTTGGTAGATGGGGAAGGAGAGAAAATAAGAAAACTGAATCCTCAACTATCACAATGGAAAATCAAATACCAGAAGAAAGAGCTAAAAATAATTAAAAGTGGTTGTTTTAGGGAAACAGAACTGGGGGTTGCAATGGGGTAGGTTTTTCTTTATAAGCTTTTTAGCACTATTTTGTTTTATAAACCATTTTGATGGATGGTGCTAGTTAAAGAACATAAATATAAAAATTACTTTAAATAAGTTTATAAAGAAAACAAATCAGGCTACTGCAATAAAAGATTAACCTCAACGTATTTAAATGTACTCAAAGGAAATGAATATGGCTAACCTTAGTAAGAAAATGGAGTGTGGAGTCATCCGTTACTCAGAAAATAGGGCCTGAAGAGTCATTTAAGAAGGGTTAACAAAAATAAACAAAAGGGACCTAATGAAACTTAAAAGCTTTTGTACAGCAAAGGAAACCATAAACAAGACCAAAAGATGACTCTTAGAATGGGAGAAAATATTTGCAAATGAAGCAACTGACAAAGGATTAATCTCCAAAATTTACAAGCAGCTCATGCAGCTCAATAACAAAAAAACAAGCAACCCAATCCAGAAATGGGCAGAAGATCTAAATAGACATTTCTCCAAAGAAGATATACAGATCGCCAACAAACACATGAAAGGATGCTCAACATCATTAATCATTAGAGAATGCAAATCAAAACTACAATGAGATATCATCTGACACCAGTCAGAATGGCCATCATCAAAAAATCGAGAAACAATAAATGCTGGAGAGGGTGTGGAGAAAAGGGAACCCTCTTGAACTGTTGGTGGGAATGTGAATTGGTAAAGCCACTATGGAAAACAGTATGGAGGTTCCTTAAAAAACTAAAAATAGAACTACCATATGATCCAGCAATCTCATTGCTGGGCATATACCCTGAGTAAACCAAAATTCAAAAAGAGTCATGTACCAAAATGTTCATTGCAGCTCTATTTACAATAGCCAGGACATGGAAGCAACCTAAGTGTCCATCAACAGATGAATGGATAAAGAAGATGTGGCACATATACACAATGGAATATTACTCAGCCATAAAAGGAAACGAAATTGAGATATTTGTAGTGAGGTGGATGGACCTAGAGTCTGTCATATAGAGTGAAGTAAGTCTGAAAGAGAAAAACAAATACCGTATGTTAACACATATATATGCAGTCTAAGGAAAAAAAAAAAAGGTCATGAAGAACCTAGACGGGAATAAAGACACAGACCTACTAGAGAATGGACTTGAGGACACGGGGAGGGGGAAGGGTAAGCTGGGACGAAGTGAGAGAGTGGCGTGGACATATATACAGTACCAAATGTAAAATAGACAGCTAGTGGGAAGCAGCCGCATAGCACAGCGAGATCAGCTTGGTGGTTTGTGACCACCTAGAGGGGTGGGATAGGGAGGGTGGGAGGGAGGGAGACACAAGAGGGAAGAGATATGGGAACATGTGTATATGTATAGCTGATTCACTTTGTTATAAAGCAGAAACTAACATACCATTGTAAAGCAATTATACTGCAATAAAGATGTTAAAAAAAAGAAGGGTTAAACAGATCTATTAAACTATTAAACAAGTCTGTTTTGTAGTGTTTAATATTATATATACTATTTGCTATGAAATTCAGACACAATTTGTAATAATTCTTATTAATATAAATTGAAATACCTACATGTGTATAAATAGTAAAAACTCTTAAGGAAACAAGTCTAATTTATATAAAGAAAAACAGTAAGAAGCTTATGGTAAACAAAATTATAATTAATTTCAAATAATTAAGCCAATGTGTATTCAAGATGAAAATTCACAAGTAATTGGTCTCATTTTATATATTTCACTAAGTACTAGTTTGAAATATTTCCAAGTAACTTTGCATTGAAAGTCACCTATAGAGTCTCTGTTTTGGGTTTTGGTTATTTTTTTTCAAGTTGATGTAGCATACTCTCCTTATAAAAATCTGGACAGTAAATCTGATCATTGTTAATGAAGACACGGGTATGTGTACATTTGGAATTGCGTTCATGAGGAATCAGATTCTTCTGAAACTAAGAGACTCAGCTTTAAAGTTTTGTCATATGTCTTTTGCATCAGCAACCTTTAGGACAGTGGTCTCCAAAGCTCGGTGCCTAAGGCGATCCACTGCGGAGGGTGCAGAAAAAAATATCAAAGTCTCCGTTTTGATTTTTAATGCACCACTCTATATTTTATTCCTGTAGACTTTATATACTATAGAATCATTGTACAATTATATAGGTATAGAATTTATAAATGAGCATACATATATTAGCTGTGTATTATCAAAAAATTTACTGATGGGATGACATGATTAAAAATATTTGCAAACCACTGATTTAGAGATTTCTCCCTACTGTTGTTGGTCAACTATTAATAGTCCATGCGAGTAATTGTTTTATCAACCAGATTTTTATGTAAGCCTCGTGGTAGTAAAAATCTAGAGTAGCTTCAGGAAAACATACAAAAATGGGGAATAGAATACCACAGATTTACAAAAGTAAGCAGAAACAAAGGGAAAAAGAATCAATGAGAATTCAAACAACCAGAAAGCAATCACTGAGATGGCAGTGGTCAGTCCTTACATTTCAATAACCACTCTCAGTGCTAATGGAGTAAATTCAAACGGAAGACACGGGTTTGCTGGGATGGATAAAAAGAAGACCTGACTATATGCTGCCTGCAAGAGATGCACTTCAGCTCTAAAGACACGCAAAAGCTCAAAGTGAAGGGGTGGAAAAATATATTCAACAGGAGTGAAAATGAAAAGACAGTGGGGGTAGTAATACTTATATCAGCCAAAATATACTTTAAGCAAAAAACAGTAGCAAGAATCAAGGGAGGTCATTATGGCAAAGGGGTAATTACATCAGAAAGATACACCAATCGTAAGTCTGTATATACACACCCAACATCGGCACAGGTAAGCATTTTAAGCAAATATTAACAGATCTGATGGAGGAAATAGACAACATTACAAAAATGTAGGGGACATCAACATCTGTTATAGTAACGATCAGCAATGAATAGTAATATTATTATTAATTATTAATACAATATCAGTAATCATTAATAATATGGATGGTTGTTAATGATTATTAATAAAAGTAAGCAATGGACAGATCATCCAGGCAGAAAATCAATAAGGCAATGTTGTAACTGAACCATACTTTAAACCAAATTGAATTAAGAGACACATATAGGACATTCCATCCAACAGAAGCAGAATACACATTCTTCTCAAGTGTGCATGGAACATTCTCCATAGATAGATCATATGATAAGACACAAAACAAGTCTTAGCAAATTTAAGAAGATTGAAATCACACCCACTATATTTTCTGAACACAAGTGTATGGAACTAGTAATCAACAAGAGGAAAGCTAGAAAATTTACAAATACATAGAAACTAAACAATACACTTTTGAACAACCAACGTATCAAAAAATAAATCAAAAGGGAAATTTTAAAAATATATTGAAACAAATGAAAATGGAAGTACAACATACCAAACCTATGGCACGCTGCAAAGGCAGTTCTGAGACGATGTTTTAGTGTTAGATGCATATGTTAAGATATTAAAATGGTCTCAAATAAAGAGACAAAATTTACACCTCAAGAACTTGAAAAAAAATTAAGCCCAATGTTAGCAAACTGAATAATAAACATCAGAGTGGAAATAAATGAAACACACACCAGGAAAACAATAGAAAGGATCAACAAAACTAAAAGCTGGTTCTTTGAGAATATAAACAAAATTGACAAATTATTGTCTAGAATAACTAAAAGAGAGAAGAGAGAGAGAGAGGTTTCAAATAAATAAAATCAGAAACGAGACAGGAGACATTACAACTGATACTACAGAAGTGTATAGGATCATCAGAAGCTACTATGAACTATATGCCAACAAATTATATAATCTAAAAGAAATGGATACATTTCTAGAAACACACAACCTACCAAGGATGAATTATGAACAGAAAATCTGAACAAATAACAAATAAAGACATTAAGTCAGTAATCAAAAATCCTCCAAACACAGAAAACCACAGGACCAGATGGCTTCACTAGCAATTTCTACCAAACATTTGAAAAATAATTAACACAAATCCTTCTCAAAGTCTTTCAAAAACTTGAAGAGGAGGGAACACATCCAAAGTTATTCTACGAGGCCAGCATTACACTGATACCAAAGCCAGGTAAGGACATTGCAAGCAGAGAAAATGATAGCCCAATATAGCTGATGAACATACATACAAAAATTCTCAACAAAATGCAAAACTTTTAAAAAAAAGCAGTGTCTCTCTGAAACAGGCAACTTTATATGTCTATTTAAAGTTGAACGTAGAAATGGAACACACTTCTGTGTTTGCTGTGTGAAGGAAAACGTTATTCTTGTATGTTATCAAGTTGTAATTATTGGCAATATTTGTATGAAATACTTGGGAAATAGTTATACTGAAATAAGTATTCATTATTTATCTGACTTCATATTTGACTGAGTGCCTTGTACTTTAGGTGTCAACCAAAACCTACAGGAAGTGTGGTCAACTGTTCAGCTTCAGCAGCAGTGACCTCTAGAATCTCACTGAAAAAGATGCCATTTGATAATCCAGCAGGTAATGTATTTTTCAGAATTATGTAATATTCATTTTTGAATCAGGGAGGGTAAGCTTTATATCTCATAGGGTAAGAGAAGACAATATTTAAATCCTTACCTGTTGTTTTATCTATTTTATGATCTTTTTGGTAATGCTTTATAGTACATGAAGGATATTAATAAAAAGTACATATATTTGTATATATATAAACACACACGTATGTATATTATATATGTAAAACAGCATTGTGCATGGGCTACTATTATAGGTGTAATTACTTACATAGTAGTAGTCCATGTGCAGTGTTGCTTTGCTGGTGCTTGGACGGTGATCCTTCAAATGTGCAGACTAGTGTGTCTGTAAGTTTATATTTTCCTCTGGGTGCAACATGAAAGCAGAACCCAACATGCTGTGAGTAAAGATTTCTGTTGCTGGCGTGCTGTGTTGTTTGGTGTTGGCAGTTGAGATAAAAGTGTCCCTTTACTACATTAAGCTTTTGAAGAAATAGAGACAACCATTTAATCAAATATGCAATTTATCTTTTATAAACTCACACATATCAGAGAGTTTTAGAGCAATGTTCTATCTCAGTCATGGATTTCTGAGTAAGAGTCAATAATACTAAATTATTTGCATCGCCTTACACATTTATATGAACTACTATAGTTAGAAGTGACCTTGAAAACATAATTTAACACTTCCAACTCAGAAGATTCTGAGTGGATATGGTGATTTTCCAATAGTTTTTTTATTGTCACATAAGTCCTAGGTTGAATCAAGTGTATAAAATAATGTTGCCTGTGTCAATGGCGCATAACACAAGACAGTGATTGCTAAATTATTCAGTGAAACTTTGCGAAGGGTTCTGATATCTTGATTAAGACATGAGGGGAATTGTCTTCATTACTAGGGACTTAAGTGGTTTTTTTCTTTTTTCTTTTTAAGACATGAGAGGATTTCCCTATGTTGAGCACAATCTCTAGAAAAAGATCACAATGGGATTACTTTGATGCAACTTCACAGACAAAATAAAGAAAAAAAATCTCTTGAAAATTGAGATCTAGGTCTATTCCACTGTCAGTCCTTTTATGCTAATCAGTTCTGATCAATCCACATAAAACATATGAGAGAATGCCATCATTTTTAATGTTAATTGTCTGAAAAATAGATTATTCTGTTATCAGTCAAATTATTTAAGATGCAGAGGATTAGCGATCTGATTTAAGTAAGATGTATGGGATTACACTTTTGATATGTCCAAATACTTTTGAAACAGATGCTGTAGAGTTTTCTGTGTGCTTTTTTAGTTCAATGCCCATGATGATCTAGTATTCCCATATGTTTACAAGTTTCTTACTTTGATTTTTAGTTTCAGACCTTCATACAGGAAGGCTTTTCTTTCTTCTTGAATGTAGTCTTAAGAAGCTTCTGTTGGTAATCAAATCTCTTAGTGCTTTTATTTTTCCTTATCCACTACAGATATTTTATCTAAGTATCCAATTCTGACAGTCTTAACCTGTATTTCTCTGTGTTTTGACTTCTAACAAGTCTGTGGAGATTTTGTTCTCAACTTTGCAGTTTATCTCTATCAGTGCTTTTAAGTTTTTCCTTTCTTTTTGGTGTTGTGCAGCTTGGCTATAATTTCTAATGTATATTTCTTTATTTTTCTATTCTTGGAACAAGGCATATCTTAACTCAAGATTTGTGTCTGTTTTTTAAATGTAGAACTATTTACTATCTTGTGGCTCTTCATCCTGGTAGCATAGTTCCTTCTGTGCTCCATAATTTATAATGATTTAGTTCCTATATTTGGGAGCTCTCACATTTTAGATGTCTCAGATCGGTATATTTGTTTATTCTAATTGACTTGGGACAAGATGATCAGTCTTGGCTTGTGATCAGTGAGGGATCACTGGCTTCTCACTTTTATTGCTCCTCTGAATCTTTCTCTTGACTTGTTTCTGTTATTTTAATTTCAGCTCTATTGGCCCCTTTAAGGATACTTGTAAATTCTGAGGTTTTTACTTGTCTACATTAAAATAGTTATCAGAAAATATATTATTTTTCTCTAAAAACATAAACACCCGTATTGTTTACAAGAGTAAATATTTCACCTAGATATTTTCTAGCAGACAACAGTGTCTCATGAGACATCCTTAGTTTCTTAATTTGAACACCACCCCCAATTTACTGTATATTGAAATTATTTATAGTGTCATTATTTTCTTAGTATTTGAAAGTATTTTTATGTTTTGAATGCATTTCTGATACTATTATCTTCTGCTTTAATGAATACAAATTGTCCATTGCTTAAGTTTTGGGTTTGTAATTGTTAAGAGAAGAATGTGCTTAAGTTTTGGGTTTGTAATTGTTAAGAGAAGAATGTGCTTAAGTTTGTACCTTGATTAATGGCCTGATTGAATAGAATGTGCAAATACAAGAACATCTGCTTTTAAGAAAGGTGAAGAAACCGCAAACAGAATTCCAGACCTAGATGTGACCAAGATATACCTAACCAGAGGGGATGAAAGAGACCACAGGAGATAAGAGGATTACCTGATCATAAAACCTGCCTAACCTGCTTTATAATCTTTTGATGTAAATGACCTTTGGTTTTACTGTTGTGTACCTTTATTTTGTGGCTTTGGTATGAGAACTAGAATGTTAAGATTGAAAGTGAGATTGCCTCACAGTATAAAAAGCTTCGGAATTGTAACAATAAATTGGCAGATCCTTGCATCCTCTGAGGTGTCTTGCGTTCTGTCCACGCCGACTCCGTCTCCCCTTCGGGAGAAACCTGTTCTGCTGGGGCTGGTCCCCGGCAAGTGGCGCCCGAACAGGGACCTGAAGGGGTAAGTGTATATATATATTTTTCAGACGGATAGGAGTCTCACCATAGGGTGCTGCAGACCCCCAGTTAGAGAAGGACTGGCAAGAGAGGTGAGTAATCGGTGTCAAAATGGGACACGCTGAGTCCAAGGAGAGGCTCTTGTTTATAGATATAGTTAAACATATGATAAATGGAAGAGGAATTAAGGTAACTAATAAGCAATTAACTCAGTTTTTTCAGTTTGTACAGGAACAATGTCCTTGGTTTCCAGAACAAGGAACGGTTAATATAGAAACCTGGCAAAAGGTAGGACAAACTTTGCAGGTTTATTATAATCATTTTGGGCCAAAAAAGGTCCCTGTAGATACTTTTACTTTGTGGAATTTAATAAGAGAAAGTATTGCCCCCTTACCTGAAGGTCAAAAAAAACCATATAAATATCCAACAGAAGTAATAGATGAAAAAACTCCGTTAAATTCCCCAAAAATATCAAAAGAAACTGAGGTTTTGGCTGCAGCTTTAAAAGACTGTAGCCTTAATGATAATGACTCAGAGGAGGAGGTAAATAAGTCAAAAGGTAAATCTAAGCCTATTTTGTTAAAAGATTCAACCCATGATGAAGAATTAACACCTGCTGATCAAGATGATTTAGATGCAGCAGCTTATGATTATGAGAGAAGAAAATATGATCTTGGGGCTTTCCCTGTACGAGAAGAAAATTTAACTAAACCACAGTCAAGAAGTTTTAGGGCGTTGGGGCTTCCCCCATTAGCCTCTCAAAATTCTTCTTCTCAATCTAAAAAGTTAGGAAAAGGAGTGACTAACATAAAGGGGCCTCCTCCACCGCCCCCACCTTTTAATAAAATACAAAAAGAAATTATAAAATCCTTTTAACAATTGTGCCAGAGGTTTGGCATTACTCATAATACTGAAATTCCTTATAACCCACAAGGACAAGCTATAATTGAAAGAACTAATCAGGTATTAAAAAATATGATTTATAAATTACAAAATGGAGATTTAAAATATTTTTCTCCTCATCATATTGTAAATCATTCTTTATTTGTAATCAATTATATAAATATGAATAATGAAGGAAAAACTCCAATGATGATACATTGGGAGGCTAATAACGATAAACCAAAGCCAATGGTTCTTTGGAAAGATGTGTTAACTGGAAAATGGAATGGACCAGACATACTACTAACCAATGGTAGAGGATATGCTTGTGTTTTTCCACAGACCTTTGACTCACCCATCTGGATACCAGATCGTCTAATTAGACATCCGGTGGTAGGGAATTTACCGAAGCGTCTGTCAGGAAATGAGTCTGACACCCGAAATGTCAGAGAAAGAGAAACCGAAGGACTCAATGACAGAAACGCTGGTTCCCCCGCTGCAACAATTATCATTTAAGTCCACATGTCATAGAGAGACTCAAACTTCTCCTGAGCATTTAGAGCCTAAGCTTCTTGGGACCCAACGCCGGGGAAAAAAGAGGAGATATGCTGCTTCTACTTTAGATGCGCAACGGGTAACGTGGGGAGCTATAAAAAGGCTTTGCCAGGATGCTGAAAATGCTGTAAACACTCAAAAAATACCTTTGACTACCGCTAACTTTTTTGTGGCCATGTTAAGTCTTTTATCAGTACAGGTGAATGCTAACGATACGTACTGGGCTTATTTTCCTGATTTTCCTATACTACATGCTTGTACATGGAAAGATGCTATTATTCCGGTAACTTCCTCATTTCCTGAACTAACTGATGGTGTTCGTGATGTACAAGGCTACGAACAATTTGTTATAAATAATAATTTTTCTTTTAAGGGACAATCGGATTTTCCTCCGATTTGTTTCTTTTTAAATTCTGAGAGGTTAAGAAAATCAGATCGTGTAAAAAATGGATGTTTACCGATAGTAAATTCAGCCTTTTTAACTGATTCTCCTAAAGAGGATAATAATGTTAAAAGAAACTTATGGGTGTTATTAGGAAGATTTATGGGACAAAATAAGGTAGATAATAAAGTACAATTTGTTAGCACAAAACATCCTCAAAGATACCCAGATTGTGATAATGCTTTAAGTAAGGCAACAGAGGAATGGAAATGGATTGATGATGGTGGTGGATATCCTTATTGGATATACTGTATGAATAATAAAGAAATTCGTATTAATATTCCTGGAACTAAGTATTATGTATCAGATTGGAGTATTAATACCCCTGAAAGTAATTACCGGCAATATCTAAAATATGCTGCAAATTATGCTTGGAATGAATCTATGATTCCCTCACAAATAAAAGTAAATAGATGGAATAATCATGGATGGGTAACACCTATATATACATTTACTAATAACAATGAGACTTCCTTTCAACCACAATTATGGAGATTGCCCTTAGCTACAAGTTCAATTATATTAAGAAGGCCTAATATTCAAGAGAGTGAGTATTTTATCCAGGCTTGTGTGACTTCTCCATATTCCATATTATTGACTAATAAAACTGAAAAATTACAAATTATAAAAAACAATGGAAGGTTTTTTATAACTTGTGATGAATGTGCATTAACAACCTGTGTGAACTCCAATATGAATATAAAAACAATTATGTTATTAAAAAGACCAGCTTATATTATGTTGCCAGTATCTTTATCAGAACCATGGTATACAGATACAGGAGCTGAAATTATAAAACAGGTTGGAGAACTCATGAGGCCAAAAAGATTTGTGGCTACTTTAATTTTGGGGATTTCCGCATTGATAGGAATATTGAGCTCTTTTACTGTTGCAACGTATGCCTTAGTAAAAGAGGTACAGACAGCACAATATGCTTATGATTTATCAAAAAATATATCCTTGGCTTTAGCTACTCAAGAAGCTATAGATAGAAAATTAGAAACTAAGGTTGATGCCCTTGAGGAAGCAATTTTACATATTGGTCAAGAACTTACTGCTTTAAAAATTCGCTTATCCTTAACTTGCCATAAAAAATACTCCTGGATATGTGTCACTCCCTTAAAAGTAAATCATTCTGAGTATTCCTGGGAAAAAATTCAAATGCATATTTTAAATGTATGGAATTCTAGTGATTTGGGAATTGATTTGGAACATTTGCATAAACAGATTCATGATATTGCAGCCTCACAATATGATATGAATCCCTCTAAGGCTGCTGCAGAATTTTTACAAAATTTACAAAGTTATTTTAATGGTAATTCATTTATGCATATTTTAATAAATTATGGGGCTGCCGGAGTAGTTATAATTTTACTTCTTATTTCTTTTCTAGTCATCATCCGATTAATACAAGCTGCTCTTCAGAGTATACATAGAACCAAAATGGAATTGCATACTGCCTTTTTAAAAAAAATAAAAAAGGGGGAGATGTCGGGAGCCGCATAAGAAGTGCCTTTGAGTCTCAGCACGGACGAGACCCATAGTGCCTAGCAAAGCTGGTACTATCAGGTACAAATATGGAGAAGCAAAGCTCTCCTCTGTGTGGTTCCCCTTGTTTTCCCCTGGTTTTGCTTAAAGTGATTTTTATAGGATTACTATTAATGTTAGGAAATATCCCCAGTGCCGACGGAGGGTTTAAGGAAAAACCCCAACTTAGGGTAAAACCAAAAAAGACTCCGGCTCCCCCAATGACTACACCCGAAATCCCCACTCCCAGGCCAGGACATTGGGTGCAAGGAAACACAACAGGAGCATTTGTGTGGCAAGAGCTTACGTTAGAAGAAAAGCTAGATGAACTATGGCCCCCCTGGGGAGTAATAGATATGCTGGGAAATATTTGGGTAAGGTGGCGAGGAGGATTTATGCTACGTTGGGTGTATTCAAAGCTGGATGAAGTAGGCTACATGGCAAGCTTATACAAGTTACATTGCTCTTTGTGCAGAAATGCTTATAAAGGACAAATTATATATTGTAAGTATTTTGCAAAGGAATTTGCTAATAGGTTTAAGGTAGAATGTCCACCCCCAAAGCCTCCCAAATAATTATAAGGAAAAATGTGCGATGTCTGAAGGATAACGGTGAACGTGTAAAGCCTGTGGGAGAGAATTTTTATTACTGTATGGGTTTGTAATTGTTAAGAGAAGAATATGCTTAAGTTTTGGGAAGAATGTATTTAAGTTTTGGGTTTGTAATTGTTAAGAGAAGAATGTGTTTAAGTTTTGGGTTTGTAATTGTTAAAAGAAGAATGCTTAAGTTTTGGGTTTGTAATTGTTAAGAGAAGAATGTACTTAAGTTTTGGGTTTGTAATTGTTAAGAGAAGAATGCTTAAGTTTTGGGTTTGTAATTGTTAAGAGAAGAATATGCTTGAGTTTTGGGTTTGTAATTGTTAAGAGAAAGATGTGCTTGAGTTTTGGGTTTGTAATTGTTAAGAGAAGAATGTGCTTAAGTTTTGGGTTTGTAATTGTTAAGAGAAGAATGTACTTAAGTTTTGGGTTTGTAATTGTTAAGAGAAGAATATGCTTAAGTTTTGGGTTTGTAATTGTTAAGAGAAGAATGTGCTTAAGTTTTGGGTTTGTAATTGTTAAGAGAAGAATGTGCTTAAGTTTGTACCTTGATTAATGGCCTGATTGAATAGAATGTGCAAATACAAGAACATCTGCTTTTAAGAAAGGTGAAGAAACCGCAAACAGAATTCCAGACCTAGATGTGACCAAGATATACCTAACCAGAGGGGATGAAAGAGACCACAGGAGATAAGAGGATTACCTGATCATAAAACCTGCCTAACCTGCTTTATAATCTTTTGATGTAAATGACCTTTGGTTTTACTGTTGTGTACCTTTATTTTGTGGCTTTGGTATGAGAACTAGAATGTTAAGATTGAAAGTGAGATTGCCTCACAGTATAAAAAGCTTCGGAATTGTAACAATAAATTGGCAGATCCTTGCATCCTCTGAGGTGTCTTGCGTTCTGTCCACGCCGACTCCGTCTCCCCTTCGGGAGAAACCTGTTCTGCTGGGGCTGGTCCCCGGCAGTCCATGGCCAGAATTGATGTTTTTCTGCAACATTAAGTTAATATTGGTAGAATTAGTTACATGAAAGTCCTTTGACTCTTTCTCCTCGGCACTTCATTGACTCTGTAAGATAACCTCAGTTTGATTTTTATTTTTAATCCAATAGTGCTTTAAAATGATCTTAGGTACTTCCCTGGTGGTCCAGTGGTTAAAATTCTGCGCTTCCACTGCAGCGGGCACAGGTTCAATCCCTGATCAGGGAATTAAGATCCGGCATGCCACATGGTGTGGCCCAAAAAAAAAAGATCTTAGGTAAAATTTGTATATTGCTAGGTATTACTGCTTGGTTGCATTTTAATCAATATTTTCTATTTTCATTTCATAGTGCAAGAAATTATGACATGTAGAATTTTTGTTTTCAAGAAGTTTATGACCTTTTCAGGCCTAAAACTTTTCCATTTTAAGAATCTCTGATATTTGAAAATAATGTATATCCTGTACTTACTGGGCAAAAATAATTTCTATTTGACCATCTTCTTAACTAGTCAAACTAACAAAGTTATTTAACACTACGTTTATTTATCTGTTATATATCAACACAGTTGATTTCTACAATATTCTTAATGTCACTAAATATTCTTTTCTTTATGATAGGGGTGTGACGTAACTCAGTATAGGGAGAACACTGTTGTAGAAACAGCAAAGTTAGAGGGTACAAATTACTATGTATTGTCAGTCCTGTTCAGGGTGAAGTGCATTGATTCTAGTGACTGGTTCCAGGTGTCTAGACTGAAATACCACTGCAGGAAAGAAGAATAACACCTCAAGGTATGCTAATTTGATGTAAATCTCTTTTGTCACGCAGAATTTTCCTGTTAGGGCTCACTCGAGAGGATTTTGGTTTGTTATTTGGTCTCAGGAGCGCTCTGCCCTTCAACAAAGGAGTTGAGGCATAATTTACCTTCCTTGATAAATTAAAAGCCATCATCTGATCTGCAAACCATTGTCCTATGCGCTTGGTTTGGGTAAATAATTTTCCACTCTCTAATTGTTGTAAAGTAATAAAACCGATGTCTGAGTCTGAGCCTAAAGAGAGTCCCTGCTAAAACTCAAATATTTAGGAAACCCCATGTAAGCATAATTTGTCAGTCAGTATGTGTCTTTTTATTCCATACCAGCTTGACCTAACCAAAGTTCAAGGATTCTTCTAGACATTATTGATGACAGTGTCATAAAAACTTACCTCCATGTGCAAAATCTTGTAAGCATTCAGAGCTATCTCATTTTACTGAGAACAAGGTTGACATCATTTACGTGCTCAGGCATACTATTCAACAAACACTGGACCGACTGACAGAAACAGAAGAAGCTTGGTCATTAAATTTTTTTTTTTTACAATAAAAACTTTATTTTCAGAGAATTTTTAGGTTTTGCGAACAAAAAAAAGAACAGTGTCACTCATCATTCAGATATACAAGGCTTAAGTCACAACCCACTGCAGTGGCCCAGCAACAGTGTGCCCTGAGGGGAATTCAGGATAAAATAAACAAGTTGAGGCATTCTCTGCTGTGGAGAGACGAGCCTCTAGATAGCCAAGATGCATATCTAAGAGAGAACATCAATGACCCCAGATTCTGTTTAGAAAAACACTAAAATTATTAACTTGAGATATCCGCTCTTTGTGATTAGCAGTAATCTCTTACCAAGATATATGCTTGACTACATGTATCTCTCAGACAAAAACTTCGTGTATATATATGGCCCCTCCTCTACCTCTTCAGAGCAGTTTACTCAGAGCTCCTGAGTCGCTGTCTCCTGGGCTATAGTCCTCAGTAAGACCCCGATAGAAAAAAATTAAAGCACAACTCTCATGGTGTGTGTTTTAAGGTTGACAGTTAACAAAGTAATTGGGAGAAAGGTACAGAGAGTTCCTGTGTACCCCCGTCCCCGCACATGCATGGAATCCCCTGTTATCAATATCCCCACCAAGCTGGTACATTTGATACAAGTGACACAACATTGACACAACCCTAGTCCATAGTGTATATTAGGGTTCACCTTTTTGCTTCAAAAGTCCTCATTAAATGCTAGCAAACCAAATTCAACAACACATCACAAAAAGATTATAGGGCTTCCCTGGTGACACAGTGGTTAAGAATCCGCCTGCCAATGCAGGGGACACGGGTTCGAGCCCTGGTCCGGGAAGATCCCACATGCCGCAGGGCAACTAAGCCTGTGCACCACAGCTACTGAGCCTGTGCTCTAGAGCCCGCGAGCCACAACTACTGAAGCCTGGGTGCCTAGAGCCCGTGCTCCGCAACAAGAGAAGCCACCGCAATGAGAAGCCTGCGCACCACAACGAAGAGTAGCCCCCGTTCGCCGCAACTGGAGAAAGCCCGTACGCAGCAACGAAGACCCTACGCAGCCATAAATTAATTAATTAATTTTTAAAAAGATTATACACCATGATCAAGTGAGATTTTTACCTGGGATGCAAGATTTGTTTAACTTACACAAATCAATCAGTGTGATAAACCACATTAATAAAATGAAAGATTAAAAAATGATTGTCTCAGGGAATTCCCTGGCGGTCCCGTGGTTAGGACTTGGCGTTTTCATTGCCAAAGGCCCGGGTTCAATCCCTGGTCGGGAACTAAGATCCTACAAGCCACATGGCACGGCCAAAAAAAAAAAACATTTCACAAAGTTCAAAATCCAGGCATGATAAAACTGAACAACAAAATAGGTGCAGGAGAAACTTACCACAATATAATAAAGCACCTTTATGAAAAGCGCAACCTCATGTTATTAACAAGGGGAAGCTGTAAGCTTCTGAAGGCAAGGATGCCCACTCTCACCATTCCTACTCAATACAGTACTGCAAGTCCTAGCCTGAGGAATCAAGCAAGCAAAAGAAATCAAACACCTGAATGTGTGCAAGGACCTTAAAGGCTGCAGGAAAGGGCTTGGAGACGCAGTGAGAGCACGCTTGCCGAGTTTGCTCCCGCAGGCCACAAGGGATGGTCCTGGTCCAAGCGCTTTTCTGAAAGCTTTCCATTTCCCTGCCTGAACTAACCCTCCTCTCCGGGCCCCCACTGCTATTCTCTTGTTTCCTCACCTCTGTCTGTGCAGAACTTAAAACAGCAGGTGCGGGTGACACATCCCCTTCCTTAGCAGATGGAAGCCCAGCAACTCCTGCAAAAGGTCCAGCAGAGGCCCACACAAACCAGGCCCCTTATACAGCTATGGCCCCTCACTCCCAACTGCCAGCCCAGCCCCGCAGCTGCTGACAGGGCCAGGAGCACAGCCTGAGGTGCCCCTGTAAGTGGTCCTACTGCCTGGAGGGGATATTTACAGACCTCCATCCAGGCACAGCTGGGAAGGGCTGGCCGGCCAGGTCAGGCTGCCCGGGTCAGCCAATCCACACCCATCAGGGGCTCATAGTTGCAGAAAATGGGTTTTGCTGTGCTGGCCCGGTACTAGGAACAGCTGTGGAGCTCTGAGTGTCAGGGTGAATATGGGGCTGCAGCTCTGGCTTGTTTTCTAATCATTTTATCTGGCCCATGAGTGGGAGACAACTTCAAGAAGACCCTCTCCTAATGAGAGGAACCCAGGAGTCAGGGAGAGGAGGGGTGGGTGGTGGGTGGAGACAGAGGCCTGATGCCCTGGCTGCAGTGGAAGCCTCTGGAAGACCAGGCGGAGGGAGGCCGCACAGAGTGAAGCCCAGGGTCACAGACCTGTCGGAGCTGCTGTTTGTTAGTTCAAGTCCTGCTCTGAGGTGCTCTGTGTCAGCCCTGACAGACAGGTGAGCTGGGGGTGCTCTTCAATGAGGGCTATGTGCACGGTTCCTGTGTGCCCAGCCCTGCCGGGGTACCTGCCCAGGGGAGCTCCGTATCCAGGGAGGGGCCTGACCAAAATAGCCCCGTGGGCTGCTGGGTACCTGCCCAGGTGAGCCCCGTATCCTGGAAGGGACCCGACCACGAGAGCCCCGTGGGCTGCTGGGTACCTGCCCAGGTGAGCTCCATATCCTGGGAGGGGCCTAACCACGAGAGCCTTGTGGGCTGGGAGGGACATATGAACAAGTGTCCCCTCTGTGCAGCCGGCACAGAGCTACTTAGTGACTCACCCATGGACAGCCGTGGGATGAAACGGGAACCAGAAGATGCTGCAGGCCTCTGAACACCGCCCTGGCCCATCTAGAGCAACAAGGTCAGTAGGTGGGTGCTGGCTGCTGTACTGGGTGAGGACGACCCCACGGGAGCTTCTCGTTTCTTCCATTTGAAAACATGGAGGCCTCCCCAGAGTGGACAGCCTACCCTGGAGTGGGTGGGAGCTCCTGGTGACCCTGCTGGGGACAGAGGAGGGAGGGACCAGGCAGGAGGGGAGTGGGAGCCCTGGCAGAGCCATGGGGCTCTGGTCGCGAGGGGACTTTCTGGGTCTGAGCTGAGCAAGTATAGTGAGTGTAACCCAAGAAAGCTGCCCTGGTGACGTGGGCTGAACCCACTTCAGGATGACAAGCCTCCTGGGTGACCCCAAAAATAGGGTTGTAAGAAATCTTGTTTAAAGGCTATGTAACATGAATCTCACTGAAGGGGAGGTTTTGCAACGCTAATCCCCACAAAGGGGTGACGTAGAGTCTGCCAGGAGCGGGCAGACACCCTGGGTGGGCAGTGGGTGCAGACCATACTCTGCAGCCCCGCGTCTCTGCTTCTGGGGGCTTGGCTTCTCACAGCCTCAGCTTCCCAGTCTGCTCACGGGGTGATGGCAACATGGATGGATTGACTAGTAAGTTGCTCAGAACAAGGTATTCAGAAAGGGGTCTTGTGGAAATTTCACAGAACTTTGTCTTTAAGAGAATCCCAGATCCCATTTCCTGTGTGTCTGCCTATAGGATCAGGAGAGCGAATCCAAGCAGATTTGCAGCAGAGCCCAGGGATGGGCTCGGTTTGGTGGTCCTCCTGTTTCCTGAATCACAGACGGGGACGCTCCAATGTTCATCCCACATCTGAAAGTGTCCGGACCTCAAGGCCCAGCAGCCCCCGAGCCCTGTGTCTGGGCCCCTGGGTGGTGGGCCGCACAGGCTGGCTTCCTCCCCAGCCTCTTTCTTTCCCAGCACAGGCGAGGGCCAGGCTGTTTTCAGGGAGAAGCAGGGATGGAGGGGCGTCCCGTGTGGGAAGAGGACACAGGGCAGCTTGTGTACATGGATGTCCACACCAGGAATGTTGGACAGTGGAGTGGAACTCGGACATTGAGAGATTTATGTGATGGGCCTGAGTAAGCAGATCGGGGCTGGAGGTGGTGTCCCGTGGAGGGGGTGGGTCGAGCTTCACTGATGCTGGGCCTCAGACTCCACTGGCCTTTGCTCTCCTGGTCACTCAGGACCTGAGCAGTGTTGGTGGAGTGACCACTTTCATCCCAGGCCCTGCCAGCGTTGGCCCCTCAGGTTATCGGGGAGCCCGGGGAGTGCGGGTCCAACCGTGCCCACCAGGGAGGCCTGGGTGGTCAGGCAGGAAGCACGGGTGTGGCCAGCACCTGTGCAGAGGCTTCTGAGCCCGTGTCCAGAGGGAGCTCTATCCCTGTGTGTGGGTTTCAAGTCAACACATGGAGATCAGCTTCTAGTGGGCTCGGTTTATTTTCTAGACACAAAGTCCTGACACCCTGTGTGTCCACTGCCCATGGAAAGGCACGTCTGATGTGGTGCCGGGTGCTGCCTCTGGGTCCTCCTGACTGAGCCAGTGTCCCCATGTCATGACTGTGCGTCAGGTGGTGTTGGGGCGGGGGAGATGAGAGCGAATGGTCCAGGCCCCCGAGGGGTCGCACTCTCCCTGGAGCTGGTGCCGTGGCTGTAGGTGTGCCCCCCGCTCGCCCCATGGGCAGAGACCACCATCCCCTTCCAGATGAGATGAGGCAGGCAGTCTGACATCTGCCTTGGGGCCTGTGGCCGCCACGTGGAGACAGTCAGCTGGGGACGTGAGGTCAGGGAACGCTTTCAGTGTGTCTGCAGGGCAGATGTGAAAATGGTGCGGATGCAGAGCTGCGTGCAGAAGCTTCTGTGAACACTCCTGAATTCTTTCCTGAGAGTATCACAGGGGCATTCAGGCAGCAGGGAAAACAGCGTGTCTGGCGGCTCTTGTTGGGGAGTGGGGGGCATAGGCAGGGGCTCAGCCGGCAAAACCCCAGAACTGCTCCCAGGAGGCAAGAAGTGATTCTTCCACCTACTAGACGTGGAGGGAAGGGGTGGGGTCTGCAGGGCCACCCTCACCTTCAGGGGCCTGCTGGGAGGCTCATGGGGCTTAGCACACGCTCAGGTGCTCAAGGCTAAGATGGGTCACAGTGCACAGTAGGGGTGCACGGTTGGGGGGATCCCTGGGCCGGCTTCCTCGTGCCCCCTCCTTCCCTCTAGGATCTCCAGAACATCTCTTCCCCCAGTGACAAAAGGTAAAACCATGACATTTCCCCCCCAGGGAAGTTCACGAGAGACTTGGCCCCTGGCTGGGGGCAGGTCATGTGGTGTTTTCTGCCCTCACCCTCCAAGAGACCAGTGCCGAGAAGGGGAGCCAGGGTTCAGCATGAACCACATGCTTTGTTCAAACAGTCTAGCTGCAGGGGGCGGCCCCTAATGGGAGGGGGGTTTAGATCAGGGCAGGGAGTTGTTCACCAGCTGTATCAGCTTCCTGGAGTTTACATGACAGATGACCACAGAGGCTCAGAACAGCAAAAACCCATCCTCCCTGTGCTGGAGACCAGAACACTGAGATCAAGTGTCTCAGGGCTGAGCTCCCTCCAGAGGCTCCAAGAGAGGGTCTTATCTGCCTTTTCAAGTTTCTGGAGACTCCAGGCATCCCTGGGCTTGTGGCCGCATCCTTCCAGTATCTGTCTCCATCTTCAGGTGGCTTCTCCTCTGTCTGTCCTCTTCCGTCTCCTGTGAGGATACCTGTCACTGGGCCACCTTCATCTCTAGGCACTTAGCTAATTATAACTGCCAAGACCCTATTTCCAAACAAGTTTCCATTCCCAGGTTCTAGGGGTCAGGACATGGACATAATTTTTAGGAGGGGGCATTCAACCCACTACAGCAGCCCAGTTCCCAGACACTGGCCTAGAGCCATCTGTGCTGACTTTCTTTTTGTTTTTAATTAATATTTATTGGAGTATAGTTGCTTTACAATGCTGTTAGTTTCTACAGCACAGGAAAGTGAATCAGCTATATGTATACATACATCCTCTTTTTTAGATTTCTTTCCCATTTAGGTCACCACAGAGCATGAGTAGAGTTCCCTGTGCTATACAGTCAGTTCTCATTAGTTATCTATTTCATACATAGTAGTGTGTATATGCTGACTGACTTCCTTAGGACATCAGCCTAGCGTTGTTCTGTCTTTCTGAACAGAGGCATCTTTTGCTTCAGGCATTTGGGGGAGGAAGTGCCGTTGGCAGACCTTCCAGCCTTTCCAGGGACCATGCTGAGGTGTCATCTCTGGGAGTTGGGGAGCATGGCCAGGGCTCCAGGTACACACTCTACACTGACCTGACTGCTGGGCGGTCAGACACCTGCACTGGACTGGGCACCCTCAACAGGCTGCACTGTTCCCTGGACCGCTGCACCTTCTCTCACATAGACAGATGCACTGTGTGTGGACCTATGACCATGACATGTGGACAGGCAGGTTGGGTGGGAGCCCTCCTGCCTGGAGTGTGGACTCCCACCCACCACAGAGTCTCCAGTCCTGCCATGGACACCACCATCCTGTCATGGACCCCGTTCCTGCTGTGGAGATCCCCAATCCATTAGCCCCCCAAAGAGGCCTTCTGGGAGGGGTGAGAACTCCACCTAAAAGAAGAGACAGGGTGGCCCTAACCACAGCAGTAGGGAATTACTGGGAGTACTTGGGTGCTTGTCTTCCAAAAAATCCAGGATGTCAGTGTCCAAGCCATGAGGGCTCCAACTTGAGTTGTCCAACTCAGCCTGCAGCTGGGGTCACCTGGGGCAGGGGTCGCTTCAGGGAAAGCATGTTCTTGGGTGATTTTCCAACTCTACCTCCCCTCCCCTGCCTTGGGCACCGCCCCCAACCCCTCTTCCCCCAGGGCATTCCAAAGAGGCCAGAGACTGGGCCAAGGAGGGAGGGAGCTGGCCGCTTCCTGATCCACAGGGCTAGGATGCTCCTAACATAGGAGGGCCCTGGACTCAGCTTAAGTATAACTTGGGGTCTCCTATACCTTACCTGGTAGAGGGGTCCTGCAGATTCTAGGGCTCTGAGACCATCCCTACTTCTGACCCTGACTGCAGGGCTGGGGTTCCTGAGACTACCCTGGGTTCTGTTTTTACTTGGAGGCTCCCAGAACTCACTGAAGCTTTATACTCAGGGTCAGTGTTGGTTATGGTGAAAGGACACAGATAAAATTAGCTGAGGGCGGAGGTCAGGAGTAGAGTTGGAGGTCCGTCAAGTTTGGCCGCCTAGGGAAGCTCACCTGAGTCCTGGGGTGCTGATTCACAACATACACAACCTCCTGGAGAAAATGGACCCAACTTTGCCATGTCCTGCCACTTAGCTGACCTGTAACTGAGTCACCAGAAGGTTTTGTTGTTTCCCTGATTCTTAATTCCTTTAGAATTCAATATTTTACTGTCATAAATGCTTAGCGTCCTTGTAATAAATCGTTAAAAAATAAATATGAACTAATGTACATTAATTACTCTATGAATAAGTGATGAATAGATGACACATATAATTTAATTATTTTTTAGAATGATTAAAGTAATACATATTATAGAAAATGGAAATATCACCTAAAGGAGAAGAGAAGAGGTTTGCAAATCCCACCCCCAGAGGTGACCGTCTTGAATGGTTTGGGACATCTCTCTCACACTCTGTCTCTCTCTTTCTATCTCTGTCTCTCTCTCACACACAAACGCACACACAAGCAGATTCACCTGCATCTATGTTGATTTCACATCCATGTGGTCTTAACAGATGGGATCCTGGATGCAGACGATTGGTCCTCCTGTGTCCCACATAGAGAACCCTGAGGTCTCCCCTGTCATCAGGTCGACACCCTGCCCCCACTTTCTCAACTGCACGACATTCATTCATTCAAGTGGACCAGAACTGTTGGATCCCATCCCCTCTCCATGAACATTCCTGTTGTTGCCAATTCCCTACTATTTCAACCAGTGCTGTGATGGATACTCTTGAAAAGACATCTTTAAAAAATTGTTGAAGAATTTTAGTGTGATTAATTCTAAGGATCAGCGCTTCTGGGAAAGGGATACCCCTGTGGGACTCTGAGGGGTTCTGCACACTCTTCTCCCAGAGAGAAGTGTCGGTTCACTCTCCCCTCTAGGGGATCTGCTGGCGTCTCTGCTTCCTCACGTTGTCACCAGGGCTGGTGGTCACCAGAATGACAACCAGCCAGTGTAGTGGTGACCAGTGCTGTCTCCATAGTGTTTACATTTGCGTGTGTCCTCAGCTGAGAGGTCAAGCGTCTCTAACATTGACTGGCAGTATGCACTACCTCTCCTTAGAAATGCCTGTGTTTGTTCTGTTTCTTGATAAAACACTGGTTTTCAAAAAGTTTTTGGACCACAGGCATGTTAAATCTTTCTCTGGCCTTGGGTTATGAGGAATGCTTTTCCAGTTTATGGTTTGTCTTTCCAGTTGTCTCTGTTGGTTTTTTGTTTATTTGTTGTTTACTTGTTTTTGATTGTTTCTTTGTTGTTTTGTTTTTATCTTTGCCACTGAAGAGCTAAGCATTTCCATTCTGTATTCTAGCTCTGGTGTCACACTTAGAAAATCAGTGTCTACTTCAAGATTATGTACACACTTACCAATAGGACTTCATTTTGTACATCTCTTTTTAAAATCCAGCTGGGTTTCCCTTTCAAATAATAAAACAAAAACAGAAATTTACAAGTCACCTCTTAAAATATGTGGACAGAAACAAAAAGCCACCTTTTGTATGGTTTTATTTACAGGAAACATCCAGAATAGGTACAGAAACAGAGAGAAAGAAATGGGATTAGGTACTGTCAGGGGCTGTGGGAGGGAGGAATGGGGACTGTATGATAATTGATAAGTGATGTTGACCATCTTTTCATGTGTCTGTTGGCCGTAAGTATGTATTCTTTAAAAAAATGTTCAGGGGCTTCCCTGGTGGCGCAGTGGTTGAGAGTCCGCCTGCCGATGCAGGGACACGGGTTCATGCCCTGGTACGGGAAGATCCCACATGCCGCGGAGCGGCTGGGCCCGTGAGCCATGGCCACTGAGCCTGCGCATCCGGAGCCTGTGCTCCGCAACGGGAGAGGCCACAACAGTGAGAGGCCTGCGTACTGCAAAAAAAAAAAAAAAAAAGTTCAGTCTTCTACCAATTTTTCTTACTTGGGTTTTTGTCTTTTGAAGGTTGACTTGGGTGAGTTCTTGGTCCATTTTGGGTATGAACCCCTTTTTAGATACATAGTTTGCAAATATTTTCTCAGGCTCAGTAGGCTGCCTTTTTGTTTTGTGTATGATTTCCTTTGCCATTGGAAAGCTTTTCAGTGGGATGCGGTCCCATTGGTTTATTTGGCTTGGTTTCCCTTGCTTAAGGAGACAGGTCCAAAACATATTGCTAAGAGCAAACTGCATGCTCTGCGGTATGCTCCGCATTGTCAAAGAATATAGTGCCTATGTTTTCTCCTAGGAGTTCCGTGGCTTCGGGTCTTACATGGAAGTATTTGCTTCATCTTGACATTAGTTTTGTAGATGGTATGAGAAAGTAGTCCGGTTTGATTCTTGGGCATGTAGCTGTCCAATTTTCCCAACACCATTAACTGAAGAGGTTATCTTTTCCCTGTTGTATATTCTCACCTCCTTTGTCACAGATAAGTTGACCATAGAAGCCTGGGTTTATTTCTGGGCTCTCCGTTCTATTTCATGGATCTATGTGTATATTTTTGGTGTGTGCCAAAATCATACTGTCTTGATGATTCTAGATCTGTAGTATAGTTTGAAATCAGGGAGGGTGATATACCCAGGTTTGTGTTTCTTTCTTAAGATTGTATTGACTATTCGGATTCTTCTGTGTTTCCATACACATTTTAGAATGCTTTGTTCTAGTTCTCCATATAATTTCATTGCTACCTTGATATAAAGAGCCTCAAATCTCTAGATTACCTTGGGGTGTGAGGAACCATTTGAGCAACACAAATTCTTCCAATCCACGAGCACAGCATATCTTGTCATTTATTCATGTGGTCTTCAACTTCTTTCATCAAGGTCTTCCAATTTTCTGAGTACAGGTCTTTTAACTCCTGGGTTAGGTGTATCCCTAGGTATTTTATTTTGGTTAATGTCATTTTCATTGGGCTTATTTTCTCTTTTTAATATTTATTTGGCTGCATCAGGTCTTAGTTGCAGCACGTGGGATCTTCATTGCGGCATGTGGGATTTTTTTTAGTTGTGCTATGTGGGGTCTTTAGTTGTGGCATAAGGGATCTTATTCCCTGACCAGGAATTGAACCCGAGCCCCCTGCATTGGGAGCACAGAGTCTTAGCCACTGGACCACCAGGGAAGTCCCAGCATTTATTTTCTTAATTTCTCATTCTGATAACTTTTTGTGAGTGTATAGAAATGCAGCTGATTTCTAGAGATTAATTTTGTATACTTCAACTTAACTGAATTTTCTGATGAGGTCTATTTGATTTTGCGTGTCATTTCCAGGATTTTCTATGTACAGTATTGTGTCATTTACCGCCAGTGACAGTGTTACTTTTTCCTCTGCCATCAGATTTCTTTTAGTTCTTTTTTTTTTCATTTAATTACTATGGCTAGGGCTTCCTAGACCATGTCAAATGAAAGTGGCTAAAGTGGTCAAGGTTAGAGTTAAGTTTAAGCATAACTTTTCCTCTTCCCCTTTTTCAATCAAAATAAGCAATAAATAATCAATACTAAAAATAGAATAAAGTTTTCTTTGAGACAAACTGAAGACTAACCCAGAAGACTGCTTCCCAGATTACTCTAAGAAACTGCTCTAGAGAAGCACATTTTCAGCAATTTCATTTTGTCAGAACAAAGAACACTAAACAAGTCAGGGATACATTTCTATATGGTTTCAAAAAACAGACCAGCACATAGAAGTACACCACATACAGTATGGGCTTGGCATCTGGGAAGGGAGTCTTATCCTCAAAGGGGTACAGTCATTGGTGTCCCAGGAAGAGGGGCATTTAATCATGATTTTTAACATACACATTATTTGTTTCTGGTCAGTGTGCCCTTTTCTTTAAGAATTAAAGCAGATGTACACTGTATGTTTGATAGGCCAAAAGCAGGCTATTTTTATTAGCATAAAATTCAAGTTAACTCACCTATAAGCCAGAATGACTTCCCTATATTTCAGTACGTGAAAATTTCTTTTATCAATTCCCCCCATTTGATCATATATCTTTCAGTAGAAAGCATTAATTATCAAAAATTGTCCCTAGAGGCTGGGATGGTCATTGTTCCTGCCCTGGGTCCATCCCATCCCTCGGTGCTAGGCCTGCCTCTTTCCTCTCTTTTTCCCTTAGGAATAGAGTTGCCTAGTTATTCTCCTTGGGGGGCAGGTAATTAATTGAATGTAATGGATAAGCATGGAGATATATTGGCAGGGAAGCATTTTCATAGTCTATACATTTTATCAACCATATCAAATTGTCACACAAACATTGTGTGTGTGCTTTTATTAGCAGTAGACTGGAAGCACACAATGATACATGTTATGAGAAGCTTGATAGCTAAGAAAAGAATAATATGTCTTATGAAAATGATAATTATATGTAAAGCAGAGCGGAAAAAAATGTCTATTCCTGAAGGGAGCCAGCTAAACAGGTCATTTCAAGTGTCAGTTTTGCTTACATCTGGCCTTTTGAGAAATTCTTTCTAGGTGTGTCTCAACTTCTCCAGAGGTATTAATATAAGTGCAACAAGTAGTATAAGCAATAGCACAAATACCTCCTTGTTTAGCCAGTAGAGGATCTAGTATTAATTGAGCTAAGTCTGCTGTGCTACACTGTTGTTTGCAATCTTTTCAGTTATTTGACCAATGATGACTGATAGATTTCTGAGCATAACTTTGTTGACATAAATCTTGCATTAGGAGCCAAGATTCCCAAAAGATTTTTGCCACCAGATAACTTGGTATTTTGCTAACATGGATCTCTTGTCTCTTGAAGAGAGAAAGGAGGTTCATCTACTTCCTGATGTATAGACAATGGGGTAACATAATATCCTAATAAACATAAACCTGCTATCTGTCAGTTATTAAGACATTTATGTGCCCACCCTTGGGAAGGTATAAAGACAAAACTGGGGGTGGGGCACAAGTGATCCCTCCAAGAATGCTCTCACTGATAGCCTCATTAATTGGGCGTTTTGTTCAGATAGTATTAAACCATGGGTCATTTCTCTTGCAGGCTTTCCAAAAAAACATTTCTATGTAATTTGGCATAAGGGAGTTGCTGGCATAATTTTCTTGCGTTTTTAAAGACATTTTTCAATTAAGTAAGAGACAGAGCAAAGGAGTCCTAGGGTGAGTTGTGCTCAGTCTCTAAGAACTGAGGATAGTATGAAACGATAGACATATTAATATGTTAAATAATTTGAACCTGAAAGGTTATGCCAGAGGGAGGTTGGCCTAGGTAAGTGGTTACATTGGTGACATCTGAAAAGTTGATTACAGGAAATTATGAGGGGCTTCTATTGGTCTTATATTGACTGAGGAATTTGATGACAGATCTGACAATTGGTTAGATGGCCTCCACTCACTATACTCTGTGACAACTTTGATAAAGAATTTTCACCCTTTACATTGTGGCAAAGTATAGTCAGAAGTAAAACAGTAACTTTAAATTTTGATAAAGAGACAGGCATTTAGTAAATAGTACAGTTGGGTTAGTAGGGTGAACCTTACAGGCCTGGTCCAGACTCTTGGGTTAGTTGTTTACTATTGCTGTCATCCTCTTCTCGTCCTGGCTTGGTGGCATTGATCTTAGTCAAAACCAGGTGTCAGACGTAGGGGATGAAGTCCATTCAGGTGGAGGGGTCTTTTTTAAAATAGAGATGTGAATCCATGAGTCTATGCCTTCTAATTTGGCAGCCCACGGATTAGTGAATAAAACTTGGTAAGGTCCTTTCCAACATGCCTGCAAAGAATCTTCTATTTTAGGTCTTTTCCAAAAAAACCACAAAATTTCTAGGTTGTAATCCATGATCCTTAAGGTCTTCATCTCCCAGGAGCTCACTGTGAAAGGAGTTAGCTACTAATTTTTCATTTTCTTTAAGTGTTTTACTAAGGCCCTGACAATAATGTAATATGTCTCCTTGGAGTGAGGTTGGTTCATAGACTTCTTCATCTAATCGCATAGGCCACCCTGTTATGATTTCAAAAGGAGACAGCTGATGTTTACCAAAAGGCATAGATCTAAGGTTGAGAAGCGATAGCAGAAGAGCTTTTGGCCATGAGAGATTAAATGGTTCTGGGAGTTTTGCTAATTGCATTTTGATAGTGCCATTAGTCCTTTCTACCAATCCGGAAGAATAGGGATGATGAGTGCAGTGAAAATGGGGCACTATTGGCCAAATGTCACAAATAGATTTAATTATTCAGTTAAATTAGTTCCCCAGTCACCGTGTAATTCAGAAGGACTTCCCCAAATAGGAATTACATTTTCTAATAACAGTTTTCCTACTGTTAAAACTTCAACCCAGTGTGAAAACATGCAGATCATTTCCAAGATATACTGACTTCCTTGACATGGTCGAATCTGTACGAAGTCCAATTGCCATACCCCAGAAGGTCCCTTAGGAAGGGGGAGGTTGGCCTTGTGACCCCTGAAGTGACTTTCCAGGATTATATTTAGGACATATATTACAGCAAGCATATACTTTATGAGCCACCATGGGAGAAAGTTTCCAAATGTACTGTTTGCCCATAGAATCATTTTCTCAGGTGCCCAATTAGTTAAGGAATGTACAATATATGCTGGAGCAAGAACAATTGGGCTCCAACAGGTACTATAGGTTTAATATCAGGTCCAAACCATATTTGTGTGATAAGGTTAAAAATTCCCTCTTTTTGTTGTCATATCTGTTTCTCTTCTTTTGGTGGCAATTTCTTGAGCCTGTAGAAGGAAATCCTTCACTGAGTCAGCAGGGCTAACAGAGAGCAATGGACATTCTTGAGACTGGACAGAATGATTATTTAAAGTTGCTTGCTTGGTGGCAGCAGCAGCAAGCTGAATTCCTTCAGCTTCCATAGTCTCATATTTGGAATGTCCTGGGGTTTTAATAATTGCTAACTCTTTGGGCAATTGTATAGCATTTAATAACTCTGCAACTGGTTTTCTATATTTTCAAAGGTTGTCCTGAAGCAGTTTAAAAACAAACAAACAAAACCTCGTTGCCATAACATTCCAAAGTCATGTGTCACTCCAAAGGCATAAGGACTGCCAGCATAAACACTTGCTATCTGGTCTTTAGCTATTTGACAAGCTTGAGTTAAAGCAATTAATTCACCTTGTTGTGCTGACTTAATTTCTGGTAAATAAGGCTTTCAATTATATCCACTGCAGATGTTACTGAATATCTAGCTCAGAAATGTCCTTGTTCATCTTTTAAGTAGGACCCATCTGTAAACCAACTTAGATTTGCATTGTCAAAGGGAGTTTCTTGCATGTTACCCTTAGGAGAAAGAATATAATCCATTAATAAAATGCAGTCATGGTGGTTTGAGGTCAGCACTCTTTCCTATAGACCAGTCTAGCACAGAGGCCATTCTTAAGTGGAAAATATAATTTCAAGAGTCAATTCCCTTCAGTTTTATTGTGTATGTGTTACTTCAGAGCACCTGAGAAGGGTCCTTCCGTCTAAGTTGGAGAGGGAGTCCTTTAAATGATGTCTTTTCCAGCATTCATAATCTCCTGGGTGCAGGTCATGGGGCATCTGATCCTCATCCAAAGATAGATCACTGTGATCAGCTTCAGAAACAAGCTTAGGATATACTTTTAATAATTCTTAGGAGCACGCTGTTACAAGGACATCAGGATGGCAGAAATCTGACAGTGAGGGGTTAATTTTGTAGAAGCAGAATGGACTTTATCTACATGTGCCATAATCTTTACAGATTCTGTTGTGGTTGCCTTTGTAAGAAAGTCAGGGCATTTTCCTAATACTTGGGTTTACTCCCTTTAGTGTGAGCCTCAGTTTTGATGACATGACAGATAATATTTTATGTCAAGACATATAAGATTTCTAGGAGTTTCATATCACTTCTGGAACGTTTATAATATATACACTTATGTAGACATAACATGAAGAAGGCTTAATGTTACCTTTTATTGACAATGCTTCCCATGTAATGTAATATACTAAATAATCCTAAAGACTTTATTTTCTATTCAAAAACAACCAACTCTATGACAAACTTATCTATCCTTTTCTCCATTCTTTATATCTTCTATCACTGACAACATATATGCTACTTTTTACATACTGAAATGCTTTCCTTGTTATTTTAGTAATGTTAATTATATGTGTTATAATTTTTAACCCTTAAAGAAACCCTTAATCTCTAATGAAAATCAAGAGGCAAGTAATTGATTCTCTTTGTCATACCAGTATTTCCTGATTAGCAAATTTAAGAACATATTCCATAACCTCTAAAAACATACGTTTCTCTCATAGCATAATTTCTTTTTAATGTGGTACAAGGTGTGTGTCTAGTAGACCCAAACATCTTTAGTTTTTCTCTAAAGAAGACAAAGCAGACAAATTGAGACATGCTTAGCAATGAATGTTTCAGTATTTTTATCTAAATTGGAAATTATCTGGATATTCAATGAATTTCCATCATTTAATTTAATTTAGCAAACCTCTAAAGTTTCAAGTTACCAAATATCTGGAGAAACTATTTTTAGTTAGACATACCATAAAGCATAATCATTTTGAAAGAGTTCACCTAAAAACTTTTATCCCATTGATCTCTCTTTCATCACTTATGAGAATATCATAGTACTAAGTTAATATTTTGCTGACTAATTTTGAAGCAGAGATAACGTGAACTTATTAACTTTTAGTAAACCTGGGAGCAATAAAAGTACTATACTTAGTGTTGATGACCCCAAAGACATTTCTGAATTAATCAAGCTAAAAACTTAAGATTGTTTTCATTTATTGAAGATTAATTCTAGATCACATGATCCTTTAAAAATTTGGATTAGTTTTTTGTTACATTTAGAAATATTTAATTTGTAAGCACTTGCTTTTAAGTCAATTACATAGCGCTCTTTTACAAATTCATGTTAATAATGTCACCTGGAGGTAGAAACTGATCACATTTATAACATATACACGAGCATACCTACATCCGGGTAGACATAGACAGTGCAGAGAGAGATCTCATAGCTTTCCTGCTTGCATTTAAAAAGGTTTTTGTTTTTTTTTTTTTTACATTTTAGATTCTACTAATTGAGCCAAGGCTGTAGTCTCAAGCAGTGTGGGCTGTCTTTGCATTTCAGGAGCGTGATAAGAGTTATAACTTCAAGTGTTCTCCTAGGAGTACTTTTTTCTCTCAGGATCAAAATTTTGAAAAGGTATTTTATCAAGCCAGCTGTATTTAATTGTGCATGCAAAAATCAGTTTTGGAATGTCAAAAATTTTTCATCCTAGCCATTTTAGGGTTAGATAAGTACTTGTAAGTATTGGCTCCACACCAGTTGTAGGAGCCAGCCAGAGTTCCAGTGGGTGGCTCCCTGTCCAGGAGCTGGGATGCTTTAGAAGCACAACCTTCCGCTTTCTCTTAGTTTCATTTTATTATAAAGAGTGAGTCAAAAATTAAGTTTAAATGTTCAATTTTATGCCACATTCTAAAAAGTTAGCCAGCTCACTTCACTCCAAAATTCATTCCAAGCCTTCCTGCCTGGATATTCCCTCTAGGTCTCCTGCCTAGGGACTTCCCGCTATGGTCTCTGGATAGGAAATTTCCCAATACACACTTAAGACTTCAAGTCTTAAGATAACAGCTCAAATAAAAGTCATGCGCCATCACTTAATACAAGGAGATTCAGATATCAGGAAAAACTCACTGAATCACCTGAAAGGTGCTGTGAAGCTGGAGGAGCTCAAGGGGCCAGCCCAGGTTTGATACCAAGCGCCACTCCAAAGTAGACCCCAGGTGACCTCAAATGGGTTTTTCTGATATCCTACCGACCATGTCAAATAATGTCTATGAAAATGATCAATAACCAATCAATAATAAGAATAGAAAAGAGTTTTATTTGAGCTAAACTGAGGACTAGCCCAGACGCCTGCTTCTCAGATGACTGAGAAACTGCTCTGGAAAAATCAGTGTTTCCAGCACAGTTTTACCTTGTCAGAACAAAGAACATTAAACAAGTCAGGGATACATTTCTTCAAGGTTTCAAAAAACAGACCAGCACGTACACATACAGCACATCCAGACTGGCCTTGGCACCTGGGAAGGGAGTCTTATCATAAAAGGAGGACCAGCATTGGTGTCCCAGGAAGAGAAGAATTTAATCTTTATTTTTAACATGAACATGCTATACTTTTGGTCAACGTGCCCTTTCCTTTAATAATTAAAGCAGATGTACAACATATGTGTGATAGGCCACAAACAGACTATTTTAGTTAGCATAAAATTCATATTAACTCATGTATAAGCCAGAATGACTTCCCCATATTTCAATATGTGAAAGTTTCTTTCATCACCTTCCCCCTCTCTATCTCTCTGAGGCCTCCAGGAAAGACAGGACTAGTTCACTGTCACACATGATGCAGGGAGTCTAGCTGGACTATTGTTTTTCTATCCTCAGTCCTGGGCATAATTTTGTATACTATCTGTGCATGTTCGCTGACCAGGTGTCTGTTCAGACGTTTCCCAGTTTTAAAAAAGTATGGAACGTTTTATGAATTTGCATATCATTTTTACTCAGGGTTCATGGTAATTGTATTGTTCCAACTTTTAGTATATGTGCTGCCGAAGCAAACACTTTTCCTAGTTTTAATGGGGTTGTCTGCGTTAGAGTTGTGTGTGTGTGTCTATAGTTTTATTGAAGTATAGTTGATTTTTTTGTGTTCATTTCTGCTGTACAGCAAAGTGATTCAGTTTACATATACATATTCTTTTTCATATTCTTTTCCATTATGGTTTATCCCAGGATATTGACTATTGTTCCCTGGGCTATACAGTAAGACCTTGTTGTTTATCCATCCTGCATATAGTACTTTTCATCTGCTAAACTCAAACTCCCAATCATTCCTTCCCCCATCCCCATATGCCCTTGTCAACCACAGGTCTGTTTTCTATAACTTTGTGTATGTTTCTGTTTCACTGATATGTTCATTTGTGTCGTATTTTAGGTTCCACATATAAGTGATATCATATGGTACTTGTCTTTCTCTTTCTGACTTCACTTAGTATGATCTCTAGATCCATCCATGTTGCTGCAAATGGCATTATTTCATTCTTTTTTATAACATATGTAAAGTGATTCATTATATATATGTCACATCTTCTTTATCCATTCATCTGTCGATGGACATTTAGGTTTTCATGTCTTGGTTGTTGTAAATAGTGCTGCTATGAACATAGGGGGGCATGCATCTTTTTAAAGTATAGTTTTGTTTGGATATATGCCCAGAAGTGGGATTGCTGGATCACATGGAAACTCTCTTTTTAGATTTTTGAGGAACCTCCATACTATTTTCCATAGTGGCTGCACCTATTTACATTCCCACCAACAATACAGAAGGGTTCCCTTTTCTCCACACCCTCTCCAGCATTAGTTATTTGTAGACTTTTTGATGATGGCCATTCTGACTGGTATGAGGTGGTACTCATGATAGATTTGATTTGCATTTCTGTAATAATCAATGATGATGAGCATCTTTTCATGTGCCTATTGGCCATCTGTATGTATGGAGATATGTCTATTTAGGTCTTCTACCCATTTTTCTATTGGGTTCTTTGTTTGTTTGCTGTTAATGAATTGTATGAGCTGTTTGTATATTTTGAAAATTAAGCCCTTATCGATCACATCATTTGCAAATATTTTCTCTCAGTTTGTAGGTTGTCCTTTCATTTTGTTTATGGTTTCCTTTGATGTCCAAAAGCTTATTAATTTGATTATTTCCCATTTGTTTATTTTTGCTTTTATTTCTATTGCCTTGGGAGACTGACCTAAGAAAACATGGGTAAAATTTATGTCAGAGAAAGTCTTGTCTATGTCTTCTTTTAGGAGCTTTATGGCATCATGTCATATATTTAAGTCTTTAAGCCATTTTGAGTTTATTTTTGGGTATGGTGTGAGGGTGTGTTCTAACTGCATTGATTTGCATGCAGCTGTCTAACTTTCCCAGCACCACTTGCTGAAGAGACTTTTTCCCATTTTATATTCTTGCCTCCTTTGTCGAAGATTAATTGACCATAGGTGTGTGGGTTTATTTCTGGGCTCTCTGTTCTGCTCCATTGATCTGTATGTCTTTTGTTGTGCTGATACCACACTGTTTCAATTACTGTAGCTTTGTGGTATAGTCTGGAGTCTGGGAAGGTTATGCCTCCTGCTTTGTTCTTTTTCCTCAGAATTACTTTGGCAATTCTGGGTCTTTTATGGTTCCATATAAATTTTAGAATTATTTGTTTCAGTTCTGTGAAAAATGTTGTGTAATCTGATAGGGATTGCATTAAATCTATAGATTGCTTTGGATAGTATAGCCATATTAACAATATTAATTCTTCCAATCCAAGAGCATGGGATATCTTCCATTTCTTTGAATTATCTTTAATTTTCTCTATTAATGTGTTATAGTTCTCAGCATATGTGTTTTACCTCCTTGGTCATGTTAATTCCTATTTATTTATTTGTTTGTTTGTTTGATTTTCAAAGGGATTGTTTGTTTACATTCCCTTTCTGATATTTCATTGTTAGTGTAAAGAAATGCAACCGATTTCTGTATGTTAATCTTGTATCTTGCTACCTTGCTGATTTCGTTTATCAGTTCTAATATTTTTTTGTGTGGAGTCTTTAGGGTTTTCTATATATAGTATCACGTCATCTGTATATACTGAAAATTTTACCTCTTTCCTACCAGTTTGAATACCTTTTATTTATATTTTTCTTGTCTGATTACTCTGGCTAGAACTTCCAGTACAATGTTGAATATAAGTGGTGAGAGTGGGTATCCTTTTCTTCTTCCAGATATTACTTGGTAGGCTTTCAGCTTGTCACTGTTGAGTATTATATTGGCTGTGAGTTTGTCATAAACAACATTTATTATGTTGAGAAATGTTCCCTCTATACCCACTTTGGTAAGAGTTTTTTTTTTTTTTATTGTGAATGGATGTTGAATTTTATCAGATGTCTTTATTCTGCATCTATTGAGATGATCATTGGTTTTGTCTTTTCTTTTGTTGTGGTGGTGTATCACATTGATTTCCATATGTTGAACCATCCTTGTGACCCTGGGATGAATCCAACTTGGTCATGGTGTACAATCTTTTTTATGTGTTGTTGGATTCAGTTTGCTAATATTTTGTTGAGAATTTTTGCATCTATATTCATTAAAGATATTGGCCTGTAATTTCTTTTCTTGATACTGTCTTTGGTATCAGGTTGATGATAGCTTCAAAGAATGTCTTTAGGAGTGTTCCTTCCTGTTCAATCTTTTGGGAGAGTTTGACAACAATCAGTATAAGTTCTTCTTTGTATGTTTGGTAGAACTCACCTGTGAAGCCATCTGGTCCTAGACTTTTTTGGTAGGGTTTTTTTTTTTTTGTTTTCAGATTCTATTTCATTTCTAGTGATTGGTCTATTGAAGTTATCTATTTCTTCTTGATTCAATTTTGGTGGGTTGTGTGTTTCTAGAAACTTGTCCATTTCTCTAGGTTGCAAATTTTTTGGCTTACCATTGTTGATAGTATTCTCTTATGTTTTGTATTTCTGGGGTATCAGTTGTGATTTGTACTCTTTCATTTCTTATTTTGTTTATTTGGGTCTTCCCTCTTGTCTTCTTGGTGAGCCTGGCCAGAGGTTTGTCAATATTTTTTACCCTTTCAAAGAACGCTCTTGATTTTATTGATTTTTTTCTGTTGTTTCTTTTTGATCTCTATTTAATTTCCTCTCTGATCTTTATTTTTTTACTTCCATCTGCTGACTTTAGGCTTTGTTTGTTCTTCTTTTTCTAACTATTTTAGGTGGTGGATTTGGCTTTTTATTTGACATATTTCTTGTTTCTTGAAGAAAGCCTGTGTTGCTATGAGCCTCCCTCTAAGAACTACTTTTGCTGCATCCCATAGCTTTTTTATGGTTGTGTTTTCACTGTCATTTCTCTCAAGCTTATTTTTAAATTTCTTCTTGATTTCATCATTGATCCATTGTTTTTTTAATAGCATGTTTAGTCTACATAATCATTTTTTTACTTGTTTCTTTTTTCATGGTTGTTTTCTAGTTTCATGACATTGCAGTCAGAAAAGATGTCTGAAGAAGTTTCTATCCTCTTAACTTTGTTGAGGCTTGTTTTGTGCCCTAGTATGTGGTCAATTCTAGAGAATGTTCCCTGTACACTCAAAAAGAATGTGTATTCTGTTTGTTGGGGATGTAATGTCCTGAAAATACCAATTAAGTATAACTGTTCTATTGTATTATTTAGGATCTCCGTTGCCTTATTGATCTTCCATCTTGAAGATCTGTCCATTGATGAGGGCGGGGAGTTAAATTCTACTATTATTGTATTATTGTCAGTTTCTCCCTTTATGTCTGTTAGTACTTTTTTATGTATTTGGGTGCTCCTATATTGGGTGCATATATATTGACAGATGTAATATCCTCTTCTTGCATTGCTTTTATCATTCTATAATGACCTTCTTTATCTTTCTTTTTAGCTTTTGTTTTAAAGTCTAATTTGTCTCATATGAGTATTGTGACTTCTACTTTCTTCTCATTTCCATTTGTATGAAATATCTTTTTCCATCTCCTCACTTTCAATCTATGTGTATCCTTTGTGCTGAAGTGGGTCTCTTGAAGGCAGCATATTGTATGCTCTTGTTTCTCTATCTGATCTGCCACTCTGTGTCTTTTGATAGGAACACCTAATCCTTTGACATTTAAGGTAATTATTGATAGTGTTTTCCCATTTATTTTGTATTTCTTCTTTGTCCGTTTTGTTTTTCTTTTTTTCCTTTTATGGTTTGTTGACTTTCTTTTGTATTAGCCTTGTGTTCTCTTCTTTTGGGTTTTTGTGTATCTATTGTATGATTTTGATTTGATGTTATCCTGTTTTTCAAGTATGTTAACTCCTTCTTATATCTACATTCCTTAGACTGGTAGTCATATAGTATCAAACACATTCTGGGGGGAAAAAACCCTATATTTTCATAGTATCCTCCACCACGTTTTATGATTTTCATGTTCTCTTTTACATCATCATGTTCATCCTTTTTTTATTCATTGTGGTTATCATCACTTCATATAAATTTTTTCTTTTCTTTTTTTTTTTAAATCTGTGTACTGGCTTCTTTAAGTGATTTACTTTCCAATCATGATTTTCTCTTTTCTACAGATTCTTCATTCTTTTTCTTTTTCTTTTATTGGAGCATAGTTGATTTACAATGTTGTGTTAGTTTCAAGTGTACAGCAACGTGATTCATTTATACACATACATATATTCATTACTTTTTAGATTATTTTATCATATAGGTTATCACAGAATATTGAGTTGAATTCCCTGTGCTATACAGTAAGTCTTTGTCAGTTATCTATCTTACATATAGCAGTGTGTCTACATTCATCCCAAGTTCCTGATTTATCCCTCCCCTCCACGTTTCCCCTGTGGTAACCATAAGTTTATTTTTGATATCTGTGAATCTGTTTCTGTTTTGTAAATAAGTTCATATGTATTATTTTAAATTAGATTACACATATGAGTGATATCATATGATATTTGTCTTTCTCTGTCTGACTTGCTTCACTTAGTATGATCATCTCTAAGTCCATTCATGTTGCTGCAAATGGCATTATTTTGATATTTTTTATGGCTGAGTAATATTCTATTGTATATATGTACTACGTCTTCTTTATGCATTTCTCTGTCAGTGAACTTTTGGGTTGCTTCCATGTCTTGGCTATTGCAAATAGTGCTGGAATGAACATTGGGGTGAATGTATCTTTTTGAAGTGTGGTTTTCTCCAGATATACGCACAGGAGTGAGATTGCTGGATCATATGGTAGTTCTATTTTTAGTTTTTTAAGGAACTTCCATACAGTTCTCTAGAGTGGTTGTACCAATTTAAATTCCCACCAACAGTGTAGGAGGGTTCCCTTTTCTCCACACCATCTCCAGCATTTATTGTTTGCAGACTTTTTGGTGATGGCCCTTCTGATCAGTGTGAGGTGATAACTTACTGTAGTTTTGATTTGCATTTCTTTGAAAATTAGTGACATTGAGCATATTTTCTTGTGCTTTTTTGTTATCTGTACATCTTCTTTGGAGAAGTGTCTCTTTAGGGATTCTACCTATTTTTTGATAGGGTTGTTTGGGTTTTTTTTTTTTTTTTTACATAGAGATGCATGAGCTGTTTGTATATCTTGGAGATTAAACCCTTGTCAGTAGCTTCATTTGAAAACATTTTCTCCCATTCTGAGGGTTGTATTTTCATTTTGTTTATGATTTCTTTTGCTGTGCAAAAGCTTTTGAGTTAAATTAGGTCCCATTTGTTTATTTTTGCTTTTATTTTCATTACTCTAGGAGTTTCATCAAAAAATATATTGCTGCAGTTTATGTCAAAGAATGTTTCTGGTAGCATCTTTCAGATTTTCTATGTATAGTATCACATCATCTGCAAATAATGACAGGTTTACTTTTTCTTTTCCAAAATCCCTTTTATGTTTTTTTTTCTTCTCTGATTGCTATGTCTAGGATTTCCCAAACTATGTTGAATACAAGTGGTGAGACTGGACATCCTTGTCTTGTCCCTTGTCTTAGAGGAAATGTTTTAAGCTTTTCACCATTCAGTATGATGTTAGCTGTAGGTTTATTATATATGGCCTTTATTTTGTTGAGGTTGGTTCCCTCTATTTCCACTTTCTGGAGAGTTTTTATTATAAATGGGTATTGAATTTTGTCAGAGCTTCTCCTGTATCTGTTGAGATGATCATATGGTTTTTATTCTTCAATTACTTGACATGGTGTATCACACTGATTGATTTGCAGATATTGAAAAATCTCTGTCTCCCTGGGATAAATTCCACTTGATCATGCTGTATGATCCTTTTAATGTATTGTTGGATTCAGTTTGCTAGTATTTTGTTGAGGATTTTTATGTCTATGTTCATCAGTGATATTGGCCTCTAATTTTCCTTTTTTTCTGATATCTTTGTCTGGTTTTGGTATCAGGATGATGGTGGCCTCATAGAATGAGCTTGGTAGTGTTCCACCCTCTGCAGTGTTTTTTTTTTTTTTTTTTTTTTTGGAATAGTTTCAGAAGGATAGGTTTTAATTCTTCTCTAAATGTTTGACAGAATTGCCCAGTGAAGCCATCTGGCCCTGGACTTTCTTTTATTGGGATTATTATTACTGTTTTTTGGCTATGTCACACAACATGCAGGATCTTAGTTTCCCAAAAAGGGATCAAACCTGTGCCCCCTGCAGTGGAAGTGTGGAGTCTTAACCACTGGAACACCAGGGAAGTCCCTGTTGGGATTTATTTAATCACACTTTCAATTTCAGTACTTGCGATTGGTCTGTTCATATTTTCTACTTCTTGGTTCAGTCCTGGGAGATTGTACCTCTCTAGGAATTTATCTTTTTCTTCAAGGTTGTCCATTTTATTGGCATATAGTTGCTTGTAGTAGTCTTTTATGATCCTTTGTATTTTTTGGTGCCCATTGTAACATCTTTTTCGTTTCTAATTTTATTGATTTGAGCCCTCTCCCTCTTTTTTTTGATGAGTCTGGCTGAAGGTTTATAATTTTTGTTTATCTTTTTAAAGAACCAGCTTTAATTTCATTGATCTTTTCTTTTTTTTTTTTTTTTTTTTTTTAACATCTTTATTGGGGTATAATTGCTTTACAATGGTGTGTTAGTTTCTGATTTATAACAAAGTGAATCAGCTATACATATACATGTGCTCCCATGTGTCTTCCCTCCTGCATCTCCCTCCCTCCCACTCTCCCCCTCCCACCCCTCCAGGCTGTCCCAAAGCCCCGAGCTAATATCCCTGTGCCTTGCGGCTGCTTCCCCCCAGCTATCCACCCCACCACGTTTGTTAGTGTGTATATGTCCATGACTCTCTCTCGCCCTGTCAAAACTCACCCTTCCCCCTCCCCATATCCCCAAGTCCGCTCTCCAGTAGGTCTGCGCCTCCATTCCTGTCTTATCCCTAGGTTCTTCATGACATTTTTTCCCCTCAAATTCCATATATATGTGTTAGCATACGGTATCTGTCTTTGTCTTTCTGACTTACTTCACTCTGTATGACAGACTCTAGGTCTATCCATCTCATTACAAATATCTCAATTTCATTTCTTTTTAAGGCTGAGTAATATTCCATTGTGTATATGTGCCACATCTTCTTTATCCATTCGTCCGATGATGGGCGCTTAGGTTCTTTCCATCTCCGGGTTATTGTAAATAGAGCTGCAATGAACATTTTGGTACATGACTCCTTTTGAATTTTGGTTTTCTCAGGGTATATGCCCAGTAGTGGGATTGCTGGGTCATATGGTAATTCTATTTGTAGTTTTTTAAGGAACCTCCATACTGTTCTCCATAGTGGCTGAACCAATTCACATTCCCACCAGCAGTGCAAGAGTGTCCCCTTTTCTCCACACCCTCTCCAGCATTTATTGTTTCTAGATTTTTTGATGATGGCCATTCTGACTGGTGTGAGATGATATCTCATTGTAGTTTTGATTTGCATTTCTCTAATGATTAATGAGGTTGAGCATTCTTTCATGTGTTTGTTGGCATTCTGTATATCTTCTTTGGAGAAATGTCTGTTTAGGTCTTCTGCCCATTTTTGGATGGGGTTGTTTGTTTTTTTGTTATTGAGCTGCATGAGCTGCTTGTAAATTTTGGAGATTAATCCTTTGTCAGTTGCTTCATTTGCAAATGTTTTCTCCTATTCTGAGGGTTGTCTTTTGGTCTTGATTATGGTTTCCTTTGCTGTGCAAAAGCTTTGAAGTTTCATTAGGTCCCATTTGTTTATTTTTGTTTTTATTTCCATTACTCTAGGAGGTGGGTCAGAAAGGATCTTGCTGTGATTTATATCATAGAGTGTTCTTCCTATGTTTTCCTCTAAGAGTTTGATAGTTTCTGGCCTTACATTTAGGTCTTTAATCCATTTTGAGCTTATTTTTGTGTATGGTGTTAGGGAGTGATCTAATCTCATACTTTTACATGTACCTGTCCAGTTTTCCCAGCACCATTTATTGAAGAGGCTGTCCTTTCTCCACTGTACATTCCTGCCTCCTTTATCAAAGATAAGGTGTCCATATGTGCATGGGTTTATCTCTGGGCTTTCTATCCTGTTCCACTGATCTATCTTTCTGTTTTTGTGCCAGTACCATACTGTCTTGATTACTGTTGCTTTGTAGTATAGTCTGAAGTCAGGGAGCCTGATTCCTCCAGCTCCTTTTTTCGTTCTCAAAATTGCTTTGGCTATTCGGGGTCTTTTGTGTTTCCATACAAATTGCGAAATTTTTTGTTCTAGTTCTGTGAAAAATGCCAGTGGTAGTTTAATAGGGATTGCATTGAATCTGTAGATTGCTTTGGGTAGTAGAGTCATTTTCACAATGTTGATTCTTCCCATCCAAGAACATGGTATATCTCTCCATCTATTTGTATCATCTTTAATTTCTTTCATCAGTGTCTTATAATTTTCTGCATACAGGTCTTTCGTATCCTTAGGTAGGTTTATTCCTAGATATTTTATTCGTTTTGTTGCAATGGTAAATGGGAGTGTTTTCTTGATTTCACTTTCAGATTTTTCATCATTAGTATATAGGAATGCCAGAGATTTCTGTGCATTAATTTTGTATCCTGCTACTTTACCAAATTCATTGATTAGCTCTAGTAGTTTTCTGGTAGCATCTTTAGGATTCTCTATGTATAGTATCATGTCATCTGCAAACAGTGACAGCTTTACTTCTTCTTTTCCGATGTGGATTCCTTTTATTTCCTTTTCTTCTCTGATTGCTGTGGCTAAAACTTCCAAAACTATGTTGAATAAGAGTGGTGAGAGTGGGCAACCTTGTCTTGTTCCTGATCTTAGTGGAAATGCTTTCAGTTTTTCACCATTGAGGATGATGTTTGCTGTGGGCTTGTCATATATGGCCTTTATTATGTTGAGGAAAGTTCCCTCTATGCCCACTTTCTGGAGGGTTTTTATCATAAATGGGTGTTGAATTTTGTCAAAAGCTTTCTCTGCATCTATTGAGATGATCATATGGTTTTTCTCCTTCAATTTGTTAATATGGTTTATCACATTGATAGATTTGCGTATATTGAAGAATCCTTGCATTCCTGGAATAAACCCAACTTGATCATGGTGTATGATCCTTTTAATGTGCTGTTGGATTCTGTTTGCTAGTATTTTGTTGAGGATTTTTGCATCTATGTTCATCAGTGATATTGGCCTGTAGTTTTCTTTCTTTGTGACATCCTTGTCTGGTTTTGGTATCAAGGTGATGGTGGCCTCGTAGAAGGAATTTGGGAGTGTTCCTCCCTCTGCTATATTTTGGAAGAGTTCGAGAAGGATAGGTGTTAGCTCTTCTCTAAACGTTTGATAGAATTCACCTGTGAAGCCATCTGGTCCTGGGCTTTTGTTTGTTGGAAGATTTTTAATCACACTTTCAATTTCAGTGCTTGTGATTGGTCTGTTCATATTTTCTATTTCTTCCTGATTCAGTCTTGGCAGGTTGTGCATTTCTAAGAATTTGTCCATTTCTTCCAGATTGTCCATTTTATTGGCATAGAGTTGCTTGTAGTAATCTCTCATGATTTTTTTTATTTCTGCAGTGTCAGTTGTTATTTCTCCTTTCTCATTTCTAATTCTATTGATTTGAGTCTTCTCCCTTTTTTTCTTGATGAGTCTAGCTAGTGGTTTATCTATTTTGTTTATCTTCTCAAAGAACCAGCTTTTAGTTTTATTGATCTTTGCTATCGTTTCCTTCATTTCTTTTTCATTTATTTCTGATCTGATTTTTATGATTTCTTTCCTTCTGCTAGCTTTGGGGCTTTTTTGTTCTTCTTTCTCTAATTGCTTGAGGTGCAAGGTTAGGTTGTTTATTCGAGATGTTTCCTGCTTCTTAAGGTGGGCTTGTATTGCTATAAACTTCCCCCTTAGAACTGCTTTTGCTGCATCCCATAGGTTTTGGGTCGTTGTGTCTCCATTGTCATTTGTTTCTAGGTATTTTTTTATTTCCTCTTTAATTTCTTCAGTGATCACTTCATTATTAAGTAGTGTATTGTTTAGCCTCCATGTGCTTGTATATTTTACAGATCTTTTCCTGTAATTGATATCTAGTCTCATGGCGTTGTGGTCAGAAAAGAAACTTGATACAATTTCAATTTTCTTAAATTTACCAAGGCTTGATTTGTGACCCAAGATATGATCTATCCTGGAGAATGTTCCATGAGCACTTGAGAAAAATGTGTATTCTGTTGTTTTTGGATGGAGTGTCCTATAAATATCAATTAAGTCCATCTTGTTTAATGTATCATTTAAAGCTTGTGTTTCCTTATTTATTTTCATTTTGGATGATCTGTCCATGGGTGAAAGTGGGGTGTTAAAGTCCCCTACTATGAATGTGTTACTGTCTATTTCCCCTTTTATGGCTGTTAGTATTTGCCTTACGTATTGAGGTGCTCCTATGTTGGGTGCATAAATATTTACAATTGTTATATCTTCTTCTTGGATCGATCCCTTGATCATTATGTAGTGTCCTTCTTTATCCCTTTTAATAGTCCTTATTTTAAAGTCTATTTTGTCTGATATGAGAATTGCTACTCCAGCTTTCTTTTGGTTTCCATTTGCATGGAATATCTTTTTCCATCCCCTTACTTTCAGTCTGTATGTGTCTCTAGGTCTGAGGTGGGTCTCTTGTAGACAGCATATATAAGGGTCTTGTTTTTGTATCCATTCAGCCAATCTGTGTCTTTTGGTGGGAGCATTTAGTCCATTTACATTTAAGGTAATTATCGATATGTATGTTCCTATTCCCATTTTCTATATTGTTTTGGGTTCGTTATTATAGGTCGTTTCCTTCTTTTGTATTTCTTATCTAGAGGAGTTCCTTTAGCATTTGTTGTAAAGCTGGTTTGGTGGTGCTGAACTCTCTCAGCTTTTGCTTGTCTGTAAAGGTTTTAATTTCTCCATCAAATCTGAATGAGATCCTTGCTGGGTAGAGTAGTCTTGGTTGCAGGTTTTTCTCCTTCATCACTTTCAGTATGTCCTGCCACTCCCTTCTGGCTTGTAGGGTTTCTGCTGAGAGATCAGCTGTTAACCTTATGGGGATTCCCTTGTGTGTTATTTGTTGTTTTTCCCTTGCTGCTTTTAATATGCTTTCTTTGTATTTAATTTTTGATAGTTTGATTAATATGTGTCTTGGCGTATTTCTCCTTGTATTTATCCTGTATGGGACTCTCTGTGCTTCCTGGACTTGATTAACTATTTCCTTTCCCATATTAGGGAAGTTTTCAACTATAATCTCTTCAAATATTTTCTCAGTCCCTTTCTTTTTTTCTTCTTCTTCTGGAACCCCTATAATTCGAATGTTGGTGCGTTTAATGTTGTCCCAGAGCTCTCTGAGACTGTCCTCAGTTCTTTTCATTCTTTTTTCTTTATTCTGCTCTGCAGTAGTTATTTCCACTACTTTATCTTCCAGGTCACTTATCCGTTCTTCTGCCTCAGTTATTCTGCTATTGATCCTATCTAGAGTACTTTTAATTTCATTTATTGCGTTGTTCATCGTTGCTTGTTTCATCTTTATGTCTTCTAGGTCCTTGTTAACTGTTTCTTGCATTTTGTCTATTCTACTTCCAAGATTTCGGATCATCCTTACTATCATTATTCTGAATTCTTTTTCAGGTAGATTGCCTATTTCCTCTTCATTTGTTAGGTCTGGTGGGTTTTTATCTTGCTCCTTCATCTGCTGTGTGTTTTTCTGTCTTCTCATTTTGCTTATCTTACTGTGTTTGGGGTCTCCTTTTTGCAGGCTGCACGCTCGTAGTTCCCGTTGTTTTTGATGTCTGTCTCCAGTGGCTAAGGTTGTTTCAGCGGGTTGTGTAGGCTTCCTGGTGGAGGGGACTAGTGCCTGTGTTGTGCTGGATGAGGCTCGGTCTTGTCTCTCTAGTGGGCAGATTCACGTCTGGTGGTGTGTTTTGGGGTGTCTGTGGCCTTGTTATGATTTTAGGCAGCCTCTCTGCTAATGGGTGGGGTTGTGTTCCTGTTTTGCTAGTTGTTTGGCATAGGTTGTCCAGCACTGTGGCTTGCTGGTCGTTGAGTGAAGCTGGGTGCTGGTGTTAAGATGGAGGTCTCTGGGAGATGTCCACCGTTTAATATTATGTGGAGCTGGGAGGTCTCTTGCTGATCAGTTTCCTGAAGTTGGCTCTCCTACCTCAGAGGCAGAGCCCTGCCTCCTGGGCTGGAGCACCAAGAGCCTTTCATCCACACGGCTCAGAATAAAAGGGAGGAAAAGTAGAGAGAATTATTAGAAGTATGAGGAAAGAAAGAAGGAAAGGAGGAAAGGAAGGAAGGAAGAAAGAAGCAAAGAAGGAAAGAAAGGAGGGAGGGAGGGAGGAAGGAAGGAAGGAAGGAGGGAAAGAAGGGGAAAATGTAGAGAGAATTATTAGAAGTTTGAGGAAAGAAAGAGGGAAAGGAGGAAAGGAAGGAAGGAAGAAAGAAGCAAAGAAGGAAAGAAAGGAGGGAGGGAGGGAGGGAGGAAGGAAGGAAAGAAGGAGGGAAAGAAGGAGAAAATGTAGAGAGAATTAGTAGAAGTTTGAGGAAAGAGAGAAGGAAAGGAGGAAAGGAAGGAAGGAAGAAAGAAGCAAAGAAGGAAAGAAAGGAGGGAGGGAGGGAGGAAGGAAGGAAGGTAGGAGGGAAAGAAGGAGAAAATGTAGAGAGAATTAGTAGAAGTTTGAGGAAAGAAAGAAGGAAAGGAGGAAAGGAGGAAAGGAAGGAAGGAAGAAAGAAGCAAAGAAGGAAAGAAAGGAGGGAGGGAGGGAGGAAGGGAGGAAGGAAGGAAGGAAAGAAGGAAAAAAGACAGAAAGAAAGAAGATACAGTAAAAATAAAATAAAGTATAATATAGTTATTGTACTAAAAAATATTTAGAACAAAAAAAAAAAAAAAAAAGAAAAAAAAAAAAAAGAACAGATAGAACCCTAGGACAAATGCTGGAAACAAAGCTATACAGAGAAAATCTTACACAGAAGCATACACATACGTGTTCACAAAGAGAGGCAAAGTGGGAAAAATCATAAATCCTGCTCCCAGAGACCACCTCCTCAACCTGGGGTGATTCGCTGTCTAAAGGAGGGAAGGAAGGAAGGAAAGAAAGAAAGAACGAAGGTAAAGTACAATAAAGTTATTACAATTAAAATTAATTATTAAGAAAAAAAAATTTTTTTTTTTAAAAAAAAAACATGGACGGATAGAGCCCTAGGACAAATGTTGGAAGCAAAGCTATACAGAGAAAATCTTACACAGAAGCATACACATACACGTTCACAAAGAGAGGCAAAGGGGGAAAAATCCTAAATCCTGCTCCCAGAGACCACCTCCTCAACCTGGGGTGATTTGCTGTCTAAAGGAGGGAAGGAAGGAAGGAAAGAAAGAAAGAAAGAACGAAGGTAAAGTACAATAAAGTTATTGCAATTAAAATTAATTATTAAGAAAGAAAAAAAATTTTTTTTTTTTTTTAAAAAACCATGGAAGGATAGAGCCCTAGGACAACTATTGGGAGCAAAGCTATACAGAGAAAATCTTACACAGAAGCATACACCTACACGTTCACAAAGAGAGGCAAAGGGGGAAAAATCATAAATCCTGCTCCCAGAGACCACCTCCTCAATTTGGGGTGATTTGTTGTCTAAAGGAGGGAAGGAAGGAAGGAAAGAAAGAAAGAAAGAACGAAGGTAAAGTTCAATAAAGTTATTACAATTAAAATTAATTATTAAAAAAAAATTTTTTTTTTTTTTTTAAAAAAAAAAAACCCATGGACGGATAGAGCCCTAGGACAAATGGTGGAAACAAGAGTATACAGACAAGATCTCACACAGAAGCATACATGCCCACATTCACAAAAAGAGGAAAAGGGAAAAAAATCACCGATCTCGCTCCTAAATTCCCCCTCTTCAATTTGGGCTCACTCCCTGTCTATTCAGGTATTCCACAATGCAGGGCACATCAAGTTGATTGTGGAGCTTCAATCCGCCGCCTCCGCGGCTGCCGGGAGAGACCTCCCCCTCTCCTCCCTGCTCTCACAGCTCACAGGAGCTCAGCTTTGTACCCGGCCCTGCCCCTGCGCGCTGATCGCTGGAGGGCGTCTGTTTTTTTTGCTCAGACAGGACGGGGTTAAAGGAGCCGCTGATTCGGGAGCTCCGGCTCACTCAGGCCGGGGGTTGGGGGATGGGGGAAGGCGGGGCACTGCGTGCGGGGCGGGCCTGCGGCGGCAGAGGCGGCGTGACGCTGCGGCAGAGGCCGGCGTGACGCTGCACCAGCCTGAGACCCGCCGTGCGGGAAGCTGTCCCCAGATCCCGGGAACCCGGCAGTGGCGGCCTGCACAGGCTCCGTGGAAGAGGGGCGCGGAGAGTGACCTGTGCTCGCACACAGCCCCCCTGGTGGCGGCAGCAGCAGCCCCAGCGTCTCCCGCCCGTCTCTGGGCTCCGCAGTTTCAGCCGCGGCTCGCGCCCGTCTCTGGGGCTCGCGCTTCCCGCCGCGGCTCGCGCCCGTCTCGGGGGCTCGCGCTTCCCGCCGCGGCTCGCGCCCGTCTCGGGGGCTCGCGCCCTCAGCCGAGGCTCGCGCCCGTCTCTGGGGTTTGCGCTTTTTAGCCGCGGCTCGCGCCCTTCTCTGGAGTTCCTTTAAGCAGCGCTCTTAAACCCCTCTCCTCGCGCGCCAGGAAACAAAGAGGGAAGAAAAAGTCTCTTGCCTCTTCGGCCGGTGCAGGCTTTTCCCCGAACTCCCTCCCGGCTAGTCGTGGCGCACCAACCCCTCCAGGCTATGCTCAAGCCGCCAACCCCAGTCCTCTCCCCGCGCTCCGTCCAAAACCGAAACCCGAGCCTCAGCTCGCAGCCCCGCCCGCCCCGGCGGGTAAGCAGACAAGCCTCTCGGGTTGGTGAGTGCCGGTCGGCACCGATCGTCTGTGCAGGAATCCCCCCGCTTTGCCCTCCGCACCCGTCCCATTGATCTTTTCTATTGTTTTCTTTCTCTCTATTTCATTTATTCCTCCTCTGATATTTATTATTTCTTTTCTCCTACTAACTTGGATTTTGTTTGTTCCTATTTCTCTAGTTGCTTTAGGTTTAAGGTTAGATTGTTTATTTGAGATTTTTCTTGTTTCCTGAGATAAACTTTATACTGCTATAAACTTCCCTCTTAGAGCATTTGCTGCATCCAATAGGTTTTGGATCATTGTACTTTTGTTTTCATGTCTCTAGGTATTTTTTAATTTCCTCTTTGATTTTTTTCATTGCTCCATTGGCTGTTTAGTAGCATATTGTTTAGCTTCCATATGTTTGTGTTTTTTATATATTTTTCTTGTAGTTGATTTCTAATCGCATAACATTGTGGTTGGAAAAGATGCTTGATATGATACGAATTTTCTTAAATTTACTGAGGTTCAATTTGTGGCCCAGCATGTGATCAGTCCTGGATAATGTTCCATGTGCACTGGAAAAGAATACGTATTCTGCTGCTTTTGCATGAAATGCTCTATAAATATCAATTAAGTCCATCTGGTCTAACGTGTTATTTAAGGCCTGTATTTCATTGTTGATTTTCTTTCTTGATGGTCTGTTTATTGATGGAAGTGGGGTGTTAAAGTTCCCCATTAGTATTGTGCTACTGTCTATTTCTCCTTTTATGGCTGTTAGCTTTTGCTTTCTATATTGAGGTGCACCTATGTTGGGTTCATATATATTTACAATTGTTATAACTTCCTTTAGAATTGATCCCTTGATCATTATGTTGTGTCCTTCTTTGTCTCTTGTAACATTCTTTATTTTAAAGTCAATTTTGTCTCCAGGTTTCTTTTGATTTACATTTGCATGGAATACCTTTTTCCATCTGCTCACTTTCAGTCTCTGTGTATCCCTATATCTGAAGTGGTTCTCTTATAGACAGCCTATATATGGGTCTTCTTTTGTATCCATTCAGCCAGTGTATGCCTTCTGGTTGGAGCATTTAATTCATTTACATTTAAGGTAATTATTGATATGTATATTCCTGTTGCTGTTTTCTTAATTGTTTGGGGTTTGTTTTTGGAGGTCTTTTTTCTTCCTTCCTCTTTTTTTCTCTTGTGATTTGATGACTAACTTTAGTGTTGTGTTTGGGATTCCTTTTTCTTTTTTGGGTGTGTATCTATTATAGATTTTCTTTTTGCAGTTACCATGAGTTTTTGATATAGCAGTCTATAAAGAAGATTGTTTTAAGTTGCTTTTTTTTAAAATTTCAAATGTATTTCCAGTATCCTGCATCTGTGCTCCCCTCTTCTCACAAGAGCTCGTTTTGATATCATATTTGTGTTTGGATGATTTCCTACCTTTATTGTATGTTTGCCCCTACCAGTGGGCTTTTTTGTTCATAATTTTCTTGTTTCTAGTTGTGACCTTTTCTTTTCCACCTAGAGAATTTCCTTTAGCATTTTTTCCAGAGCTGGTCAGGTGGTGCTCAATTCTCTTAGCTTTTGCTTGTATGTAAAGCTTTTGATTTCTCTATTGAATCTGAATGAGAGCCTTGCTGGATTGAGTATTCCTGGTTGTAGATTCTTCCCTTTCATCATTTAAAATATATCCTGCCACTCCCTTCTGTCCTGCAGGGTTTTTGTTGAGAAATGAGCTGATCACCTTTTGGGAATCCAGTGTATATGATTTGTTGCTTTTCCCTTGTTGCTTTTAATATTTTTTTCTTTGTCTTTAATGTTTGTCAGTTTGATTACTCTGTGTCTCAGAGTGTTTCTCCTTGGATTTATCCTGCCTGGGACTCTCTGCACTTCCTGGACTTGGGTGACTATGTCCTTTCCCACATTAGAGAAGTTTTCAGTTATTATCTCTTCAAATATTTTCTTAGGTCCTTCTCGCTCCCTTCTCCTTATGGGACCCCTATAATGTGAATGTTGGCACATTTAATGTTTTCCCAGCTATCTCTTAGACTGTCCTTATTCTTTTTCATTCATTTTTCTTTATTCTGTTCCATGGCAATGATTTCCACCATTCTGTCTTCCAGCTCCCTTATCTGTTCTTCTGCCTCAGTTATTCTGATATTGATTCCTTCTAGTGTATTTTTCATTTCAATTATTGTATTGTTCATTTCTGTTTGCTTGTTTTTTCTTTCATCTAGGTCTTTGCTAAACATTTCTTGTATCTTCTTGGTCTGTGCCTCCATTTTTTTCAAGATCTTGGATCATTTTTACTATTATTACGCTGAATTCTTTTTCATTTAGATTGCCTGTCTCCACTTCACTTAGTTGTTCTTTGGGGTTTTATCTTGTTGCTTCATCTGGGACATATTTCTCTGCCCTCTTATTTTGTCTAACTTTCTTTGTTTGTGATCTCTGTTCCACAGGCTGCAGGGTTCTAGTTATTCTTACTTCTTCTGTCTGCTCCTGGTGGATGAGGCTGAGAGGCTTGTGCAGGCTTCCTGGTTGGTGGGACTGGGTCCTGCCCACTATTGTGTAGAGCTGGGTCTTATACTTCTGGTGGGCAGGGCCATGTCAGGAGGTGTGTTTATCAGGCAGCTGTGTGCTCAGGAAGACTTTAAGCAGCCTGTCTGCTGATGAGTGTGGCTGTGTTCTCACCCTGTTGGTGTTTTGGCCTGAGGCATCCTGACACAGGAGCCTACAGGTTATTTGATGGGGCCAGGTCTTGGTGGGAAAATGGCAGCCTCCAGGAGGGCTCACGCCAGTGAACACTCCCCAGAATTATTGTCAGCTGTGTCTTTGTCCTGGCAGTGAGACTTAACTACCTCTGTCTCTGCAGGAGATCCTCCAATACTAGCAGGTAGGTCTGGCTCAGTCTCTTATGAGGTCACTGCTTTTATTTCCTGGGTTCTGGTGCACACAATTCCTTGTGTACACCCTCCAGTACTGAAGTCTCTTTTACCCCCAGTCCACTGGAATTCCTGCGTTCTAACCCCACTGGCCTTCAAAGCCAGATTCTCTGGGGGCTCTTCCTCCGATTGCCAGAACCCCAGGCTGGGGAGCCTGACGTGGGGCTCAGAACTTTCACTCCTATGAGAGAATTTCTGTTGTATATTTATTTCCCAGTTTGTGGGTCACCTTCCCAGTGGGTATGGGATTTGATTTTATCACAGTTGTGCCCCTCCTACTATCTCGTTGTAGCTTCTTCTTTGTCTTTTGACGTAGGGTATCTTTTGTTGTAGGTTCCACCATTTTTGTGTTTACAGTTGTGACTTTGGTGTTTTTGTAAGAAGAGGTGAGCTCACGTCCTTCTACTCTGACATCTTGTTTCCATCAAGAATCAAATCTCATGATTTAAGTGATGAAACCAAAGCTCATGTTTATTTTTTGTCTATGTTTTCTTCTATAATTTTGAACAGTTTTGTATTTAAGATTGGCCTATGAATAATTGTCAGGGAATTTGGCATAAGTTGTAAAGTTTGTGTCTGCATTCATTTTAGGCCAAACTGTTTCCAATGGAATGTTCCTTAACTATTGTTAGAAATGTTATGGGATATAGTCTCCATTTTAGTTTGAAAATCCTAAGTGAGATTGATTCAGCAGTTTTGCCAGAAGGGAGTGCTGTCTATAGGGATCTGTTAGGTAGGCAGGGCCTACACTTCCAACTCTGCCCACAGAGAGGCCAAGTCCACCTCTCTGACTCACAGGGCATGCACGTTCCACCCACGGACTTGGCTCCTCGGGCAGCTGAAATGGGTTCTGTCTCCTCAGACACCACTACAGCTTCCATTCAGATGGTGCAAGTAAGCATCTATGCTGACAGGAGCTCAGTCTCCTTAGGACTTTCTGGGTTTTTGGCTTCAACACAACACAGGTCTGTACCATGCTGACAGGAATCTGGTTCTTCAAGGCCAAATGGGGCTTTGGCTTCATGACAAGGTGTGACTGTGTCCACACTGACAGGAATTTGGTTTCCTGAAAACCCAGGGGACACCTAGAGAAAAGATGAGGAAAAAGGAGTAGTGAGGTAAAGTGGGGAGAAGCTTATAAATGGAGCTGTAGAACAATACGTTAATTGTATGTTAGTATTGTAAACATATGTTGCATCCTTTTCCATTTCCACAAGTAATGTTTAAAGTTTCCAATTTCTTTGCATAGTTGCCAACATTTGTCATTTAAAATTTTCTTGAATATAACCATTTTAGCCTGTGTGAAATAGTTATGGTATAGTGGTTGTAATTTGCATTTTCATCCTATCTTTTAATCTGCTTGTTGACCATTTGCATGTCTTGTGTGGAGAAGGGTCTACATCAGTCATTTGTTCATATTTAAAATGGATTGTTTCTCTTGGTTAACAAGTTGTAAAAGTTCTTGAGATATACTTGATAAAGACTCATCAGATATGTACTTTGGAAGTATTTTCTTCCATTCTGTGGGCTGTCTTTCACTTTCTGAATTGCATCTTTTGATGCACAAAGTCTTTTCATTTTGAGGAAATCCAATTTATTTTTCTTGTTGTTGCTTGTGCTTTGCTGTCAGATCAAAGAAAACATTGCTAAATCCACGGTTATGAAGGTTTATTCTCATCTTTTTTTGGAGAGTTTACACAGTTGTCTCTTGATATTCGTGGGGGATTGGTTCCAGAGCATCCTGCAGACAGCAAAATTTGCAGAGTATCAAGTCCCTTACATAAAATGACATAGTATTTGCACATAACCTGGGCACATCTTCCTGTATACTTTAAGATATCTCTGGGTTACTTAAAAGAAATAATACAATACAAAAGATATGTAAATGTATATACAATGTAAATGCTATGTAAATATTTGCTGGCAAGTGGAAAATTCAAGTTTTTCCTTCTGAAAATTTTGGAAAATTTTTGTTAATATTTGTGATCTGGAGTTTGTTGAATCCATGGATGTGGTCACGTGGATACAAAGGACTGAGTGAAATTTTACTTTTTACATTTAAACCTCTTATGTATTTTGAAATACTTTTTGTATGTGGTATAAAGTAATGGTCCAATGTCATTCCTCTGCATGAGGATAGACAATTGCCTAGCATCATTTGCTAAAAACACCACTTTCTCCCAATTTAGTGCTGTTGACTGTTTTCTAAAATCTGTTCATCATAGATGTATGGGTTTACTTCTGGGATCTCTTCTCACTACCATTCACTTATTTGTAAATCTTCATGTTTGTATCACAGTGTTTTGTTTACTGCTGTTATATACTAACATTTGAAATTGGAAATGTAAACCTCCAATTTTGATTTTCTTTTTGAAAATTATTTTAACTCCTTGGTGTCTCTTGAAATTCCATATTCTGGGGTGTCCTATTCATCTCCCTTTCACATGAATGTACCCTTATTTGCTTATGCATTCATCTCATGAAGACCTCCTAATTCCTGTAAGGTTTAGACAGTATGACTAGAGCTTCCATGCATAATGGCATCCTTGTTTTCATTTGGATAGAGTTTTTCAAAGCAGTTGTGTGAATACTGAAGTTGTGATGGATGGATCTCAAGATGCAAGACTTCTTTGACTTTGGAAAATACTGCCAAACTCTATCTCAAGAAGGTATATTTGAGTTCCATCAGCAATGAGAGTAGCTCTGCTTCCCCATCCTCCAGTAATTGATATTGTCATTTTTGGAGGAGGTTAACAGTTCTAATAGGGGTGTACTGCTGTCTTGTTTTTTCAATTTATAAGTTCCTAATTATATGTGATATTGATCATATTTTTGTCCACTTATTATCTTTATATCTTCTTTGGACAGGTGTCTTTTAAGATCTTTGTCAATTTTAATGCACCTGTTATATACTTCTGTATGTAATCTGAGTAAAAATTCTTTATATTTTGCAAAGATTTTTTCCCCTCTGTTTGTTGCTTGCCTTTTTCTGAATAAGATATTTCATGGAGCAGAAATATTTTATTGGATAAAGTACATGTTATTAATTTTTTTTCCTTTTGTGTGTGGGATTTTCATGTTGTGTGTTAAAAGTCAAAGCTCATGATCTATGTCACCAGACCCATGGCCATATAGATTTTCTTCTATGTTTTCTTCTACAATTTGTAGGGTTTCATATTTTAAATTTGTTTATGGACAGTTTGGAGTGATTTTTGTTGTAAGCTATAAAGTTTGTGTCTACATTTATTTCATTGCATATGTTTTTTAATTGTTCTATAACTGTTTTTTTGAGAAGTCATGGGATATTTTCTTCCAACCATTTGAATTTCTAAAAGGTAGTGAATTCAGCAGGAATGCCAGCAGGAAAATAGGCCTCCACTGAATTATGATTGGGTGTGGCCAGCATTTCCCACATTGCCTGCAGACAGTAATAAGCCTGCATCTCTTACCAGTGCATTGCCTGACTGTTCTGTCCACAGACTTGGCTTTCTACACAGATGACAGGAGCTATGTCTCCTCAGGACTTGTCAGGGATTTGGCTTCCAGACAACTTGGGAATGCATGCACATTGAGAGGAGCTCGGTTTCCTCACAACCAGCTGGGAGATTCCACTGCAGGAGGAAAACTTTAAAAAGAATTTGGGAGAAGTCTTCTGTGCAAGGCTGACTGACAGGGGTCCATCTTCAGAAGACCGAGCAAATGAAGGGCTTGGAAAGCTGTGGGTTTTAGTTAGTTTTGTGTGTGGTGCAGATGGTGTCCAGTGTCCTTTTATGGCTTGTGAGGTTCCGTTTTCCAGGAAATTTATTGAGGGGAGTGTTCTTTCCCTGGTGTATGTCCTTGGCAGCTTTGCTATAAATTAACTGACCACAGATATGTGGGTTTATTCCTGGGCTCTCTTCCATTCCTCTAGCCTGTGTGCTTCTTTTTGTGTCATTTTTATGCTGTACCCTCTTTGTTTACTGTAGCTTCATAATATTGTTTAAGTTAGGGAGGTAGTTTCCTACCACTGCTGCTCTCCTTTCTCAGGGTTCTTTAAGATTCCATAGAAAAGTCAATCCTTTCTCAGGGTCCCTGTGGCCCTTCAGGATTCTTTAAGATTCCATAGAGAAGTCAATCCTTTCTCAGGGTCCCCGTGGCTCTTCAGGGTTCTTTAAGTTTCCATAGAGAATTCAAGATTGTTCAGTTTTGTGGTAAATGCCATTTTCACAGGAATTGCATTGAATGTGTATAATATTTTGGGTAGAATGGACATTTTACCACTACTAATTTTTTTTTTTTTTTGCGGTACATGGGCCTCTCACTGTTGTGGTCTCTCGCATTGTGGAGCACAGGCTCCGGATGCACAGGCTCAGCAGCCATGGCTTATAGGCCCAGCTGCTCCGTGGCATGTGGGATCTTCCCGGACCGGGGCATGAACCCGTGTCCCCTGCATCGGCAGGTGGACTCTCAACCACCGCACCACCAGGGAAGCCCACCACTACTAATTTTTTATATCCATGAGCACAGGATATCTTTCCATTTATTTTCACCTTCAATTTCTTCATGAATGTCAACATTTTCAGTGTGTGGGTCTTCCACAACTTGAGTGAAATGTATTCTTAGGTATTTGGTTCTTTTGATGTTATTGTAAATGGGGTTGTTTTCTTAATTTCTCTTTCTGACGTTTCATTATTAGTGTATAGGAACATATTAGTGCGTGGTTTTTGTCTCTTGATTTTGTATTTTGCAACTTTACTAGATTCATTTATTAGTTCTAACAGTTTTTTGGTGGCTTGATGTGGAAAACTGGAATTAGAAATCCCACTGTTTCTACCACATCCAGGTGATCCACATCAGTGAAGACATAGTGGCTACTTATATCTTTCCAGAGTGCCCCATAAAAATCTGTGATTTCATACAACAGGGAACTGCATCATCACTTTGGGTCAACAGGCTAAGCATAGGGCTCGGCCTCTGTAACAAAGCTTGATATCTTTTCTACTTTTCTGTCCCTATATTGACATTATTGTTATAAAAGCAATTTATTTTCTGGTCATTTCAAATGTATAGAAAAAATTTCAACAGCAGTACAAAGTACTCACATTTGCAACTTCACACAAAAAACTCCAGTAGGTTTTACACAAAATAGAAACACTCTTCCAGGGAATGAGCACATAACCTCTAAATGAGGAAATTATGGTTTCCACATTACAATCCTATCCACAGGGGCACTTCAACTTTCACCATCTGCCCCAACTCTAGGGAAGTGACTTTTTTCATTCTGATCCAGTTATTTTTTCTGTAACCATGACATACTTTCCCTCATGTTTACAACCGTGATGGATTGAAAGTGCACAGGATATGTAGTATCTTGCTGGACTTTTATGTATGGTAGCAGGTAGCAGTGCTTCATTCATTTTTAAAAATCTTGATGAAATGTACATAACATTTATGATTTAAACCATTGTAAGTGCACAGTTCTGTGGCATTAACTACACTCACATTTTTGCACCAATATCTTCATCATCTATGCTCAGAAATCTTCCATTTTCACCAGTGAAACTCTGTGGCCATTAGTCACTAATTTCCCTCAGCTCCTGGCAACCACATTCTAAATTCTGCCTTAGAAATTGACTTCTCTGGGGCTTCCCTGGTGGCTGAGTGGTTAAGAATCTGCCTGCCAATGCAGGGGACACGGGTTCGAGCCCTGGTCCAGAAAGACCCCACATGCTGTGGAGCAGCTGGGCCTATGTGCCACAACTACTGAGTCTGAGCTCTAGAGCCCGTGAGCCACAACTATTGAGCCCATACGCCACAACTGCTGAAGCCCACGTGCCTGGAGCCTATGCTCTGTGATGAGAAGTCATGGCAGTGAGAAGCCTGTGCACCACAATGAAGAGTAGCCCCCACTTGTTGCAACCAGAGAAAGCCCGCAGGCAGCAATAAAGACCAAACACAGCCAAACATAAACTAATTAATTAAAAAAAAGAAATTGACTTCTCTGGTTATGTTGTATAAGCGCAATCATATCATTGTGTGTGTGTGTGACAGGGCTATTTTACTTCACATAATGGCTTCAAGGTTCATACATGTTGTAGCATATGTCAGAGTTTCCTGAGATTTTAAGGCTGAATGACATTCCTTTGTGTGTATACCACATTTATTTTAGCCATTCTTCCATTGATAGACAATTGGGGCACTTCCGACTTTTGTGATTGTAGTTAATGCTGCTATAACTATGGGTATACCCATATCTCTTCCAGTTCTTGAATTCAATTTTTTGGGTAAATACCCTGTTGTGGAATTGGTAGATCATACATTAATTCTATGTTGAATTTTTTTGAGAACGGTCATACTGTTTTCCACAGAGACTGCATTATTTTACTTGATTCTTTTCATGGCAGAATAATATGGTGTGTTATGAATCAACCACCATATTATTTATCTCTTTACGCATTGGTGGACGTTTGCATTGTTTCTAATATTTGACTATTGTGAAGAGTGCTGGTATTAATAGACTTGAACACTTGTTTTCCATTCTGTTTGGTATTTATCTAGGTGTGAATTCGTTGAACCATATGGTTGTTGTATGTTTGTAGGGTAAATATAGGTTTCACGTTTTTCCATGTCTACCGGTAATGATTAAAGGTTCCAATGTCTCCTCATTGTTTCCAGGATTTGCTATTGTTAATTTTCTTCATTAAAACCATCGTAGAGTGTATAAAGGACTTATTGCATTGTGGTTTTAATATGCATTTCCATTGTATCTTTTCACCTCCTTCTTGACCATTTTTCATATATTGTGTGGAGAAGGGTCAATTTAATTCCTTCGTCCATATTTAAAATGAGTTGTTTGTTTTGTTGATGAGTTTGTAAAAGTTCTTGATATACAATGGATAAAGTCTCACCAGATAACATAGTGTGGAATTATTGTCTTCCATTCTGTGAGCCCTCTTTCACTTTCTGAATTGCCTCTTTTGAAGCACACAGGCTTATTTTGAGGAAATTCAAACTATTTTTCATGTGTTGCTTGTGCTTAGATGTCAGATCTAAGAAACACCATTGCTAATTACAAGGTTATGAAGGGTTACCCTAATGTTTTCTTGGAGATTTTACACTGCCATCCCTTGGTATCCATCAGGAATTGGTGCCAGGACAGCCGGCGATTATCAAAACCTGAAGATGTTCAAGTCTTTTATATAAAATGGTATAGAATTTGCAAATAACCTAGCACATCTTTCTGTATGCATTTAATTATCTGTAGATTACTTTTAAGAACTAATACAATATAAATGCTATATAAATATTATAAACACAATGTATATGCTATGTAAATAGTTCCTATACTGTGGCAAATTCAAGTTTTCTTTTTCTTTTGAAACTTTTTGAATTTTCTAGTATTTCTGATTTGGAGTTGGTTTAATCCATGGTTGTGCAACCCACGGATACAAGGGGCTGAGTGAAATTTTACTTTTTACTTAAAGTCTTTTATGTATTTTGTGATCCTCTTTGTATTTTGTATGAGGTAATGGTCTAATTTCATTTCTCTGCATGTGGATGCCAATTGACTAGCACCATTTGTTGAAAACATCATTTTCTCCCAATTTCATGCTGTTGACTGTTGCCTAAAATTATTTCATGCTAGACAGATGGGTTTATTTCTGGGATCTCCATTCAATTTTATTCATCTCTATGTATAACTTCATGCCAGCATGACTGTATTTTATTTCCTGATGCTGTGTACTAACATTTGAAATCGGGAAGTGTAAGCCTCCCTCTTTGATTTTCTTTGTCAAAATTCTTTTAGCTCTTAGGGGTCTCTAGAAATTCTGTGATTTGGGGTGTCCTCTTCTACAACCTTTCACATGGATGTACCCCAATTTGCTTTGCATTCGTCTTCTGAAGTTATCCTGATTCTTGTAAGGTTTAGGCATTATGAGAATAGCTTCCGTGCCTAGTACCATCCTTGGTTTTGTTTAGATATAGTTTTTCGAAAGAACTCTGTGAATACTGGAGGTGTGATGGATGGATCTCAGGGGTGAGACTTGTTTGGCTTTGAACAATCCTGCCAAAGTATCTCAAGAGGCCCTGTATGTGTTCCATCAGCAAGGAGAGTTGCTTTGGTTCCCCATACTCCAGTAATCAGTATTGTCATTTCAGGAGGAGGTTAGCAGTTTTCATAGGTGTGTAGTGCTGTCTTATTGGGTTAATTTGTAATTCCCTAATGGTATTTGATGTTGATTGTATTTCTGTCTACTTATTTATTATCTGTATATCTTCTTTGGCCAGGTGTCTGTTCAGATCCTTACCCATTTTTTTTTAAACATCTTTATTGGGGTATAATTGCTTTACAATGGTGTGTTAGTTTCTGCTTTATAACAAAGTGAATCAGCTATACATATACATATGTTCCCATATGTCTTCCCTCTTGCATCTCCCTCCCTCCCACTCTCCCCATCCCACCCCTCCACGCTGTCACAAAGCACCGAGCTAATATCCCTGTGCCTTGCGGCTGCTTCCCCCCAGCTATCTACCTTACTACGTTTGTTAGTGTGTATATGTCCATGACTCTCTCTCGCCCTGTCAAAACTCACTCTTCCCCCTCCCCATATCCTCAAGTCCGTTCTCCAGTAGGTCTGCGTCTTTATTCCAGTATTACCCCTAGGTTCTTCATGACATTTTTTTCCCCCATAAATTCCATATATATGTGTTAGCATACGGTATTTGTCTTTTTCTTTCTGACTTACTTCACTCTGTGTGACAGACTCTAGGTCTATCCATCTCATTACAAATAGCTCAATTTCATTTCTTTTTAAGGCTGAGTAATATTCCATTGTGTATATGTGCCACATCTTCTTTATCCATTCATCCGATGATGGGCGCTTAGGTTGTTTCCATCTCCGGGCTATTGTAAATAGAGCTGCAATGAACATTTTGGTACATGACTCTTTTTGAATTTTGGTTTTCTCAGGGTATATGCCCAGTAGTGGGATTGCTGGGTCATATGGTAATTCTATTTGTAGTTTTTTAAGGAACCTCCATACTGTTCTCCATAGTGGCTGAACCAATTCACATTCCCACCAGCAGTGCAAGAGTGTCCCCTTTTCTCCACACCCTCTCCAGCATTTATTGTTTCTAGATTTTTTGATGATGGCCATTCTGACTGGTGTGAGATGATATCTCATTGTAGTTTTGATTTGCATTTCTCTAATGATTAATGATGTTGAGCATTCTTTCATGTGTTTGTTGGCATTCTGTATATCTTCTTTGGAGAAATGTCTGTTTAGGTCTTCTGCCCATTTTTGGATGGGGTTGTTTGTTTTTTTGTTATTGAGCTGCATGAGCTGCTTGTAAATTTTGGAGATTAATCCTTTGTCAGTTGCTTCATTTGCAAATGTTTTCTCCCATTCTGAGGGTTGTCTTTTGGTCTTGATTATGGTTTCCTTTGCTGTGCAAAAGCTTTGAAGTTTCATTAGGTCCCATTTGTTTATTTTTGTTTTTATCTCCATTACTCTAGGAGGTGGGTCAGAAAGGATCTTGCTGTGATTTATGTCATAGAGTGTTCTTCCTATGTTTTCCTCTAAGAGTTTGATAGTTTCTGGCCTTACATTTAGGTCTTTAATCCATTTTGAGCTTATTTTTGTGTATGGTGTTAGGGAGTGATCTAATCTCATACTTTTACATGTACCTGTCCAGTTTTCCCAGCACCATTTATTGAAGAGGCTGTCCTTTCTCCACTGTACATTCCTGCCTCCTTTATCAAAGATAAGGTGTCCATATGTGCGTGGGTTTATCTCTGGGCTTTCTATCCTGTTCCACTGATCTATCTTTCTGTTTTTGTGCCAGTACCATACTGTCTTGATTACTGTTGCTTTGTAGTATAGTCTGAAGTCAGGGAGCCTGATTCCTCCAGCTCCTTTTTTCGTTCTCAAGATTGCTTTGGCTATTCGGGGTCTTTTGTGTTTCCATACAAATTGCGAAATTTTTTGTTCTAGTTCTGTGAAAAATGTCAGTGGTAGTTTGATAGGGATTGCATTGAATCTGTAGATTGCTTTGGGTAGTAGAGTCATTTTCACAATGTTGATTCTTCCCATCCAAGAACATGGTATATCTCTCCATCTATTTGTATCATCTTTAATTTCTTTCATCAGTGTCTTATAATTTTCTGTATACAGGTCTTTCGTATCCTTAGGTAGGTTTATTCCTAGATATTTTATTCTTTTTGTTGCAATGGTAAATGGGAGTGTTTTCTTGATTTCACTTTCAGACTTTTCATCATTAGTATATAGGAATGCCAGAGATTTCTGTGCATTAATTTTGTATCCTGCTACTTTACCAAATTCATTGATTAGCTCTAGTAGTTTTCTTGTAGCATCTTTAGGATTCTCTATGTATAATATCATGTCATCTGCAAACAGTGACAGCTTTACTTCTTCTTTTCCGATTTGGATTCCTTTTATTTCCTTTTCTTCTCTGATTGCTGTGGCTAAAACTTCCAAAACTATGTTGAATAAGAGTGGTGAGAGTGGGCAACCTTGTCTTGTTCCTGATCTTAGTGGAAATGCTTTCAGTTTTTCACCATTGAGGATGATGTTTGCTGTGGGCTTGTCATATATGGCCTTTATTACGTTGAGGAAAGTTTCCTCTATGCCTACTTTCTGGAGGGTTTTTATCATAAATGGGTGTTGAATTTTGTCGAAAGCTTTCTCTGCATCTATTGAGATGATCATATGGTTTTTCTCCTTCAATTTGTTAATATGGTTTATCACATTGATAGATTTGCGTATATTGAAGAATCCTTGCATTCCTGGAATAAACCCCACTTGATCATGGTGTATGATCCTTTTAATGTGCTGTTGGATTCTGTTTGCTAGTATTTTGTTGAGGATTTTTGCATCTATGTTCATCAGTGATATTGGCCTGTAGTTTTCTTTCTTTGTGACATCCTCGTCTGGTTTTGGTATCAAGGTGATGGTGGCCTCATAGAAGGAATTTGGGAGTGTTCCTCCCTCTGCTATATTTTGGAAGAGTTCGAGAAGGATAGGTGTTAGCTCTTCTCTAAACGTTTGATAGAATTCACCTGTGAAGCCGTCTGGTCCTGGGCTTTTGTTTGTTAGAAGATTTTTAATCACAGTTTCAATTTCAGTGCTTGTGATTGGTCTGTTCATATTTTCTATTTCTTCCTGATTCAGTCTTGGCAGGTTGTGCATTTCTAAGAATTTGTCCATTTCTTCCAGATTGTCCATTTTATTGGCATAGAGTTGCTTGTAGTAATCTCTCATGATTTTTTTTATTTCTGCAGTGTCAGTTGTTATTTCTCCTTTCTCATTTCTAATTCTATTGATTTGAGTCTTCTCCCTTTTTTTCTTGATGAGTCTGGCTAGTGGTTTATCTATTTTGTTTATCTTCTCAAAGAACCAGCTTTTAGTTTTATTGATCTTTGCTATCGTTTCCTTCATTTCTTTTTCATTTATTTCTGATCTGATTTTTATGATTTCTTTCCTTCTGCTAGCTTTGGGGCTTTTTTGTTCTTCTTTCTCTAATTGCTTGAGGTGCAAGGTTAGGTTGTTTATTCGAGATGTTTCCTGCTTCTTAAGGTGGGCTTGTATTGCTATAAACTTCCCCCTTAGAACTGCTTTTGCTGCATCCCATAGGTTTTGGGTCGTTGTGTCTCCATTGTCATTTGTTTCTAGGTATTTTTTTTATATCCTCTTTGATTTCTTCAGTGATCACTTCATTATTAAGTAGTGTATTGTTTAGCCTCCATGTGTTTGTATATTTTACAGATCTTTTCCTGTAATTGATATCTAGTCTCATGGCGTTGTGGTCAGAAAAGAAACTTGATACAATTTCAATTTTCTTAAATTTACCAAGGCTTGATTTGTGACCCAAGATATGATCTATCCTGGAGAATGTTCCATGAGCACTTGAGAAAAATGTGTATTCTGTTGTTTTTGGATGGAGTGTCCTATAAATATCAATTAAGTCCATCTTGTTTAATGTATCATTTAAAGCTTGTGTTTCCTTATTTATTTTCATTTTGGATGATCTGTCCATGGGTGAAAGTGGGGTGTTAAAGTCCCCTACTATGAATGTGTTACTGTCAATTTCCCCTTTTATGGCTGTTAGTATTTGCCTTATGTATTGAGGTGCTCCTATGTTGGGTGCATAAATATTTACAATTGTTATATCTTCTTGGATCGATCCCTTGATCATTATGTAGTGTCCTTCTTTATCCCTTTTAATAGTCCTTATTTTAAAGTCTATTTTGTCTGATATGAGAATTGCTACTCCAGCTTTCTTTTGGTTTCCATTTGCATGGAATATCTTTTTCCATCCCCTTACTTTCAGTCTGTATGTGTCTCTAGGTCTGAGGTGGGTCTCTTGTAGACAGCATATATAAGGGTCTTGTTTTTGTATCCATTCAGCCAATCTGTGTCTTTTGGTGGGAGCATTTAGTCCATTTACATTTAAGGTAATTATCGATATGTATGTTCCTATTCCCATTTTCTATATTGTTTTGGGTTCGTTATTATAGGTCGTTTCCTTCTTTTGCATTTCTTATCTAGAGAAGTTCCTTTAGCATTTGTTGTAAAGCTGGTTTGGTGGTGCTGAACTCTCTCAGCTTTTGCTTGTCTGTAAAGGTTTTAATTTCTCCATCAAATCTGAATGAGATCCTTGCTGGGTAGAGTAGTCTTGGTTGCAGGTTTTTCTCCTTCATCACTTTCAGTATGTCCTGCCACTCCCTTCTGGCTTGTAGGGTTTCTGCTGAGAGATCAGCTGTTAACCTTATGGGGATTCCCTTGTGTGTTATTTGTTGTTTTTCCCTTGCTGCTTTTAATATGCTTTCTTTGTATTTACTTTTTGATAGTTTGATTAATATGTGTCTTGGCGTATTTCTCCTTGTATTTATCCTGTATGGGACTCTCTGTGCTTCCTGGACTTGATTAACTATTTCCTTTCCCATATTAGGGAAGTTTTCAACTATAATCTCTTCAAATATTTTCTCAGTCCCTTTCTTTTTTTCTTCTTCTTCTGGAACCCCTATAATTCGAATGTTGGTGCATTTAATGTTGTCCCAGAGGTCTCTGAGACTGTCCTCAGTTCTTTTCATTCTTTTTTCTTTATTCTGCTCTGCAGTAGTTATTTCTGCTACTTTATCTTCCTGGTCACTTATCCGTTCTTCTGCCTCAGTTATTCTGCTATTGATCCTATCTAGAGTACTTTTAATTTCATTTATTGCGTTGTTCATCGTTGCTTGTTTCATCTTTAGTTCTTGTAGGTCCTTGTTAACTGTTTCTTGCATTTTGTCCATTCTACTTCCAAGATTTCGGATCATCCTTACTATCATTATTCTGAATTCTTTTTCAGGTAGATTGCCTATTTCCTCTTCATTTGTTAGGTCTGGTGGGTTTTTATCTTGTTCCTTCATCTGCTGTGTGTTTTTCTGTCTTCTCATTTTGCTTATCTTACTGTGTTTGGGGTCTCCTTTTTGCAGGCTGCACGTTCATAGTTCCCGTTGTTTTTGGTCTGTCTCCAGTGGCTAAGGTTGTTTCAGCGGGTTGTGTAGGCTTCCTGGTGGAGGGGACTAGTGCCTGTGTTGTGCTGGATGAGGCTGGATCTTGTCTCTCTAGTGGGCAGGTTCACGTCTGGTGGTGTGTTTTGGGGTGTCTGTGGCCTTGTTATGATTTTAGGCAGCCTCTCTGCTAATGGGTGGGGTTGTGTTCCTGTTTTGCTAGTTGTTTGGCATAGGTTGTCCAGCACTGTGGCTTGCTGGTCGTTGAGTGAAGCTGGGTGCTGGTGTTAAGATGGAGGTCTCTAGGAGATTTCCACCGTTTAATATTAACACATTGGATTATTTTAATGCTTCGTGCTGCTGACACTCCCATGCTGGAACTGGGGCACACAGATTGAGCCAGTGGAGAATCACTCAATAGAGAGTGTACGAGGCACATGTGTTGGAAAAGATTTTTGAAAGAAGCAGTGGAAGGGATCATCTGCCATGACGTTACGATGCCACAGGCATTTGGGTTTTCAGTTCATTTGTGCATCACTTTAGTTGTAACTTGGCTTATATTTTGAGAGGTGAGTGCGTGTAGTGTGTAGCCGTGGACAGATAATGAGTGAGTGAGAGAGAGTGAGAGAGACAGAGACAGAGAGAGAGAGAGAGAGAGAGAGAGAGAGAGAGAGTGAGATGGAGAGATTATTTGCCTGCATAATACATTGGGCACAGTTGTTACTATGAACCCTGGTAATGAAAATGTTAGCATAATTCTGTCCTCGTGTGCAAAGGCAATGCCCTCGAGGAAACCTTTCATACCATGCACCCAGAAAGCAAGTGAAGGTTGTCACTGCGAGACTGTTTTCGTGATTCCACTAGGGTGTGTTTGTGGCTACTAGCTACGGGAGTAGACAGGGGTATCTGGACCACATTCCATGCTGTCCCAGGTCAAGGGAGGGATTTCACCTCTCCGAGGAAACGTGGGAGAAATCAAAGTGACCAAAACACAACCAAGAACTTGAAGTGAGTGCCAAGATTTATTGATTGGATCAATGGAAAGTCACATACAACGGGGAAATCCAGTTCAGCATTGGGTCCTCCTCGTTCTCATTGGAAGGTTTGAATTCCTTGAGGCTTCAGAGAGGGTGTCCCTCCTGGTGTGCAAGCTTTGTGACGGTCTGTGTGGAGCATGGCATCCCTCCTGGCCACAACGCAGTTGCTGTCAACAGTCAACTTGCCTTGTTCTCCCTGCCAGACACTCTCATGAGCGTTGCTTGTTCCTTCTTCTTTCTCTCCCCCATGGCTCTGCCTCCCAGGAAAGGAGGCTTGAAAGGGGCACGGGGGAAGGCCTTCCTTTCTCCCCCTAAACCTGTGACACTGGGGAGCCTGGCAGTATGTCAAGCAGGGCCTTGAATTCTTCCTCGCTGAGGGGGGCTTCCAGGGTTGCTGCAAGTTCCTCTTCCTCTGTGTCCACATTGAGAAAAGGGCCGGACGTGTCCAGAATGTCCACGTCTGACAACAGTTCGTCCAGGAAGCTTGAGGAGCCTGGAAAGGCTGAATACTGGGGCTGTTGATCCAGCTGGGGAGATGTCTCTTCACCTGAGCTTGCCTGCTGCTGCCAGAAGTGTGTCTCTGATGGTGCAGGTGGCCAGATGTACCCCTGGGCAGGCTGCCCACAGGTGATGAGAGCATGTGACACTTCGCCCCACGGAACCGTGGCCTGAAGAGGCTGCGGGTTCTGGCATCTCTGAAGGGCTGCCAGGCTGGGCTGGGGCATGATGAACATCAACGGCTGGCCCACACAGAACCCATAGGAAGTCTCTGGCACAAGAAAGGAGGGGGAGAAAACAGGAGTGGCTGCAGCAAAGCATTTCATGCTATCAGGTGCATGAGAGGGAGGATAACGGTGAGAGCTTCTATGGACAGTGGGCCGGGGACTTTGGTCCGACAGGGCAGTCACGGCTGATGTGGCATCAGGGCCTTTGGCTAAGGCATTCACAGGCCCACTAGCGCTCTGCTTTGGGTGCCGAGCTCTTCGGTTCTGGAACCATATCTAGGGAGACATATGGGGTGACAGGAACATTAGCAGCGTGACAATCCAGATCGACTTGCTGTCGCCTCATCCCCAGCCCGCCGCGTCCCGCCCCACCCTGCCCTGCCCTGACCTGACCTGCCCTCCAATCTGTCAGGCCCATGGCAAGTATTGGTGGGCCTCATCTAAGGGCCATTTTACCTAGATCTTACACCTTGGCTCTTGAAAATGTGGGAGGACGTCAGGGCAACACGACTCACACCACTCTCCGCTCCCTTCCCCACCCCTAGATTTGAGGAGAGCCGGCATTGACCAGCTACAAACTCAGGCCCCTCCCTGGCTGCCCAGGACTTCCATTGCCCTCTCCTCTTCTGGAAACGGATGCCTTCAGATCAGCCCCCGTAGCGTATTCCTAAGATGAAGGGAACGTCCTCCCAATCCCCCGTCTCCAAGCCTACATATATCCAGCAACAACGCGTCGCAAGGTTTAACACTCCTTTCTCGTGGGAAAAGCCAAGTTCAACCCACTGGTGGAGAACTTACCTGGATTCGAGGTTCGGGAATTCCTGTCTGGTGAGCCAATTCTTCCCTGGCAGCAATAGATGGAAATCGATCCCTCTCAAAGGCTTGCACAAGAACCCTTGTTTGAGAAGGAGAGATGAAAGTCCTCTTTCGCCTGGCCTGTCTTCCCATGCTTCCTAAAGAAAAACACACAGAGAAGAGAGGACATTCAGGCCAATTTCAACACATTCATAGCAGATCCAGTGTGTGGTATGTAGGAAGCAGTATGTCATAGATCAAGATTGATACATCGATACACCTGATTCAGTGCTATGTGAAAACGCCCCATGTGATGGAAGAAGGCATTTCTGCACATCGGGCATTTTCCGGACCCAAAGATTCCAAGCCTTCCTGGGCATACATCTCCCCACCCTCTAAGAGGGGCATGATGCTCCTGGGTGGAACAGGAATGGGGCAAGCACCCAAGATATCATTGTTTCCTGTCTGAAGCGTTCTTGGCCTCCCATGGTCATCCACGTTCATAGACGATTCTGTCTCAAGGAGATGCTCTGGGGAAATGCTTATGGAATGCCGGGTACTTACCTCGAGTCGAAGCCTCAGGTGGTGGGGGCCGCAGCGGCTGTGACTGCCCTCCTTTGAAGGCATTCTCCGACAGCAATCGGCTCTGCTTTAGGCGTCTTCTTCGTTGGTTTTGAAACCAAACCTGGGTACAAAGAAAGAAAGCCTTGTCTTTCAATGCTTATGCACGTACTTCCAAGATCTATTGCAGGGATGCACCATAGAACAAACGCACAAACACACCAGCCAGCCGGCCGGCTGGCCAGCCGGCCAGCAACAAGCCGACTGATGGAGACCCAGTATGGCCCGTCTGCTCCCAGTGGAAATATTTACGATTCAAAGGGACTGAAGTCTCACTAGCATGTAGAATGTAGACTCCGGCTTTTACCTCTGAAGAAGTGCACCAGATTCCAGAATACACAATCTGTGTCTGTGAAAATAATCTTTCCTCTTCGAGTCACCTTACTGGTGTCCAGAGTAATGCTTTGTGACACAGGAGGAGACAATGCTTGCTTTCCCACAGTCAGAATGGGATGGATAGCTAACTCTCTCTGTCTCTCTCTCCCGCCCCAGCCGTTCTCATCAAAACTACCATTTTCTCTGTGGGTCTTTTGGTCTCTGTCTACGATTCTCCGCATCTACCTGTTGACGTCTGTCTCTGTTGCGACCCCCCCGGCTGCCCAAGTGACTGCCTGCTTGCCTTCCCCTCTCTCTGTCTCTGTCCCAGGCTCTCAGGCTCAATCTCCTTTCCCTCATTTGGTCTCTTTGCCTCCCCTTTGGCATAGTCCATGCCCGATTCATGTTTCCCTGTCTCTCTTACGTCCCCACAGGCAGTACTGTCTCATAACATGCAATCGTATCCATTAGCAGGTGCCCCCATGAAAACCACTCTTCTCATGCTGCCTGGGAACTACTCACTGACAGTTACTTCTCAGGGACTACATGCCTCCATCACTTTTAGGTCAGGAGGCTCTTATGTACCCGCTCTCCATCTTCAGAATATGTGTCCTTGTCTTCAACAGTGAAGCATTGTGCATGTTACCTCATTCCCCGAGGCCGAACTGCAGTGTGGACCTGTGCTTGTGTTCGTGTGTGTGTGCATGTTTTTAGATATTTCTGATGGTGGTGTGTGGAAAATTGGACACCCTGAGAAAAAGTGTTCGTAGGGAAAGTCAATCAGTCTTTGGCGACGTTTTGTAAGGTCGCAGGCACGCTGTTCCTAACTTTGGTGACTCCTCTCCAAGCTGCCCAGAGAGGGAAGTCTGCAGCACAGCCAGTTCCTCGGAGGCCAGCCATCAAGGAAACACCTCCTTGACACCACCAGGCTTTCCTGCTTCCTTGGCCCTTCACCCTTTATACTTGACCACACATTTGAATGGACCTCTCGCCACACAGCTCAGTCTGGCCATGTTTTCTAAAGGGAGCCACCTTCCTTGCCAAGATTTGAGTCACTTCTGTCTGGAGCAGCCCGAAGAGGAAAGCCCTAGAGCAAGGACTCCAATTGCAGTAGGGCGACTTGCGTCTGGACATGGACCCCGAGAGGGAAAATGGATCGAGAGGCTCGGTTGTACCTGAATTCTGCTTTCTGGAATGTCCAGTTCTCGTGCCAGCCATTCTCTGGTCGTTATCCCGGGATAGGGGTTCTGTTGAAAGAGTGCTTGCAGGGTGTCCTTCTGACTCAGACTCAGAACAAGCCTCCTCCTTCGCGATGGTCTTGAGAGATGGCCTGTGGGAGAGAAAAGGGGGAATGTGTCAGGGGAGAATCCATGGAGGTGCAAACAAATGGTGCCGGCACAGCGCTGGTCCTTGTGCCATGAGAAAAATCTCTAAGCCAGGGGTAGACTCTGCATTTGGAACAACCGTGGATACACCCCAAAGGCCATGCTGATTGGAACACTGGGGGCTAAAGCGATGCTGAGGTCAAGGCTATGGGGATCACCTCGCCATTCGCCAAGGATCCAGAGGATGCAATGCAAACAGAAGGGGAATCCCCTAGGAAAACCGGCTAACGTGACCAAAACGGGTGGAAGCATTTTCTACCTGTGGAGGCCTGGGACAGTCTTGATGGCTTCTACCAGATTTACCTCTAACTCTATGCTAACGATAGGAACCTGGCTTCTGAACTATCATTCGCACAACTTATCTGCACTTTCACTATTGGAAAGGAAAGTAGACGAAAGCCAAATGAAGCCAGACAAACACACAATCCAACCCCCAACACAGAACACACCAGAGGATTGTTTAGAAAACCTATTTCTTTGAGTTATGACCAACGTGCTGCCCTGTCTGATGGCGCCAACCCACCCGCACACCCACAACAGCCCGCTACTCCTCAGAAGATGAGCTTCCCTTTTAGTCACCGAGGTCATGGTGACTTGCCCCTTGTGCGTACTATTCTTTCAGTTGGGCAGTTTGAAGGGCTGCCCCCCACCCCTTTCCTATTTGAGGTTGCGTATTTCTTGTAGCAAGGGAATGGATGGGTGTTTGTTTCCTGCATTCTAAGGGGGGAGCCGTGTTTGATGGCCAGGGAGGGTGTGGTTTCAGGCACGTCCGGCACACCCTTGAGATCTTGAGTTTCCTGAAATCTCTCCAACTCTAGGTCAATGCCAACCCTTCTGCAAGGATTACCTGCCCTAGCAGCTGGCAGCTGGTGACGTAGGGTCGTCTCCAGATCTCCCTCTGGAAGGATGCAAGAAAAGGCAATGGTTTCGGATCCCCAACGGAGACTCCCTTTAAAAGCGCCCTTCCTTCATGCCAGCTCCAAAGAAAATATTTGTAAAGCACTGAAGAAACGAACTTGTCACACTGCAGATTTTGGCTTTCCAGAGACTCCTGCAGTGCCTACCTTGCAGTCTAATGAAAGACAGTTCGAGTGCTCCTGGAATCTCTGTTTCCCAGGCTCTAAGCTTTCAGTTGTTCTCAAAGAAAATCTCTCTTTGTCTCCTAATCTTAATGCATAGTGGATGTGGACTATTTCCTTGGACACCGTGGACGTTAACCAGTTCAAATGGAACACGCAACATAACAGAGCAAATCCGTAACAACAGCAAGAATAGAACATGTGAAACAAATTCAAAATCCCAAACACTGTCAACTGGAAAAGAGTGTCAGTTTAGTTGGGAACGTTATCATATACTCGTGTTCCGTTCACTGCAACCACAGGCTGGGATTTTTAGTAGAGAAGCCATTGTCAGACAACAGGGCTACCAACTACCATGTGGATTTCAAGAAGGAAAACAAGTGAAGCAGCAAACCAGAAATATGTACGTGAAATGCACAAACCAAGGTGCAACCTTTTGCCCAAGTGATTCCAGAAACATGTCCGAGCATATCAGTCCATGCCATTTGGTGTTCATTGGGAAACTTCAATCTTCGTGGTGATCCACCTTGGGGTGGGGAGGTGCATGAGTGTATTTGGATGACCCAAGTGCAGAGCCCAGATACTGAGGGCAACGTACCTCTGGAGGTGCTGTATGTGCCGGATGAGCTGGACGAATCCATGGTGGAAGACCCAAAGGAATGGCACGGAAACTGCTGACCAACTGTTCAGTTCTCAGAAGCTCAGGGTTTATAATGGATGAGGATGCCACGCCCCTATTTATGTAAATAGCCACAGATGGTGCGGAACCCTTCCTTGCCAATTGAGAACCTGGAAGGAATCCCGTGAGGCAAGTGGGCGTTGGAATGGAAGGCCTGTTCGGAGGCTCCCTGGTCCCTTTGAAGCTGCCGCCCTCGTCATCCTTTTCCAGAATGCTTGGGGTCCAGTGCTCTCTCCTTTTCACACCTTTCCACATTCCAAACATACTTTCTGTCTCCGTGGAATTCCCCACCTCTGAGTCCTTCACGCTTAAGTGTGTCACTGTACTTTCCCAAATGGAGAGAGAACCTAGAGCCTAGTTTGCATCGAGTACGTTTCCCACTTCCCTCATCACCATCAGGACATCATTGCCTCACACTCCTAAAGCATTTCCTTGGCGGGGGTTTGAGTTCCTGATAATTCACCTACTAAGCTTGAGTGCTTATCTAGCATCTACCCAGGGTCCTCAGCAGTTTGGGACTTTTTCAGAGGTACCCTGAAACCCACACCCTTGCTCACATGCCATGGAGAGACCAGAGAAAGGGGCATGCCACACGTGTATGTTTCACAAGAAAAGGAACTTATTTTCAGTGCTTATCCTTGGCGTACAAAACACAGTGTCGGTTTCACATTCAGTGGTCAAGTGACATCTGTACCGAGAAGAAGAATAAGAAGAAGAAGGAGAAGGAGAAGAGGAAGGGGAAGGCGAACGGGAAGGAGAGGGATATGTAGCACGTTACATGATGGATGATGACACAGCTGAGTTTGAAACGAAAGCTTTGGATTCCAAGTGCAGCCATGTCAACATTTTCGGTGCATTTGGGCTGCAGAGAATAGAAAAATTAAAAACGAAGCAACAAGAAAACCCCACCCAGAAATAGACAACCATGCCAAATGTGTTCTTTTGCCACCATGGTTCTTTTGCCACCACGGGGATTAACATGAGGATAGTGAGCTTATTCAGAAACAGTTGGCAATCAGAGTAATTACACCAGCCATTCGTTAAAATGTGGCTGGTGTGTGTGTGTGTGTGTGTGTGTGTGTAGGGGTGTTTGTGTGATCTGTGTGTTTGATTTTCTGCACCCACTAAGGACGGTTGTCAGGTGGTACCCGTGGACGGATGTCACCGGGACCAGTAGGTGTCTGAAAGTCCCAGGAGGCCCAGGAGGATGTCCTGAGGAGGTGTATGTTCTGGTCCCTTGTCCTGAAGTGCCAGAGATCAGAGGGAGGCACGACCATCTTGTTGGATCAGGGTGGGTTTTCCCGAGTAGTTGGAAGTTTTGGCTGAGAAAATTAATCACTGAAACATGGGATTTGCTGGCTTCTCCCAGAAAGCACTGCCTGCCAGACCTGGATCACCTCTCTCCAGGACAATCCAGGTGGGATAAGCTTGCTTGGGAGAGCAGAAGCTGTGATGTGCACGGCAGCCAGGGAACACTGAGAGGCCACAGGTGTGTTTATGCACAGTCCACCGCTGGCCTCCCTGTGGAGGTATCGCTGCCTGTCCCTGGGCTCCGAGGTTTCTCTGGAGCGGCCAGCATTGGACAACGAAGATAGTAAAGCCACAGCTCCTAGCTCTAGCTAGAGTCTGTGCAAGTCCTTCCACCCAGAAGCATCTCAGTGTTTCCCAGCACACTGTGACCCAGTGTCCCTCCCACCCTCTTGAAAGCATCAACTCTTCCATAAGCTGTCTCTTTCCACATCTCTAATCCTACTTGTCCTGAGGCAACCATGGCCAGATTCTTTCCCCAGAAGGCCTATGCCACCTGTGTGGCCCTTGAAACTGATGTTCCTTTTGTGCCCAATGGAAAGAAGGACAGAGACAGAGAGACAGAGAGAAAGTGAAAGAGAAAGAGAGAGAGAAACTGAGGGAGAGAGAGAGAGGGAGAGAGAGCGAGAGAGCACTGTACATTGCTCTAGAGCTCTGGGGAAATCGGAGCCTAAGACACGGGTGTGCCTGGGAAGGAGTTGAGGACTAGATGTTTCTGCAGAGATATGCACACAATAGAGCTAGAGACCCGGATGCAGTTTTATCTAGAGACTCAGATACACTGTTGTTTACACATTGGATTATTTTTGTTTTTAACATCTTTATTGGGGTATAATTGCTTTACAATGGTGTGTTAGTTTCTGCTTTATAACAAAGTGAATCAGCTATACATATACATATGCTCCCATGTGTCTTCCCTCTTGCGTCTCCCTCCCTCCCACTCTCCCCATCCCACCCCTCCAGGCTGTCCCAAAGCCCCGAGCTAAAATCCCTGTGCCTTGCGGCTGCTTCCCCCTAGCTATCTACCTTACTACGTTTGTTAGTGTGTATATGTCCATGACTCTCTCTCGCCCTGTCAAAACTCACCCTTCCCCCTCCCCATATCCTCAAGTCCGTTCTCCAGTAGGTCTGGGCCTCTATTCCTGTCTTATTCCTAGGTTCTTCATGACATTTTTTCCCCTTAAATTCCATATATATATGTTAGCATACGGTATTTGTGTTTTTCTTTCTGACTTACTTCACTCTGTATGACAGACTCTAGGTCTATCCATCTCATTACAAATAACTCAATTTCATTTCTTTTTAAGGCTGAGTACTATTCCATTGTGTATATGTGCCACATCTTCTTTATCCATTCGTCCGATGATGGGCGCTTAGGTTGTTTCCATCTCCGGGCTATTGTAAATAGAGCTGCAATGAACATTTTGGTACATGACTCTTTTTGAATTTTGGTTTTCTCAGGGTATATGCCCAGTAGTGGGATTGCTGGGTCATATGGTAATGCTATTTGTAGTTTTTTAAGGAACCTCCATACTGTTCTCCATAGTGGCTGAACCAATTCACATTCCCACCAGCAGTGCAAGAGTGTCCCCTTTTCTCCACACCCTCTCCAGCATTTATTGTTTCTAGATTTTTTGATGATGGCCATTCTGACTGGTGTGAGATGATATCTCATTGTAGTTTTGATTTGCATTTCTCTAATGATTAATGATGTTGAGCATTCTTTCATGTGTTTGTTGGCATTCTGTATATCTTCTTTGGAGAAATGTCTGTTTAGGTCTTCTGCCCATTTTTGGATGGGGTTGTTTGTTTTTTTGTTATTGAGCTGCATGAGCTGCTTGTAAATTTTGGAGATTAATCCTTTGTCAGTTGCTTCATTTGCAAATGTTTTCTCCCATTCTGAGGGTTGTCTTTTGGTCTTGATTATGGTTTCCTTTGCTGTGCAAAAGCTTTGAAGTTTCATTAGGTCCCATTTGTTTATTTTTGTTTTTATCTCCATTACTCTAGGAGGTGGGTCAGAAAGGATCTTGCTGTGATTTATGTCATAGAGTGTTCTTCCTATGTTTTCCTCTAAGAGTTTGATAGTTTCTGGCCTTACATTTAGGTCTTTAATCCATTTTGAGCTTATTTTTGTGTATGGTGTTAGGGAGTGATCTAATCTCATACTTTTACATGTACCTGTCCAGTTTTCCCAGCACCATTTATTGAAGAGGCTGTCCTTTCTCCACTGTACATTCCTGCCTCCTTTATCAAAGATAAGGTGTCCATATGTGCGTGGGTTTATCTCTGGGCTTTCTATCCTGTTCCACTGATCTATCTTTCTGTTTTTGTGCCAGTACCATACTGTCTTGATTACTGTTGCTTTGTAGTATAGTCTGAAGTCAGGGAGCCTGATTCCTCCAGCTCCTTTTTTCGTTCTCAAGATTGCTTTGGCTATTCGGGGTCTTTTGTGTTTCCATACAAATTGCGAAATTTTTTGTTCTAGTTCTGTGAAAAATGTCAGTGGTAGTTTGATAGGGATTGCATTGAATCTGTAGATTGCTTTGGGTAGTAGAGTCATTTTCACAATGTTGATTCTTCCCATCCAAGAACATGGTATATCTCTCCATCTATTTGTATCATCTTTAATTTCTTTCATCAGTGTCTTATAATTTTCTGTATACAGGTCTTTCGTATCCTTAGGTAGGTTTATTCCTAGATATTTTATTCTTTTTGTTGCAATGGTAAATGGGAGTGTTTTCTTGATTTCACTTTCAGACTTTTCATCATTAGTATATAGGAATGCCAGAGATTTCTGTGCATTAATTTTGTATCCTGCTACTTTACCAAATTCATTGATTAGCTCTAGTAGTTTTCTTGTAGCATCTTTAGGATTCTCTATGTATAATATCATGTCATCTGCAAACAGTGACAGCTTTACTTCTTCTTTTCCGATTTGGATTCCTTTTATTTCCTTTTCTTCTCTGATTGCTGTGGCTAAAACTTCCAAAACTATGTTGAATAAGAGTGGTGAGAGTGGGCAACCTTGTCTTGTTCCTGATCTTAGTGGAAATGCTTTCAGTTTTTCACCATTGAGGATGATGTTTGCTGTGGGCTTGTCATATATGGCCTTTATTACGTTGAGGAAAGTTCCCTCTATGCCTACTTTCTGGAGGGTTTTTATCATAAATGGGTGTTGAATTTTGTCGAAAGCTTTCTCTGCATCTATTGAGATGATCATATGGTTTTTCTCCTTCAATTTGTTAATATGGTTTATCACATTGATAGATTTGCGTATATTGAAGAATCCTTGCATTCCTGGAATAAACCCCACTTGATCATGGTGTATGATCCTTTTAATGTGCTGTTGGATTCTGTTTGCTAGTATTTTGTTGAGGATTTTTGCATCTATGTTCATCAGTGATATTGGCCTGTAGTTTTCTTTCTTTGTGACATCCTCGTCTGGTTTTGGTATCAAGGTGATGGTGGCCTCGTAGAAGGAATTTGGGAGTGTTCCTCCCTCTGCTATATTTTGGAAGAGTTCGAGAAGGATAGGTGTTAGCTCTTCTCTAAACGTTTGATAGAATTCACCTGTGAAGCCGTCTGGTCCTGGGCTTTTGTTTGTTGGAAGATTTTTAATCACAGTTTCAATTTCAGTGCTTGTGATTGGTCTGTTCATATTTTCTATTTCTTCCTGATTCAGTCTTGGCAGGTTGTGCATTTCTAAGAATTTGTCCATTTCTTCCAGATTGTCCATTTTATTGGCATAGAGTTGCTTGTAGTAATCTCTCATGATTTTTTTTATTTCTGCAGTGTCAGTTGTTATTTCTCCTTTCTCATTTCTAATTCTATTGATTTGAGTCTTCTCCCTTTTTTTCTTGATGAGTCTGGCTAGTGGTTTATCTATTTTGTTTATCTTCTCAAAGAACCAGCTTTTAGTTTTATTGATCTTTGCTATCGTTTCCTTCATTTCTTTTTCATTTATTTCTGATCTGATTTTTATGATTTCTTTCCTTCTGCTAGCTTTGGGGCTTTTTTGTTCTTCTTTCTCTAATTGCTTGAGGTGCAAGGTTAGGTTGTTTATTCGAGATGTTTCCTGCTTCTTAAGGTGGGCTTGTATTGCTATAAACTTCCCCCTTAGAACTGCTTTTGCTGCATCCCATAGGTTTTGGGTCGTTGTGTCTCCATTGTCATTTGTTTCTAGGTATTTTTTTTATATCCTCTTTGATTTCTTCAGTGATCACTTCATTATTAAGTAGTGTATTGTTTAGCCTCCATGTGTTTGTATATTTTACAGATCTTTTCCTGTAATTGATATCTAGTCTCATGGCGTTGTGGTCAGAAAAGAAACTTGATACAATTTCAAGTAGGTAAATTTAAATTTCTTAAATTTACCAAGGCTTGATTTGTGACCCAAGATATGATCTATCCTGGAGAATGTTCCATGAGCACTTGAGAAAAATGTGTATTCTGTTGTTTTTGGATGGAGTGTCCTATAAATATCAATTAAGTCCATCTTGTTTAATGTATCATTTAAAGCTTGTGTTTCCTTATTTATTTTCATTTTGGATGATCTGTCCATGGGTGAAAGTGGGGTGTTAAAGTCCCCTACTATGAATGTGTTACTGTCAATTTCCCCTTTTATGGCTGTTAGTATTTGCCTTATGTATTGAGGTGCTCCTATGTTGGGTGCATAAATATTTACAATTGTTATATCTTCTTCTTGGATCGATCCCTTGATCATTATGTAGTGTCCTTCTTTATCCCTTTTAATAGTCCTTATTTTAAAGTCTATTTTGTCTGATATGAGAATTGCTACTCCAGCTTTCTTTTGGTTTCCATTTGCATGGAATATCTTTTTCCATCCCCTTACTTTCAGTCTGTATGTGTCTCTAGGTCTGAGGTGGGTCTCTTGTAGACAGCATATATAAGGGTCTTGTTTTTGTATCCATTCAGCCAATCTGTGTCTTTTGGTGGGAGCATTTAGTCCATTTACATTTAAGGTAATTATCGATATGTATGTTCCTATTCCCATTTTCTATATTGTTTTGGGTTCGTTATTATAGGTCGTTTCCTTCTTTTGCACTTCTTATCTAGAGAAGTTCCTTTAGCATTTGTTGTAAAGCTGGTTTGGTGGTGCTGAACTCTCTCAGCTTTTGCTTGTCTGTAAAGGTTTTAATTTCTCCATCAAATCTGAATGAGATCCTTGCTGAGTAGAGTAGTCTTGGTTGCAGGTTTTTCTCCTTCATCACTTTCAGTATGTCCTGCCACTCCCTTCTGGCTTGTAGGGTTTCTGCTGAGAGATCAGCTGTTAACCTTATGGGGATTCCCTTGTGTGTTATTTGTTGTTTTTCCCTTGCTGCTTTTAATATGCTTTCTTTGTATTTACTTTTTGATAGTTTGATTAATATGTGTCTTGGCGTATTTCTCCTTGTATTTATCCTGTATGGGACTCTCTGTGCTTCCTGGACTTGATTAACTATTTCCTTTCCCATATTAGGGAAGTTTTCAACTATAATCTCTTCAAATATTTTCTCAGTCCCTTTCTTTTTTTCTTCTTCTTCTGGAACCCCTATAATTCGAATGTTGGTGCGTTTAATGTTGTCCCAGAGGTCTCTGAGACTGTCCTCAGTTCTTTTCATTCTTTTTTCTTTATTCTGCTCTGCAGTAGTTATTTCCACTACTTTATCTTCCTGGTCACTTATCCGTTCTTCTGCCTCAGTTATTCTGCTATTGATCCTATCTAGAGTACTTTTAATTTCATTTATTGCGTTGTTCATCGTTGCTTGTTTCATCTTTAGTTCTTGTAGGTCCTTGTTAACTGTTTCTTGCATTTTATCCATTCTACTTCCAAGATTTCGGATCATCCTTACTATCATTATTCTGAATTCTTTTTCAGGTAGATTGCCTATTTCCTCTTCATTTGTTAGGTCTGGTGGGTTTTTATCTTGTTCCTTCATCTGCTGTGTGTTTTTCTGTCTTCTCATTTTGCTTATCTTACTGTGTTTGGGGTCTCCTTTTTGCAGGCTGCACGTTCATAGTTCCCGTTGTTTTTGGTCTGTCTCCAGTGGCTAAGGTTGTTTCAGCGGGTTGTGTAGGCTTCCTGGTGGAGGGGACTAGTGCCTGTGTTGTGCTGGATGAGGCTGGATCTTGTCTCTCTAGTGGGCAGGTTCACGTCTGGTGGTGTGTTTTGGGGTGTCTGTGGCCTTGTTATGATTTTAGGCAGCCTCTCTGCTAATGGGTGGGGTTGTGTTCCTGTTTTGCTAGTTGTTTGGCATAGGTTGTCCAGCACTGTGGCTTGCTGGTCGTTGAGTGAAGCTGGGTGCTGGTGTTAAGATGGAGGTCTCTAGGAGATTTCCACCGTTTAATATTAACACATTGGATTATTTTAATGCTTCGTGCTGCTGACACTCCCATGCTGGAACTGGGGCACACAGATTGAGCCAGTGGAGAATCACTCAATAGAGAGTGTACGAGGCACATGTGTTGGAAAAGATTTTTGAAAGAAGCAGTGGAAGGGATCATCTGCCATGACGTTACGATGCCACAGGCATTTGGGTTTTCAGTTCATTTGTGCATCACTTTAGTTGTAACTTGGCTTATATTTTGAGAGGTGAGTGCGTGTAGTGTGTAGCCGTGGACAGATAATGAGTGAGTGAGAGAGAGTGAGAGAGACAGAGACAGAGAGAGAGAGAGAGAGAGAGAGAGAGAGAGAGAGAGAGAGTGAGATGGAGAGATTATTTGCCTGCATAATACATTGGGCACAGTTGTTACTATGAACCCTGGTAATGAAAATGTTAGCATAATTCTGTCCTCGTGTGCAAAGGCAATGCCCTCGAGGAAACCTTTCATACCATGCACCCAGAAAGCAAGTGAAGGTTGTCACTGCGAGACTGTTTTCGTGATTCCACTAGGGTGTGTTTGTGGCTACTAGCTACGGGAGTAGACAGGGGTATCTGGACCACATTCCATGCTGTCCCAGGTCAAGGGAGGGATTTCACCTCTCCGAGGAAACGTGGGAGAAATCAAAGTGACCAAAACACAACCAAGAACTTGAAGTGAGTGCCAAGATTTATTGATTGGATCAATGGAAAGTCACATACAACGGGGAAATCCAGTTCAGCATTGGGTCCTCCTCGTTCTCATTGGAAGGTTTGAATTCCTTGAGGCTTCAGAGAGGGTGTCCCTCCTGGTGTGCAAGCTTTGTGACGGTCTGTGTGGAGCATGGCATCCCTCCTGGCCACAACGCAGTTGCTGTCAGCAGTCAACTTGCCTTGTTCTCCCTGCCAGACACTCTCATGAGCGTTGCTTGTTCCTTCTTCTTTCTCTCCCCCATGGCTCTGCCTCCCAGGAAAGGAGGCTTGAAAGGGGCACGGGGGAAGGCCTTCCTTTCTCCCCCTAAACCTGTGACACTGGGGAGCCTGGCAGTATGTCAAGCAGGGCCTTGAATTCTTCCTCGCTGAGGGGGGCTTCCAGGGTTGCTGCAAGTTCCTCTTCCTCTGTGTCCACATTGAGAAAAGGGCCGGACGTGTCCAGAATGTCCACGTCTGACAACAGTTCGTCCAGGAAGCTTGAGGAGCCTGGAAAGGCTGAATACTGGGGCTGTTGATCCAGCTGGGGAGATGTCTCTTCACCTGAGCTTGCCTGCTGCTGCCAGAAGTGTGTCTCTGATGGTGCAGGTGGCCAGATGTACCCCTGGGCAGGCTGCCCACAGGTGATGAGAGCATGTGACACTTCGCCCCACGGAACCGTGGCCTGAAGAGGCTGCGGGACCTGGCATCTCTGAAGGGCTGCCAGGCTGGGCTGGGGCATGATAAACATCAACGGCTGGCCCACACAGAACCCATAGGAAGTCTCTGGCACAAGAAAGGAGGGGCAGAAAACAGGAGTGGCTGCAGCAAAGCATTTCATGCTATCAGGTGCATGAGAGGGAGGATAACGGTGAGAGCTTCTATGGACAGTGGGCCGGGGACTTTGGTCCGACAGGGCAGTCACGGCTGATGTGGCATCAGAGCCTTTGGCTAAGGCATTCACAGGCCCACTAGCGCTCTGCTTTGGGTGCCGAGCTCTTCGGTTCTGGAACCATATCTAGGGAGACATATGGGGTGACAGGAACATTAGCAGCGTGACAATCCAGATCGACTTGCTGTCGCCTCATCCCCAGCCCGCCGCGTCCCGCCCCACCCTGCCCTGCCCTGACCTGACCTGACCTGCCCTCCAATCTGTCAGGCCCATGGCAAGTATTGGTGGGCCTCATCTAAGGGCCATTTTACCTAGATCTTACACCTTGGCTCTTGAAAATGCGGGAGGACGTCAGGGCAACGCAGGACTCACACCACTCTCCGCACCCGTCCCCACCCCTAGCTTTGAGGAGAGCCGGCATTGACCAGCTACAAACTCAGGCCCCTCCCTGGCTGCCCAGGACTTCCATTGCCCTCTCCTCTTCTGGAAACGGATGCCTTCAGATCAGCCCCCATAGCGTATTCCTAAGATGAAGGGAACGTCCTCCCAATCCCCCGTCTCCAAGCCTACATATATCCAGCAACAACGCGTCGCAAGGTTTAACACTCCTTTCTCGTGGGAGAAGCCAAGTTCAAACCACTTGTGGAGAACTTACCTGGATTCGAGGTTCGGGAATTCCTGTCTGGTGAGCCAATTCTTCCCTGGCAGCAATAGATGGAAATCGATCCCTCTCAAAGGCTTGCACAAGAACCCTTGTTTGAGAAGGAGAGATGAAAGTCCTCTTTCGCCTGGCCTGTCTTCCCATGCTTCCTAAAGAAAAACACACAGAGAAGAGAGGACATTCAGGCCAATTTCAACACATTCATAGCAGATCCAGTGTGTGGTATGTAGGAAGCAGTATGTCATAGATCAAGATTGATACATCGATACACCTTATTCAGTGCTATGTGAAAACGCCCCATGTGATGGAAGAAGGCATTTCTGCACATCGGGCATTTTCCGGACCCAAAGATTCCAAGCCTTCCTGGGCATACATCTCCCCACCCTCTAAGAGGGGCATGATGCTCCTGGGTGGAACAGGAGTGGGGCAAGCACCCAAGATATCATTGTTTCCTGTCTGAAGCGTTCTTGGCCTCCCATGGTCATCCACGTTCATAGACGATTCTGTCTCAAGGAGATGCTCTGGGGAAATGCTTATGGAATGCCGGGTACTTACCTCGAGTCGAAGCCTCAGGTGGTGGGGGCCGCAGCGGCTGTGACTGCCCTCCTTTGAAGGCATTCTCCGACAGCAATCGGCTCTGCTTTAGGCGTCTTCTTCGTTGGTTTTGAAACCAAACCTGGGTACAAAGAAAGAAAGCCTTGTCTTTCAATGCTTATGCACGTACTTCCAAGATCTATTGCAGGGATGCACCATAGAACAAACGCACAAACACACCAGCCAGCCGGCCGGCTGGCCAGCCGGCCAGCAACAAGCCGACTGATGGAGACCCAGTATGGCCCGTCTGCTCCCAGTGGAAATATTTACGATTCAAAGGGACTGAAGTCTCACTAGCATGTAGAATGTAGACTCCGGCTTTTACCTCTGAAGAAGTGCACCAGATTCCAGAATACACAATCTGTGTCTGTGAAAATAATCTTTCCTCTTCGAGTCACCTTACTGGTGTCCAGAGTAATGCTTTGTGACACAGGAGGAGACAATGCTTGCTTTCCCACAGTCAGAATGGGATGGATAGCTAACTCTCTCTGTCTCTCTCTCCCGCCCCAGCCGTTCTCATCAAAACTACCATTTTCTCTGTGGGTCTTTTGGTCTGTGTCTACGATTCTCCGCATCTACCTGTTGACGTCTGTCTCTGTTGCGACCCGCCCGGCTGCCCAAGTGACTGCCTGCTTGCTTTCCCCTCTCTCTGTCTCTGTCCCAGGCTCTCAGGCTCAATCTCCTTTCCCTCATTTGGTCTCTTTGCCTCCCCTTTGGCATAGTCCATGCCCGATTCATGTTTCCCTGCCTCTCTTACGTCCCCACAGGCAGTACTGTCTCATAACATGCAATCGTATCCATTAGCAAGTGCCCCCATGAAAACCACTCTTCTCATGCTGCCTGGGAACTACTCACTGACAGTTACTTCTCAGGGACTACATGCCTCCATCACTTTTAGGTCAGGAGGCTCTTATGTACCCGCTCTCCATCTTCAGAATATGTGTCCTTGTCTTCAACAGTGAAGCATTGTGCATGTTACCTCATTCCCCGAGGCCGAACTGCAGTGTGGACCTGTGCTTGTGTTCGTGTGTGTGTGCATGTTTTTAGATATTTCTGATGGTGGTGTGTGGAAAATTGGACACCCTGAGAAAAAGTGTTCGTAGGGAAAGTCAATCAGTCTTTGGCGACGTTTTGTAAGGTCGCAGGCACGCTGTTCCTAACTTTGGTGACTCCTCTCCAAGCTGCCCAGAGAGGGAAGTCTGCAGCACAGCCAGTTCCTCGGAGGCCAGCCATCAAGGAAACACCTCCTTGACACCACCAGGCTTTCCTGCTTCCTTGGCCCTTCGCCCTTTATACTTGACCACACATTTGAATGGACCTCTCGCCACACAGCTCAGTCTGGCCATGTTTTCTAAAGGGAGCCACCTTCCTTGCCAAGATTTGAGTCACTTCTGTCTGGAGCAGCCCGAAGAGGAAAGCCCTAGAGCAAGGACTCCAATTGCAGTAGGGCGACTTGCGTCTGGACATGGACCCCGAGAGGGAAAATGGATCGAGAGGCTCGGTTGTACCTGAATTCTGCTTTCTGGAATGTCCAGTTCTCGTGCCAGCCATTCTCTGGTCGTTATCCCGGGATAGGGGTTCTGTTGAAAGAGTGCTTGCAGGGTGTCCTTCTGACTCAGACTCAGAACAAGCCTCCTCCTTCGCGATGGTCTTGAGAGACGGCCTGTGGGAGAGAAAAGGGGGAATGTGTCAGGGGAGAATCCATGGAGGTGCAAACAAATGGTGCCGGCACAGCGCTGGTCCTTGTGCCATGAGAAAAATCTCTAAGCCAGGGGTAGACTCTGCCTTTGGAACAACCGTGGATACACCCCAAAGGCCATGCTGATTGGAACACTGGGGGCTAAAGCGATGCTGAGGTCAAGGCTATGGGGATCACCTCGCCATTCGCCAAGGATCCAGAGGATGCAATGCAAACAGAAGGGGAATCCCCTAGGAAAACCGGCTAACGTGACCAAAACGGGTGGAAGCATTTTCTACCTGTGGAGGCCTGGGACAGTCTTGATGGCTTCTACCAGATTTACCTCTAACTCTATGCTAACGATAGGAACCTGGCTTCTGAACTATCATTCGCACAACTTATCTGCACTTTCACTATTGGAAAGGAAAGTAGACGAAAGCCAAATGAAGCCAGACAAACACACAATCCAACCCCCAACACAGAACACACCAGAGGATTGTTTAGAAAACCTATTTCTTTGAGTTATGACCAACGTGCTGCCCTGTCTGATGGCGCCAACCCACCCGCACACCCACAACAGCCCGCTACTCCTCAGAAGATGAGCTTCCCTTTTAGTCACCGAGGTCATGGTGACTTGCCCCTTGTGCGTACTATTCTTTCAGTTGGGCAGTTTGAAGGGCTGCCCCCCACCCCTTTCCTATTTGAGGTTGCGTATTTCTTGTAGCAAGGGAATGGATGGGTGTTTGTTTCCTGCATTCTAAGGGGGGAGCCGTGTTTGATGGCCAGGGAGGGTGTGGTTTCAGGCACGTCCGGCACACCCTTGAGATCTTGAGTTTCCTGAAATCTCTCCAACTCTAGGTCAATGCCAACCCTTCTGCAAGGATTACCTGCCCTAGCAGCTGGCAGCTGGTGACGTAGGGTCGTCTCCAGATCTCCCTCTGGAAGGATGCAAGAAAAGGCAATGGTTTCGGATCCCCAACGGAGACTCCCTTTAAAAGCGCCCTTCCTTCATGCCAGCTCCAAAGAAAATATTTGTAAAGCACTGAAGAAACGAACTTGTCACACTGCAGATTTTGGCTTTCCAGAGACTCCTGCAGTGCCTACCTTGCAGTCTAATGAAAGACAGTTCGAGTGCTCCTGGAATCTCTGTTTCCCAGGCTCTAAGCTTTCAGTTGTTCTCAAAGAAAATCTCTCTTTGTCTCCTAATCTTAATGCATAGTGGATGTGGACTATTTCCTTGGACACCGTGGACGTTAACCAGTTCAAATGGAACACGCAACATAACAGAGCAAATCCGTAACAACAGCAAGAATAGAACATGCGAAACAAATTCAAAATCCCAAACACTGTCAACTGGAAAAGAGTGTCAGTTTAGTTGGGAACGTTATCAAATACTCGTGTTCCGTTCACTGCAACCACAGGCTGGGATTTTTAGTAGAGAAGCCATTGTCAGGCAACAGGGCTACCAACTACCATGTGGATTTCAAGAAGGAAAACAAGTGAAGCAGCAAACCAGAAATATGTACGTGAAATGCACAAACCAAGGTGCAACCTTTTGCCCAAGTGATTCCAGAAACATGTCCGAGCATATCAGTCCATGCCATTTGGTGTTCATTGGGAAACTTCAATCTTCGTGGTGATCCACCTTGGGGTGGGGAGGTGCATGAGTGTATTTGGATGACCCAAGTGCAGAGCCCAGATACTGAGGGCAACGTACCTCTGGAGGTGCTGTATGTGCCGGATGAGCTGGACGAATCCATGGTGGAAGACCCAAAGGAATGGCACGGAAACTGCTGACCAACTGTTCAGTTCTCAGAAGCTCAGGGTTTATAATGGATGAGGATGCCACGCCCCTATTTATGTAAATAGCCACAGATGGTGCGGAACCCTTCCTTGCCAATTGAGAACCTGGAAGGAATCCCGTGAGGCAAGTGGGCGTTGGAATGGAAGGCCTGTTCGGAGGCTCCCTGGTCCCTTTGAAGCTGCCGCCCTCGTCATCCTTTTCCAGAATGCTTGGGGTCCAGTGCTCTCTCCTTTTCACACCTTTCCACATTCCAAACATACTTTCTGTCTCCGTGGAATTCCCCACCTCTGAGTCCTTCACGCTTAAGTGTGTCACTGTACTTTCCCAAATGGAGAGAGAACCTAGAGCCTAGTTTGCATCGAGTACGTTTCCCACTTCCCTCATCACCATCAGGACATCATTGCCTCACACTCCTAAAGCATTTCCTTGGCGGGGGTTTGAGTTCCTGATAATTCACCTACTAAGCTTGAGTGCTTATCTAGCGTCTACCCATGGTCCTCAGCAGTTTGGGACTTTTTCAGAGGTACCCTGAAACCCACACCCTTGCTCACATGCCATGGAGAGACCAGAGAAAGGGGCATGCCACACGTGTATGTTTCACAAGAAAAGGAACTTATTTTCAGTGCTTATCCTTGGCGTACAAAACACAGTGTCGGTTTCACATTCAGTGGTCAAGTGACATCTGTACCGAGAAGAAGAATAAGAAGAAGAAGGAGAAGGAGAAGAGGAAGGGGAAGGCGAACGGGAAGGAGAGGGATATGTAGCACGTTACATGATGGATGATGACACAGCTGAGTTTGAAACGAAAGCTTTGGATTCCAAGTGCAGCCATGTCAACATTTTCGGTGCATTTGGGCTGCAGAGAATAGAAAAATTAAAAACAAAGCAACAAGAAAACCCCACCCAGAAATAGAGAACCTTGCCAAATGTGTTCTTTTGCCACCATGGTTCTTTTGCCACCACGGGGATTAACATGAGGATAGTGAACTTATTCAGAAACAGTTGGCAATCAGGGTAATTACACCAGCCATTCGTTAAAATGTGGCTGGTGTGTGTGTGTGTGTGTGTAGGGGTGTTTGTGTGATCTGTGTGTTTGATTTTCTGCACCCACTAAGGACGGTTGTCAGGTGGTACCCGTGGACGGATGTCACTGGGACCAGTAGGTGTCTGCAAGTCCCAGGAGGCCCAGGAGGATGTCCCGAGGAGGTGTATGTTCTGGTCCCTTGTCCTGAAGTGCCAGAGATCAGAGGGAGGCATGACCATCTTGTTGGATCAGGGTGGGTTTTCCCGAGTAGTTGGAAGTTTTGGCTGAGAAAATTAATCACTGAAACATGGGATTTGCTGGCTTCTCCCAGAAAGCACTGCCTGCCAGACCTGGATCACCTCTCTCCTGGACAATCCAGGTGGGATAAGCTTGCTTGGGAGAGCAGAAGCTGTGATGTGCATGGCAGCCAGGGAACACTGAGAGGCCGCAGGTGTGTTTATGCACAGTCCACCGCTGACCTCCCTGTGGAGGTATCGCTGCCTGTCCCTGGGCTCCGAGGTTTCTCTGGAGCGGCCAGCATTGGACAACGAAGATAGTAAAGCCACAGCTCCTAGCTCTAGCTAGAGTCTGTGCAAGTCCTTCCACCCAGAAGCATCTCAGTGTTTCCCAGCACACTGTGACCCAGTGTCCCTCCCACCCTCTTGAAAGCATCAACTCTTCCATAAGCTGTCTCTTTCCACATCTCTAATCCTACTTGTCCTGAGGCAACCATGGCCAGTTTCTTTCCCCAGAAGGCCTATGCCACCTGTGTGGCTCTTGAAACTGATGTTCCTTTTGTGCCCAATGGAAAGATGGAGAGAGAGAGAGAGAGAGAGAGGGACAGAGAGACAGAGAGACAGAGAGACAGAGAGAAAGTGAAAGAGAAAGAGAGAGAGAAACTGAGGGAGAGAGAGAGAGGGAGAGCGAGAGAGCACTGTACATTGCTCTAGAGCTCCGGGGAAATCGGAGCCTAAGACACGGGTGTGCCTGGGAAGGAGTTGAGGACTAGATGTTTCTGCAGAGATATGCACACAATAGAGCTAGAGACCCGGATGCAGTTTTATCTAGAGACTCAGATACACTGTTGTTTACACATTGGATTATTTTAATGCTTCCTGCTGCTGACACTCCCATGCTGGAACTGGGGCACACAGATTGAGCCAGTGGAGAATTACTCAATAGAGAGTGTACGAGGCACATGTGTTGGAAAAGATTTTTGAAAGAAGCAGTGGAAGGGATCATCTGCCATGACGTTACGATGCCACAGGCATTTGGGTTTTCAGTTCATTTGTGCATCACTTTAGTTGTATCTTGGCTTATATTTTGAGAGGTGAGTGCGTGTAGTGTGTAGCTGTGGACAGATAATGAGTGAGTGAGAGAGAGTGAGAGAGACAGAGACAGAGAGAGAGAGAGAGAGAGAGAGAGAGAGAGAGAGAGAGAGAGAGAGAGTGAGATGGAGAGATTATTTGCCTGCATAATACATTGGGCACAGTTGTTACTATGAACCCTGGTAATGAAAATGTTAGCATAATTCTGTCCTCGTGTGCAAAGGCAATGCCCTCGAGGAAACCTTTCATACCATGCACCCAGAAAGCAAGTGAAGGTTGTCACTGCGAGACTGTTTTCGTGATTCCACTAGGGTGTGTTTGTGGCTACTAGCTACGGGAGTAGACAGGGGTATCTGGACCACATTCCATGCTGTCCCAGGTCAAGGGAGGGATTTCACCTCTCCGAGGAAACGTGGGAGAAATCAAAGTGACCAAAACACAACCAAGAACTTGAAGTGAGTGCCAAGATTTATTGATTGGATCAATGGAAAGTCACATACAACGGGGAAATCCAGTTCAGCATTGGGTCCTCCTCGTTCTCATTGGAAGGTTTGAATTCCTTGAGGCTTCAGAGAGGGTGTCCCTCCTGGTGTGCAAGCTTTGTGACGGTCTGTGTGGAGCATGGCATCCCTCCTGGCCACAACGCAGTTGCTGTCAGCAGTCAACTTGCCTTGTTCTCCCTGCCAGACACTCTCATGAGCGTTGCTTGTTCCTTCTTCTTTCTCTCCCCCATGGCTCTGCCTCCCAGGAAAGGAGGCTTGAAAGGGGCACGGGGGAAGGCCTTCCTTTCTCCCCCTAAACCTGTGACACTGGGGAGCCTGGCAGTATGTCAAGCAGGGCCTTGAATTCTTCCTCGCTGAGGGGGGCTTCCAGGGTTGCTGCAAGTTCCTCTTCCTCTGTGTCCACATTGAGAAAAGGGCCGGACGTGTCCAGAATGTCCACGTCTGACAACAGTTCGTCCAGGAAGCTTGAGGAGCCTGGAAAGGCTGAATACTGGGGCTGTTGATCCAGCTGGGGAGATGTCTCTTCACCTGAGCTTGCCTGCTGCTGCCAGAAGTGTGTCTCTGATGGTGCAGGTGGCCAGATGTACCCCTGGGCAGGCTGCCCACAGGTGATGAGAGCATGTGACACTTCGCCCCACGGAACCGTGGCCTGAAGAGGCTGCGGGTCCTGGCATCTCTGAAGGGCTGCCAGGCTGGGCTGGGGCATGATGAACATCAACGGCTGGCCCACACAGAACCCATAGGAAGTCTCTGGCACAAGAAAGGAGGGGCAGAAAACAGGAGTGGCTGCAGCAAAGCATTTCATGCTATCAGGTGCATGAGAGGGAGGATAACGGTGAGAGCTTCTATGGACAGTGGGCCGGGGACTTTGGTCCGACAGGGCAGTCACGGCTGATGTGGCATCAGGGCCTTTGGCTAAGGCATTCACAGGCCCACTAGCGCTCTGCTTTGGGTGCCGAGCTCTTCGGTTCTGGAACCATATCTAGGGAGACATATGGGGTGACAGGAACATTAGCAGCGTGACAATCCAGATCGACTTGCTGTCGCCTCATCCCCAGCCCGCCGCGTCCCGCCCCACCCTGCCCTGCCCTGACCTGACCTGACCTGCCCTCCAATCTGTCAGGCCCATGGCAAGTATTGGTGGGCCTCATCTAAGGGCCATTTTACCTAGATCTTACACCTTGGCTCTTGAAAATGCGGGAGGACGTCAGGGCAACGCAGGACTCACACCACTCTCCGCACCCGTCCCCACCCCTAGCTTTGAGGAGAGCCGGCATTGACCAGCTACAAACTCAGGCCCCTCCCTGGCTGCCCAGGACTTCCATTGCCCTCTCCTCTTCTGGAAACGGATGCCTTCAGATCAGCCCCCATAGCGTATTCCTAAGATGAAGGGAACGTCCTCCCAATCCCCCGTCTCCAAGCCTACATATATCCAGCAACAACGCGTCGCAAGGTTTAACACTCCTTTCTCGTGGGAGAAGCCAAGTTCAACCCACTGGTGGAGAACTTACCTGGATTCGAGGTTCGGGAATTCCTGTCTGGTGAGCCAATTCTTCCCTGGCAGCAATAGATGGAAATCGATCCCTCTCAAAGGCTTGCACAAGAACCCTTGTTTGAGAAGGAGAGATGAAAGTCCTCTTTCGCCTGGCCTGTCTTCCCATGCTTCCTAAAGAAAAACACACAGAGAAGAGAGGACATTCAGGCCAATTTCAACACATTCATAGCAGATCCAGTGTGTGGTATGTAGGAAGCAGTATGTCATAGATCAAGATTGATACATCGATACACCTGATTCAGTGCTATGTGAAAACGCCCCATGTGATGGAAGAAGGCATTTCTGCACATCGGGCATTTTCCGGACCCAAAGATTCCAAGCCTTCCTGGGCATACATCTCCCCACCCTCTAAGAGGGGCATGATGCTCCTGGGTGGAACAGGAGTGGGGCAAGCACCCAAGATATCATTGTTTCCTGTCTGAAGCGTTCTTGGCCTCCCATGGTCATCCACGTTCATAGACGATTCTGTCTCAAGGAGATGCTCTGGGGAAATGCTTATGGAATGCCGGGTACTTACCTCGAGTCGAAGCCTCAGGTGGTGGGGGCCGCAGCGGCTGTGACTGCCCTCCTTTGAAGGCATTCTCCGACAGCAATCGGCTCTGCTTTAGGCGTCTTCTTCGTTGGTTTTGAAACCAAACCTGGGTACAAAGAAAGAAAGCCTTGTCTTTCAATGCTTATGCACGTACTTCCAAGATCTATTGCAGGGATGCACCATAGGACAAACGCACAAACACACCAGCCAGCCGGCCGGCTGGCCAGCCGTCCAGCAACAAGCCGACTGATGGAGACCCAGTATGGCCCGTCTGCTCCCAGTGGAAATATTTACGATTCAAAGGGACTGAAGTCTCACTAGCATGTAGAATGTAGACTCCGGCTTTTACCTCTGAAGAAGTGCACCAGATTCCAGAATACACAATCTGTGTCTGTGAAAATAATCTTTCCTCTTCGAGTCACCTTACTGGTGTCCAGAGTAATGCTTTGTGACACAGGAGGAGACAATGCTTGCTTTCCCACAGTCAGAATGGGATGGATAGCTAACTCTCTCTGTCTCTCTCTCCCGCCCCAGCCGTTCTCATCAAAACTACCATTTTCTCTGTGGGTCTTTTGGTCTGTGTCTACGATTCTCCGCATCTACCTGTTGACGTCTGTCTCTGTTGCGACCCGCCCGGCTGCCCAAGTGACTGCCTGCTTGCCTTCCCCTCTCTCTGTCTCTGTCCCAGGCTCTCAGGCTCAATCTCCTTTCCCTCATTTGGTCTCTTTGCCTCCCCTTTGGCATAGTCCATGCCCGATTCATGTTTCCCTGCCTCTCTTACGTCCCCACAGGCAGTACTGTCTCATAACATGCAATCGTATCCATTAGCAAGTGCCCCCATGAAAACCACTCTTCTCATGCTGCCTGGGAACTACTCACTGACAGTTACTTCTCAGGGACTACATGCCTCCATCACTTTTAGGTCAGGAGGCTCTTATGTACCCGCTCTCCATCTTCAGAATATGTGTCCTTGTCTTCAACAGTGAAGCATTGTGCATGTTACCTCATTCCCCGAGGCCGAACTGCAGTGTGGACCTGTGCTTGTGTTCGTGTGTGTGTGCATGTTTTTAGATATTTCTGATGGTGGTGTGTGGAAAATTGGACACCCTGAGAAAAAGTGTTCGTAGGGAAAGTCAATCAGTCTTTGGCGACGTTTTGTAAGGTCGCAGGCACGCTGTTCCTAACTTTGGTGACTCCTCTCCAAGCTGCCCAGAGAGGGAAGTCTGCAGCACAGCCAGTTCCTCGGAGGCCAGCCATCAAGGAAACACCTCCTTGACACCACCAGGCTTTCCTGCTTCCTTGGCCCTTCGCCCTTTATACTTGACCACACATTTGAATGGACCTCTCGCCACACAGCTCAGTCTGGCCATGTTTTCTAAAGGGAGCCACCTTCCTTGCCAAGATTTGAGTCACTTCTGTCTGGAGCAGCCCGAAGAGGAAAGCCCTAGAGCAAGGACTCCAATTGCAGTAGGGCGACTTGCGTCTGGACATGGACCCCGAGAGGGAAAATGGATCGAGAGGCTCGGTTGTACCTGAATTCTGCTTTCTGGAATGTCCAGTTCTCGTGCCAGCCATTCTCTGGTCGTTATCCCGGGATAGGGGTTCTGTTGAAAGAGTGCTTGCAGGGTGTCCTTCTGACTCAGACTCAGAACAAGCCTCCTCCTTTGCGATGGTCTTGAGAGACGGCCTGTGGGAGAGAAAAGGGGGAATGTGTCAGGGGAGAATCCATGGAGGTGCAAACAAATGGTGCCGGCACAGCGCTGGTCCTTGTGCCATGAGAAAAATCTCTAAGCCAGGGGTAGACTCTGCCTTTGGAACAACCGTGGATACACCCCAAAGACCATGATGATTGGAACACTGGGGGCTAAAGCGATGCTGAGGTCAAGGCTATGGGGATCACCTCGCCATTCGCCAAGGATCCAGAGGATACAATGCAAACAGAAGGGGAATCCCCTAGGAAAACCGGCTAACGTGACCAAAACGGGTGGAAGCATTTTCTACCTGTGGAGGCCTGGGACAGTCTTGATGGCTTCTACCAGATTTACCTCTAACTCTATGCTAACGATAGGAACCTGGCTTCTGAACTATCATTCGCACAACTTATCTGCACTTTCACTATTGGAAAGGAAAGTAGACGAAAGCCAAATGAAGCCAGACAAACACACAATCCAACCCCCAACACAGAACACACCAGAGGATTGTTTAGAAAACCTATTTCTTTGAGTTATGACCAACGTGCTGCCCTGTCTGATGGCGCCAACCCACCCGCACACCCACAACAGCCCGCTACTCCTCAGAAGATGAGCTTCCCTTTTAGTCACCGAGGTCATGGTGACTTGCCCCTTGTGCGTACTATTCTTTCAGTTGGGCAGTTTGAAGGGCTGCCCCCCACCCCTTTCCTATTTGAGGTTGCGTATTTCTTGTAGCAAGGGAATGGATGGGTGTTTGTTTCCTGCATTCTAAGGGGGGAGCCGTGTTTGATGGCCAGGGAGGGTGTGGTTTCAGGCACGTCCGGCACACCCTTGAGATCTTGAGTTTCCTGAAATCTCTCCAACTCTAGGTCAATGCCAACCCTTCTGCAAGGATTACCTGCCCTAGCAGCTGGCAGCTGGTGACGTAGGGTCGTCTCCAGATCTCCCTCTGGAAGGATGCAAGAAAAGGCAATGGTTTCGGATCCCCAACGGAGACTCCCTTTAAAAGCGCCCTTCCTTCATGCCAGCTCCAAAGAAAATATTTGTAAAGCACTGAAGAAACGAACTTGTCACACTGCAGATTTTGGCTTTCCAGAGACTCCTGCAGTGCCTACCTTGCAGTCTAATGAAAGACAGTTCGAGTGCTCCTGGAATCTCTGTTTCCCAGGCTCTAAGCTTTCAGTTGTTCTCAAAGAAAATCTCTCTTTGTCTCCTAATCTTAATGCATAGTGGATGTGGACTATTTCCTTGGACACCGTGGACGTTAACCAGTTCAAATGGAACACGCAACATAACAGAGCAAATCCGTAACAACAGCAAGAATAGAACATGCGAAACAAATTCAAAATCCCAAACACTGTCAACTGGAAAAGAGTGTCAGTTTAGTTGGGAACGTTATCAAATACTCGTGTTCCGTTCACTGCAACCACAGGCTGGGATTTTTAGTAGAGAAGCCATTGTCAGGCAACAGGGCTACCAACTACCATGTGGATTTCAAGAAGGAAAACAAGTGAAGCAGCAAACCAGAAATATGTACGTGAAATGCACAAACCAAGGTGCAACCTTTTGCCCAAGTGATTCCAGAAACATGTCCGAGCATATCAGTCCATGCCATTTGGTGTTCATTGGGAAACTTCAATCTTCGTGGTGATCCACCTTGGGGTGGGGAGGTGCATGAGTGTATTTGGATGACCCAAGTGCAGAGCCCAGATACTGAGGGCAACGTACCTCTGGAGGTGCTGTATGTGCCGGATGAGCTGGACGAATCCATGGTGGAAGACCCAAAGGAATGGCACGGAAACTGCTGACCAACTGTTCAGTTCTCAGAAGCTCAGGGTTTATAATGGATGAGGATGCCACGCCCCTATTTATGTAAATAGCCACAGATGGTGCGGAACCCTTCCTTGCCAATTGAGAACCTGGAAGGAATCCCGTGAGGCAAGTGGGCGTTGGAATGGAAGGCCTGTTCGGAGGCTCCCTGGTCCCTTTGAAGCTGCCGCCCTCGTCATCCTTTTCCAGAATGCTTGGGGTCCAGTGCTCTCTCCTTTTCACACCTTTCCACATTCCAAACATACTTTCTGTCTCCGTGGAATTCCCCACCTCTGAGTCCTTCACGCTTAAGTGTGTCACTGTACTTTCCCAAATGGAGAGAGAACCTAGAGCCTAGTTTGCATCGAGTACGTTTCCCACTTCCCTCATCACCATCAGGACATCATTGCCTCACACTCCTAAAGCATTTCCTTGGCGGGGGTTTGAGTTCCTGATAATTCACCTACTAAGCTTGAGTGCTTATCTAGCGTCTACCCATGGTCCTCAGCAGTTTGGGACTTTTTCAGAGGTACCCTGAAACCCACACCCTTGCTCACATGCCATGGAGAGACCAGAGAAAGGGGCATGCCACACGTGTATGTTTCACAAGAAAAGGAACTTATTTTCAGTGCTTATCCTTGGCGTACAAAACACAGTGTCGGTTTCACATTCAGTGGTCAAGTGACATCTGTACCGAGAAGAAGAATAAGAAGAAGAAGGAGAAGGAGAAGAGGAAGGGGAAGGCGAACGGGAAGGAGAGGGATATGTAGCACGTTACATGATGGATGATGACACAGCTGAGTTTGAAACGAAAGCTTTGGATTCCAAGTGCAGCCATGTCAACATTTTCGGTGCATTTGGGCTGCAGAGAATAGAAAAATTAAAAACAAAGCAACAAGAAAACCCCACCCAGAAATAGAGAACCTTGCCAAATGTGTTCTTTTGCCACCATGGTTCTTTTGCCACCACGGGGATTAACATGAGGATAGTGAACTTATTCAGAAACAGTTGGCAATCAGGGTAATTACACCAGCCATTCGTTAAAATGTGGCTGGTGTGTGTGTGTGTGTGTGTAGGGGTGTTTGTGTGATCTGTGTGTTTGATTTTCTGCACCCACTAAGGACGGTTGTCAGGTGGTACCCGTGGACGGATGTCACTGGGACCAGTAGGTGTCTGCAAGTCCCAGGAGGCCCAGGAGGATGTCCCGAGGAGGTGTATGTTCTGGTCCCTTGTCCTGAAGTGCCAGAGATCAGAGGGAGGCATGACCATCTTGTTGGATCAGGGTGGGTTTTCCCGAGTAGTTGGAAGTTTTGGCTGAGAAAATTAATCACTGAAACATGGGATTTGCTGGCTTCTCCCAGAAAGCACTGCCTGCCAGACCTGGATCACCTCTCTCCTGGACAATCCAGGTGGGATAAGCTTGCTTGGGAGAGCAGAAGCTGTGATGTGCATGGCAGCCAGGGAACACTGAGAGGCCGCAGGTGTGTTTATGCACAGTCCACCGCTGACCTCCCTGTGGAGGTAACGCTGCCTGTCCCTGGGCTCCGAGGTTTCTCTGGAGCCGCCAGCATTGGACAACGAAGATAGTAAAGCCACAGCTCCTAGCTCTAGCTAGAGTCTGTGCAAGTCCTTCCACCCAGAAGCATCTCAGTGTTTCCCAGCACACTGTGACCCAGTGTCCCTCCCACCCTCTTGAAAGCATCAACTCTTCCATAAGCTGTCTCTTTCCACATCTCTAATCCTACTTGTCCTGAGGCAACCATGGCCAGTTTCTTTCCCCAGAAGGCCTATGCCACCTGTGTGGCTCTTGAAACTGATGTTCCTTTTGTGCCCAATGGAAAGAAGGAGAGAGAGAGAGAGAGAGAGAGAGAGAGAGACAGAGAGACAGAGAGACAGAGAGAAAGTGAAAGAGAAAGAGAGAGAGAAACTGAGGGAGAGAGAGAGAGGGAGAGCGAGAGAGCACTGTACATTGCTCTAGAGCTCTGGGGAAATCGGAGCCTAAGACCCGGGTGTGCCTGGGAAGGAGTTGAGGACTAGATGTTTCTGCAGAGATATGCACACAATAGAGCTAGAGACCCGGATGCAGTTTTATCTAGAGACTCAGATACACTGTTGTTTACACATTGGATTATTTTAATGCTTCCTGCTGCTGACACTCCCATGCTGGAACTGGGGCACACAGATTGAGCCAGTGGAGAATTACTCAATAGAGAGTGTACGAGGCACATGTGTTGGAAAAGATTTTTGAAAGAAGCAGTGGAAGGGATCATCTGCCATGACGTTACGATGCCACAGGCATTTGGGTTTTCAGTTCATTTGTGCATCACTTTAGTTGTATCTTGGCTTATATTTTGAGAGGTGAGTGCGTGTAGTGTGTAGCTGTGGACAGATAATGAGTGAGTGAGAGAGAGTGAGAGAGACAGAGACAGAGAGAGAGAGAGAGAGAGAGAGAGAGAGAGAGTGAGATGGAGAGATTATTTGCCTGCATAATACATTGGGCACAGTTGTTACTATGAACCCTGGTAATGAAAATGTTAGCATAATTCTGTCCTCGTGTGCAAAGGCAATGCCCTCGAGGAAACCTTTCATACCATGCACCCAGAAAGCAAGTGAAGGTTGTCACTGCGAGACTGTTTTCGTGATTCCACTAGGGTGTGTTTGTGGCTACTAGCTACGGGAGTAGACAGGGGTATCTGGACCACATTCCATGCTGTCCCAGGTCAAGGGAGGGATTTCACCTCTCCGAGGAAACGTGGGAGAAATCAAAGTGACCAAAACACAACCAAGAACTTGAAGTGAGTGCCAAGATTTATTGATTGGATCAATGGAAAGTCACATACAACGGGGAAATCCAGTTCAGCATTGGGTCCTCCTCGTTCTCATTGGAAGGTTTGAATTCCTTGAGGCTTCAGAGAGGGTGTCCCTCCTGGTGTGCAAGCTTTGTGACGGTCTGTGTGGAGCATGGCATCCCTCCTGGCCACAACGCAGTTGCTGTCAGCAGTCAACTTGCCTTGTTCTCCCTGCCAGACACTCTCATGAGCGTTGCTTGTTCCTTCTTCTTTCTCTCCCCCATGGCTCTGCCTCCCAGGAAAGGAGGCTTGAAAGGGGCACGGGGGAAGGCCTTCCTTTCTCCCCCTAAACCTGTGACACTGGGGAGCCTGGCAGTATGTCAAGCAGGGCCTTGAATTCTTCCTCGCTGAGGGGGGCTTCCAGGGTTGCTGCAAGTTCCTCTTCCTCTGTGTCCACATTGAGAAAAGGGCCGGACGTGTCCAGAATGTCCACGTCTGACAACAGTTCGTCCAGGAAGCTTGAGGAGCCTGGAAAGGCTGAATACTGGGGCTGTTGATCCAGCTGGGGAGATGTCTCTTCACCTGAGCTTGCCTGCTGCTGCCAGAAGTGTGTCTCTGATGGTGCAGGTGGCCAGATGTCCCCCTGGGCAGGCTGCCCACAGGTGATGAGAGCATGTGACACTTCGCCCCACGGAACCGTGGCCTGAAGAGGCTGCGGGTTCTGGCATCTCTGAAGGGCTGCCAGGCTGAGCTGGGGCATGATGAACATCAACGACTGGCCCACACAGAACCCATAGGAAGTCTCTGGCACAAGAAAGGAGGGGGAGAAAACAGGAGTGGCTGCAGCAAAGCATTTCATGCTATCAGGTGCATGAGAGGGAGGATAACGGTGAGAGCTTCTATGGACAGTGGGCCGGGGACTTTGGTCCGACAGGGCAGTCACGGCTGATGTGGCATCAGGGCCTTTGGCTAAGGCATTCACAGGCCCACTAGCGCTCTGCTTTGGGTGCCGAGCTCTTCGGTTCTGGAACCATATCTAGGGAGACATATGAGGTGACAGGAACATTAGCAGCGTGACAATCCAGATCGACTTGCTGTCGCCTCATCCCCAGCCCGCCGCATCCCGCCCCACCCTGCCCTGCCCTGACCTGACCTGCCCTCCAATCTGTCAGGCCCATGGCAAGTATTGGTGGGCCTCATCTAAGGGCCATTTTACCTAGATCTTACACCTTGGCTCTTGAAAATGCGGGAGGACGTCAGGGCAACGCAAGACTCACACCACTCTCCACACCCCTCCCCACCCCTAGCTTTGAGGAGAGCCGGCATTGACCAGCTACAAACTCAGGCCCCTCCCTGGCTGCCCAGGACTTCCATTGCCCTCTCCTCTTCTGGAAACGGATGCCTTCAGATCAGCCCCCATAGCGTATTCCTAAGATGAAGGGAACGTCCTCCCAATCCCCCGTCTCCAAGCCTACATATATCCAGCAACAACGCGTCGCAAGGTTTAACACTCCTTTCTCGTGGGAGAAGCCAAGTTCAACCCACTGGTGGAGAACTTACCTGGATTCGAGGTTCGGGAATTCCTGTCTGGTGAGCCAATTCTTCCCTGGCAGCAATAGATGGAAATCGATCCCTCTCAAAGGCTTGCACAAGAACCCTTGTTTGAGAAGGAGAGATGAAAGTCCTCTTTCGCCTGGCCTGTCTTCCCATGCTTCCTAAAGAAAAACACACAGAGAAGAGAGGACATTCAGGCCAATTTCAACACATTCATAGCAGATCCAGTGTGTGGTATGTAGGAAGCAGTATGTCATAGATCAAGATTGATACATCGATACACCTGATTCAGTGCTATGTGAAAACGCCCCATGTGATGGAAGAAGGCATTTCTGCACATCGGGCATTTTCCGGACCCAAAGATTCCAAGCCTTCCTGGGCATACATCTCCCCACCCTCTAAGAGGGGCATGATGCTCCTGGGTGGAACAGGAGTGGGGCAAGCACCCAAGATATCATTGTTTCCTGTCTGAAGCGTTCTTGGCCTCCCATGGTCATCCACGTTCATAGACGATTCTGTCTCAAGGAGATGCTCTGGGGAAATGCTTATGGAATGCCGGGTACTTACCTCGAGTCGAAGCCTCAGGTGGTGGGGGCCGCAGCGGCTGTGACTGCCCTCCTTTGAAGGCATTCTCCGACAGCAATCGGCTCTGCTTTAGGCGTCTTCTTCGTTGGTTTTGAAACCAAACCTGGGTACAAAGAAAGAAAGCCTTGTCTTTCAATGCTTATGCACGTACTTCCAAGATCTATTGCAGGGATGCACCATAGGACAAACGCACAAACACACCAGCCAGCCGGCCGGCTGGCCAGCCGTCCAGCAACAAGCCGACTGATGGAGACCCAGTATGGCCCGTCTGCTCCCAGTGGAAATATTTACGATTCAAAGGGACTGAAGTCTCACTAGCATGTAGAATGTAGACTCCGGCTTTTACCTCTGAAGAAGTGCACCAGATTCCAGAATACACAATCTGTGTCTGTGAAAATAATCTTTCCTCTTCGAGTCACCTTACTGGTGTCCAGAGTAATGCTTTGTGACACAGGAGGAGACAATGCTTGCTTTCCCACAGTCAGAATGGGATGGATAGCTAACTCTCTCTGTCTCTCTCTCCCGCCCCAGCCGTTCTCATCAAAACTACCATTTTCTCTGTGGGTCTTTTGGTCTGTGTCTACGATTCTCCGCATCTACCTGTTGACGTCTGTCTCTGTTGCGACCCGCCCGGCTGCCCAAGTGACTGCCTGCTTGCCTTCCCCTCTCTCTGTCTCTGTCCCAGGCTCTCAGGCTCAATCTCCTTTCCCTCATTTGGTCTCTTTGCCTCCCCTTTGGCATAGTCCATGCCCGATTCATGTTTCCCTGCCTCTCTTACATCCCCACAGGCAGTACTGTCTCATAACATGCAATCGTATCCATTAGCAAGTGCCCCCATGAAAACCACTCTTCTCATGCTGCCTGGGAACTACTCACTGACAGTTACTTCTCAGGGACTACATGCCTCCATCACTTTTAGGTCAGGAGGCTCTTATGTACCCGCTCTCCATCTTCAGAATATGTGTCCTTGTCTTCAACAGTGAAGCATTGTGCATGTTACCTCATTCCCCGAGGCCGAACTGCAGTGTGGACCTGTGCTTGTGTTCGTGTGTGTGTGCATGTTTTTAGATATTTCTGATGGTGGTGTGTGGAAAATTGGACACCCTGAGAAAAAGTGTTCGTAGGGAAAGTCAATCAGTCTTTGGCGACGTTTTGTAAGGTCGCAGGCACGCTGTTCCTAACTTTGGTGACTCCTCTCCAAGCTGCCCAGAGAGGGAAGTCTGCAGCACAGCCAGTTCCTCGGAGGCCAGCCATCAAGGAAACACCTCCTTGACACCACCAGGCTTTCCTGCTTCCTTGGCCCTTCGCCCTTTATACTTGACCACACATTTGAATGGACCTCTCGCCACACAGCTCAGTCTGGCCATGTTTTCTAAAGGGAGCCACCTTCCTTGCCAAGATTTGAGTCACTTCTGTCTGGAGCAGCCCGAAGAGGAAAGCCCTAGAGCAAGGACTCCAATTGCAGTAGGGCGACTTGCGTCTGGACATGGACCCCGAGAGGGAAAATGGATCGAGAGGCTCGGTTGTACCTGAATTCTGCTTTCTGGAATGTCCAGTTCTCGTGCCAGCCATTCTCTGGTCGTTATCCCGGGATAGGGGTTCTGTTGAAAGAGTGCTTGCAGGGTGTCCTTCTGACTCAGACTCAGAACAAGCCTCCTCCTTCGCGATGGTCTTGAGAGACGGCCTGTGGGAGAGAAAAGGGGGAATGTGTCAGGGGAGAATCCATGGAGGTGCAAACAAATGGTGCCGGCACAGCGCTGGTCCTTGTGCCATGAGAAAAATCTCTAAGCCAGGGGTAGACTCTGCCTTTGGAACAACCGTGGATACACCCCAAAGGCCATGCTGATTGGAACACTGGGGGCTAAAGCGATGCTGAGGTCAAGGCTATGGGGATCACCTCGCCATTCGCCAAGGATCCAGAGGATGCAATGCAAACAGAAGGGGAATCCCCTAGGAAAACCGGCTAACGTGACCAAAACGGGTGGAAGCATTTTCTACCTGTGGAGGCCTGGGACAGTCTTGATGGCTTCTACCAGATTTACCTCTAACTCTATGCTAACGATAGGAACCTGGCTTCTGAACTATCATTCGCACAACTTATCTGCACTTTCACTATTGGAAAGCAAAGTAGACGAAAGCCAAATGAAGCCAGACAAACACACAATCCAACCCCCAACACAGAACACACCAGAGGATTGTTTAGAAAACCTATTTCTTTGAGTTATGACCAACGTGCTGCCCTGTCTGATGGCGCCAACCCACCCGCACACCCACAACAGCCCGCTACTCCTCAGAAGATGAGCTTCCCTTTTAGTCACCGAGGTCATGGTGACTTGCCCCTTGTGCGTACTATTCTTTCAGTTGGGCAGTTTGAAGGGCTGCCCCCCACCCCTTTCCTATTTGAGGTTGCGTATTTCTTGTAGCAAGGGAATGGATGGGTGTTTGTTTCCTGCATTCTAAGGGGGGAGCCGTGTTTGATGGCCAGGGAGGGTGTGGTTTCAGGCACGTCCGGCACACCCTTGAGATCTTGAGTTTCCTGAAATCTCTCCAACTCTAGGTCAATGCCAACCCTTCTGCAAGGATTACCTGCCCTAGCAGCTGGCAGCTGGTGACATAGGGTCGTCTCCAGATCTCCCTCTGGAAGGATGCAAGAAAAGGCAATGGTTTCGGATCCCCAACGGAGACTCCCTTTAAAAGCGCCCTTCCTTCATGCCAGCTCCAAAGAAAATATTTGTAAAGCACTGAAGAAACGAACTTGTCACACTGCAGATTTTGGCTTTCCAGAGACTCCTGCAGTGCCTACCTTGCAGTCTAATGAAAGACAGTTCGAGTGCTCCTGGAATCTCTGTTTCCCAGGCTCTAAGCTTTCAGTTGTTCTCAAAGAAAATCTCTCTTTGTCTCCTAATCTTAATGCATAGTGGATGTGGACTATTTCCTTGGACACCGTGGACGTTAACCAGTTCAAATGGAACACGCAACATAACAGAGCAAATCCGTAACAACAGCAAGAATAGAACATGCGAAACAAATTCAAAATCCCAAACACTGTCAACTGGAAAAGAGTGTCAGTTTAGTTGGGAACGTTATCAAATACTCGTGTTCCGTTCACTGCAACCACAGGCTGGGATTTTTAGTAGAGAAGCCATTGTCAGGCAACAGGGCTACCAACTACCATGTGGATTTCAAGAAGGAAAACAAGTGAAGCAGCAAACCAGAAATATGTACGTGAAATGCACAAACCAAGGTGCAACCTTTTGCCCAAGTGATTCCAGAAACATGTCCGAGCATATCAGTCCATGCCATTTGGTGTTCATTGGGAAACTTCAATCTTCGTGGTGATCCACCTTGGGGTGGGGAGGTGCATGAGTGTATTTGGATGACCCAAGTGCAGAGCCCAGATACTGAGGGCAACGTACCTCTGGAGGTGCTGTATGTGCCGGATGAGCTGGACGAATCCATGGTGGAAGACCCAAAGGAATGGCACGGAAACTGCTGACCAACTGTTCAGTTCTCAGAAGCTCAGGGTTTATAATGGATGAGGATGCCACGCCCCTATTTATGTAAATAGCCACAGATGGTGCGGAACCCTTCCTTGCCAATTGAGAACCTGGAAGGAATCCCGTGAGGCAAGTGGGCGTTGGAATGGAAGGCCTGTTCGGAGGCTCCCTGGTCCCTTTGAAGCTGCCGCCCTCGTCATCCTTTTCCAGAATGCTTGGGGTCCAGTGCTCTCTCCTTTTCACACCTTTCCACATTCCAAACATACTTTCTGTCTCCGTGGAATTCCCCACCTCTGAGTCCTTCACGCTTAAGTGTGTCACTGTACTTTCCCAAATGGAGAGAGAACCTAGAGCCTAGTTTGCATCGAGTACGTTTCCCACTTCCCTCATCACCATCAGGACATCATTGCCTCACACTCCTAAAGCATTTCCTTGGCGGGGGTTTGAGTTCCTGATAATTCACCTACTAAGCTTGAGTGCTTATCTAGCGTCTACCCATGGTCCTCAGCAGTTTGGGACTTTTTCAGAGGTACCCTGAAACCCACACCCTTGCTCACATGCCATGGAGAGACCAGAGAAAGGGGCATGCCACACGTGTATGTTTCACAAGAAAAGGAACTTATTTTCAGTGCTTATCCTTGGCGTACAAAACACAGTGTCGGTTTCACATTCAGTGGTCAAGTGACATCTGTACCGAGAAGAAGAATAAGAAGAAGAAGGAGAAGGAGAAGAGGAAGGGGAAGGCGAACGGGAAGGAGAGGGATATGTAGCACGTTACATGATGGATGATGACACAGCTGAGTTTGAAACGAAAGCTTTGGATTCCAAGTGCAGCCATGTCAACATTTTCGGTGCATTTGGGCTGCAGAGAATAGAAAAATTAAAAACAAAGCAACAAGAAAACCCCACCCAGAAATAGAGAACCTTGCCAAATGTGTTCTTTTGCCACCATGGTTCTTTTGCCACCACGGGGATTAACATGAGGATAGTGAGCTTATTCAGAAACAGTTGGCAATCAGGGTAATTACACCAGCCATTCGTTAAAATGTGGCTGGTGTGTGTGTGTGTGTGTGTAGGGGTGTTTGTGTGATCTGTGTGTTTGATTTTCTGCACCCACTAAGGACGGTTGTCAGGTGGTACCCGTGGACGGATGTCACTGGGACCAGTAGGTGTCTGCAAGTCCCAGGAGGCCCAGGAGGATGTCCCGAGGAGGTGTATGTTCTGGTCCCTTGTCCTGAAGTGCCAGAGATCAGAGGGAGGCATGACCATCTTGTTGGATCAGGGTGGGTTTTCCCGAGTAGTTGGAAGTTTTGGCTGAGAAAATTAATCACTGAAACATGGGATTTGCTGGCTTCTCCCAGAAAGCACTGCCTGCCAGACCTGGATCACCTCTCTCCTGGACAATCCAGGTGGGATAAGCTTGCTTGGGAGAGCAGAAGCTGTGATGTGCATGGCAGCCAGGGAACACTGAGAGGCCGCAGGTGTGTTTATGCACAGTCCACCGCTGACCTCCCTGTGGAGGTATCGCTGCCTGTCCCTGGGCTCCGAGGTTTCTCTGGAGCCGCCAGCATTGGACAACGAAGATAGTAAAGCCACAGCTCCTAGCTCTAGCTAGAGTCTGTGCAAGTCCTTCCACCCAGAAGCATCTCAGTGTTTCCCAGCACACTGTGACCCAGTGTCCCTCCCACCCTCTTGAAAGCATCAACTCTTCCATAAGCTGTCTCTTTCCACATCTCTAATCCTACTTGTCCTGAGGCAACCATGGCCAGTTTCTTTCCCCAGAAGGCCTATGCCACCTGTGTGGCTCTTGAAACTGATGTTCCTTTTGTGCCCAATGGAAAGAAGGAGAGAGAGAGAGAGAGAGAGAGAGACAGAGAGACAGAGAGACAGAGAGACAGAGAGAAAGTGAAAGAGAAAGAGAGAGAGAAACTGAGGGAGAGAGAGAGAGGGAGAGCGAGAGAGCACTGTACATTGCTCTAGAGCTCCGGGGAAATCGGAGCCTAAGACACGGGTGTGCCTGGGAAGGAGTTGAGGACTAGATGTTTCTGCAGAGATATGCACACAATAGAGCTAGAGACCCGGATGCAGTTTTATCTAGAGACTCAGATACACTGTTGTTTACACATTGGATTATTTTAATGCTTCCTGCTGCTGACACTCCCATGCTGGAACTGGGGCACACAGATTGAGCCAGTGGAGAATTACTCAATAGAGAGTGTACGAGGCACATGTGTTGGAAAAGATTTTTGAAAGAAGCAGTGGAAGGGATCATCTGCCATGACGTTACGATGCCACAGGCATTTGGGTTTTCAGTTCATTTGTGCATCACTTTAGTTGTATCTTGGCTTATATTTTGAGAGGTGAGTGCGTGTAGTGTGTAGCTGTGGACAGATAATGAGTGAGTGAGAGAGAGTGAGAGAGACAGAGACAGAGAGAGAGAGAGAGAGAGAGAGAGAGAGAGAGAGAGAGAGAGAGAGAGAGTGAGATGGAGAGATTATTTGCCTGCATAATATATTGGGCACAGTTGTTACTATGAACCCTGGTAATGAAAATGTTAGCATAATTCTGTCCTCGTGTGCAAAGGCAATGCCCTCGAGGAAGCCTTTCATACCATGCACCCAGAAAGCAAGTGAAGGTTGTCACTGCGAGACTGTTTTCGTGATTCCACTAGGGTGTGTTTGTGGCTACTAGCTACGGGAGTAGACAGGGGTATCTGGACCACATTCCATGCTGTCCCAGGTCAAGGGAGGGATTTCACCTCTCCGAGGAAACGTGGGAGAAATCAAAGTGACCAAAACACAACCAAGAACTTGAAGTGAGTGCCAAGATTTATTGATTGGATCAATGGAAAGTCACATACAACGGGGAAATCCAGTTCAGCATTGGGTCCTCCTCGTTCTCATTGGAAGGTTTGAATTCCTTGAGGCTTCAGAGAGGGTGTCCCTCCTGGTGTGCAAGCTTTGTGACGGTCTGTGTGGAGCATGGCATCCCTCCTGGCCACAACGCAGTTGCTGTCAGCAGTCAACTTGCCTTGTTCTCCCTGCCAGACACTCTCATGAGCGTTGCTTGTTCCTTCTTCTTTCTCTCCCCCATGGCTCTGCCTCCCAGGAAAGGAGGCTTGAAAGGGGCACGGGGGAAGGCCTTCCTTTCTCCCCCTAAACCTGTGACACTGGGGAGCCTGGCAGTATGTCAAGCAGGGCCTTGAATTCTTCCTCGCTGAGGGGGGCTTCCAGGGTTGCTGCAAGTTCCTCTTCCTCTGTGTCCACATTGAGAAAAGGGCCGGACGTGTCCAGAATGTCCACGTCTGACAACAGTTCGTCCAGGAAGCTTGAGGAGCCTGGAAAGGCTGAATACTGGGGCTGTTGATCCAGCTGGGGAGATGTCTCTTCACCTGAGCTTGCCTGCTGCTGCCAGAAGTGTGTCTCTGATGGTGCAGGTGGCCAGATGTCCCCCTGGGCAGGCTGCCCACAGGTGATGAGAGCATGTGACACTTCGCCCCACGGAACCGTGGCCTGAAGAGGCTGCGGGTTCTGGCATCTCTGAAGGGCTGCCAGGCTGGGCTGGGGCATGATGAACATCAACGGCTGGCCCACACAGAACCCATAGGAAGTCTCTGGCACAAGAAAGGAGGGGGAGAAAACAGGAGTGGCTGCAGCAAAGCATTTCATGCTATCAGGTGCATGAGAGGGAGGATAACGGTGAGAGCTTCTATGGACAGTGGGCCGGGGACTTTGGTCCGACAGGGCAGTCACGGCTGATGTGGCATCAGGGCCTTTGGCTAAGGCATTCACAGGCCCACTAGCGCTCTGCTTTGGGTGCCGAGCTCTTCGGTTCTGGAACCATATCTAGGGAGACATATGGGGTGACAGGAACATTAGCAGCGTGACAATCCAGATCGACTTGCTGTCGCCTCATCCCCAGCCCGCCGCATCCCGCCCCACCCTGCCCTGCCCTGACCTGACCTGCCCTCCAATCTGTCAGGCCCATGGCAAGTATTGGTGGGCCTCATCTAAGGGCCATTTTACCTAGATCTTACACCTTGGCTCTTGAAAATGCGGGAGGACGTCAGGGCAACGCAAGACTCACACCACTCTCCACACCCCTCCCCACCCCTAGCTTTGAGGAGAGCCGGCATTGACCAGCTACAAACTCAGGCCCCTCCCTGGCTGCCCAGGACTTCCATTGCCCTCTCCTCTTCTGGAAACGGATGCCTTCAGATCAGCCCCCATAGCGTATTCCTAAGATGAAGGGAACGTCCTCCCAATCCCCCGTCTCCAAGCCTACATATATCCAGCAACAACGCGTCGCAAGGTTTAACACTCCTTTCTCGTGGGAGAAGCCAAGTTCAACCCACTGGTGGAGAACTTACCTGGATTCGAGGTTCGGGAATTCCTGTCTGGTGAGCCAATTCTTCCCTGGCAGCAATAGATGGAAATCGATCCCTCTCAAAGGCTTGCACAAGAACCCTTGTTTGAGAAGGAGAGATGAAAGTCCTCTTTCGCCTGGCCTGTCTTCCCATGCTTCCTAAAGAAAAACACACAGAGAAGAGAGGACATTCAGGCCAATTTCAACACATTCATAGCAGATCCAGTGTGTGGTATGTAGGAAGCAGTATGTCATAGATCAAGATTGATACATCGATACACCTGATTCAGTGCTATGTGAAAACGCCCCATGTGATGGAAGAAGGCATTTCTGCACATCGGGCATTTTCCGGACCCAAAGATTCCAAGCCTTCCTGGGCATACATCTCCCCACCCTCTAAGAGGGGCATGATGCTCCTGGGTGGAACAGGAGTGGGGCAAGCACCCAAGATATCATTGTTTCCTGTCTGAAGCGTTCTTGGCCTCCCATGGTCATCCACGTTCATAGACGATTCTGTCTCAAGGAGATGCTCTGGGGAAATGCTTATGGAATGCCGGGTACTTACCTCGAGTCGAAGCCTCAGGTGGTGGGGGCCGCAGCGGCTGTGAGTGCCCTCCTTTGAAGGCATTCTCCGACAGCAATCGGCTCTGCTTTAGGCGTCTTCTTTGTTGGTTTTGAAACCAAACCTGGGTACAAAGAAAGAAAGCCTTGTCTTTCAATGCTTATGCACGTACTTCCAAGATCTATTGCAGGGATGCACCATAGAACAAACGCACAAACACACCAGCCAGCCGGCCGGCTGGCCAGCCGGCCAGCAACAAGCCGACTGATGGAGACCCAGTATGGCCCGTCTGCTCCCAGTGGAAATATTTACGATTCAAAGGGACTGAAGTCTCACTAGCATGTAGAATGTAGACTCCGGCTTTTACCTCTGAAGAAGTGCACCAGATTCCAGAATACACAATCTGTGTCTGTGAAAATAATCTTTCCTCTTCGAGTCACCTTACTGGTGTCCAGAGTAATGCTTTGTGACACAGGAGGAGACAATGCTTGCTTTCCCACAGTCAGAATGGGATGGATAGCTAACTCTCTCTGTCTCTCTCTCCCGCCCCAGCCGTTCTCATCAAAACTACCATTTTCTCTGTGGGTCTTTAGGTCTCTGTCTACGATTCTCTGCATCTACCTGTTGACGTCTGTCTCTGTTGCGACCCGCCCGGCTGCCCAAGTGACTGCCTGCTTGCCTTCCCCTCTCTCTGTCTCTGTCCCAGGCTCTCAGGCTCAATCTCCTTTCCCTCATTTGGTCTCTTTGCCTCCCCTTTGGCATAGTCCATGCCCGATTCATGTTTCCCTGCCTCTCTTACGTCCCCACAGGCAGTACTGTCTCATAACATGCAATCGTATCCATTAGCAAGTGCCCCCATGAAAACCACTCTTCTCATGCTGCCTGGGAACTACTCACTGACAGTTACTTCTCAGGGACTACATGCCTCCATCACTTTTAGGTCAGGAGGCTCTTATGTACCCGCTCTCCATCTTCAGAATATGTGTCCTTGTCTTCAACAGTGAAGCATTGTGCATGTTACCTCATTCCCCGAGGCCGAACTGCAGTGTGGACCTGTGCTTGTGTTCGTGTGTGTGTGCATGTTTTTAGATATTTCTGATGGTGGTGTGTGGAAAATTGGACACCCTGAGAAAAAGTGTTCGTAGGGAAAGTCAATCAGTCTTTGGCGACGTTTTGTAAGGTCGCAGGCACGCTGTTCCTAACTTTGGTGACTCCTCTCCAAGCTGCCCAGAGAGGGAAGTCTGCAGCACAGCCAGTTCCTCGGAGGCCAGCCATCAAGGAAACACCTCCTTGACACCACCAGGCTTTCCTGCTTCCTTGGCCCTTCGCCCTTTATACTTGACCACACATTTGAATGGACCTCTCGCCACACAGCTCAGTCTGGCCATGTTTTCTAAAGGGAGCCACCTTCCTTGCCAAGATTTGAGTCACTTCTGTCTGGAGCAGCCCGAAGAGGAAAGCCCTAGAGCAAGGACTCCAATTGCAGTAGGGCGACTTGCGTCTGGACATGGACCCCGAGAGGGAAAATGGATCGAGAGGCTCGGTTGTACCTGAATTCTGCTTTCTGGAATGTCCAGTTCTCGTGCCAGCCATTCTCTGGTCGTTATCCCGGGATAGGGGTTCTGTTGAAAGAGTGCTTGCAGGGTGTCCTTCTGACTCAGACTCAGAACAAGCCTCCTCCTTCGCGATGGTCTTGAGAGACGTCCTGTGGGAGAGAAAAGGGGGAATGTGTCAGGGGAGAATCCATGGAGGTGCAAACAAATGGTGCCGGCACAGCGCTGGTCCTTGTGCCATGAGAAAAATCTCTAAGCCAGGGGTAGACTCTGCCTTTGGAACAACCGTGGATACACCCCAAAGGCCATGCTGATTGGAACACTGGGGGCTAAAGCGATGCTGAGGTCAAGGCTATGGGGATCACCTCGCCATTCGCCAAGGATCCAGAGGATGCAATGCAAACAGAAGGGGAATCCCCTAGGAAAACCGGCTAACGTGACCAAAACGGGTGGAAGCATTTTCTACCTGTGGAGGCCTGGGACAGTCTTGATGGCTTCTACCAGATTTACCTCTAACTCTATGCTAACGATAGGAACCTGGCTTCTGAACTATCATTCGCACAACTTATCTGCACTTTCACTATTGGAAAGGAAAGTAGACGAAAGCCAAATGAAGCCAGACAAACACACAATCCAACCCCCAACACAGAACACACCAGAGGATTGTTTAGAAAACCTATTTCTTTGAGTTATGACCAACGTGCTGCCCTGTCTGATGGCGCCAACCCACCCGCACACCCACAACAGCCCGCTACTCCTCAGAAGATGAGCTTCCCTTTTAGTCACCGAAGTCATGGTGACTTGCCCCTTGTGCGTACTATTCTTTCAGTTGGGCAGTTTGAAGGGCTGCCCCCCACCCCTTTCCTATTTGAGGTTGCGTATTTCTTGTAGCAAGGGAATGGATGGGTGTTTGTTTCCTGCATTCTAAGGGGGGAGCCGTGTTTGATGGCCAGGGAGGGTGTGGTTTCAGGCACGTCCGGCACACCCTTGAGATCTTGAGTTTCCTGAAATCTCTCCAACTCTAGGTCAATGCCAACCCTTCTGCAAGGATTACCTGCCCTAGCAGCTGGCAGCTGGTGACGTAGGGTCGTCTCCAGATCTCCCTCTGGAAGGATGCAAGAAAAGGCAATGGTTTCGGATCCCCAACGGGGACTCCCTTTAAAAGCGCCCTTCCTTCATGCCAGCTCCAAAGAAAATATTTGTAAAGCACTGAAGAAACGAACTTGTCACACTGCAGATTTTGGCTTTCCAGAGACTCCTGCAGTGCCTACCTTGCAGTCTAATGAAAGACAGTTCGGGTGCTCCTGGAATCTCTGTTTCCCAGGCTCTAAGCTTTCAGTTGTTCTCAAAGAAAATCTCTCTTTGTCTCCTAATCTTAATGCATAGTGGATGTGGACTATTTCCTTGGACACCGTGGACGTTAACCAGTTCAAATGGAACACGCAACATAACAGAGCAAATCCGTAACAACAGCAAGAATAGAACATGTGAAACAAATTCAAAATCCCAAACACTGTCAACTGGAAAAGAGTGTCAGTTTAGTTGGGAACGTTATCAAATACTCGTGTTCCGTTCACTGCAACCACAGGCTGGGATTTTTAGTAGAGAAGCCATTGTCAGGCAACAGGGCTACCAACTACCATGTGGATTTCAAGAAGGAAAACAAGTGAAGCAGCAAACCAGAAATATGTACGTGAAATGCACAAACCAAGGTGCAACCTTTTGCCCAAGTGATTCCAGAAACATGTCCGAGCATATCAGTCCATGCCATTTGGTGTTCATTGGGAAACTTCAATCTTCGTGGTGATCCACCTTGGGGTGGGGAGGTGCATGAGTGTATTTGGATGACCCAAGTGCAGAGCCCAGATACTGAGGGCAACGTACCTCTGGAGGTGCTGTATGTGCCGGATGAGCTGGACGAATCCATGGTGGAAGACCCAAAGGAATGGCACGGAAACTGCTGACCAACTGTTCAGTTCTCAGAAGCTCAGGGTTTATAATGGATGAGGATGCCACGCCCCTATTTATGTAAATAGCCACAGATGGTGCGGAACCCTTCCTTGCCAATTGAGAACCTGGAAGGAATCCCGTGAGGCAAGTGGGCGTTGGAATGGAAGGCCTGTTCGGAGGCTCCCTGGTCCCTTTGAAGCTGCCGCCCTCGTCATCCTTTTCCAGAATGCTTGGGGTCCAGTGCTCTCTCCTTTTCACACCTTTCCACATTCCAAACATACTTTCTGTCTCCGTGGAATTCCCCACCTCTGAGTCCTTCACGCTTAAGTGTGTCACTGTACTTTCCCAAATGGAGAGAGAACCTAGAGCCTAGTTTGCATCGAGTACGTTTCCCACTTCCCTCATCACCATCAGGACATCATTGCCTCACACTCCTAAAGCATTTCCTTGGCGGGGGTTTGAGTTCCTGATAATTCACCTACTAAGCTTGAGTGCTTATCTAGCGTCTACCCAGGGTCCTCAGCAGTTTGGGACTTTTTCAGAGGTACCCTGAAACCCACACCCTTGCTCACATGCCATGGAGAGACCAGAGAAAGGGGCATGCCACACGTGTATGTTTCACAAGAAAAGGAACTTATTTTCAGTGCTTATCCTTGGCGTACAAAACACAGTGTCGGTTTCACATTCAGTGGTCAAGTGACATCTGTACCGAGAAGAAGAATAAGAAGAAGAAGGAGAAGGAGAAGAGGAAGGGGAAGGCGAACGGGAAGGAGAGGGATATGTAGCACGTTACATGATGGATGATGACACAGCTGAGTTTGAAACGAAAGCTTTGGATTCCAAGTGCAGCCATGTCAACATTTTCGGTGCATTTGGGCTGCAGAGAATAGAAAAATTAAAAACAAAGCAACAAGAAAACCCCACCCAGAAATAGACAACCATGCCAAATGTGTTCTTTTGCCACCATGGTTCTTTTGCCACCACGGGGATTAACATGAGGATAGTGAGCTTATTCAGAAACAGTTGGCAATCAGAGTAATTACACCAGCCATTCGTTAAAATGTGGCTGGTGTGTGTGTGTGTGTGTGTGTGTAGGGGTGTTTGTGTGATCTGTGTGTTTGATTTTCTGCACCCACTAAGGACGGTTGTCAGGTGGTACCCGTGGACGGATGTCACCGGGACCAGTAGGTGTCTGAAAGTCCCAGGAGGCCCAGGAGGATGTCCTGAGGAGGTGTATGTTCTGGTCCCTTGTCCTGAAGTGCCAGAGATCAGAGGGAGGCACGACCATCTTGTTGGATCAGGGTGGGTTTTCCCGAGTAGTTGGAAGTTTTGGCTGAGAAAATTAATCACTGAAACATGGGATTTGCTGGCTTCTCCCAGAAAGCACTGCCTGCCAGACCTGGATCACCTCTCTCCAGGACAATCCAGGTGGGATAAGCTTGCTTGGGAGAGCAGAAGCTGTGATGTGCACGGCAGCCAGGGAACACTGAGAGGCCACAGGTGTGTTTATGCACAGTCCACCGCTGGCCTCCCTGTGGAGGTATCGCTGCCTGTCCCTGGGCTCCGAGGTTTCTCTGGAGCGGCCAGCATTGGACAACGAAGATAGTAAAGCCACAGCTCCTAGCTCTAGCTAGAGTCTGTGCAAGTCCTTCCACCCAGAAGCATCTCAGTGTTTCCCAGCACACTGTGACCCAGTGTCCCTCCCACCCTCTTGAAAGCATCAACTCTTCCATAAGCTGTCTCTTTCCACATCTCTAATCCTACTTGTCCTGAGGCAACCATGGCCAGATTCTTTCCCCAGAAGGCCTATGCCACCTGTGTGGCTCTTGAAACTGATGTTCCTTTTGTGCCCAATGGAAAGAAGGACAGAGACAGAGAGACAGAGAGACAGAGAGAAAGTGAAAGAGAAAGAGAGAGAGAAACTGAGGGAGAGAGAGAGAGGGAGAGAGAGCGAGAGAGCACTGTACATTGCTCTAGAGCTCTGGGGAAATCGGAGCCTAAGACACGGGTGTGCCTGGGAAGGAGTTGAGGACTAGATGTTTCTGCAGAGACATGCACACAATAGAGCTAGAGACCCGGATGCAGTTTTATCTAGAGACTCAGATACACTGTTGTTTACACATTGGATTATTTTTGTTTTTAACATCTTTATTGGGGTATAATTGCTTTACAATGGTGTGTTAGTTTCTGCTTTATAACAAAGTGAATCAGCTATACATATACATATGCTCCCATGTGTCTTCCCTCTTGCGTCTCCCTCCCTCCCACTCTCCCCATCCCACCCCTCCAGGCTGTCCCAAAGCCCCGAGCTAAAATCCCTGTGCCTTGCGGCTGCTTCCCCCTAGCTATCTACCTTACTACGTTTGTTAGTGTGTATATGTCCATGACTCTCTCTCGCCCTGTCAAAACTCACCCTTCCCCCTCCCCATATCCTCAAGTCCGTTCTCCAGTAGGTCTGGGCCTCTATTCCTGTCTTATTCCTAGGTTCTTCATGACATTTTTTCCCCTTAAATTCCATATATATATGTTAGCATACGGTATTTGTGTTTTTCTTTCTGACTTACTTCACTCTGTATGACAGACTCTAGGTCTATCCATCTCATTACAAATAACTCAATTTCATTTCTTTTTAAGGCTGAGTAATATTCCATTGTGTATATGTGCCACATCTTCTTTATCCATTCGTCCGATGATGGGCGCTTAGGTTGTTTCCATCTCCGGGCTATTGTAAATAGAGCTGCAATGAACATTTTGGTACATGACTCTTTTTGAATTTTGGTTTTCTCAGGGTATATGCCCAGTAGTGGGATTGCTGGGTCATATGGTAATTCTATTTGTAGTTTTTTAAGGAACCTCCATACTGTTCTCCACAGTGGCTGAACCAATTCACATTCCCACCAGCAGTGCAAGAGTGTCCCCTTTTCTCCACACCCTCTCCAGCATTTATTGTTTCTAGATTTTTTGATGATGGCCATTCTGACTGGTGTGAGATGATATCTCATTGTAGTTTTGATTTGCATTTCTCTAATGATTAATGATGTTGAGCATTCTTTCATGTGTTTGTTGGCATTCTGTATATCTTCTTTGGAGAAATGTCTATTTAAGTCTTCTGCCCATTTTTGGATGGGGTTGTTTGTTTTTTTGTTATTGAGCTGCATGAGCTGCTTGTAAATTTTGGAGATTAATCCTTTGTCAGTTGCTTCATTTGCAAATGTTTTCTCCCATTCTGAGGGTTGTCTTTTGGTCTTGATTATGGTTTCCTTTGCTGTGCAAAAGCTTTGAAGTTTCATTAGGTCCCATTTGTTTATTTTTGTTTTTATCTCCATTACTCTAGGAGGTGGGTCAGAAAGGATCTTGCTGTGATTTATGTCATAGAGTGTTCTTCCTATGTTTTCCTCTAAGAGTTTGATAGTTTCTGGCCTTACATTTAGGTCTTTAATCCATTTTGAGCTTATTTTTGTGTATGGTGTTAGGGAGTGATCTAATCTCATACTTTTACATGTACCTGTCCAGTTTTCCCAGCACCATTTATTGAAGAGGCTGTCCTTTCTCCACTGTACATTCCTGCCTCCTTTATCAAAGATAAGGTGTCCATATGTGCGTGGGTTTATCTCTGGGCTTTCTATCCTGTTCCACTGATCTATCTTTCTGTTTTTGTGCCAGTACCATACTGTCTTGATTACTGTTGCTTTGTAGTATAGTCTGAAGTCAGGGAGCCTGATTCCTCCAGCTCCTTTTTTCGTTCTCAAGATTGCTTTGGCTATTCGGGGTCTTTTGTGTTTCCATACAAATTGCGAAATTTTTTGTTCTAGTTCTGTGAAAAATGTCAGTGGTAGTTTGATAGGGATTGCATTGAATCTGTAGATTGCTTTGGGTAGTAGAGTCATTTTCACAATGTTGATTCTTCCCATCCAAGAACATGGTATATCTCTCCATCTATTTGTATCATCTTTAATTTCTTTCATCAGTGTCTTATAATTTTCTGTATACAGGTCTTTCGTATCCTTAGGTAGGTTTATTCCTAGATATTTTATTCTTTTTGTTGCAATGGTAAATGGGAGTGTTTTCTTGATTTCACTTTCAGACTTTTCATCATTAGTATATAGGAATGCCAGAGATTTCTGTGCATTAATTTTGTATCCTGCTACTTTACCAAATTCATTGATTAGCTCTAGTAGTTTTCTGGTAGCATCTTTAGGATTCTCTATGTATAATATCATGTCATCTGCAAACAGTGACAGCTTTACTTCTTCTTTTCCGATTTGGATTCCTTTTATTTCCTTTTCTTCTCTGATTGCTGTGGCTAAAACTTCCAAAACTATGTTGAATAAGAGTGGTGAGAGTGGGCAACCTTGTCTTGTTCCTGATCTTAGTGGAAATGCTTTCAGTTTTTCACCATTGAGGATGATGTTTGCTGTGGGCTTGTCATATATGGCCTTTATTACGTTGAGGAACGTTTCCTCTATGCCTACTTTCTGGAGGGTTTTTATCATAAATGGGTGTTGAATTTTGTCGAAAGCTTTCTCTGCATCTATTGAGATGATCATATGGTTTTTCTCCTTCAATTTGTTAATATGGTTTATCACATTGATAGATTTGCGTATATTGAAGAATCCTTGCATTCCTGGAATAAACCCCACTTGATCATGGTGTATGATCCTTTTAATGTGCTGTAGGATTCTGTTTGCTAGTATTTTGTTGAGGATTTTTGCATCTATGTTCATCAGTGATATTGGCCTGTAGTTTTCTTTCTTTGTGACATCCTCGTCTGGTTTTGGTATCAAGGTGATGGTGGCCTCGTAGAAGGAATTTGGGAGTGTTCCTCCCTCTGCTATATTTTGGAAGAGTTCGAGAAGGATAGGTGTTAGCTCTTCTCTAAACGTTTGATAGAATTCACCTGTGAAGCCGTCTGGTCCTGGGCTTTTGTTTGTTGGAAGATTTTTAATCACAGTTTCAATTTCAGTGCTTGTGATTGGTCTGTTCATATTTTCTATTTCTTCCTGATTCAGTCTTGGCAGGTTGCGCATTTCTAAGAATTTGTCCATTTCTTCCAGATTGTCCATTTTATTGGCATAGAGTTGCTTGTAGTAATCTCTCATGATTTTTTTTATTTCTGCAGTGTCAGTTGTTATTTCTCCTTTCTCATTTCTAATTCTATTGATTTGAGTCTTCTCCCTTTTTTTCTTGATGAGTCTGGCTAGTGGTTTATCTATTTTGTTTATCTTCTCAAAGAACCAGCTTTTAGTTTTATTGATCTTTGCTATCGTTTCCTTCATTTCTTTTTCATTTATTTCTGATCTGATTTTTATGATTTCTTTCCTTCTGCTAGCTTTGGGGCTTTTTTGTTCTTCTTTCTCTAATTGCTTGAGGTGCAAGGTTAGGTTGTTTATTCGAGATGTTTCCTGCTTCTTAAGGTGGACTTGTATTGCTATAAACTTCCCCCTTAGAACTGCTTTTGCTGCATCCCATAGGTTTTGGGTCGTTGTGTCTCCATTGTCATTTGTTTCTAGGTAATTTTTTTATATCCTCTTTGATTTCTTCAGTGATCACTTCATTATTAAGTAGTGTATTGTTTAGCCTCCATGTGTTTGTATATTTTACAGATCTTTTCCTGTAATTGATATCTAGTCTCATGGCGTTGTGGTCAGAAAAGAAACTTGATACAATTTCAATTTTCTTAAATTTACCAAGGCTTGATTTGTGACCCAAGATATGATCTATCCTGGAGAATGTTCCATGAGCACTTGAGAAAAATGTGTATTCTGTTGTTTTTGGATGGAGTGTCCTATAAATATCAATTAAGTCCATCTTGTTTAATGTATCATTTAAAGCTTGTGTTTCCTTATTTATTTTCATTTTGGATGATCTGTCCATGGGTGAAAGTGGGGTGTTAAAGTCCCCTACTATGAATGTGTTACTGTCAATTTCCCCTTTTATGGCTGTTAGTATTTGCCTTATGTATTGAGGTGCTCCTATGTTGGGTGCATAAATATTTACAATTGTTATATCTTCTTCTTGGATCGATCCCTTGATCATTATGTAGTGTCCTTCTTTATCCCTTTTAATAGTCCTTATTTTAAAGTCTATTTTGTCTGATATGAGAATTGCTACTCCAGCTTTCTTTTGGTTTCCATTTGCATGGAATATCTTTTTCCATCCCCTTACTTTCAGTCTGTATGTGTCTCTAGGTCTGAGGTGGGTCTCTTGTAGACAGCATATATAAGGGTCTTGTTTTTGTATCCATTCAGCCAATCTGTGTCTTTTGGTGGGAGCATTTAGTCCATTTACATTTAAGGTAATTATCGATATGTATGTTCCTATTCCCATTTTCTATATTGTTTTGGGTTCGTTATTATAGGTCGTTTCCTTCTTTTGCACTTCTTATCTAGAGAAGTTCCTTTAGCATTTGTTGTAAAGCTGGTTTGGTGGTGCTGAACTCTCTCAGCTTTTGCTTGTCTGTAAAGGTTTTAATTTCTCCATCAAATCTGAATGAGATCCTTGCTGGGTAGAGTAGTCTTGGTTGCAGGTTTTTCTCCTTCATCACTTTCAGTATGTCCTGCCACTCCCTTCTGGCTTGTAGGGTTTCTGCTGAGAGATCAGCTGTTAACCTTATGGGGATTCCCTTGTGTGTTATTTGTTGTTTTTCCCTTGCTGCTTTTAATATGCTTTCTTTGTATTTAATTTTTGATAGTTTGATTAATATGTGTCTTGGCGTATTTCTCCTTGTATTTATCCTGTATGGGACTCTCTGTGCTTCCTGGACTTGATTAACTATTTCCTTTCCCCTATTAGGGAAGTTTTCAACTATAATCTCTTCAAATATTTTCTCAGTCCCTTTCTTTTTTTCTTCTTCTTCTGGAACCCCTATAATTCGAATGTTGGTGCGTTTAATGTTGTCCCAGAGGTCTCTGAGACTGTCCTCAGTTCTTTTCATTCTTTTTTCTTTATTCTGCTCTGCAGTAGTTATTTCCACTACTTTATCTTCCAGGTCACTTATCTGTTCTTCTGCCTCAGTTATTCTGCTATTGATCCTATCTAGAGTACTTTTAATTTCATTTATTGCGTTGTTCATCGTTGCTTGTTTCATCTTTAGTTCTTGTAGGTCCTTGTTAACTGTTTCTTGCATTTTGTCCATTCTACTTCCAAGATTTCGGATCATCCTTACTATCATTATTCTGAATTCTTTTTCAGGTAGATTGCCTATTTCCTCTTCATTTGTTAGGTCTGGTGGGTTTTTATCTTGTTCCTTCATCTGCTGTGTGTTTTTCTGTCTTCTCATTTTGCTTATCTTACTGTGTTTGGGGTCTCCTTTTTGCAGGCTGCACGTTCATAGTTCCCGTTGTTTTTGGTCTGTCTCCAGTGGCTAAGGTTGTTTCAGCGGGTTGTGTAGGCTTCCTGGTGGAGGGGACTAGTGCCTGTGTTGTGCTGGATGAGGCTGGATCTTGTCTCTCTAGTGGGCAGGTTCACGTCTGGTGGTGTGTTTTGGGGTGTCTGTGGCCTTGTTATGATTTTAGGCAGCCTCTCTGCTAATGGGTGGGGTTGTGTTCCTGTTTTGCTAGTTGTTTGGCATAGGTTGTCCAGCACTGTGGCTTGCTGGTCGTTGAGTGAAGCTGGGTGCTGGTGTTAAGATGGAGGTCTCTAGGAGATTTCCACCGTTTAATATTAACACATTGGATTATTTTAATGCTTCGTGCTGCTGACACTCCCATGCTGGAACTGGGGCACACAGATTGAGCCAGTGGAGAATCACTCAATAGAGAGTGTACGAGGCACATGTGTTGGAAAAGATTTTTGAAAGAAGCAGTGGAAGGGATCATCTGCCATGACGTTACGATGCCACAGGCATTTGGGTTTTCAGTTCATTTGTGCATCACTTTAGTTGTAACTTGGCTTATATTTTGAGAGGTGAGTGCGTGTAGTGTGTAGCCGTGGACAGATAATGAGTGAGTGAGAGAGAGTGAGAGAGACAGAGACAGAGAGAGAGAGAGAGAGAGAGAGAGAGAGTGAGATGGAGAGATTATTTGCCTGCATAATACATTGGGCACAGTTGTTACTATGAACCCTGGTAATGAAAATGTTAGCATAATTCTGTCCTCGTGTGCAAAGGCAATGCCCTCGAGGAAACCTTTCATACCATGCACCCAGAAAGCAAGTGAAGGTTGTCACTGCGAGACTGTTTTCGTGATTCCACTAGGGTGTGTTTGTGGCTACTAGCTACGGGAGTAGACAGGGGTATCTGGACCACATTCCATGCTGTCCCAGGTCAAGGGAGGGATTTCACCTCTCCGAGGAAACGTGGGAGAAATCAAAGTGACCAAAACACAACCAAGAACTTGAAGTGAGTGCCAAGATTTATTGATTGGATCAATGGAAAGTCACATACAACGGGGAAATCCAGTTCAGCATTGGGTCCTCCTCGTTCTCATTGGAAGGTTTGAATTCCTTGAGGCTTCAGAGAGGGTGTCCCTCCTGGTGTGCAAGCTTTGTGACGGTCTGTGTGGAGCATGGCATCCCTCCTGGCCACAACGCAGTTGCTGTCAGCAGTCAACTTGCCTTGTTCTCCCTGCCAGACACTCTCATGAGCGTTGCTTGTTCCTTCTTCTTTCTCTCCCCCATGGCTCTGCCTCCCAGGAAAGGAGGCTTGAAAGGGGCACGGGGGAAGGCCTTCCTTTCTCCCCCTAAACCTGTGACACTGGGGAGCCTGGCAGTATGTCAAGCAGGGCCTTGAATTCTTCCTCGCTGAGGGGGGCTTCCAGGGTTGCTGCAAGTTCCTCTTCCTCTGTGTCCACATTGAGAAAAGGGCCGGACGTGTCCAGAATGTCCACGTCTGACAACAGTTCGTCCAGGAAGCTTGAGGAGCCTGGAAAGGCTGAATACTGGGGCTGTTGATCCAGCTGGGGAGATGTCTCTTCACCTGAGCTTGCCTGCTGCTGCCAGAAGTGTGTCTCTGATGGTGCAGGTGGCCAGATGTACCCCTGGGCAGGCTGCCCACAGGTGATGAGAGCATGTGACACTTCGCCCCACGGAACCGTGGCCTGAAGAGGCTGCGGGTCCTGGCATCTCTGAAGGGCTGCCAGGCTGGGCTGGGGCATGATGAACATCAACGGCTGGCCCGCACAGAACCCATAGGAAGTCTCTGGCACAAGAAAGGAGGGGGAGAAAACAGGAGTGGCTGCAGCAAAGCATTTCATGCTATCAGGTGCATGAGAGGGAGGATAACGGTGAGAGCTTCTATGGACAGTGGGCCGGGGACTTTGGTCCGACAGGGCAGTCACGGCTGATGTGGCATCAGGGCCTTTGGCTAAGGCATTCACAGGCCCACTAGTGCTCTGCTTTGGGTGCCGAGCTCTTCGGTTCTGGAACCATATCTAGGGAGACATATGGGGTGACAGGAACATTAGCAGCGTGACAATCCAGATCGACTTGCTGTCGCCTCATCCCCAGCCCGCCGCGTCCCGCCCCACCCTGCCCTGCCCTGACCTGACCTGACCTGCCCTCCAATCTGTCAGGCCCATGGCAAGTATTGGTGGGCCTCATCTAAGGGCCATTTTACCTAGATCTTACACCTTGGCTCTTGAAAATGCGGGAGGACGTCAGGGCAATGCAGGACTCACACCACTCTCCGCACCCCTCCCCACCCCTAGCTTTGAGGAGAGCCGGCATTGACCAGCTACAAACTCAGGCCCCTCCCTGGCTGCCCAGGACTTCCATTGCCCTCTCCTCTTCTGGAAACGGATGCCTTCAGATCAGCCCCCATAGCGTATTCCTAAGATGAAGGGAACGTCCTCCCAATCCCCCGTCTCCAAGCCTACATATATCCAGCAACAACGCGTCGCAAGGTTTAACACTCCTTTCTCGTGGGAGAAGCCAAGTTCAACCCACTGGTGGAGAACTTACCTGGATTCGAGGTTCGGGAATTCCTGTCTGGTGAGCCAATTCTTCCCTGGCAGCAATAGATGGAAATCGATCCCTCTCAAAGGCTTGCACAAGAACCCTTGTTTGAGAAGGAGAGATGAAAGTCCTCTTTCGCCTGGCCTGTCTTCCCATGCTTCCTAAAGAAAAACACACAGAGAAGAGAGGACATTCAGGCCAATTTCAACACATTCATAGCAGATCCAGTGTGTGGTATGTAGGAAGCAGTATGTCATAGATCAAGATTGATACATCGATACACCTGATTCAGTGCTATGTGAAAACGCCCCATGTGATGGAAGAAGGCATTTCTGCACATCGGGCATTTTCCGGACCCAAAGATTCCAAGCCTTCCTGGGCATACATCTCCCCACCCTCTAAGAGGGGCATGATGCTCCTGGGTGGAACAGGAATGGGGCAAGCACCCAAGATATCATTGTTTCCTGTCTGAAGCGTTCTTGGCCTCCCATGGTCATCCACGTTCATAGACGATTCTGTCTCAAGGAGATGCTCTGGGGAAATGCTTATGGAATGCCGGGTACTTACCTCGAGTCGAAGCCTCAGGTGGTGGGGGCCGCAGCGGCTGTGACTGCCCTCCTTTGAAGGCATTCTCCGACAGCAATCGGCTCTGCTTTAGGCGTCTTCTTCGTTGGTTTTGAAACCAAACCTGGGTACAAAGAAAGAAAGCCTTGTCTTTCAATGCTTATGCACGTACTTCCAAGATCTATTGCAGGGATGCACCATAGGACAAACGCACAAACACACCAGCCAGCCGGCCGGCTGGCCAGCCGTCCAGCAACAAGCCGACTGATGGAGACCCAGTATGGCCCGTCTGCTCCCAGTGGAAATATTTACGATTCAAAGGGACTGAAGTCTCACTAGCATGTAGAATGTAGACTCCGGCTTTTACCTCTGAAGAAGTGCACCAGATTCCAGAATACACAATCTGTGTCTGTGAAAATAATCTTTCCTCTTCGAGTCACCTTACTGGTGTCCAGAGTAATGCTTTGTGACACAGGAGGAGACAATGCTTGCTTTCCCACAGTCAGAATGGGATGGATAGCTAACTCTCTCTGTCTCTCTCTCCCGCCCCAGCCGTTCTCATCAAAACTACCATTTTCTCTGTGGGTCTTTTGGTCTGTGTCTACGATTCTCCGCATCTACCTGTTGACGTCTGTCTCTGTTGCGACCCGCCCGGCTGCCCAAGTGACTGCCTGCTTGCCTTCCCCTCTCTCTGTCTCTGTCCCAGGCTCTCAGGCTCAATCTCCTTTCCCTCATTTGGTCTCTTTGCCTCCCCTTTGGCATAGTCCATGCCCGATTCATGTTTCCCTGTCTCTCTTACGTCCCCACAGGCAGTACTGTCTCATAACATGCAATCGTATCCATTAGTAAGTGCCCCCATGAAAACCACTCTTCTCATGCTGCCTGGGAACTACTCACTGACAGTTACTTCTCAGGGACTACATGCCTCCATCACTTTTAGGTCAGGAGGCTCTTATGTACCCGCTCTCCATCTTCAGAATATGTGTCCTTGTCTTCAACAGTGAAGCATTGTGCATGTTACCTCATTCCCCGAGGCCGAACTGCAGTGTGGACCTGTGCTTGTGTTCGTGTGTGTGTGCATGTTTTTAGATATTTCTGATGGTGGTGTGTGGAAAATTGGACACCCTGAGAAAAAGTGTTCGTAGGGAAAGTCAATCAGTCTTTGGCGACGTTTTGTAAGGTCGCAGGCACGCTGTTCCTAACTTTGGTGACTCCTCTCCAAGCTGCCCAGAGAGGGAAGTCTGCAGCACAGCCAGTTCCTCGGAGGCCAGCCATCAAGGAAACACCTCCTTGACACCACCAGGCTTTCCTGCTTCCTTGGCCCTTCGCCCTTTATACTTGACCACACATTTGAATGGACCTCTCGCCACACAGCTCAGTCTGGCCATGTTTTCTAAAGGGAGCCACCTTCCTTGCCAAGATTTGAGTCACTTCTGTCTGGAGCAGCCCGAAGAGGAAAGCCCTAGAGCAAGGACTCCAATTGCAGTAGGGCGACTTGCGTCTGGACATGGACCCCGAGAGGGAAAATGGATCGAGAGGCTCGGCTGTACCTGAATTCTGCTTTCTGGAATGTCCAGTTCTCGTGCCAGCCATTCTCTGGTCGTTATCCCGGGATAGGGGTTCTGTTGAAAGAGTGCTTGCAGGGTGTCCTTCTGACTCAGACTCAGAACAAGCCTCCTCCTTCGCGATGGTCTTGAGAGACGTCCTGTGGGAGAGAAAAGGGGGAATGTGTCAGGGGAGAATCCATGGAGGTGCAAACAAATGGTGCCGGCACAGCGCTGGTCCTTGTGCCATGAGAAAAATCTCTAAGCCAGGGGTAGACTCTGCATTTGGAACAACCGTGGATACACCCCAAAGGCCATGCTGATTGGAACACTGGGGGCTAAAGCGATGCTGAGGTCAAGGCTATGGGGATCACCTCGCCATTCGCCAAGGATCCAGAGGATGCAATGCAAACAGAAGGGGAATCCCCTAGGAAAACCGGCTAACGTGACCAAAACGGGTGGAAGCATTTTCTACCTGTGGAGGCCTGGGACAGTCTTGATGGCTTCTACCAGATTTACCTCTAACTCTATGCTAACGATAGGAACCTGGCTTCTGAACTATCATTCGCACAACTTATCTGCACTTTCACTATTGGAAAGGAAAGTAGACGAAAGCCAAATGAAGCCAGACAAACACACAATCCAACCCCGAACACAGAACACACCAGAGGATTGTTTAGAAAACCTATTTCTTTGAGTTATGACCAACGTGCTGCCCTGTCTGATGGCGCCAACCCACCCGCACACCCACAACAGCCCGCTACTCCTCAGAAGATGAGCTTCCCTTTTAGTCACCGAGGTCATGGTGACTTGCCCCTTGTGCGTACTATTCTTTCAGTTGGGCAGTTTGAAGGGCTGCCCCCCACCCCTTTCCTATTTGAGGTTGCGTATTTCTTGTAGCAAGGGAATGGATGGGTGTTTGTTTCCTGCATTCTAAGGGGGGAGCCGTGTTTGATGGCCAGGGAGGGTGTGGTTTCAGGCACGTCCGGCACACCCTTGAGATCTTGAGTTTCCTGAAATCTCTCCAACTCTAGGTCAATGCCAACCCTTCTGCAAGGATTACCTGCCCTAGCAGCTGGCAGCTGGTGACGTAGGGTCGTCTCCAGATCTCCCTCTGGAAGGATGCAAGAAAAGGCAATGGTTTCGGATCCCCAACGGGGACTCCCTTTAAAAGCACCCTTCCTTCATGCCAGCTCCAAAGAAAATATTTGTAAAGCACTGAAGAAACGAACTTGTCACACTGCAGATTTTGGCTTTCCAGAGACTCCTGCAGTGCCTACCTTGCAGTCTAATGAAAGACAGTTCGAGTGCTCCTGGAATCTCTGTTTCCCAGGCTCTAAGCTTTCAGTTGTTCTCAAAGAAAATCTCTCTTTGTCTCCTAATCTTAATGCATAGTGGATGTGGACTATTTCCTTGGACACCATGGACGTTAACCAGTTCAAATGGAACACGCAACATAACAGAGCAAATCCGTAACAACAGCAAGAACAGAACATGCGAAACAAATTCAAAATCCCAAACACTGTCAACTGGAAAAGAGTGTCAGTTTAGTTGGGAACGTTATCAAATACTCGTGTTCCATTCACTGCAACCACAGGCTGGGATTTTTAGTAGAGAAGCCATTGTCAGGCAACAGGGCTACCAACTACCATGTGGATTTCAAGAAGGAAAACAAGTGAAGCAGCAAACCAGAAATATGTACGTGAAATGCACAAACCAAGGTGCAACCTTTTGCCCAAGTGATTCCAGAAACATGTCCGAGCATATCAGTCCATGCCATTTGGTGTTCATTGGGAAACTTCAATCTTCGTGGTGATCCACCTTGGGGTGGGGAGGTGCATGAGTGTATTTGGATGACCCAAGTGCAGAGCCCAGATACTGAGGGCAACGTACCTCTGGAGGTGCTGTATGTGCCGGATGAGCTGGACGAATCCATGGTGGAAGACCCAAAGGAATGGCACGGAAACTGCTGACCAACTGTTCAGTTCTCAGAAGCTCAGGGTTTATAATGGATGAGGATGCCACGCCCCTATTTATGTAAATAGCCACAGATGGTGCGGAACCCTTCCTTGCCAATTGAGAACCTGGAAGGAATCCCGTGAGGCAAGTGGGCGTTGGAATGGAAGGCCTGTTCGGAGGCTCCCTGGTCCCTTTGAAGCTGCCGCCCTCGTCATCCTTTTCCAGAATGCTTGGGGTCCAGTGCTCTCTCCTTTTCACACCTTTCCACATTCCAAACATACTTTCTGTCTCCGTGGAATTCCCCACCTCTGAGTCCTTCACGCTTAAGTGTGTCACTGTACTTTCCCAAATGGAGAGAGAACCTAGAGCCTAGTTTGCATCGAGTACGTTTCCCACTTCCCTCATCACCATCAGGACATCATTGCCTCACACTCCTAAAGCATTTCCTTGGCGGGGGTTTGAGTTCCTGATAATTCACCTACTAAGCTTGAGTGCTTATCTAGCGTCTACCCATGGTCCTCAGCAGTTTGGGACTTTTTCAGAGGTACCCTGAAACCCACACCCTTGCTCACATGCCATGGAGAGACCAGAGAAAGGGGCATGCCACACGTGTATGTTTCACAAGAAAAGGAACTTATTTTCAGTGCTTATCCTTGGCGTACAAAACACAGTGTCGGTTTCACATTCAGTGGTCAAGTGACATCTGTACCAAGAAGAAGAATAAGAAGAAGAAGGAGAAGGAGAAGAGGAAGGGGAAGGCGAACGGGAAGGAGAGGGATATGTAGCACGTTACATGATGGATGATGACACAGCTGAGTTTGAAACGAAAGCTTTGGATTCCAAGTGCAGCCATGTCAACATTTTCGGTGCATTTGGGCTGCAGAGAATAGAAAAATTAAAAACGAAGCAACAAGAAAACCCCACCCAGAAATAGAGAACCTTGCCAAATGTGTTCTTTTGCCACCATGGTTCTTTTGCCACCACGGGGATTAACATGAGGATAGTGAGCTTATTCAGAAACAGTTGGCAATCAGGGTAATTACACCAGCCATTCGTTAAAATGTGGCTGGTGTGTGTGTGTGTGTGTGTGTAGGGGTGTTTGTGTGATCTGTGTGTTTGATTTTCTGCACCCACTAAGGACGGTTGTCAGGTGGTACCCGTGGATGGATGTCACTGGGACCAGTAGGTGTCTGCAAGTCCCAGGAGGCCCAGGAGGATGTCCCGAGGCGGTGTATGTTCTGGTCCCTTGTCCTGAAGTGCCGGAGATCAGAGGGAGGCATGACCATCTTGTTGGATCAGGGTGGGTTTTCCCGAGTAGTTGGAAGTTTTGGCTGAGAAAATTAATCACTGAAACATGGGATTTGCTGGCTTCTCCCAGAAAGCACTGCCTGCCAGACCTGGATCACCTCTCTCCAGGACAATCAAGGCGGAATAAGCTTGCTTGGGAGAGCAGAAGCTGTGATGTGCACGGCAGCCAGGGAACACTGAGAGGCCACAGGTGTGTTTATGCACAGTCCACCGCTGGCCTCCCTGTGGAGGTATCGCTGCCTGTCCCTGGGCTCCGAGGTTTCTTTGGAGCGGCCAGCATTGGACAACGAAGATAGTAAAGCCACAGCTCCTAGCTCTAGCTAGAGTCTGTGCAAGTCCTTCCACCCAGAAGCATCTCAGTGTTTCCCAGCACACTGTGACCCAGTGTCCCTCCCACCCTCTTGAAAGCATCAACTCTTCCATAAGCTGTCTCTTTCCACATCTCTAATCCTACTTGTCCTGAGGCAACCATGGCCAGATTCTTTCCCCAGAAGGCCTATGCCACCTGTGTGGCTCTTGAAACTGATGTTCCTTTTGTGCCCAATGGAAAGAAGGACAGAGACAGAGAGACAGAGAGACAGAGAGAAAGTGAAAGAGAAAGAGAGAGAGAAACTGAGGGAGAGAGAGAGAGGGAGAGAGAGCGGGAGAGCACTGTACATTGCTCTAGAGCTCTGGGGAAATCGGAGCCTAAGACACGGGTGTGCCTGGGAAGGAGTTGAGGACTAGATGTTTCTGCAGAGATATGCACACAATAGAGCTAGAGACCCGGATGCAGTTTTATCTAGAGACTCAGATACACTGTTGTTTACACATTGGATTATTTTTGTTTTTAACATCTTTATTGGGGTATAATTGCTTTACAATGGTGTGTTAGTTTCTGCTTTATAACAAAGTGAATCAGCTATACATATACATATGCTCCCATGTGTCTTCCCTCTTGCGTCTCCCTCCCTCCCACTCTCCCCATCCCACCCCTCCAGGCTGTCCCAAAGCCCCGAGCTAAAATCCCTGTGCCTTGCGGCTGCTTCCCCCTAGCTATCTACCTTACTACGTTTGTTAGTGTGTATATGTCCATGACTCTCTCTCGCCCTGTCAAAACTCACCCTTCCCCCTCCCCATATCCTCAAGTCCGTTCTCCAGTAGGTCTGGGCCTCTATTCCTGTCTTATTCCTAGGTTCTTCATGACATTTTTTTCCCTTTAATTCCATATATATATGTTAGCGTACGGTATTTGTGTTTTTCTTTCTGACTTACTTCACTCTGTATGACAGACTCTAGGTCTATCCATCTCATTACAAATAACTCAATTTCATTTCTTTTTAAGGCTGAGTAATATTCCATTGTGTATATGTGCCACATCTTCTTTATCCATTCGTCCGATGATGGGCGCTTAGGTTGTTTCCATCTCCGGGCTATTGTAAATAGAGCTGCAATGAACATTTTGGTACATGACTCTTTTTGAATTTTGGTTTTCTCAGGGTATATGCCCAGTAGTGGGATTGCTGGGTCATATGGTAATTCTATTTGTAGTTTTTTAAGGAACCTCCATACTGTTCTCCATAGTGGCTGAACCAATTCACATTCCCACCAGCAGTGCAAGAGTGTCCCCTTTTCTCCACACCCTCTCCAGCATTTATTGTTTCTAGATTTTTTGATGATGGCCATTCTGACTGGTGTGAGATGATATCTCATTGTAGTTTTGATTTGCATTTCTCTAATGATTAATGATGTTGAGCATTCTTTCATGTGTTTGTTGGCATTCTGTATATCTTCTTTGGAGAAATGTCTATTTAGGTCTTCTGCCCATTTTTGGATGGGGTTGTTTGTTTTTTTGTTATTGAGCTGCATGAGCTGCTTGTAAATTTTGGAGATTAATCCTTTGTCAGTTGCTTCATTTGCAAATGTTTTCTCCCATTCTGAGGGTTGTCTTTTGGTCTTGATTATGGTTTCCTTTGCTGTGCAAAAGCTTTGAAGTTTCATTAGGTCCCATTTGTTTATTTTTGTTTTTATCTCCATTACTCTAGGAGGTGGGTCAGAAAGGATCTTGCTGTGATTTATGTCATAGAGTGTTCTTCCTATGTTTTCCTCTAAGAGTTTGATAGTTTCTGGCCTTACACTTAGGTCTTTAATCCATTTTGAGCTTATTTTTGTGTATGGTGTTAGGGAGTGATCTAATCTCATACTTTTACATGTACCTGTCCAGTTTTCCCAGCACCATTTATTGAAGAGGCTGTCCTTTCTCCACTGTACATTCCTGCCTCCTTTATCAAAGATAAGGTGTCCATATGTGCGTGGGTTTATCTCTGGGCTTTCTATCCTGTTCCACTGATCTATCTTTCTGTTTTTGTGCCAGTACCATACTGTCTTGATTACTGTTGCTTTGTAGTATAGTCTGAAGTCAGGGAGCCTGATTCCTCCAGCTCCTTTTTTCGTTCTCAAGATTGCTTTGGCTATTCGGGGTCTTTTGTGTTTCCATACAAATTGCGAAATTTTTTGTTCTAGTTCTGTGAAAAATGTCAGTGGTAGTTTGATAGGGATTGCATTGAATCTGTAGATTGCTTTGGGTAGTAGAGTCATTTTCACAATGTTGATTCTTCCCATCCAAGAACATGGTATATCTCTCCATCTATTTGTATCATCTTTAATTTCTTTCATCAGTGTCTTATAATTTTCTGTATACAGGTCTTTCGTATCCTTAGGTAGGTTTATTCCTAGATATTTTATTCTTTTTGTTGCAATGGTAAATGGGAGTGTTTTCTTGATTTCACTTTCAGACTTTTCATCATTAGTATATAGGAATGCCAGAGATTTCTGTGCATTAATTTTGTATCCTGCTACTTTACCAAATTCATTGATTAGCTCTAGTAGTTTTCTGGTAGCATCTTTAGGATTCTCTATGTATAATATCATGTCATCTGCAAACAGTGACAGCTTTACTTCTTCTTTTCCGATTTGGATTCCTTTTATTTCCTTTTCTTCTCTGATTGCTGTGGCTAAAACTTCCAAAACTATGTTGAATAAGAGTGGTGAGAGTGGGCAACCTTGTCTTGTTCCTGATCTTAGTGGAAATGCTTTCAGTTTTTCACCATTGAGGATGATGTTTGCTGTGGGCTTGTCATATATGGCCTTTATTACGTTGAGGAACGTTTCCTCTATGCCTACTTTCTGGAGGGTTTTTATCATAAATGGGTGTTGAATTTTGTCGAAAGCTTTCTCTGCATCTATTGAGATGATCATATGGTTTTTCTCCTTCAATTTGTTAATATGGTTTATCACATTGATAGATTTGCGTATATTGAAGAATCCTTGCATTCCTGGAATAAACCCCACTTGATCATGGTGTATGATCCTTTTAATGTGCTGTTGGATTCTGTTTGCTAGTATTTTGTTGAGGATTTTTGCATCTATGTTCATCAGTGATATTGGCCTGTAGTTTTCTTTCTTTGTGACATCCTCGTCTGGTTTTGGTATCAAGGTGATGGTGGCCTCGTAGAAGGAATTTGGGAGTGTTCCTCCCTCTGCTATATTTTGGAAGAGTTCGAGAAGGATAGGTGTTAGCTCTTCTCTAAACGTTTGATAGAATTCACCTGTGAAGCCGTCTGGTCCTGGGCTTTTGTTTGTTGGAAGATTTTTAATCACAGTTTCAATTTCAGTGCTTGTGATTGGTCTGTTCATATTTTCTATTTCTTCCTGATTCAGTCTTGGCAGGTTGTGCATTTCTAAGAATTTGTCCATTTCTTCCAGATTGTCCATTTTATTGGCATAGAGTTGCTTGTAGTAATCTCTCATGATTTTTTTTATTTCTGCAGTGTCAGTTGTTATTTCTCCTTTCTCATTTCTAATTCTATTGATTTGAGTCTTCTCCCTTTTTTTCTTGATGAGTCTGGCTAGTGGTTTATCTATTTTGTTTATCTTCTCAAAGAACCAGCTTTTAGTTTTATTGATCTTTGCTATCGTTTCCTTCATTTCTTTTTCATTTATTTCTGATCTGATTTTTATGATTTCTTTCCTTCTGCTAGCTTTGGGGCTTTTTTGTTCTTCTTTCTCTAATTGCTTGAGGTGCAAGGTTAGGTTGTTTATTCGAGATGTTTCCTGCTTCTTAAGTTGGACTTGTATTGCTATAAACTTCCCCCTTAGAACTGCTTTTGCTGCATCCCATAGGTTTTGGGTCGTTGTGTCTCCATTGTCATTTGTTTCTAGGTAATTTTTTTATATCCTCTTTGATTTCTTCAGTGATCACTTCATTATTAAGTAGTGTATTGTTTAGCCTCCATGTGTTTGTATATTTTACAGATCTTTTCCTGTAATTGATATCTAGTCTCATGGCGTTGTGGTCAGAAAAGAAACTTGATACAATTTCAATTTTCTTAAATTTACCAAGGCTTGATTTGTGACCCAAGATATGATCTATCCTGGAGAATGTTCCATGAGCACTTGAGAAAAATGTGTATTCTGTTGTTTTTGGATGGAGTGTCCTATAAATATCAATTAAGTCCATCTTGTTTAATGTATCATTTAAAGCTTGTGTTTCCTTATTTATTTTCATTTTGGATGATCTGTCCATGGGTGAAAGTGGGGTGTTAAAGTCCCCTACTATGAATGTGTTACTGTCAATTTCCCCTTTTATGGCTGTTAGTATTTGCCTTATGTATTGAGGTGCTCCTATGTTGGGTGCATAAATATTTACAATTGTTATATCTTCTTCTTGGATCGATCCCTTGATCATTATGTAGTGTCCTTCTTTATCCCTTTTAATAGTCCTTATTTTAAAGTCTATTTTGTCTGATATGAGAATTGCTACTCCAGCTTTCTTTTGGTTTCCATTTGCATGGAATATCTTTTTCCATCCCCTTACTTTCAGTCTGTATGTGTCTCTAGGTCTGAGGTGGGTCTCTTGTAGACAGCATATATAAGGGTCTTGTTTTTGTATCCATTCAGCCAATCTGTGTCTTTTGGTGGGAGCATTTAGTCCATTTACATTTAAGGTAATTATCGATATGTATGTTCCTATTCCCATTTTCTATATTGTTTTGGGTTCGTTATTATAGGTCGTTTCCTTCTTTTGCACTTCTTATCTAGAGAAGTTCCTTTAGCATTTGTTGTAAAGCTGGTTTGGTGGTGCTGAACTCTCTCAGCTTTTGCTTGTCTGTAAAGGTTTTAATTTCTCCATCAAATCTGAATGAGATCCTTGCTGGGTAGAGTAGTCTTGGTTGCAGGTTTTTCTCCTTCATCACTTTCAGTATGTCCTGCCACTCCCTTCTGGCTTGTAGGGTTTCTGCTGAGAGATCAGCTGTTAACCTTATGGGGATTCCCTTGTGTGTTATTTGTTGTTTTTCCCTTGCTGCTTTTAATATGCTTCCTTTGTATTTAATTTTTGATAGTTTGATTAATATGTGTCTTGGCGTATTTCTCCTTGTATTTATCCTGTATGGGACTCTCTGTGCTTCCTGGACTTGATTAACTATTTCCTTTCCCATATTAGGGAAGTTTTCAACTATAATCTCTTCAAATATTTTCTCAGTCCCTTTCTTTTTTTCTTCTTCTTCTGGAACCCCTATAATTCGAATGTTGGTGCGTTTAATGTTGTCCCAGAGGTCTCTGAGACTGTCCTCAGTTCTTTTCATTCTTTTTTCTTTATTCTGCTCTGCAGTAGTTATTTCTGCTACTTTATCTTCCTGGTCACTTATCCGTTCTTATGCCTCAGTTATTCTGCTATTGATCCTATCTAGAGTACTTTTAATTTCATTTATTGCGTTGTTCATCGTTGCTTGTTTCATCTTTAGTTCTTGTAGGTCCTTGTTAACTGTTTCTTGCATTTTGTCCATTCTACTTCCAAGATTTCGGATCATCCTTACTATCATTATTCTGAATTCTTTTTCAGGTAGATTGCCTATTTCCTCTTCATTTGTTAGGTCTGGTGGGTTTTTATCTTGTTCCTTCATCTGCTGTGTGTTTTTCTGTCTTCTCATTTTGCTTATCTTACTGTGTTTGGGGTCTCCTTTTTGCAGGCTGCACGTTCATAGTTCCCATTGTTTTTGGTCTGTCTCCAGTGGCTAAGGTTGTTTCAGCGGGTTGTGTAGGCTTCCTGGTGGAGGGGACTAGTGCCTGTGTTGTGCTGGATGAGGCTGGATCTTGTCTCTCTAGTGGGCAGGTTCACGTCTGGTGGTGTGTTTTGGGGTGTCTGTGGCCTTGTTATGATTTTAGGCAGCCTCTCTGCTAATGGGTGGGGTTGTGTTCCTGTTTTGCTAGTTGTTTGGCATAGGTTGTCCAGCACTGTGGCTTGCTGGTCGTTGAGTGAAGCTGGGTGCTGGTGTTAAGATGGAGGTCTCTAGGAGATTTCCACCGTTTAATATTAACACATTGCATTATTTTAATGCTTCGTGCTGCTGACACTCCCATGCTGGAACTGGGGCACACAGATTGAGCCAGTGGAGAATCACTCAATAGAGAGTGTACGAGGCACATGTGTTGGAAAAGATTTTTGAAAGAAGCAGTGGAAGGGATCATCTGCCATGACGTTACGATGCCACAGGCATTTGGGTTTTCAGTTCATTTGTGCATCACTTTAGTTGTAACTTGGCTTATATTTTGAGAGGTGAGTGCGTGTAGTGTGTAGCCGTGGACAGATAATGAGTGAGTGAGAGAGACTGAGAGAGACAGAGACAGAGAGAGAGAGAGAGAGAGAGAGAGTGAGATGGAGAGATTATTTGCCTGCATAATACATTGGGCACAGTTGTTACTATGAACCCTGGTAATGAAAGTGTTAGCATAATTCTGTCCTCGTGTGCAAAGGCAATGCCCTCGAGGAAACCTTTCATACCATGCACCCAGAAAGCAAGTGAAGGTTGTCACTGCGAGACTGTTTTCGTGATTCCACTAGGGTGTGTTTGTGGCTACTAGCTACGGGAGTAGACAGGGGTATCTGGACCACATTCCATGCTGTCCCAGGTCAAGGGAGGGATTTCACCTCTCCGAGGAAACGTGGGAGAAATCAAAGTGACCAAAACACAACCAAGAACTTGAAGTGAGTGCCAAGATTTATTGATTGGATCAATGGAAAGTCACATACAACGGGGAAATCCAGTTCAGCATTGGGTCCTCCTCGTTCTCATTGGAAGGTTTGAATTCCTTGAGGCTTCAGAGAGGGTGTCCCTCCTGGTGTGCAAGCTTTGTGACGGTCTGTGTGGAGCATGGCATCCCTCCTGGCCACAACGCAGTTGCTGTCAGCAGTCAACTTGCCTTGTTCTCCCTGCCAGACACTCTCATGAGCGTTGCTTGTTCCTTCTTCTTTCTCTCCCCCATGGCTCTGCCTCCCAGGAAAGGAGGCTTGAAAGGGGCACGGGGGAAGGCCTTCCTTTCTCCCCCTAAACCTGTGACACTGGGGAGCCTGGCAGTATGTCAAGCAGGGCCTTGAATTCTTCCTCGCTGAGGGGGGCTTCCAGGGTTGCTGCAAGTTCCTCTTCCTCTGTGTCCACATTGAGAAAAGGGCCGGACGTGTCCAGAATGTCCACGTCTGACAACAGTTCGTCCAGGAAGCTTGAGGAGCCTGGAAAGGCTGAATACTGGGGCTGTTGATCCAGCTGGGGAGATGTCTCTTCACCTGAGCTTGCCTGCTGCTGCCAGAAGTGTGTCTCTGATGGTGCAGGTGGCCAGATGTCCCCCTGGGCAGGCTGCCCACAGGTGATGAGAGCATGTGACACTTCGCCCCACGGAACCGTGGCCTGAAGAGGCTGCGGGTCCTGGCATCTCTGAAGGGCTGCCAGGCTGGGCTGGGGCATGATGAACATCAACGGCTGGCCCACACAGAACCCATAGGAAGTCTCTGGCACAAGAAAGGAGGGGGAGAAAACAGGAGTGGCTGCAGCAAAGCATTTCATGCTATCAGGTGCATGAGAGGGAGGATAACGGTGAGAGCTTCTATGGACAGTGGGCCGGGGACTTTGGTCCGACAGGGCAGTCACGGCTGATGTGGCATCAGGGCCTTTGGCTAAGGCATTCACAGGCCCACTAGCGCTCTGCTTTGGGTGCCGAGCTCTTCGGTTCTGGAACCATATCTAGGGAGACATATGGGGTGACAGGAACATTAGCAGCGTGACAATCCAGATCGACTTGCTGTCGCCTCATCCCCAGCCCGCCGCGTCCCGCCTCACCCTGCCCTGCCCTGACCTGACCTGCCCTCCAATCTGTCAGGCCCATGGCAAGTATTGGTCGGCCTCATCTAAGGGCCATTTTACCTAGATCTTACACCTTGGCTCTTGAAAATGCGGGAGGACGTCAGGGCAACGCAAGACTCACACCACTCTCCGCACCCCTCCCCACCCCTAGCTTTGAGGAGAGCCGGCATTGACCAGCTACAAACTCAGGCCCCTCCCTGGCTGCCCAGGACTTCCATTGCCCTCTCCTCTTCTGGAAACGGATGCCTTCAGATCAGCCCCCATAGCGTATTCCTAAGATGAAGGGAACGTCCTCCCAATCCCCCGTCTCCAAGCCTACATATATCCAGCAACAACGCGTCGCAAGGTTTAACACTCCTTTCTCGTGGGAGAAGCCAAGTTCAACCCACTGGTGGAGAACTTACCTGGATTCGAGGTTCGGGAATTCCTGTCTGGTGAGCCAATTCTTCCCTGGCAGCAATAGATGGAAATCGATCCCTCTCAAAAGCTTGCACAAGAACCCTTGTTTGAGAAGGAGAGATGAAAGTCCTCTTTCGCCTGGCCTGTCTTCCCATGCTTCCTAAAGAAAAACACACAGAGAAAAGAGGACATTCAGGCCAATTTCAACACATTCATAGCAGATCCAGTGTGTGGTATGTAGGAAGCAGTATGTCATAGATCAAGATTGATACATCGATACACCTGATTCAGTGCTATGTGAAAACGCCCCATGTGATGGAAGAAGGCATTTCTGCACATCGGGCATTTTCCGGACCCAAAGATTCCAAGCCTTCCTGGGCATACATCTCCCCACCCTCTAAGAGGGGCATGATGCTCCTGGGTGGAACAGGAGTGGGGCAAGCACCCAAGATATCATTGTTTCCTGTCTGAAGCGTTCTTGGCCTCCCATGGTCATCCACGTTCATAGACGATTCTGTCTCAAGGAGATGCTCTGGGGAAATGCTTATGGAATGCCGGGTACTTACCTCGAGTCGAAGCCTCAGGTGGTGGGGGCCGCAGCGGCTGTGACTGCCCTCCTTTGAAGGCATTCTCCGACAGCAATCGGCTCTGCTTTAGGCATCTTCTTCGTTGGTTTTGAAACCAAACCTGGGTACAAAGAAAGAAAGCCTTGTCTTTCAATGCTTATGCACATACTTCCAAGATCTATTGCAGGGATGCACCATAGAACAAACGCGCAAACACACCAGCCAGCCGGCCGGCTGGCCAGCCGTCCAGCAACAAGCCGACTGATGGAGACCCAGTATGGCCCGTCTGCTCCCAGTGGAAATATTTACGATTCAAAGGGACTGAAGTCTCACTAGCATGTAGAATGTAGACTCCGGCTTTTACCTCTGAAGAAGTGCACCAGATTCCAGAATACACAATCTGTGTCTGTGAAAATAATCTTTCCTCTTCGAGTCACCTTACTGGTGTCCAGAGTAATGCTTTGTGACACAGGAGGAGACAATGCTTGCTTTCCCACAGTCAGAATGGGATGGATAGCTAACTCTCTCTGTCTCTCTCTCCCGCCCCAGCCGTTCTCATCAAAACTACCATTTTCTCTGTGGGTCTTTTGGTCTGTGTCTACGATTCTCCGCATCTACCTGTTGACGTCTGTCTCTGTTGCGACCCGCCCGGCTGCCCAAGTGACTGCCTGCTTGCCTTCCCCTCTCTCTGTCTCTGTCCCAGGCTCTCAGGCTCAATCTCCTTTCCCTCATTTGGTCTCTTTGCCTCCCCTTTGGCATAGTGCATGCCCGATTCATGTTTCCCTGCCTCTCTTACGTCCCCACAGGCAGTACTGTCTCATAACATGCAATCGTATCCATTAGCAAGTGCCCCCATGAAAACCACTCTTCTCATGCTGCCTGGGAACTACTCACTGACAGTTACTTCTCAGGGACTACATGCCTCCATCACTTTTAGGTCAGGAGGCTCTTATGTACCCGCTCTCCATCTTCAGAATATGTGTCCTTGTCTTCAACAGTGAAGCATTGTGCATGTTACCTCATTCCCCGAGGCCGAACTGCAGTGTGGACCTGTGCTTGTGTTCGTGTGTGTGTGCATGTTTTTAGATATTTCTGATGGTGGTGTGTGGAAAATGGGACACCCTGAGAAAAAGTGTTCGTAGGGAAGTCAATTAGTCTTTGGTGACGCTTTGTAAGGTCACAGGCACGCTGTTCCTAACTTTGGTGACTCCTCTCCAAGCTGCCCAGAGAGGGAAGTCTTCAGCACAGCTAGTTCCTCGGAGGCCAGCCATCAAGGAAATACCTCCTTGACAACACCAGGCCTTCCTGCTTCCTTGGCCCCTCGCCCTTTATACTTGACCACACATTTGAATGGACCTCTCGCCACACAGCTCAGTCTGGCCATGTTTTCTAAAGGGAGCCACCTTCCTTGCCAAGATTTGAGTCACTTCTGTCTGGAGCAGCCCGAAGAGGAAAGCCCTAGAGCAAGGACTCCAATTGCAGTAGGGCGACTTGCGTCTGGACATGGACCCCGAGAGGGAAAATGGATCGAGAGGCTCGGTTGTACCTGAATTCTGCTTTCTGGAATGTCCAGTTCTCATGCCAGCCATTCTCTGGTCGTTATCCCGGGATAGGGGTTCTGTTGAAAGAGTGCTTGCAGGGTGTCCTTCTGACTCAGACTCAGAACAAGCCTCCTCCTTCGCGATGGTCTTGAGAGACGGCCTGTGGGAGAGAAAAGGGGGAATGTGTCAGGGGAGAATCCATGGAGGTGCAAACAAATGGTGCCGGCACAGCGCTGGTCCCTGTGCCATGAGAAAAATCTCTAAGCCAGGGGAAGACTCAGCATTTGGAACAACCGTGGATACACCCCAAGAGCCACGCTGAGTAGGACCCTGTGGGCTCAAGCTCAGCTGAGGATCAAGGCTATATGGATCACCTCCCCATTTGCCAAGGATGCAGAGGACGCAATGCAAACAGAAGGGGAAAGCCCTAGGGAAACAGGCTAACATGACCAAAAAGGGTGGAAGCATTTTCCACCTGTGGAGGCCTGGGACAGTCTTGATGGCTTCTACCAGATTTACCTCTAACTCTATGCTAACGATAGGAACCTGGCTTTTGAACTATCATTCGCACAACTTATCTGCACTTTCACTATTGGAAAGGAAAGTAGACGAAAGCCAAATGAAGCCAGACAAACACACAAGCCAACCCCCAATACAGAACACACTAGAGGATTGTTTAGAAAACCTATTTCTTTGAGCTATGACCAACGTGCTGCCCTGTCTGATGGCACGTACCCACCCGCACACCCACAACAGCCCAGTACTCCTCAGAAGATGAGCTTCCCTTTTAGTCACCGAGGTCATGGTGACTCGCCCCTTGTGTGTGCCATACTTTCAGTTGGGCAGTTTGAAGGGCTGCCCCCCACCCCTTTCCTATTTGAGGTTGCGTATTTCTTGTAGCAAGGGAATGGATGGGTGTTTGTTTCCTGCATTCTAAGGGGGGAGCCGTGTTTGATGGCCAGGGAGGGTGTGGTTTCAGGCACGTCCGGCACACCCTTGAGATCTTGAGTTTCCTGAAATCTCTCCAACTCTAGGTCAATGCCAAACCTTCTGCAAGGGTTACCTGTCCTAGCAGCTGGCAGCTGGTGACGTAGGGTCGTCTCCAGATTTCCCTCTGGAAGGATGCAAGAAAAGGCAAGGGTTTCGGATCCCCAACGGGGACTCCCTTTAAAAGCGCCCTTCCTTCATGCCAGCTCCAAGGAATATATTTGGAAAGCACTCAAGGAACGGACTTGTCACACTGCAGATTTTGGCTTTCCAGAGACTCCTGCAGTGCCTACCTTGCAGTCTAATGAGAGACAGTTCGAGTGCTCCTGGAATCTCTGTTTCCCAGGCTCTAAGCTTTCAGTTGTTCTCAAAGAAAGTCTCTCTTTGTCTCCTAATCTTAATGCATAGTGGATGTGGACTATTTCCTTGGACACCGTGGACATTAACCACTTCAAATGGAACACGCAACATAACAGAGCAAATCCGTAACAACAGCAAGAATAGAACATGCGAAACAAATTCAAAATCCCAAACACTGTCAACTGGAAAAGAGTGTCAGTTTAGATGGGAACGTTATCAAATACTCGTGTTCCATTCACTGCAACCACAGGCTGGGATTTTTAGTAGAGAAGCCATTGTCAGGCAACAGGGCTACCAACTACCATGTGGATTTCAAGAAGGAAAACAAGTGAAGCAGCAAACCAGAAATATGTACGTGAAATGCCCAAACCAAAGTGCAACCTTTTGCCCAAGTGATTCGAGAAACATGTCTCAGCATATCAGTCCATGCCATTTGGTGTTCATTGGGAAACTTCAATCTTCGTGGTGATCCACCTTGGGGTGTGGAGGTCCATGAGTGTATTTGGATGACCCAAGCGCAGAGCCCAGATACTGAGGGCAACGTACCTCTGGAGGTGCTGTATGTGCCAGATGAGCTGGACGAATCCATGGTGGAAGACCCAAAGGAATGGCACGGAAACTGCTGACCAACTGTTCAGTTCTCAGAAGCTCAGGGTTTATAATGGATGAGGATGCCACGCCCCTATTTGTGTAAATAGCCACAGATGGTGCGGAACCCTTCCTTGCCAATTGAGAACCTGGAAAGAATCCCGTGAGGCAAGTGGGCGTTGGAATGGAAGGCCTGTTCAGAGGCTCCCTGGTCCCTTTGAAGCTGCCGCCCTCGTCATCCTTTTCCAGAATGCTTGGGGTCCAGTGCTCTCTCCTTTTCACACCTTTCCACATTCCAAACATACTTTCTGTCTCCGTGGAATTCCCCACCTCTGAGTCCTTCACGCTTAAGTGTGTCACTGTACTTTCCCAAGTGGAGAGAGAACCTAGAGCCTAGTTTGCATCGAGTACGTTTCCCACTTCCCTCATCACCATCAGGTCATCATTGCCTCACACTCCTAAAGCATTTCCTTGGCTGGGGTTTGAGTTCCTGATAATTCACCTACTAAGCTTGAGTGCTTATCTAGCGTGTACCCATGGTCCTCAGCAGTTTGGGACTTTTTCAGAGGTAACCTGAATCTCACCTCTTTGCTCTCATTCCATGGAGAGACCAGAGAAAGGGGTATGCCACACGTGTATGTTTCACAAGAAGATGAACTTATATTCAGTGCTTATCCTTGGCGTACAAAAGACAAAGTCGGTGTCACATTCAGTGGTAAACTGACATCTATATCTAGAAGAAGAAGAAGAAAAAGAAGGAGAAGGAGAAGAGGAAGGGGAAGGGGAAGGGGACGGAGAAAGTTATGTAGCACGTTAAATGACGGATGATGACACAGTTGAGTTTGAAACGAAAGCTTTGGATTTCAAGTATAGCCATCTCAACATTTTCGGTGCATTTGGGCTGCAGAGAATAGAAAAATTCAATACAAACCAACAAAGATACCCCACACAGAAATAGAGAACCATGCCAAATGTGTTCTTTTGTCACCATGGTTCTTTTGCCACCATGTGGATTAACATGAGAATAGTGAGCTTATTCAGAAACAGTTGGCAATCAGAGTAATTACACCAGCAATTCGTTAAAATGTGTCTGGTGTGTGTGTGTGTGTGTGTGTGTGTGTGTGTGTGTAGGGGTGTTTGTGTGATCTGTGTGTTTGATTTTCTGCACCCACTAAGGACGGTTGTCAGACGGTACCCTTGGATGGATGTCACCGGGACCAGTAGGTGTTTGCAAGTCCCAGGAGGCCCAGGAGGATGTCCTGAGGAGTTGTATGTCCTGGTCCCTTGTCCTGAAGTGCCAGAGATCAGAGGGAGGCATGACCATCTTGTTGGATCAGGGTGGGTTTTCCCGAGTAGTTGGAAGTTTTGGCTGAGAAAATTAATCACTGAAACATGGGATTTGCTGGCTTTCCCAGAAGGCACTGCCTGCCAGACCTGGATCACCTCCCTCCTGGAAAATCCAGGTGGGATAAGCTTGCTTGGGGGAGCAGAAGCTGTGATGTGCACGGCAGCCAGGGAATCCTGAGAGGCTGCAGGTATGTTTATGCACAGTCCACCGCTGGCCTCCCTGTGGAGGTACCACTGCCTGTCCCTGGGCTCCGAGGTTTCTCTGAAGCAGCCAGCATTGGACAACGAAGATAGTGAAGCCACAGCTCCTATCTCTAGCTAGAGTCTATGTAAGTCCTTCCACCCAGAAGCATCTCGGTGTTTTCCAGCACACTGTGACCCAGTGTCCCTCCCACCCTCTTGAAAGCACCAACTCTTCCATAAGCTGTCTCTTTCCACATCTCCAAACCTACTTGTCCTGAGGTTACAATGGCCAGATTCTTTCCCCAGAAGGCCTATGTCTCCAGTGTGGCTCTTGAAACTGATATTCCATTTCTTCCCAATGAAAAGAAGAAGTAAAGAAGAGAGAGAGAGAGAGAGAGAGAGAGAGAGAGAGAGAGAAAGTGAGACAGAAAGAGAGAGAGAAAGTGAGTGAGAGAGAGAGAGTGAGAGAGCACTGTACATTGCTCTAGAGCTCTGGAGTAATGGGAACCTAAGACAAAGGTTACTGGGAGGGAGTTGAGGACTAGATGTATCTGTAGAGATATGCACACAATAGAGCTAGAGACCCAGATGCAGTTGTATCTAGAGACTCAGATACATTGTTGTTTACACATTAGATTATTTTAATATTTCGTGCCGCTCACACTCCCATGCTGGACGTGGGGCACATGGATTGAACCAGTGGAGAATCACTCAACACAGAGCGTATGAGGCAGATGTGTTGGAAAATATTTTTGAAAGACGTAGTGGAAGGGATCATCTGTCATGACGTTACAATGCCACATGTATTTGGTTTTTCAGTTCATTTGTGCTTAACTTTATCTATAACTTGGCTTATCTTTTGAGAGGTGTGTGCATGTAGTTTGTGGCCGTGGACAGATAATGAGAGAGAGAGAGAGAGAGACAGAGACAGTGACAGAGACAGAGACAGACAGACAGACAGACAGAGAGAGAGAGAGAGAGAGAGAGAGAGAGAGAGAGAGAGAGAGAGGGAGAGAGAGACAGAAATGTAGGCATTATTTGCCTGCATAATATACCTGGAATATTTGTTACTATGATGCGTGGCAATGAAAGTGTTTGCATAGTTCTGTGCTTTTGCACATAGGCGATGCCCTCGAGGAACCCTTCCACACAATGCACCCAGAAATCTAGTGAAGGTTGTCACTGAGAGATTGTTTTCGTGATTCCGCTAGGGTGTGTTTGTGGCTACAATTTCCGGGAGTAGACAGGGGCATCTGGATCAGCTTTCATGCTGTCGCAGGCCAAAGGAAGGATTTCACCTCTCTGAGGTAATGCAAGAGAAATCAAAGCGACGAAAACACAACCAGGAACTTGAAATGAGTGCCAAGATTTATTGATTGGATCAATGGAATGTCACATAAGCAGTGAAATCCAGTTCAGCATTGGGACTTCTTCGTTTTCATTGGAAGTTTTGAATTACTTGAGGTTTCAGAGGGCGTGTCTCTCTTGGTGCGCATGCTTCATGATAGTCTGTGTGGAGCATGGCATTGCTCGTGGGAACAACGCAGTTGCTGTGGACTGTCAATTTGCCTTGTTCTCCCTGCCAGACACTATCATGAGGATTGCTTTTTCGTCCTTCTTTCTCTTCCCCATGGCACTGCCTCCCAGGAAAGGAGGCTTTAAATGGTCTTGGGGGAAGGCTTTCCTTTTCCCCCTATTCCCCTGGCACTGGGGAGCCTGGCAGCATGTCGAGCAGGGCCTGGAATTCTTCCTGCCTGTGCGGAGCTTCCAGGGTTGCCGCAAGTTCCTCCTCCTCTGCGTGTATTTCACAAAAGCGCCTGCCTTGTCCAGAATATCCACGTCTGACAACAGTTCGTCCAGGAAGCTTGAGGAGCCTGGAAGGGTTGAGTGCTGGGGATGTTGCTCCAGCAGGGGAGATGTGTCTTCACCTGAGTTGGCTGCTGCTGCCAGAAGTGTGTCTCTGGAGGTGGAGGCGGGCAGATATCCCCCTGGGTATGCTTCCCACTCGCAATGAGAGCACGTGTCCCTTCGCCCCACAGAACTGTGGCCGGAAGAGTCTATGGGTTCTGGTATCCCTGAAGTGCTGCCAGGCTGGGTTGGAGAATGATGAACATCAATGGCTTGCCCACCCAACACCCATAGTAATCCTCTGGCACAAGAAAGGAAGGGGAGAAAACAGGAGTAACCACAGCAAAGGTTTGTATGCTATCAGGTGCATGAGAGGGAGGATAATGGTGAGAGCTGCTATGGACAGTGGGCAGGGGGCTTTGGTCTGACAGGGCAGCCACAGCTTATGTGGCATCAGGGCCTTTGGCTAAGGCATTCACAGGCCCACTAGCACTCTGCTTTTGTTGCCGAGCTCTTCGGTTCTTGATCCGTATCTAGGGAGACATATGGGGTGACAGGAACATTAGCAGCGTGACAATACATATCGACTTGCTGCCGCCTCATTCCAAGCCCACCCCATTCTGCCAGGTCCTGACCTGCCCTCCAATCTGTCAGGCCCATGGCAAGTACTGGTGAGCCTCATCTAAGGGCCATCTTACCTAGAGCTTTCACCTTGGCTCTTGAAAATGTAGGAGGACGTCAGGGCAACACAGGACTCACACCACTCTCTGCAACCCTCCCCACCCCTGGCATTGAGGAGAGCCGGCATTGACCAGCTACAAACTCAGGCCCCTCCCTGGCTGCCCAGGACTTCCATTGCCCTCTCCTCTTCTGGAAACGGATGCCTTAAGATCAGCCCCTGTAGCATATTCATACGACAAAGGGAACGTCCTCCCATTTCCCCGTATCCAAGCCTACATATATCCAGCAACAACCCGTTGCAAGGGTTAACACTCCTTTCTCGTGGGAGAAGCCAAGTTCCACCCACTGGTGGAGAACTTACCTGGATTCGAGGTTCTGGAATTCCTGTCTGGTGAGCCAATCCTTCCATGGCAGCAATAGGTGGAAATTGATCCCTCTCAAAAGCTTGCAAAAGGACCCTTGTTTGAGAAGGAGAGATGAAAGTCCTCTTTCACCTGGCCTCTCTTCCCATGCTTCCTAAAGAAGAACACACAGAGAAGAGAGGACATTCAGCCCAATTTCAGCACATTCACAGGAGATCCAGTGTGTGGTATGTAGGAAGCAGTATGTCATAGATCAAGATTGATACATCGATACACCTTATTCAGTGCTATGTTAAAATGCCCCATATGATGGAAGAAGGCATTTCTGCACATCCGGGCAGGTTCCAGAACCAAAGATTCCATGCCTTCCTGGCCATGCATCTCCCCACGTTCCAATGTGGGAATGATGCTCCTGTGTGAAACAGGAATGGGGCAAGAACTGAAGATATGATCATTTCCTCTCTGAAGCTTTCTTTGCCTCCCATGGTCATCCACGTTCATAGATGATTCTGTCTCAAGGGAATGCTCTGGGGAAATGCCTTTGGAATGCTGTGTACTTTCCTCGAGTCAAAGCCTTAATTGGTGGTGGCTGCAGCGGCTGCGACTGCCCTCCTTTGAAGGCATTCTCCTAGGGCAATCGGCTCTGCTTTAGACATCTTCTTCGTTGGCTTTGAAAGCAAAACTGGGTAGAAAGGAATGAAGCCTTGTCTTTCAATGCTTTTGCACGTATTTCCAGGATCTATTGCCGGGATGCCCTGTAGAACAAATGCCCAAACGCACCAGCCATGCAGCCAGCCATCTGGCCATCAACAAGCCGACTAATGGAGACCCAGTATGGCCTGTCTGCCCCTAGTGGAAATATTTATGATTGAAAGGCACAGAACTCTCACGAGCACATAGAATGTAAACTCCATCTTTCACCTCTGAAGACGAAGTGTACCAGATTCTGGAATACACAATCTGTGTCCAAGAAAATAATCCTTCCTCTTTGAGTCACCTTACTGGTGTCCAGAGTAATGACTTGTGACACAGAATGAGAAAATGCTTGCTTTCCCACAGTCAGAAAGGGATGGATTGCTACCTCTCTCTGTCTCTCTCCCCCGCCCCACTTGTTCTCATCCAGTCTACTTGTTTCTTTGTGAGTATTTTGGTCTGTGGCTACGACTCTCCCCATCTACCTGTTGGCGTCTGTCTCTGTTGCCAAACCCTCACCTGCCCACCAGACTGCCTGCCTGCAAAACAGTCTGTCCATTTTTGCAACGAAATTATGAGTTGACGCACTGTATGATTACCAGGTTAGGCACAGGGCAGGGATTTCTTTCAAAACTTGAAAAGAGGTAGCACATTGCAGACATCACAGCTCTGCCATGTACGTCGCAGAACTGATCGTCAAGGGTCAAGATTGGCAACCACTTCTTGTGTACCGAGAAAGAGGTTGGACACCGACAAGTTGGTATGTTGAATTATGGGTAGAGCATGTGTATGGAAGAGAAAGGGAAAGGTAGACTGTTGTATATGTTAAGCCATTCTTCTATTTTAATAGTATGCCTATGTTAAGAGTATAAAATCATATATAAACATCTAGTAGGCCATTACCGCTACCCTACACAGGTCAGGAACTATATTGAGGGTATAAGGTGAACAGCAAATGTATAGGAATCCAACCTGAAATTCAGTTCTGATTCTCCCACCTCTTATTGTGTTGTAAAAATGGCAGGTGCTGGACAACTCCCCTGACTTCTAAAGGGCTTTAAGATCAAGTGATCTCTCCGAGTCTTTCTCAACCTGGGAATTTTATCTCTCACCTTTTTTGGCACACCAACCTACATCGTTCCATCAAAGGATGTGACTGCGACTTTTGATGTAGTGTTTTCAAGCACTTCAGTTTCTGCAGACATATTTTTATCACTATATTTATTTTTGGAAAGAGGAAATTAATTTTCTTTCCTCTGAATTCCACAAGTTTATCTTGGAAAAGCATACAGAACGTAATATGGAAAAGTATACAGAACGTGGTAATATTTACTATTTAATAAACATTCCTTGGGGTGTGTTTCCTAGGGCCTCCCTTGTTCCCATATATTGGTGTAATCAAGAATATTACCGAGGTCGGCCACCGCACCTACTCTCCACAGAGAGCAGAGAAAGCAATAGCCTTGGGAAGGAAAAGAAGGGGTGGGGGTGGGGTCATAATACAATGATGGGATTCCTTCATGTAATAATTTTCGTACAGGCATTTTAACCTCAAAGAGAGTATGGCCACTTCTGAGAAACAGGCTTTCCCGTGTGAGAAGAGATGAGTTCTATTCCTCCTCCACTAGACTGGTAGAAACATCATGGCTGGGTATTTGAACCCTTTCATGTATTTCATCTTTTATGTGGATGTGCGATTGATCATGAATCCCAGTGGTGATGTCAATATCACCTTTTTCCATTGCATGGACATCTTCGTGAACTATGTCACCTGCAGAACGATGTACATTTATCTCTCTCTTTTTCAGAATTCCTTTCAAATATAAAGGATCTGTCCCATCACCATATTGCCTGCTCACCCAAATTCAACTCAAGAAACTCCGGGAGTGGAACACAGAGTCAGACATGGTACTATTTCTAAAGGAAAAGACCGGCTACATAAAAAATGTTTCCTATCCTTCCCAATCTGTCGATCAGGGCGTCATGAGGAATGGATGATAATGCCTAGGCAGAATGTGCGGTTTCCCCCGTGGAAGTCCTCAAACGTCAGTTTTGATTTCTATTCCCCATGCTTCGGGAGGCAGAGACTCCTCTTTGAGCTCAGTGCCTTTGCACCCCTTAAGTGCACGACCTTGGCCATAAAATGGGGGGGAAAGGGGCTGGAAGGCTAGAATTGCTGTAATATAACAGATTGTAAAATATCCATCTAATAATAGCCATCATCTTTGTATGTGTGTATAATTGGTATGTGAGTATGGATGTCTTGCCTCTCTATCTATCTTTGTATGTATACATATATCTATCGAGCTCCCTCATTTCTTTTTTCTTGATTCCCTACAGTTCGTGGGATCTAGTCACTCCCCTTTTGGTAAGGTCAAATAAATTTGACATTAGTTCAAATGGCATCGCCTACTTTTCCATAGTTTCTATGTATATTGAAATTTCCCATTCTTCAGTATCTTTGTTTCTGGCTCAAAAGATAGGTCAGGAAGCAGGGAGAGAGATCTCTATTATTTAGAGGGTAGGGTGCCCATAAAACGAGAAAAATTGAAAAAAAGAAAAGTAGATTAACCATTTCATGAAAGAACTCAAATTAACAAAAAACAATTTTAAAAAGTCATAGGGCTGAATTCTGCATTCCTACTGGGAGTGTTCTCAAAGGAAGTGCCTCATGAGAAATGGAGGATGATGGAATGATACCCGAAGGCACGTTGTTGGGTGTGAGTTTGTTCATTTGATTCTTTGTTTGCTTTCGTTTTGGCTTTGTGCAAATAAAGGGAAATTCAAATACAGTGCAGTTGTAGAAATGAAACTTCCAAAGTACTATTCCAGTGATTCCTCTGTAAATCAAAGGGCGTTTACTCCATTGCCTGAGGACAACCTCACATCTCACAAGTCACTCTGTACTTTGAGTACTGTTCTACTTCCCTCAGGAACAAGGGGAAGAAACGTGAGTGCTGGACAAACTCCACTGGACATGGTGCAGAACCCACGGGACTGGTGAAGTTCCTCACCCTGCCGACTTTTATATGGCTTTACTGTCATGTGATCTCCAATCTCATGGAGAATTTCTCATAAAAGGAACCTTACCTCTCACCTTTTTGCACACCTTAACATCAAAGAAAGGAACTGCATTTTGTGTGGCAGTGTTTTTCACAACCTTTAGGCTTTGGTGGAAAACTGTTTCTCTTTTTACCCATAGGTTTATTTGTGGAAAGAGCCACTTAATCACTTTTCCATACATCTTTTTTTCTCTTTCTTTTTTTTTTTGAATTCCAGAACTTCATCATGGTAAATATATTCATAACGTGATATTTACTGCAGACGTCCATTGAAGTGTGTTTCATGTGGCCTCCATTATCTCGAATGGAATTGACCTTTGGGGTGCCTGCCCAACAGGTTTCTCCTCTGTCAAGTGGCTCTTCTGCTCTTGGTCACTCAGAAGGTACTCAGTGGGGCAAAAGCGGGACAGGACGTCAGCAGGGAAATACAGACCTCATGTGAGTGTCCCGTCTGGGGATGTTGATTGGTGGGATGGATTCTCCCTAGGGAAATGTCTCGAATTCTGTCTTTGCTTCTCATGGGATTAGTTCTCACTCCACGGTACTGGGGGAGGGCAGTGGAACACTCTTCATCTCACACATGTTATCACTGCCACATCTAGGTCGGGATGGACTTCCAGAAAGCCCTCCGTCATGGAACTCCCTGGGTTATTCGCCATCACCAACTGAAAGTATCCTTTAGAATTCTCCAATGACCCAAGTGTGGGTAAGCAGGTGCCCCTTCCAGCCGGTACCTGTGTCCCTCTCCTTCTGAAAAGAGACAGGGCTCCTCTGAGCAGCTTCATGCTGGTTGGAAAGGGTGATGAGAAATGATGGGAAGGAAGGGTGGGAGAAGGAGTGGGGATGCAAGGGAGAGGGTGATGGAGAAAAAGAATTGTCCTGTCTTCAATGCTCGCACCACGCTTCCCCCCACCCCCACGAGTTCCCCTAGAAGCCAGGAGATGATTCCAGCCAGGAAACGAGCCCATGCGAGTGTGCGCATGGGGTGGTGGGGTGGGGGCTGTGGTCCCCGCCATCTGCAGTGTCGCCCACAAGGATTCCAGCAGGCTGGGGGTGCTGGCCAGAGGGGCCTGGGGGCGGGAGGGTGAGAGGGTCCTGTCCATAAGTGCAGAGGTGCTGAGGACAGCCTTGAGATTGTTCTCTCTTGAGAGCCAGTGGGTGACAATTGCAAGGTGAAGGGCAAGGGTAGGTGCGCCAGCCGGATGCATGAAGGTCTCTTCCACGGGGAGGCGTGTGACAGTGACTGGCACTGTGGAGTAAGGCAAGACCCATGCTTGTGTGGGCCTGGCCTTTGGCCCACAGCTGGGGTCAAGAAACCACAAGGGAGAGTGTCAGTGAGGCCATGGGTGTATCCTAGTGTGAAACCAGATGAGTATGGGAACCCTTGAAAATATCCAGGAGTCACTGCTGGATAAAGGGGAAACAAAGGGGAGTAAAGCTCGGAGGTCTGTGAGCTAACAAGGCTTTTCGGTCTGGGACGAGCCGGCTCGGGCAGAAATTTGTGGGTGGTGAGAGAGGAGCTGGGGGCCACGAGAAAGTCCCAGGGAGCTGTGGGTGGACCCAGGGGGAACCCAGTGGAAGAGATGGGGGAAGTCTGTCAGGGATTAGCGGTGCCCCAGTGTCTCGATTCAGACCCCCACCAGGATGAGGAGCTGGGGGCCACAGGTGAGACCAGAGGAGACCCTGTGGAAGAGATGCTGACAGGCGAGTAGCTCAGGGACGAGGGTGAGCACAGGGGAGACTCCGTGGAAGAGATCAGGGTGGTGTGTCAGGCACCAGTGATATCCCGGGGTCTGCTTTCTGTCTCCAGCCAGGGTCTCAGAGGGGTGTTGGTTGAGCAGCCAGTGCCCATGGGTGAACCCAGAGAAGACCCTGTGGAAGACATGCTGATGGGTGAGTAGCTCAGGGCTGAGGGTGAGCCCAGGGGAGACCCCACCAAAGAGATCGGGGAGGTTTTCCTAGACACCAGTTATGTTCCGTGTGTGTGGTAAAGAAATGTAACATCAATAAAAATGTTATCAAAAGTGAAACCTGGAGGATTCCAGGGCCACCTTCAGAATGTGACAGCAGAGATGTGGGTTCGGACAGGACCTACGTGTCTGAAAGCCCAATGTGTCCAAGGTGTCTGATGGCACCTTGTGAAATTCTCCCTGTGGCATCAGAAGTGTGGAGTGCTAGTGTGGCTAGACCTCAGGCAGAGAGGCTGGATTCCGTGGCCTTGCTCTCCTCTCTTATGGACTGTGGCATTGTCTCCATAGAAGGAGGTGGGTCAGCTTGAAGCCCAGTTCCCTCTTCTGCACGTTTCTTCTTTCTCTCCCAGCGATGGTGCTGGTCGAGCTGTGCCGGAGCAACCAAGGCAAAAGGGTCGTGCACAGAATGACTGAGAACTTTGACCAGGTGCCATGGACTCCTTAGAGGAAGTGACCCAGGACTGAAGCCCCAGAGCCTCCTTCTGAGTGTCATGACCCCAGTGCCCCTCTCACGGGAGTTGTTGTCAGGTTTGATGGTTGAAGCAGCCATGGTATCAAGATTTCACTCATAGAAACTATTCCTTTTCTTTCCTGGGAGAAGTAGGTCACTTTCTCCTTCACTGAGGAGACCCCCTTTTTAATAAAGAAAAATGATAAGCTGTAAGTACATATTAAGGATTAAGTTATACATATGTAGAGAAAATCATAAAGATCAAGAAACAGCACATGATGAGTGGACCCCCAGGAGTTCCCTTTCCTCATCATAGCATCCTCCCCACCATGAGGTAGCTGTTCCCCTGATTTTGTGTCAGTGACTTGGCCTCATAGTTTATGCCCAAGCATGCATCCCTAAATAACACAGCCCAGCTTTGCCTAGTTCCAAAGTCTGTAAGTGGGTGTACTGTGCATGCTGATTTATTGCTCTTGATGGCTCAGCATTGTGTCCATGTGATTTTTTCATCGTGTGAATATAGTTTCTTTAAAAATAATTTTTATAATTTTACTACCTTTAAACAAAATGTACTCCATTGCTGTGGAATATTCCTTCCTAGGAGCGTGCATGGTTCATTTCTGCATCTGCTTGTGATGGCCTTCAGGTTCTTTCAGGTTTGGCTCCTGTGGCTGCAGAGTCCATGTCCGTGTGTCCTGGTGCAGGGCTGGGGGATTTGTGTTCAGCTGTGAGGAGCACTGTGGGTCTGTGTGCACGGACTTCGCACTCTGAGGCCCGATTGTTTCAGAAGTGGTTGTACCCCCCGCTGCAGACCAGGCTTTCCATTGCTCCACATCCTGCTGATATTTGATACTGTGTCTTCATGTCTGCCATTCTGGTAGGTGTGTGCACAGTAGTTTTCTTATGGTTTTAATCCCTCGGTTGTTAGTGAAGTTGTGCATCTTTTGGTATTCATGGACTACTTCCTTCGGTTTTTTAAAAAGTTTTAAAAATTGCGATCAGATACACATAACATAAAATTTACTACCTTAACCATTTTTAAGTGCACATTTCAGGGTCATGAAGTAATTTGCACTGTTGTGCAACCCTGACTGCCATCCTCCTCTAGAAATTTTTCATCTTGCAAAACTGAAACAGTTCCCATTAAACACTCACTCCCCATTCTCCCTCTCTCAGCCTCTGGTACCCACCATCCTATTTTCTGTCTCTATGGTTCTGACTGCTCTAGGGGCCTTGTATGAATGGATCAAGCACTGTTTGTTTTTTTGTATCTAGCTTACATCACTGAGCATAATGCCTTCAAGCTTCATCCCTGCTGCAGCCTGTGTCAGAATTGCCTTCCTTTTTAGGATGAATAACATTCCCTTGTATGGAAGGACCATGTTTTGCTTCTCCATTCATCCATTAGTGGACACATGTAATATCTACATTCATTTCTCCTGTCATAATATTTGTGGAATAATGTCAGAAAGTCCTATGAATCAAAAGTCATTTGCCATTAACTTTTTTCTTAAACTTTTAATTGTGAAAAAATCAAAGCTAAGAAAACGGGAAGAATACATGTCAGCTTCACTTGTGTTCAGGAATTAATGCTTTACGGTATTCACTTTAGCCCCTGTGTGTGTGCTATGCGTGTGCATGTGCCTGTTTGCATACATATGCTGTGCATGTGCATAGGTATGTGCACTTGCACACATTAGTGTGTGAATGGGCATATGCGTGCATGTGTGTTCATATGCTAGTGTGTGAATATATTTGTGCTGTGCACCTGCATATGTTTGTGTGTGTGCTGTGCTTGCCTGTGCACACAACTGTGTGTTTGCTGGAATCACTTGCAAGTTGGTTGCAGACAGAACTGTAACCCAGATATGTCCAGAGGCACCTGTTCTAACAATCCTGTGTTGCCACGTAAAGGTCACAGATCTCAGGGATTTAAATGGATGGAGCAGGAGGTCCTGACACAGATTCTGTCTTCCAATGACTGTCACTGTCTCAGTAACATCCTTCACACTTTCTTTAAGCCCCATTCAAGGTCCAGTTTAGAGCCCCATTACATTCAGTCACCTGCCCCAGGTCCCCTAAAGCTACAATGTCACAGTTGGAGAGCCTGGCCGGGGTTGGGGGTATCCCTCCTGTTGGCCTGGCCTCCAGGCCCTGAACTTGGCTCCTGGTATCCCATCTCTCAGCCAGGTCCCGACTAGGATGGGGCCACCACATCTTTCCTCACAGGTTCCATCGCCCAGTCAAGAGGGTGCATTCTCCCAAACACAGCATCAAGTGTGGGGGGGTGGGACAGCCCCCACTGGGTCTCCTTCATGTGAGACGCTGTGCTTTATATTTTTTATGACTTAGGCTTTTAATTTTTATTTATTTATTTTTTGTCCAAATTATTTATTATTTATTTATTTATTTTAACATCTTTATTGGAGTATAATTGCTTCACAATGCTGTGTTAGTTTCTGCTTTATAACAAGGTGAATCAGTTATACATATACATATATTACCATATCTGTTCCCTCTTGCATCTCCCTCCCTCCCACCCTCGCTATCCTACCCTTCTCAGTGGTCACAAAACACTGAGCTGATCTCCCTGTGCTATGCGGCTGCTTCCTACTAGCTATGTATTTTACTTTTGGTAGTGTATATATGTCCACGCCACTCTCTCACTTTGTCACAGCTTACCCTTCCCCCAATATCCTCAAGTTCATTCTCTAGTAGGTCTGTGTCTTATTCCCGTCTTACCCCTAGGTTCTTCATGACATTTTTTTTCTTAGATTCCATATATGTGTGTTAGCATATGGTATTTGTATTTCTATTTCTGACTTCCTTCACTCTGTATGACAGACTCTAGGTCCATCCACCTCACTACAAATAACTCAATTTCCTTTCTTTTAATGGCTAAGTAATATTCCATTTTATATATGTGCCACATCTTCTTTATCCATTCATCCAATGATGGACACTTAGGTTGCTTCCATGTCCTGGCTGTTGTAAATAGAGCTGAAATGAACAACTTGGTACATGGCTGTTTTTGAATTATGGTTTTCTCAGGGTATATGCCCAGTAGTGGGATTGCTGGGTCGTATGGTAGTTCTACTTGTAGTTTTTTTAAGGAACCTCCATACTGTTCTCCACAGCAGCAGTATCAATTTACATTCCCACCAGCAGTGCAAGAGTGTTCCCTTTTCTCCACACCCTCTCCAGCATTTATTGTTTATAGATTCTTTGATAATGGCCATTCTGAACGGTGTGAGATGATATCTCATTGTAGTTTTGATTTGCATTTCTCTAATGATTAATGATGTTGACCATTCTTTCATGTGTTTGTTGGCAGTCTGTATATCTTCTTTGGAGAAATGTCTATTTAGGTCTTCTGCCCATTTTTGGATGGGGTTGTTTGTTTTTTTGTTATTGAGCTGCATGAGCTGCTTGTAAATTTTGGAGATTAATCCTTTGTCAGTTGCTTCATTTGCAAATATTTTCTTCCATTCTGAGGGCTGTCGTTTGGTCTTGTTTATGGTTTCCTTTGCTGTGCAAAAGCTTTGAAGTTTCATTAGGTCCCATTTGTTTATTTTTGTTTTTATTTCCATTTCTCTAGGAGGTGGGTCAAAAAGGATCTTGCTGTGATTTATGTCGTAGAGTGTTCTGCCTATGTTTTCCTCTAAGAATTTGATATATTCTGGCCTTAAATGTAGGTCTTTAATCCATTTTGAGCTTATTTTTGTGTATGGTGTTAGGGAGTGTTCTAATATCATACTTTTACATGTACCTGTCCAGTTTTCCCAGCACCACTTATTGAAGAGGCTCTCTTTTCTCCACTGTATATTCTTGCCTCCTTTATCAAAAATAAGGTGACCATATGTGCGTGCATTAATCTCAGGGCTTTCTATCCTGTTCCATTGATCCATATTTTCTGTTTTTGTGCCAGTACCATACTGTCTTGATTACTGTTGCTTTGTAGTATAGTCTGAAGTCAGGGAGCCTGATTCCTCCAGCTGCATTTTTCGTTCTCAAGATTGATTTGGCGATTCAGGGTCTTCTGTGTTTCCATACAAATTGTGAAATTTTTTGTTCTAGTTCTGTGAAAAATGCCAGTGATAGCTTGAAAGTGATTGCATTGAATCTGTACATTGCTTTGGGTAGTAGAGTCATTTTCACAATGTTGATTCTTCCAATCCAAGAATATGGTATATCTCTCTATCTATTTGTATCATCTTTAATTTCTTTCATCAGTGTCTTATAATTTTCTGCATACAGGTCTTTTGTCTCCTTAGGTAGGTTTATTCCTAGATATTTTATTCTTTTTGTTGCAATGGTAAATGGGAGTGTTTTCTTGATTTCACTTTCAGATTTTTCATCATTAGTGTATAGGAATGCCAGAGATTTCTGTGCATTAATGTTGTATCCTGCTACTTTACCAAATTCATTGATTAGCTCTAGTAGTTCTCTGGTAGCATCTTTAGGATTCTCTATGTATAGTATCATGTCATCTGCAAACAGTGACAGCTTTACTTCTTCTTTTCCAATTTGGATTCCTTTTATTTCCTTTTCTTCTCTGATTGCTGTGGCTAAAACTTCCAAAACTATGTTGAGAGAGTGAGAGTGGGCAACCTTGCCTTGTTCCTGATCTTAGTGGAAATGCTTTCAGGTTTTCACCATTGAGGACAATGTTGGCTGTGGGTTTGTCATATATGGCCTTTATTATGTTGAGGAAAGTTTCCTCTATGCCTACTTTCTGGAGGGTTTTTATCATAAATGGGTGTTGAATTTTGACGAAAGCTTTCTCTGCGTCTCCTGAGAGGATCATATGGTTTTTCTCCTTCAATTTGTCAATATGGTATATCACGTTTATTGATTTGCGTATTGAAGAATATGCAATACGTACTGAAGAATCCTTGCATTCCTGGAATAAACCACACTTGATCATAGTGCATCATCCTTTTAATGTGCTGTTGGATTCTGTTTGCTAGTATTTTGTTAAGGATTTTTGCATCTATGTTGATCAGTGATACTGGCCTGTAGATTTCTTTCTTTATGACATCTTTGTCTGCTTTTGGTATCAGGCTGATGGTGGCCTCGTAGAATGAGATTGGGAGTGTTCCTCCCACTGCTATATTTTAGATGATTTTGAGAAAGATAGGTGTTAGCTCTTCTCTAAATGTTTGATAGAATTCGCCTGTGAAGCCATCTGGTCCTGGGCTTTTTTTTTGTTGGAAGATTTTTAATCACAGTTTCAATCAGTGCTTGTGATTGGTCTGTTCATATTTTCTATTTCTTGCTGATTCAGTCTTGGCAGGCTGTGGAAAGAGAAGTGGAAAAAGAATTTGGCAGGTTGTGGAAAGAGAAATGGAAAAAGAATTTGCCTATTTCTTCCAGGTTGTCCATTTTATTGGCATAGAGTTGCTAGTAGTAATCTCTCATGATCTTTTGTATTTCTGCAGTGTCAGTTGTTACTTCTCCTTTTTCGTATGTAATTCTATTGATTTTAGTCTTCTCCCTTTTTTTCTTGATGAGTCTGGCTAATGGTTTATCAACTTTTTTTATCTTCTCAAAGAGCCAGCTTTTAGTTTTATTGATGTTTGCTCTCATTTCCTTCATTTCGTTTTCATTTGTTTCTGATCTGATCTTTATGATTCCTTCGGCTAACTTTGGGCTTTTTTTTGTTCTTCTTTCTCTAATTGCTTGAGGTGCAAGGTTAGGTTGTTTATTCAAGCTGTTTCCTGTTTCTTGAGGTAGGACTGTATTGCTATAAACTTCCCTCTTTGAACTACTTTTGCTGCCTCCCATAGGTTTTGGGTCGTCATGTCTCCATTGTCATTTGTTTCTAGGTATTTTTAAAATTTCCTCTTTGATTTCTTCAGTGATCACTTCGTTATTAAGCACTGTATTGTTTAGCCTCCATGTCTTTGTATTTTTTACAGATCTTTTCCTGTAATTTATATCTAGCCTCATAGCATTGTGGTCAGCATATGTTAGCTGACCACAGCACATATGCTATGTGGTCATAGCATTGTTAGTTGATACAATTTCAATTTTCTTAAATTTACCAAGGCTTTATTTGTGACCCAAGATATGATCTGTCCTGGAGAATTTTCCATGAGCACTTGAGAAAAATATTTATTCTGTTGTTTTTGGATGGAATGTCCTACAAATATCAATTAAGTCCGTCTTGTTTAATGTATCATTTAAAGCTTGTGTTTCCTTACTTATTTTCCTTTTGGATTTATCTATCCATTGGTGAAAGTGAGGAGTAAAATTCCCCTATTATGAATGTATTACTGTTGATTTCCCCTTTTATGGCTGTTAGTATTTTCCTTATATATTGAGGTGCTCCTATGTTGGGTGCATAAATATTTACAATTGTTATATCTTCTTGGATTCGTCCCTTGAAGATTAGGTAGTGTCCTTCTTTGTCTCTTGTAATAGTCTTTATTTTAAAGGCTATTTTGTCTGATATGAGAATTGCTACTCCAGCTTTCTTTTGATTTCCACTTGCATGGAATATTTTTTTCCATCCCCTCACTTTCAGTCTGTATGTGTCCCTAGGTCTGAAGTGGGTCTCTTGTAGAGAGTATATATATGGATCTTGTTTTTGTTTCCATTCAACCAGTCTCTGTCTTTTGGTGGGAGCATTTAATCCATTTACATTTAAGGTAATTGTTGATATGTATGTTCCTATTCCCATTTTCTTAATTGTTTTGGGTTGTTATTTTAACTCTTTTCCTTCTCTTCTGTTTCGTGTCTAGAGAAGTTATTTTAGCATTTGTTTTAAAGCTGGTTTGGTGGTGCTGAACTCTCTCAGCTTTTGATTGTCTGTAAATATTTAAATTTCTCCATCAAACCTGAGTGAGATCCTTGCTGGTTAGAGTAATCTTGGTTGTAGGTTTTTCTCCTTCATCACTTTAAATATATCCTGCCACTCCCTTCTGTCTTGCAGAGTTTCTGCTGAACGATCAGCTGCTAACCTTATGGGGATTCCCTTGTGTGTTATTTGTTGTTTTTCCCTTGCTGATTTTAATATGTTTTCTTTGTATTTAATTTTTATAGTTTGATTAGTATGTGTCTTGGCGTGTTTCTTCTTGGATTTATCCTGTATGGGACTCTCTGTGCTTCTTGGACTTGATTAATTATTTCCTTTCCCATATTAGGGAAGTCTTCAACTATTATCTCTTCAAATATTTTCTCAGTCCCTTTCTTTTTCTCTTCTTCTTCTGGGAACCCTATAATTCGAATGTTGGTGTGTTTAATGCTGTCCCAGATGTCTCTGCGAGACTGTCCTCAGTTCTCTTCTTTCTTTTTTCTTTATTCTGCTCTGCAGTAGTTATGTCCATTATTTTATCGTCCAGGTCACTTATCAGGTCTTCTGCCTCAGTTATTCTGCTACTGATACCTTCTAGAGTACTTTTAATTTCATTTATTGTGTTGTTCATCATTGCTTGTTTCCTCTTTAGTTCCTCTAGGTCTTTGTTAAATGTTTCTTGCATTTTCTCTATTCTATTTCCAAGATTTTGGATCATCTTTACTATCATTATTCTGAATTCTTTTTCAGGTAGACTGCTTATTTCCTCTTCATTTGTTAGGTCTGGTGGCTCTTTACCTTGCTCCTTCATCTGCTTTGTGTTTTTCTGTCTTCTCATTTTGCTTATCTTACTGTGTTTGGGGTCTCCTTTTTGTAAGCTGCAGGTTCGTAGTTCCAATTGTTTTTGGTGTCTCTCCCCAGTGGCTAAGGTTGGTTCAGTGCATTGTGTAGGATTCTTGGTGGAGGGAACTAGTGCTTGTGTTCTGGTGGATGAGGCTGGATCTTGTCTTTCTGGTGGGTGGGTCCATGTCTGGTGGTGTGTTTTGGGGTGTCTGTGGTCTTATTATGATTTTAGGCAGCCTCTCTGCTAATGGATGGGGCTTTGTTTCTGTCTTGTTAGTTCTTTGGCATAGGGTGTCTGGCACTGTAGCTTGCTGGTCATTGAGTAAAGCTGGGTCTTGACGTTGAGATGGAGAACTCTGGGAGATTTTCGCCGTTTGATATTACATGGAGCTGGGAGGTCTCTTGTGGACCAGTGTCCTGAAGTTGGCTCTCCTACCTCAGAGGCACAGCACTGACTCCTGGCTGCAACATGAAGAGTCTTTCATCAGACTTGGCTCAGAATAAAATGGAGAAAAAAATTCTGAGCCAAGACTGAAGAGTCTTTCATCAGTCTTGGCTCAGAATAAAATGGAGAAAAAAATAGAGAGAAAGAGGATAAAATAAAATAATATAAAAAAATAAAGATATTACAATAAAAAATAAGAAATAATTGTTAAGAAAAAAAATTTTTTAAGTAAAAAAAAACATAACAAAAGAAAAACGGTCAGACAGAACCCTAGGACAAATGGTGAAAGCAAAGCTATACAGACAAAATCTCACACAGAAGCATACACATACACACTCACAAAAAGAGGATAAGGGGAAAAATAATATATCTTGTTCTCAAAGTCCTCTTACTCATTTTGGGATGATTCACTGTCTATTCAGGTATTCCACAGATCCAGGGTATATCAAGTTGATTTTGGAGATTTAATCTGCTGCTTCTGAGGCTACTGGAAGAAATTTCCCTTTCTCTTCTTTTTGGGCACATCTCCTGGGGTTCAGCTTTGGATGTGGCCCTGCTCCTGCATGTATGTCACCTGAAGGTGTCTGTTCTTCGCTTAGACAGGACGGGGTTAAAGAGCAGCTCATTCGGGGGCTTTGGCTCACTCTGTCAGGGGGGAGGGAGGGGTACAGAGGCAGGGCAAGCCTGCAGCGGCAGAGGCCGTCATGACATTGCACCAGCCTGAGGCGTGCTGTGCACTCTCCTAGGGAAGGTGTCCCTGGATCACGGGACCCTGGCAGTGGCGGGCTGCACAGTCTCCTGGGAGGGGAAGTGTGGAGAGTGACCTGTGCTCGCACACAGGCTTCTTGGTGGCGGCAGCAGCAGACTTAGCGTCTCATGCCTGTCTCTGTGGTCCGCGCTGATAGCCACGGCTCGTGCCCATCTCTGAAGCTCATTTAGGTGGTTCTCTGAATCTCCTCTCTTGTGCACCAGGAAACAGGGAAGAAAAAGTCTCTTGCCTCTTCGGCAGCTCCAGACTTTTCCCTGGACTCCCTCCTGGCTAGCCGTGGTGCACTAACCCCCTTCAGGCTATGTTCACACCGCCAACACCAGTCCTCTCCCTGCAATCTGACCGAAGCCCGAGCCTCAGCTCCCAGCCCCGCCTGAACTGGCGGGCGAGCAGACAAGCCTCTCGGGCTGGTGAGTGCTCGTCGGCTCTGATCCTCTGTGTGGGAATCTCTCCACTTTGCCCTCTGCACCGCTGTGGCTGCGCTATTCTCCATGGATCTGAAGCTTCTCCCTCCAGCAACCACAGTCTCCACCCATGAAGGGGCTCCTAGTGTATGGGAACCTTTCCTCCTTCACAGCTCCCTCCCACTGGTGCAGGTACTGTCCCTATTATTCTGTCTCTGTTTAGTCTTTTTTCTTTTGCCCTACCCAGGTACGTTGGGGGGTTTCTTGCCTTTTGGGAGGTCTGAGGTCTTCTGCCAGCATTCAGTAGGTGTTCTGTAGGAGTTGTTCCACGTGTAGATGTATTTCTGGTGTATCTGTGGGGAAGAAGGTGATCTCCACGTCTTACTCTTCCGCCATCTTCTTCCTCCCCTCTTCACCCTGTGCTTTTGAAAAAGCAGCACCCTGCCCTCATGGGTGGTGGAGTGAGGGGTGACATGGGGCCCATGATGGGAAGGTGGGTCTTTGGGTGGGGATGACCCAGTGTGCAAGGAGTTCCACAGTGGGTTCTCCCCTCTAATGGCTTCTGTTCCCCTACCTCTCCCCATGCCTCCCCTCGAAGACAGCGCAGTGCCCGTTCTGGTTGTCAGCCCCAGGGAATAAGTTCACATGACCAGGAGCCATAGGAGCCATCAACCACCCACCCTCCATTCCCCCGCCCCTCGCATATGCTGCAGGGAAGCAGGACCTGAGTGCAGGGCTCTCAGCGGTCCTGAGCGCACCCCCCCGGAATCAGGCAGCAGAATGGACAGACCGGATCTCCCGGCCCAGATGATGCAGGACTGTCCTGCCTGGGCTTCCAGTGCAGCCGCCTCCTTCTGAAAGCCTGGGAGTCTGGAATCAGGCTACTTCTTAACTGTCCTTGCAGGAGACTGGGCTGCGCTACAAGAAGTTCATGGCTCACCCGTGGATCCTGACCATCAGGTGGCCATATAAATTGGTAACATTTTTCTTTTGCCTGTTGAAATGTTTAATGACAAAGATTTTGTTCAGTTTCCTGATATGAGTGTCCAAACATGAGTGACCCATGTGTGTGACCTGTACCTCCTATGAGATCAGCCCTAAGCTAGTTTAAACATGATCAAGTTCTGTCTGCATGGTAGATTTAGACCTCTGCATGTCCTGTCTACTGATTATGTTTAGAGTTGACCATGTGCTGTCTATAATAAGAAGATTTAGACCTGACCATGTTGTGTATGCTAAGACTATGGGAACCTGGGTAGAAACCCGGCCTGGCCTCAGTACTGGGAAGCTCCATGCCTGCATCTGAAGGTCAGTGCTTAGATGTCTGTGGTCTGGAGCTGAGGTGGGCTTGTCTATGTAACAGCCTCTCTCCTGAGTGTGGTTACCTGGTCCTCCCGAGGGTCAGTGCTATGGTCGGGGCCTTAGTCTTTTCCTTTTTGCAGTACGCAGGCCTCTCACTGTTGTGGCCTCTCTCTTTGTGGAGCACAAGGCTCCAGTTGCGCAGGCTCAGTGGCCATGGCTCACAGGCCCAGCTGCTCTGTGGCATGTGTGATTTTCCCAGGCCGGGGCATGAACCCATGTCCCCTGCTTTGGCAGGTGAACTCTCAACCACTGCACCACCAGGGAAGCCCAGGGCCTTAGTCTTAATTGCTGAAAGGTTCACATTCCCTGGGACTCGTGGAGAATCCTCAGGAGGGCTACCTGGCAATATTTCCTATTTACCAGCACGTGCATCATGCGTAAGGAGGCAGGTTTAGCTGGTGAATTGATTGCAGGGCACGCAGATTGGGCAAAAGGCCGATGGGCAACAGCTGAGGCTGCTGCTGAGCTCTCCTTCCCATCTACCGCCCCTACTCAGCAGCATCCAGAGCTGTCCCTCGGCTTTCAGCCCTGCTTTCCTGTGAGTTTTCTCAACATGTAAGTGAGAGGAGAAAGGACTGAGCCTGCCAGAACAAAGGTAGTGTGTTCAACTCTAGCATGAAAGCTTTAAAAACAGTTAAAATCACACAGAACCAAGGTGAGAAGAGGAGGACTTCTCTGGGATAAGTGTGGGGAGAGGAGAACCACCTTACACTTTTTCTCACCCCAGGAGGTCCCAGGAACCCAGCTTGTTTCCACATTAGGGGGGCAACCAGCAGAGCCACTGTGTCTTGACCAAGGGGATGTGTGACCCCAGGTGCAGGGTCCGGGGAGGAGGGTTCACTGTTGTAAGTTTGGGTGTGTGACCCAGGTATAGGCTGTGGGGATTGTGTGGGTCTCACCACATCTTCATGTATCAGGATCACATGTACAGGGAGACCACATATGTGCTCTTTGCCTGCAGTGTGTCATGTCCCCTTTGAGATTTCCAATATCTGCATCAAGGGTGTTGCCCTGATTAAGCTGTTGTTCCTTTTCTTCTCCTAATATTGTCACATTCATATGGGGTCAGACATGTTTGAGTGGCTGGCTGCTCTGTGGTCTGGAGAGGGACAATGCTTGGTGGTATCATATTAATATCATAGCATATCATATATCTAATCTATGGGGGTCATCACTGCGTGGGTCCCCCTGGACAGAGGTCAGGTGGCACAGACTAGCCCCCCCGAAGAATGAACCCCATGTACCATGTGAGGGTACCATGGTGGCCTCTCAGGTGGGGTATTGTGTTTGGGCCTCTGACATTTGTGATGTAGGGGAGTCAAAATGGAATCTCAAATAACCAGACATTATTTTAAGAATTTATTTTAAGTGAAATAAAACATACATCACGTACGCTTTACCATCATCACCCTTTTAAGTGCACGTTTCTGAGACATCAGATATATTCACTTTCTCATGGAGCCATCACCACCATCCGTAGAACTTTTCGTCTTGCAAAACCAAAATTCCACAACCATGAAAGTCTCACTCCCCATTCCCTCCCACTACCTCTGGCACCGATATCCATTTCAGTCCTTGAGTTGTAGACTCCAGGGCAACCACTGGAGTGGAATCTTGCAGTGTTTGCTGATGGGTCATTTTAGAAGAGCTGACTTTCAGTCTGAAGCTGTGCCTGTTTACATCTGAAGAATCTGCATTTAAGGAGAAGATGTATGAGGAAAGGGGTGTATGAGGGACAAAGGTGTCCGGGGTGCAGATGAGCCAGCACCTGACCAGCTGCCTTTTGGGTCCTCTGGTTCCATCTCTTGGTCTGTGCCTCATGTGCATCATCACTGTCCCCGCTGGCACCCCTGGGGTGTTGTCTGAGTGAGATTCCCCTGGTGCCTCTTCTCTCCTCCCTTCATCCTGCTGGTTGGGGAGGGAACTGCTTGCTGTGTGGTCTCTACCTCTTAGGTACGAAGGACCCTGCAACATAGACCTGCAGAGTGTGGGGTGTGGTCGCAAGAGCATGGGGCCCACATAGGACACAGGATTGGCACATGACAAGTGCTAGGGCTGCCTCAACACTGATAGGGAATGTTGCCAAGATCCTGCTCGGGAGGGCTTGGTGGGTGGCCTGGACCCCATAGGCCTCATTCCTATCCTGGAGCTTGGAGAGTGCGTCTCCATTGGCTCCGAATTCACCCATATCTCAGCCATATGCCTCGGACATATCTTTGAACTCAGGAAAACTACCTCTACTGATCATTGTCCACAACATAGGCCTGGTCCTATCAGTATTAGGATTCTTTAATTTAGGCGTCCTGGGAAAGCATTTCTTTTTAGGCCTGAGATGGAACAGCTCAGGAGTGTAAAACATTTTCAGATGAAACTAATATTCAATGACTATCTGTATACTACTCGGTTGTTGACTTCTATTAGTAATTATTCTCCTGGTTTTAGGTCTGATGTGGGGATTACAGAGGAGTCAACATTTAAATCTTCATAATCTCTGTATTTGTAGTTTCAGCATCATTACTGACCCATAGTTTTTTTTTTTTTTTCTTTTTGTGGTACGTGGAACTCTCACTGTTGTGGCCTCTCCCATTGCAGAGCACAGGTTCCGGACATGCAGGCCCAGTGGCCATGGCTCACGGGCCCAACTGCTCTGCGGCATGTGGGATCCCCTAGACCGGGGCACGAACCCATGTCCCCTGCATCAGCAGGCAGACTCTCAACCCCTGTGCCACCAGGGAAGACCTGACCCATAGTTTTCATGGTATGGGAAGAGTTATTGATTTCATGTATCATGTAAAGGATTTACAATGATGATAGGGCAATTAAGATTACAATAATGGCTGGCAGGTTGTTCACATTTTCTCTACTTGTGCATCTATTGTACGTGTATGAGTTAGTTTAGTTGTCAATGTTAGTGAAATAATATAGAGGACTTAAGAACTTATTTTAACAATAGCTATTAATGTGTGATGATGAAAGCGTAAAAGTTCTTCCATAATCGGCAATGTTGCATCTTCAGAGCCTAGATGAAATTGACATGCCTTAGAGATATACAGGATTTTAGCCTATGATTTAAGTTTGAAAATTTTACATTACTTTTCAATTTTATCTCATTTATTGAGAAAAACATAATTGTTATGGTGTTGGCTTGAAACTGGTTGAAAACGTCTTGAGTCCTTCCTTATTTTGCATTTACATAAGTAGGATCTTCAAACACAGGATATTGTGGAGGGCATCCATGTAACCATTATAGGTTAAGAGTAGCAGTTTCCATTGTTGAGACTTCTCATTTGGACTCCAAAGCTTTTTAAAGTATGAAGATTATTAGCATTACTGCTGCTACTGAGATTAATGAGACTAAAGACAAAATAGTTCATGTTGTGTGTGCATCAGGGTACTCAGGGTAATGTAGTGACATCCCAGAGAGGCCAAGGAAGTGCTGCAGGAAGTCATATTTACTACTACAAATATACTTGTGCAGTGAATTTTTGCTCATGCTGAGTTAACTGTATAAACTGAGAATAGTAGGAATCAGTGTAGGAAGCCTCCTATAATAGTGAAGACTGCTCGCATGGACATTAGGTCATGGAAGTGTGCTACTACATAGTATGTATCCTGGAGGACAATGTCTGGGCATGAGTTGGCTAAGATGATTCCTATCAACCCACCTAGTGTAAAAAGAAAAATCAAGCCTAAAACTCATAATATAGTGGGAAATCATATAATATTACCTCCGTGAATAGTTGCTAATCAGGGACTTGCCTGGTGATGCAGTGGTTAAGAATTCACCTTCAAATGCAGGGGACACAGGTTTGAGCCCTCTGGGAAGAACCCACATTCTGTGGAGCAGCAAAGCCTTTGCACCACAGCTACTGAATTTGCTGTCTAGAGCCTGCGAGCCACAACTACTGAAGCCCACATGCCTAGAGCCCATGCTCTGCAACAAGAGAAGCCACTGCAATAAAAAGGCCATGGACTGCAACAAAGAGTGGCCCCTGCTCACAGGAACTAGAGAAAGCCTGCGTGCAGCAATGAAGGCACAATGCAACCAAGAAAAAAAAATTAAAAAAGAGTTGCTAATCAGCTAGATACTTTTACTCCTGTAGGGATAGAAGTAATTATGGTAGCTGATGCAAAGTATGCTCCTGAGTTGACAGCTATCCCTATGGTAAACATATGATGGGCCCACAAGAGAAATCCTAAAAAGCCTGTGGACATGACTCATACTATTCCCAAATAGCTGAAAGGCACCTTTTGTCCTAAATAGTACGTAATGATATGTGAGTTTATAATAAACCTTGGTAGGCCATGAATACAGACTTCAGGGCGAGCAAAGAATCAAAATAGGTGTTGGTATAGGATTCGGTCTCCTCCTGAAGGGTCAAAGAATGTAGTGTTTAGATTTCTGTCTCTTAACAGTATGGCAATTCTGGCTGCTTGGACTGACATTGGTAATTATAGTAATATGGCTATAGTTGGGGAAGATTAAACCAATAATGGTGTTTGCTATTGGGATGTGGCTGCTGGTTTTGTATGAAAGACTATAGTAATAAAAGTAATAATATCAAGAATTGAAGGGACACCTGCTAAATGTAAGGAGAAAATGATTAGTTTGGCAGAGGCTCCTGCATGTGTCAGATTGCAGGCTAGAGCTGAATGTACAGTTCCACTTGTAACAGAACCAGCTTCTACTATTGTTGATATGAGTAGGAGTAAGAATGATGGGGGAATTAGTCAAAAGTTTATATGATTTATTTGGGGAAATGCTACTTCAGGTGCCCCAGTTATTAGTGGCCCAAGTCAGTTTTCAAACTGTGCAATCATAATGGGTACAACTATAAAGAAAATTATTACAAGTGCAGGGACTCTTATGACTACCTTACAGATTTGGGTATCTCCAACTAGCGTTCCAGGTTAGCATAACTCAGCCTTGATTAATATACTTAAGGTGCTGCCTGCTACTAGAGCTCGAGCACCAATTAGTAAATATAAAATGCCGATATCTTTGTGGTTTGTTGAAAATAATCAGCAGTGTATGAACAGAGGTAAAATAACTGAGCTAGCATTAAACTGTAAATAAAAAGACAGGGTTGGAGCCCCCTTTCTGGCAAACCCTGTGGTGAATCAACAAATTGAATTGTAACTTCAGAGAAGCAGCTTCAATTCTGCCAGTGAATTTCCTGCATTTTTTTTCTTTCTCAGATGAAGGAGAAATAGACTGAAGCCAGTTGACTAGAGGATTTGCCTGTTTACTAAACTTTCCTGGGGTTAAAACTCATCAATCTCTTAAAGATTTGGCTAAATTACAATGTTTGCTTTACATTCAATTGATGTAGGATAAAGTCTTGCAATCCTTATTTTTAGGAATTAAGTAAATTTTACTTGTTTAGGGTTTTGAAAGCTCTTGGTCTGAACTAACCTATATTCCTAGTCCAGCACCGATAGAATGGATGTTATGTGTAGTAATCTTGTGGGTATTATGATTGGTAATGATAGGAAGGTTATTTCTTTGTATGTTCAAATAGTTTTGTTTTTGTGTTGTTTCATGAAGAGAATATAGTTAGTGATGTGGAGTACGTTAGCTGCAAGTAAAAATATATGCTGAGGACTGCTATGATGGCTATTAGTGTTGGTAGAATGATATTGTCATTTTTGTTATCTCTTGGATAATTATTCATTTGGGTAAAAACCCTGATAGTGATGGGTGAAGTCCTAATGATACTATAATGGTGAGGAAAAGTATTGTGTTGGGAGGTGTTTTACCTCATGTGTGTGATAATTATATTCTTGTAGTACATAATCTGGGCATAAATAATAATAAGAGAGTGTTGTTATGATATAAATTAGTATGTTTAGGATTGTTATAATCTGAATATACATTATAATAACTGTTATTCGTCCTATATGGGAAATTGATGAGGAGGGTGTAATTTTTTCCAGGTGAGTATGGCGAAGTCTGCCTCAGCCTCCAGCTATGATTTATAATATCACTATGATTAATAGTATATTTAGGTTGATGGATGGTGACATGCGATATAAAACTGATAGGGGTGCAATTTTGTCAGGCTGATAGCATCAGGCCTGCTGTTCATGGGATGTCTTGTGTGACTTCAGGCACTCAGAAGTGAAATGCGGAAAGTCCTGTTTTTGTGACAAGGGCAATTGTCATGAGGGTGGATGTTGCTGGATTAAAGATTTTTGTTATTCATTGTGTTCTTTGACCAGAGTATATTAGATTAATGATAATAGCTATTATAAGTAGCATTGATGTGGTGGATTATTTTAAGAAATAGTTGTTGGATGCTTCTGTAACTTATGGGTTCGTGTTTTTTATTAGAATGGGGTACCATTAACCAGTGTGAGCTTGTTATAGAATTATATTTCCTGAGAAAATGGTCAGTAGAATGATAGTAAAAACAATGAGAGTTTATTAGTACAGAAAGGATATACGACAACATTTTGGGGGTATGGGCCTGAAGCTTACTTAGAGAACCTTACTATATAGCATGTGATGTAATGTGGTAGCATGGAGAATGTAAAATTCTTAGGAAGAATTCAATTCCAGGAATAAGAGCATTGAAACCTCTATGATTTCCTCTATCAAAGTAACTCTTCTGTCAGACATATTTCTTACGTTTTTGGTGGGTTGCCTGGTATGATGATAGGTAGTGAAAACTCTCATATACAAAGGGCTAATGTTAGTAGTAAAAACACTTTTTATAAGAGGTGTGTACGTTGATCATATCAAACTTCTGGGTAGGGTGTTCAAATTCATAGAAAGGAGATTGTTAGATGTGTTTTAATGATGACTTGGGATGTATATAATTCTGACACCTAGGGATTGTCGAATGCTCCTAAAAATAGGTTGTTGTGGAAATGTTTATTATAAGGAAATTGACATATTCTCTAGGAAGGATGGGGTGAATGGGCCTGCTACATTTTCTACTTTGAAGATATATACAGATTTTGATTCTACTTCTGTTAAATCAAGTGGGGTTTCATTGGATTTCTGCTACTGCGGAGATAATCAAATTCTCGGTAAGGGTAAGGAGAAAATTAGTCATAGGTGTTCTCATGTAATAATTAATGTTGAAAGTGTAAATGATCCATTTATTGGTAAAACTGAGAATAGAATAACTGCTACATTACTTCATATGAGATTGTGTGTGCTACTGTCCCTAGAGCTCCAGTGAGTGAGTATTTTGAATGTGAAGCTCATCCAGATCTGATGATGGAATAAATGGCTAGGTGTGATATGGGTAATATAAATAATATGCCTGCATTTATATTAATTAGTGGATAAGATATGGGAAGAGGAATTCATGTTGTGAGAGCAAGGGTTAAGGCTAGCATTGGGGCAATAATATATAAATTGATGATGTTGATGGACATAATGGTTCTTAAATAAGAAATTTAAATGCCTCAGCAATGGGTTGCAATAATCCATGGGGGCTGATGATTTTGCCCCTTTCTAGATTTGTATATAGCCTAGGATTTTCCATTTAGTTAATATGAGGAATGCTGTGGTGAATTAAATTGGGTCATTTGTCAAAGAATGTTGATTATAAACATATTCTTAGGAAGAGGACATGAACCAGTGCAGATAAAGGTTTCAGTTTTACATAATTACTGGGCTCTGCCACTGTAACAAACCCCGGTTCTACAGTAGGGTATGTATACATTAATTGAATGTAGATTATATCATCATTCAGTTTGCAGACATTTTGTAAAGTAAACCGTATCGCTCTTGTCCTTTCATACTGGAAGAAATCTGCAATAGACAGTAAGCAACCAGTATGATTCCAGTCTGAACTCAGATCACGTGAGACTTTAATCATTGAACAAACAGACAATTAATAGCAGTTATACCATAGAAATGTCATGATCCAGCATCAAGGTCATAAACCATATTGCCAAAATGAACTCCAGAATACAACTACACTGTTATCCCTAGTAAAACTTGTTCCATTGATCAGTGTTTTGGAAGAACAGGTGATAAAACATTTTGACTAGCTGGTCTAAATTTTAATCACTCAGAGGTGGTTTTATTCTCCAAAAAATAAATGGCACACGGGCTCAAGCTGCACCGGCTTCAGTAGTTGTGGCACACAGGCTCAGTAGTTGTGGCCCTCTAGCTTAGTTTCTCTGTGGCATGTGGGATCTTCCCAGACTGGGGATTGAATCTGTGTCCCTTGCATTGGCAGGTGAATTCTTAACCACTCCATCACCAGAGAAGACCCAGAATCACAGTCTCCATTTTAATATACCTTAAGCCCAAAGAATCCATGGAAAATTGTTACAGAAAATAAGACAATAACATATTGTAAGGACTATAACAGAAGCCTATAGTACACAGTTCATATAGACACATTCCAAGCAGTTACAAAGTATATTAAAAGGTAGGCTGCAATTTTATTTTATTTTTTATTATTTTTTAACATCTTTATTGGAGTATAATTGCTTTACAATGATGTGTTATTTTCTGCTTTATAAAAAAGTGAATCAGTTATACATATGCATATGTTCCCATATTTCTTCCCTCTTGCATCTCCCTCCCTCCCACTCTCCCTATCCCACCCCTCTAGGTGGTCACAAAGCACCGAGCTGGTCTCCCTGTGTTATGCAGCTGAGGGAGGCTGCAATTTTAAAAGAATAAGGTAAATTATACCCACAAACTCCCAATATTTCCTGAAACTTTGCAATCTGAAACCCTATTGTAGGAAACAGAAGATTCCAGGAGACATTCTACAAATGAAGGACTCTAAACCCTGTGGTTGGTTAAGGAATTCTGGAAGGAAGGTATCCTCACCCAAGGAGAGCAGGTTCCTATACTTCTCTAACATCACATCCCTGTAGAATTCCCACTGATCTTGGTCCATGCATTCTCACTCCTCTTGAGAGAAATCTATGGCCATATCCTGGAATGTCAGCAGTCCCTGATATTAAAAGTATACATGCCATGTGGCCATGAGAAGGTTCATAATGTGACCCAAGAAGAAAACAGCAAGTTAAGAGAACTGGTTTTAATTTATAAGAATGTCTTCAATTATCCACTATATATATATATATATATATATATATATATATATATATATATATATATATATATATATATTTTACAAAGTAACTTTCTTTACCATATTTCTAACTACAAGAAAAGAGTGTGGCATGTGATCCACAAAACCAGTATAGAGACTATACTTATCTGGAAAAGAAATGATAAAATGATGGTTTCAACACAGGCATATGCATTTTTGAGTGTTTTATTTATATCAACTTGGATAAAATGTGTGTATTTCTCAGACAGAAAAGACATGTCGGGGTAGAAATGTACCTTTCAACTATTCATGGATACACAAGTACACTAGAGAGATTGTAAAAGTGCAGATTGTGATTTAGTAGGTCTGGTGGGCCTGAGTTCTCTTTTTTTTAACAAGCTTATTTATTTATTTATTTGCGGTACTTGGGCCTCTCACTGTTGTGTCCTCTCCCGTTGCGGAACATGGACTCTGGACACGCAGGCTCAGCGGCCATGGCTCATGGGCCCAGCTGCTCCATGGCATGTGGGATCTTCCCGGACCGGAGCACGAACCTGTGTCCCCTGCATTGGCAGGCAGATTCTCAACCACTGCGCCACCAGGGAAGCCCAAGCTTATTTTTAACTAGTCATGCCACAGTCTCTGATTCATTAATGACAATTGTGAATAGCAGAGACGTAATTAGAAAGGTAAAAATTAATATTTAATTTTGAACTTAAAGTGTTTTATGGATTTTACACCTTTAATAGGATAGTAAGCACAGCAGCAACAATCATTTGTGAATATTTAGTATAGACCATGTATCTTTCTAATATTTTTGTGTAGTATTCCAGGAAAAACACCTGGGTTGCGTTCACAGTGGGTGGGGCCCCAATACAGGGCCACCCCTCCAGGACCCCCAACAGGGCCCTAAGCTCCTGGTGGCTCCCTCCCCCAGTGCCCCCCTCCCTCACAGAAGGCCTCGGGGCAGAGTGGCCCCACCCCCTGTGCCCAGAACGGAGCCCATGTTTCCACAGAGCTGGAACTCCTGGCTGGGGGTCTCTTCCCTCCACCATCACAGAACTTCCCTGGAGATGAAGGGGAGGGTGGTCTCACTGAGGCTGCCGGCTCTGGAGGGGCCCCAGTGGCTGAAGCCACAACAGTCGTGGGGATAGCAGGCTGGGTAAGTGGGAGCTGACCCTCTGCCTGGTCCAGTGCCTGGGCAGCAGTGCAAGACCAGCTTCTGAGGGGCAGGGGTTCGCTGCTACCAGTGGCTGCTGTGTAGAAAGAGTGGCCACCAGCATCTGGTCCCGGGGAACTTCGGTTCCTCCTCTCGCCTCTGCCTTCGGCCTGGGTCGCGGGGCCTGGAGGGCATGAGGAGAGGGTCAGCCTGAGCGTCCTGAGGGGAAACATGGCAAGAGAGTCTCAGGGTCCGGCTGCAGCATCAGCGCCCCTCCTCCCGACTGCAGGGAAAGTGGCTGAAAACTCCTCCGGAGGCTTGCAGGCCACTTATTCAGCCCAGCCCCTCTGTGCTAGTTCCTCCCAGAGCAAAAGTACCAGGGAGAGGGGACAGGGCAGGGGACTGATGCAGGTAATGGGGAACATCAAAAGGTGATCGTTAACTAAGGAAAACCTGCTTTCCCAACGTGAGGAATGTAGCGCTTTTCTTTGTATGCGAAGATGCCAGAGTCTGGGCTCACTGAAATCCTTCCTTTGATATGCACCTCAGCTCTCTGGGGCCTGCATTCTGTATTTGCATATCCTGAGTTCTTCAGGGCCCGCAGTGGCTCACACTGGAGGGCTGCAAGTGCTGATGACTGTGACATCCTTTGTTTACTGAGATGGCAAGAAATATTCCATTTCCCACAGGCTTGAGGGGCAGACAGTGAAAAAGTGTCAGAGAATCTCACTCAGCATGTACTTTGGTTTACATATAGATAATATTTATACTTAACTGTGCTAACAGAGGTTCTCAAGTCCAATCAACTTGTACTACTGCCCTCTATGTATTAATTTCATCAATATCATAAGATAAATGCCTATAGAATTTACTTAATCCATTTAAATAGGATAATGATTTTTAAAGGAAACATAAAAGAAATATAACAACAAAACCTTTACCACTAAAGGTTGGGTCTGGAACAACCTAAATAAATGTTCCATTGTTAAAATATTGAAAGATGTATTCAATAGAAATATCAAAAAAATGACAAATGATAAGGGCAGCAGAATGTTGAAATGTTCTATCTTTATCATTAAAGTGGCAGAAAATCATTTATTTGTAGGCACTGGGGGCAGAAGATGCCTGGTTTTATATCTTTGTCATATTTGTACAGTAGTTTCAACAAGTAACTTAAAGACAAAATGGAAAAACAAGGAGGTTTGTGCCTGAGATCATGTTGATGTGAAATCAGGGATGGCCACTTTGTGCCAGGTGAGTTAAGTTTACCTGGCAGGTAGACCGCAGAGCTCCTGAGAAGCAGGAGTTGGAATTTTTCTGCTGGGTGCCCCTTAGGTTCTGTGACTTGACTGATTGTGAGTCCTGTTTCTGGAAAGACCTCATCACAGGAAAAGGGTGGGAATAGAGTGATTTGGGGAGCAGCTAACAACATTCATCACAGCTCACAGCCTGAATGAATTTTAAAGAAACAGGAAAACAAATGCTTCTTATGGAATCAGAGAATGTGAGGGCTGGACAATCCCAGAAAATGAGGAACACCCGTCCCATTTTCCAGATAAGAAAACAGAGGCCCAGCAAGGTGAAATCCCTCACCCAAGTTGCACCCGTCTCTCCTCCCCACTACATGGTTCATGAAAGCAGGACTCTTCCTGTCATGATCACTGCTGAACCCCAAAAAGGGCCAGGCATCTAGCAGCTGCTCCCAAAATTTTGGTTGACTGTAGGAACAATGCTATTTCTTTCTTTCTCACTCTTATTCAGGATTGTGCCAAGAACTCCCCAGGTTGCAATGTAATTCAATAAATGTAAATATTAATTGAGTTTTGTTGTGATGAGGACTTAGGCTTTGAAGGTAACAGACTTGGTTCAGATCTTGGTACTGCCACTCAATAGCTGTTCGACTTTGGGAAAATTACTAGACCTCTCTGAGCTTATTTCCTCCTTTGTAAACTGGGGATAAATATATCTGAGCCAGCAGAGCACCTGCATGAGAGATGTGCACTAAATATTGGTCTTTCTCACTCTCCCACACCATCTCTCTGTTCTTCCCAGAGAATTTGTACAGAAGGATATAGTACTTTAAAATTAATTAATTTTTGGCTGCTTTGGGTCTTCCTTGCTATGTGTGGGCTTTCTCTGGTTGCGGTGAGTGGGGACTACTCTTTGTTGTGGTGCGTGGACTTCTTATTGCGGTGGCTTCTCTTGCTGCACTTGTTGTGGAGCACTGGCTCTAGGCACGTGGGCTTCAGTAGTTGTGGCCTGCAGGCTCAGTAGTTGTGGCACATGGGCATAGTTGCTCCACGGCATGTGGGATCTTCCCTGACCAGGGCTCGAACCCATGTCCCCTGCGTTGACAGGCAGATTCTTAACCACTGCACCACCAGGGAAGTCCAATATAGTACTTTATAAAGAGGGATTTTAACTTATTTCAGATAGTGTACATTTTTCTTGCAGGAAAGTTTATTCCACTATAGAAACATTAACATGCAATACCACTACAAATGCAGTATTCTATGGGTTAGATATTATCTGTAAATTTTATAAGTAATTGGGCAAATGCCAAAGCACTGGGTACTGGGGAATAAGAATACTCAAATCTGGGGTGCCCCCACCCCAATTTCAAGAGCAGGTGTGTTTTTCAAATCCATATGTCATCTGGTCTTTGTTTCTCATCCATCCTCTGTGTCCACCTTTCTCAAGAAGGCTCAAATCCTCCGCTTTCACACCCTTCCGGCTGGCTGTGCCCCAGCTCCCGTCCTGGAACCTCTGCATACATGGGTGTGCCTGCTCTCTCTGTGCATCACCAGCTTTTCCAGGGAGCTTCTGTATCGTGCACTGCTTGCTGTAACCCAGAGTACCTTGACCCTTCTGGTACATGAAGTACACTCTCATCACCATGAGTGCACGCCCATCCCCTTACCTTATATCCTGCCTCTAAGCCAGGCTTGGGGGTGACTACAGTGTACATTCAGCTATGTGAGCTGCTGGGATCAAGTGAAGTTCCCAACTTTTGAAGTTGCAGGCTTGAGGGGCACACAGTGATTTAAAGTTGGGCCACCTGACTTAAAGGGGGGGGGCTGATTGATTTAAAGTCAGGACAGCTGACTTAAAGCCTGCGTCCCTCAGCTACAGGACAAGACCAACTTTGGCGGTACACGGCTTTGCTCCAAGCCAGCACTGCTGTTCAGGGAGAGCTTCCAATAGTGTCTTAGTGCAGGGGGACTTGGTCAGTTGTCTTGCCACTGTCCTCAGAGTGAGGCCACCTGCTCTTCTGGAGGAGAATCAGGGAGGGGCAAGTGCAGAGTCCTGGCTGCTGTTGCGGCACCTCTTGTCTGATGGCAGGGAAGTGGGGGCGGGGCTGTGTGGTGTCCTGGGGCTGGAGTCACCAGGTCGACTCAGCCTCTCAGCCTTCTAACCTCCCCCCACACACCCTGCAAGAGTTTCCAATAATATGTAGTTGCGCCTTAGGTTCTCAGTTTTCAAACTCATACCCTGGCTCCCAGGTCCCTTGATTCAGCCAATTCCTCTGTGCTCTTTCGTCTATTAGTTACAGTCCCAGAGGGAGGGGCTGGGGTATGGGACTGGAGAGACCCTGGCAACACTGGGCTCAGCTGACTAAAGAGAGCTGGGGCCTGCGATCTCACGTATGTGTGAGGACCCTCAAGGCAGAATCAAGGGGGCCAGTTAGAGGCAGTCCTTGCTGCCTCAAGTGAGTATGGATCACCATCGGGTGGGGAGCATGCTGAGCACTTAGAAGTACTGTTAGGAGGATGTGTTCCTCCCTCGGCTTCAAGGAGGTGGGTGGGCTTCAGGGCTCCAGTTTCCCTCCAGGCCTCCAGGTCCGACTACATCCCAGTGGCCTTGCAGACCTGCCATCCTGTGCCAGAACTTGTCAGGCTCCAGGAAGAATCCAGACTGAAGAGATTGTACCTGAGCGCTCCAGCTTAATAAGTGCTGTCCCTGGGGAACCAACAGTGGAGAGAGGAAGGGTGAAAGGAGTAGGGGGGTGGAATAGGGAGGGATGGCTGCCCTGAGAGACGTTGAGAGAGAAATATCAACCCCCACAACCCTTGCCCCTGCAACTGACCCATTGATGCCATAGAATCTCAGGGCCTTTTAGTCAGAGATGCCTCTGTTTCTTTACTCCTGTGTTCAAAACTATGCAAAACCAACTCTTCATCCTCTTGCTGCGTTGCCAAGACTTTTAAAGCACTGTTCTTTTGAAGCACTCATTCCCTAAACTGCAGTTTGGAGCTATCCCAGCTATTTAAAAGTGTTCTCCTTAAACAAAGACTAAATTCTACTCTTTTGGAAAAATGACCTTCACTTCAGAGATCGTCTTTTCTGCCCATTCCTTCCTTCTATTTCCGTCTTAAAAACCCCTGTGCTCAAAGTGCTTGGTGATTTATATTTTGCTTGATGTCAAAAAGAAACCTTCCCCATGCACCCCAAAAAGCTTTCCTGGAACATAGGTCTTTCAAAACCATGACAGTGTTTTGCAATTAGTATACACTGGGTAGACTGCCTAGCAATCCCTGCAAGAGCCAGAGGTGAGCGACACCTTTACTTATTTGATTGGATGCCCTTCAAGTTTAGGAAGGTCCCATTCTTATGCCTCAGCAGATAAGACAGAGCCCTGGATGGCTGTGACTGTGATTAGATAACTTCTGATGATTTTATTTCCCTTACTGATCTGCTGCTTCTAGATTAAATTCATTTTATTACCTGTCCTTTTTTTTTTGCGGTATTTGGGCCTCTCACTGTTGTGGCATCTCCCGTTGCAGAGCATAGGCTCCAGACACGCAGGCTCAGCGGCCATGGCTCACGGGCCCAGCCACTCCACATCATGTGGGATCCTCCTGGACCAGGGCACAAACCCGTGTCCCTCGCATTGCAGGCAGACTCTCAACCACTGTGCTGTAACGGAAGCCCTACCTCTCCAGTTTTAAAGAAAGACTGACAAAGTCACTGTAATAGGTCAAGAGTCTGAGCTCAGGGTTGGTCAAAGGTACTCACAGGGAGGAAGGAGGATAAAAATATGTGGGTAAAATAGGAGGGTTGGCAAGTACAGCCAGGACAACCGTGTTCACCGTGCATACTAATAAAGGCCAGAATCTCCTCATTTATCTCTGGTGGGAAGTTCTGATGGTTTCACAGGATCAAACTCAAATCATATTCAAACTAGGGGGCTTCCCAAAGGGTGCTGAAGCACTGGCAGAGCCCACCTGCACTCCCACTTTGGCAACCCAGTATCACAGTTTGGTTTGGAGATGGGGTTGCTGTAACCCTAAGCAGAGAGGAGGAGTTGATTACCAGTCTCCTCTGACTCTCTGGCCCAAATTACCTGGCTTCACATAGGGGACAGAGTTTTGTTTTCAGCAGCTGATGGGGCATTTCTAGGCTGGTGGGGTTGCCCAGTGGCCCGACAGCCTGACATGCTGTCTGCAGTGGGCCCACCCTTTTTTTCTCCAGAATCTGTACATCAGGAGGTGCATGGTTGCGGAAGTCCATTCACCGCCCCCTCCAAGGGGGATGCACCTTCCCTGGCTGTACCCTGTGATCACCAGGTACTTGAAGTGAATGCAAGTTTTTTGACTTCAAGGAAGAGCTCACATAACCCCTTCTGCCTCATAATCTGTAGGATTTACTATAATGGAAGGACATTATAAAGAATAGGTAGAAAACTCACCTGTTGTTCTCCATATAGGAGTTTATTTTGCATGAATCCCTCCTACATGAGTAGATAGCAGAGATTTATTTTTGTTCCCGTGTGTGTAGTTGTGGCAGAGGATGTAGGTATGGTGATTTGAAGCCCTCAAAGAAATATATTCAGAATTCTCAAGACTTCTCTTGTTTGGAACCAAAAGAGACCTGGAAAAGGAGGAAAAGAAAAGGAGGAGGGAGAACGAATGACTGGTTCTCAGTAAATTCACCTTCCTCGTTGATTGTTCTGTCTTCTCATTTCTTTTAACTTCTATGTAGGTCTAATGGAATAATGTAGAAAGGCTGATTTTTATGCTTTAAAAGATTTTACATCACAAAGAAACTAGAAGTGGCTAACAGAACTTATTCAAATCCATGTTACATAGAGACTTTGATATTAAATTTGTATACTAAAACTGGTTAATCCAAATTTTCTCTTTCTTTTTGAGTGAATATTTGTAACATATTTTTATAGATAATAATTCATCCTAGATATACAAAATTGTGAGAATCGGTACCATTTTTCACCACTTAAATGAATAGATTGTACACTCTAAATGCCAATGTTGTGTCTTACATGTTGTTTTTTAATTCCTTGATTTCCTTGTGTTTATTTAATTGATTTTTATCTAATAATCGGTGTCTCCCCTTTATTGTTTTTTACTTTATATTTTATTGATCTATAGTTAATTTACATTATTATATTAGTTTCAGAGGTACAACATAGTGATTCATAAATGTTTAGGTTGTTCTCCATTTATACTTATTACAAAAGAGTGGCTCTATTCCCCATGCTATAGAGTACGTCACTGTAGATTATTGATTTTATATGTAGTGGATTCTTCCTCAGAATCTCCTACTACTATTTTTCTCCTCCACCCTGTCTCTCCCTGCTGGTAACCACTAGTCTCTTCTTTAATCTGTGAGTCTGTTTTTTTGTTGTTGTTATTGTATTCAATTTTTTCGATGCCACATGTAAGTGATAACCTACCAGGCTTGTTTTCTCTGCGGCTTATTTTACTAAGCATAATACCCTCCTAGTCCATCCATGTTCTTGTAAATGGCAAAATTTCACTTTTTGCTGAAGTCATCATAAAAAACCTTTTTTATCCCCTAGCCTACTGATGAACACTTAGTTTGACTATATATCTTGGCTATGGTATCTTGGCTATGGCAAAAAACACTATTATGAACATTGGTGTACAGTTATTTTTGTGAAATAGTGTTTTTGTTTTCTTCTGATATACCCAAGAGTGAAATTGATGGATATTATGGTAGTTGTATTTTTAGTTTTTTGTGGAAACTCCATTCTGCTGTCCACAGTAGCTGCACTACTTCACATTCACATCAAGAGTGTACAAGAGTTTCCCTTTCTCCACATCCTCATTAACCTTTGTTATTTGTGACCTTTTTGATGACAGCCATTCTGACAAGACTGAGGTGATATATCTCATTGTTTTGATTTGCATTTTATTGCCGATTAGCTATGTTTAGCATCTTTGTGAGTTCTGGCTGTCTATCTGTATTTTTTCCTTGGAAAAATGTCTATTTAGGACTTCTCATTTTTTTAAAAAAAGATTTTGGGTGTTGTTCTGATATTGAGTTGTATGTGCTGTTTCTGTAGTTTAGATATGAACACTTGTTTGGTCATCTTTTTGGTGTTAACCTCTTATCATGTGCAAATATTGTCTGTCCTTCAGCAGGTTGGCTTTTCATTTTGTCTTTGGTTTCCTTTGCTGTGCAAAATCTTTTAAGTTTAGTGAAGTCCCATTTGTTTATTTTTGCTTTTGTTTCATTTGCCTTAGTAGACTGAACCTAAAACTGTTGCTATCATTTATGTTGAAGAATGTTCTGTATTTGCCTCTAGGGTTTTTATTGCCCTACATTTAGGTCTTTATTCAGTTTTGCATTTATTTTATATATGGTGTGCTAGAATACTCTAATTTTATTCTTTTCCATGTAGCTGACCAGTTTTCCCAGTACCACTTATTGAAGAGACAGTTTTTTCTCCATATTGCCTGCTTTGTCATAAATCAATTAAATATAAGTGTGTGGGCTTATTTCTGGGATCTCTATTCTATTCCAGTGAAATTTGTGTCTGTTTCTGCTCTGGTCCGATTCTCTTTGATTACTGTCACTTTGCAGTATAATCTGAAGTTAAGGTGTGTGATGCCTCCAGCTCTGTTCTTTCTCAAAATTGTTTGGCTATTTGGGGTCTTTGTGTTTCTATACAAATTTTAAAATTACTTTTTCAAGTTCTGTGAAAAAGATTTGGTATTCTGATAGGGATTGCATTAAATCTGTAGATTGCCTTTGGTAGTATGGTTATTGTAACAGTATTAATTCTTCCAGTCCATGCACCTGCTATATTTTCCCATATTTTTCTGTTGCCTTCAACTTCTTTCACCAATGGCTGATAGATTTCTGAGTACATGTCTTTTACCTGCTTAGGTGTGTTTGTTCCTAGGTATCTTATTCTTTTTGGTGTGATTGCATATGGTATTGTTTTCTTAATTTTTTTCTTTCTGATGGCTTTGAGTTTTGTTTTTTCTAATTCCTTCAGGTGTAATGTTAAGTTGTTTATTTGATATTTTTCTTGTTTCCTAAGAATAAGCTTGTATCACTATAACTTCCCCCTGTGAACCTCGTTGGCTGTGTCCCATTGATTTTGGATCATTGTGTGTTCATTTTCATTTGTCTTGGGTGTTTTTAGAATCCCTCTTTAATTTCTTCAGTGTTCCTTTCTTCCCCTTTTATTCCCTTCATCTGTGATGGGAGGACTATCTTTAATATTATGTTTGGATTTCTTTCATTTGTGTGTGTGTGTGTGTGTGTGTGTGTGTGTGATTATTTTAGTCGCTGAGCTCTTAATTTCACATGGACAGTAATACCCTGCATTGTTACTCTGCTCTCCCACAGTTACTGAATTTGACCTTATATTTTACATCTACTTGTTTTGTATTCCTGGAGCTGGTGTGTGCCTATTGTTGTATGAGGCTGATCCCACTGCTAGAGCAAGTTTGCTGTTGAGTAAGTCCAAGCTCCATCCAGTCCCTGTGCAGTAATCACCTGCCAATGATGAGGCTGATTCCAGGCAAGAGGAGGCTCACTTGTCAGAGGGGCCAGGGACTCTGGGGCTGGTGTCTGTCCACTGAGGGGTGGAGGCTGGTCCTGGGGCTTTTGGTGGCTGGGCCCATGTCCAGGGGCAGCTGTGCTTTGAGAGTGTCTGAAGGCAGTCTGTTTCCTGATGGATGGGGCTATGCCCCTGCTCAGTTAGTTGCTTTGCCTGCAGCATCCTAGTACTTATGTCTATAGTCTGGTGGATATGGGTAGAGCTAGGTCCTGAGGCTAAAACGATAGAGGGAGGATTCTGAAATTATGCTTGCTGGTACCAGTTGCCACAAGGTAGAAGGAGCTCCCCCAAATGGCTGCTGCCAGTGTCTATGTCCCTGAGGCTGTGCTGTAGTTTCCTCTTGCCTCTCTGGGAGACTCTCTAAGATCAGGAGGTAGGTGTGACCCAGGATCCTTTCCAATGACTGCTTCTGTTCTGATTCTCGGGTCATGTGGGATTTTGTGAGCATCTTTTTTGTGTGTGTGTGGTACACAGGCCTCTCATTGTTGTGGTCTCTCCCATAGTGGAGCACAGGCTTGGAACACGCAGGCTCAGTGGCCATGGCTCACGGGTCCAGCTGCCTCGCTGTATGTGGGATCCTCCTGGACTGGGGAATGAACCTGTGTCCCCTGCATCAGCAGGCAGACTCTCAACCACTGTGCCACCCAGGAAGCCCTGTGAGCATCTTTTAAGTATAGAATCTATATTTCCCACAACCCTCTGGCTCTCTGGAAAATAAGCACTACTGGTATTCAAAGCCCAACTTTCTAGGAACTCTTCTTTCCAGCACAGTATCCCTGGGCCTGGGAGCCTGATGTTCTGTTCATACACCTTGCTACCTGGGAGCACCTCAGAAATTGTAATTATTCTCCCATTTGTGAGCCACCCACCTGGTGGTATGGGTCTTGACTCTATTGAGATTTTTCCCTTCCTTCTTGTCTTGCCGAGGTGCCTTCCTTATATCTTTAGCTCTAAAACATCTTTTATGGTAGGTCCCGGCCTTTTTCATTAATTGCTGTTCTGTAAACAGTTTTGACTTTGGTGTGCCCATGAGAGGCATCAAGCTCTGGGTCTTTGAATGCTACCATCTTGGACGATCTCTCCACTTCATTCTTAAATCATATTATTTAATTTTTCTTAGTATCTTATTTGATTAGCAACAGTTTGAAATTTATTATCACTCATGTTTACTTCTCCTGTTTTAAAAAATTGAATAGTGCATTCATTCATTTTGAAATGAAGGTAGTGACTTGTGAATTTCCATACGTCAAAAATCAAGGATAGGACAAAAGGCTTTTCTACCTGTGTTACCCTGAAATTCTGCACCCCACCTCAGCCTTGGGATTAACCTCTTGCACCCATGCTCACCTTCTGTTTTTGGACTGTTAACCATCACTGCATTGGTATGTGTGTTGACAAAGTGAACTCTAGTCTTTCCAGTTTTTGTGTTTTGTTTTTTGGATTAGGGAACAGTCCTACTATGAATGTACATTTACTGGTCTGCTGAAGTTCATATATAAACCTGTCAAGCATATTACCAGAATTGGGATTGCTTATATATACACTTTGATAAATTTTAGAGACAATGGTAGAACCGAAGTAAATTGTATTTCAAATCCCACAATATTCTCACACCATGAAAACCCTTCCCTTTTTAATATATTTGTGTGTATTTTATCTTTATGCCCATACTATATTTCCCAGAGATGGGTAAGTTTGCTAGAACATTTACTGTATTGTTCAAAGTCAGGCGTTTAGTGGTTTAACATGATCATATTTCCATGAACTTGCAAATGCAAGATCTTCTCTCACACTATCTTTTACTCCCTGCTGTTTTATATTGCCCTCCTAATTCTCAGTCCTGGTCTTTCTTTATGTTCTTCATCAACCTGGATAGGTTATACTATTTTCTCCCTTATTCAAGACCAATAGAATAGAATAGAACACCCAGAAATAAACCCTGATATATGGACAAATGATTTTTGACAAGTTGCCAAGACATTTCAAAGTAGGAAGGATAGTATATTCAACAAATGGCGTTGAGAGGTCCTGTTGTCAACATGCAAAAGAAGGAAGATGGACCCTTACCTAACATCATAGGTAAAAATTAATGAAAATGTATTAAGAAACTAAATATATGGCTTAATAAAATAAAAAGTCTTTGAAGAAGACTCACGACAAGACCTTCATGACATTGGATTTGGCAGTGTTTTCCTCAATATGAAAAGAAGGAACAACAAATGTACAGCTAACAAAAAAAATAAACAATTTGCAGTACATAATTTTAAAAAATGTGTATAAAAGAAATGCAAACAGAATAAAATGGCAATCCACAAGATGGGAGAAAATATTTGAAAGCCATCTATCTGACAAGAGATTTCTATTCAGAATATACAGAGAACTCCTACAATTCAACAAAAAGTAAACACCCTGATTCAAAAATGGATAAAAGAGTTGAGTAGATGGTTCTTCAAAAAGATGTACAAATGACTAAGCACTTGAATAAATGCTCCAAATCACTAAATGCATGTTTATATATTTGTGTGCATGCAATCACACATAAGCACACAGACACATACACAAGCAGAAAACAAGTATTGGTGAGGATGTGAAGGAGTTGGAAGCATTGTGCTATGTTAGTGGGAATGTAGAATGATACAGCGGCTCTGCAAAAGAGTATGGCAATTTTTCAGATATTGAAAAATAGATTTACTACATGATCCAGGAATTTTACTATGAGATATACCCAAAGGTATTGAAATCATGGTCCTAAAGAAATATTTGTACTCCAGTGTTTAGAGCAGTAATAATTACAGTAGCTAAAATATGAAAGTAACCTAAGTGTTCATTCACTAGTTCCTAGATAAGCAAAGTGTGGTATACCCATATAATACAACATTATTCACTGTTAAGAAGGAAAAGATCTAAGAATATGCTACAACATGGATGAATCTTGAGGAAATTTAGCTACCAAAATGCCATTTTTGTGACTTTTAGTGAGTCATAACTATACAACTACTTATTTCAATTATATGGGGTATTTAGTGTAGTGAAAACCATAGAAATTGGGATGGTAGTGATGCTTTTCAGGTGGTTGTGGAACAAAAAGGGAAGTTATGTTTAAAGGATATACAGTTAACAGTTTAAAAACGTAGAAAGGAATTAAAAAGATAAGTGGTGATGTTCATCGCCTAATAATATGAATGTATTTAATATCACTGAACGGTGCACTTTATAATAATTAACATGTTATATTTTATGTTATTTGATTTTACTAACATACAAAGTTGGGAAAGAATGTAATATCAGGAAAGGGAGTGGCCCTGGGATAGAGCAGAGAGTAATCAGAAGGGTGAGACACTGCATATGTTGAAGAAGAAGAGCTGAGAGTCTTCATTGGACAGAAAAGACTTTATAAGAAAGAAAAAAAATTACTGTGAGGGTGTATTAAATAGATAACTGTGGGTGTACTGCTATCTCCCATGGGTTATCTTAAAGAGTCTTTAATAAAGTCCATAAGGCTTGCTGAGGCTTTTTTAAAAACTGGATTCCCTAGGAGTTAATTAGAGGGTGGTACTTAAGTCTATGTCTAGGTTGACAGATTTTGCAGGAAAGATGAATCTGAGAACAGTGGAGGTCTTGAGAGTGTAAGTACATGGAAATTAGAAAAAACATAATAAAAGGAATTAGGAAAACTTTGGACTTCGAAGGTTATGTATTACTGAGTCAGACCTGAGGTTTCTAAGGAGTTATATACAAAGTTGCTCTTTGGATTACTTGTTGATAAAGATAAGTGGAAAAACTAGAGTCGTTTCCAAATGTAGGTAAGATATAATGAGAGGATGGAGGTGGAAAGTAGGGAGGCCCAGAGAAAAGTAGGAAGGTCATATTGGGTCAAGGTGGTGGTAATATCCAGCAGAACAGATGGTAGGGCAGACTATGGATTCATCTTTTTAATTTCGGATCCCCACCTCATCCTTAATAATTCTTTGGGAATATTTCATTGCTCTGTGATGCAGGTACAGAATTAGAGTGAGGAGACTACACCCTCAGTGTCCAGCTGTCTGAGTCCTCAGTGTGCTCCAAATGATGGAGAACTATTTCTTCTTTATGAGAAGAGTTAGTACCTCGTAGCTAAGCTTATGCTGGAGCATATGCAATATTGATTCCATTTTATATATACTGTTGGCATGGAGGTTCCTCCTCCTCTTTTCCTGACCATTATGAAATGAATCTATATTTCTCAATATTTAGGTATATCAGATAAATACATTAAGTAAAGGAATCTTATATATTGCTCCATGTATAGTTTGCTCTTTCTTGTTTCTCTTTTACCTTTACTAAATTAGCACAGGGAGAGACCTTGAAATGTTCTAATCAGGAGAGATTAGAACTTCATATTTCTAGAGAGGTTGGTTGGACAGAGCAGGGGTCCCAGTGAGAATCAAAGCTTCTGTTTCTACTTGGAAGTGTACCTGTATAGAGTACAGGGCTCCAAAAAATATCCTAGAATATTGCAATATCCCTACAGGAGATCATTAAGAGAGGCAGGATCTGGTATGTGATCAGTGTACTATGACATGTTTGTCAGTCATCTGATGTGAGATTCTCAGAACCAATCCCATATGGTAGGGCTGAGTGCAGAGTGATGAAGAACCTGTAAAAGCCTTTGATTGCATGTTAAAGATGAAGCTCTGATTTTGGGGAGAATTTTCTTACCTGACTGAATGTCACCCTTCTGTGGAGATGAGATTCTGTGCTTTTCCTCTCTTGATGATCACTGACTAAAAATCATTAGAGGATCATGTCTAGAAAGCATTCTTTATTTAATTTATTAAAGAAGAAAACATTTTTATCCATTTTCAAATTGAGGATCAAGGGGAATGACATCAGTGAAAATGTCAGAGTAGGGAACTCTGGCTTGTGTCCACCGTCAGAAACACTGACATACGTGGTAAAACCTGTCAGAGTGATCTTATCAACACATGTAAGTTTTCTTTTCTTTTTCGCCCTGTAGATTTATCTTTCATTGAAGCTTAACTTTCTACAGAATGTGGAGAATAAACACGGAAGTATAAACTGTATTTCTTGATGAGAGAATCGCTAAGTCACATTAGCTGTTCTGAGCTATGTCTTACTCACCGTGACTGTAATTAAAACAAACAAAGAAACAAAACACTTTTTTTTGTAAGTTAGTTCTGACATTTCCTCGTTAAAGACAAGATACAGACTTAGATCTACCAGAATTGAGCAAAATTTTGATTGTACCTGTGTTGAATATATGAGTATGACCTACTACAAATCTTCATTATACTTATTGCCACAACTGACAAATTCTTTTTTCCACTCCTGATATGTTGCATGTAAGGAATACATAGGTCACTAACCCCAGCTGGTCACAGGTAAACTCTGCCACTTGGATTACTGCATGTTTTCCTGCTGGAAGACCACACATTCTCGAGTATCATGCCTGCAGAGTATCTGGGCTCTTCTTTTTACTGGATAAAGTTTAATCACCTAATTTTATGAGAAATATATAAATTGTATTTGCATATTCTTCAGGTTTTTATTTATCCATTCTCTTTCAAGTCCTAAGTGTAAATATTAAATTGGTTTCCAAGAGGGTGGTAAATAAGACAGCTACATTTATGCTCCAAAATTAGCAATAAAGCATAATACAATTGTAAATGCATTAATGTGTGATTAATATGTAGATACTTATGTAAATGCAATTTTAGTAATGCTTTGTGGAGAACTTCAGAATCTGGGTATTAAAAAAAAAGAATAAGTTCTTGAAACTCTCAGGGAATTATAGAGAAGTCTTTGTATCTATAAATATCAATCTGAAATAATGCATATTCTCAGAAATAATCTAGACATAAAATTGTAGGAAAACACTTCATGAAATGAAAGAGCATGTGATGGCCATACAAGAAAAAGAATATTCTCAGAGAATAATGAACAGTGTGGATTTCAGCAGAAGGGTAATACAGATTCAGAGAGTAATACTTTGGAGAGCCTAATTATGAGTTCCTCATATTTCATCTTTGGAGAGACGGTAGTCATTTGAAATATGATGTTATAAAATGACGTTAACATACTTAAATACTTTCGTTTAGAAATAACCACTTAGAATCAGAATAAATGAAAGAGAACAGAAAAATATGTTTTTGTTGATTTTTGAAGATCTCAGGTGAGTGATGATAATTTAAAATACATGATGTCTTTCACTGCAAAATAAAGGAGCTGTTACAGTGGAGGATTCCTGGACTGAATGTCAATATTATGACAGTGTGAGTGTGTTTCGTGTTTGGTAATTGCAATCATTGTTGCTTTTGTTGTGGTCATCCATTTACAATGCTTGGTGTCAGTTGATTTATCTCTTGTAAAAATAAAAAACAGTCTGTGTGTGTGAAAAAAATATACATGATGTCTTGATAAAGTTCTATGGAATTTGAGATCTGGAAAAAAGCATTTCTTTTCTGTAATGCTAGGATGCTAATTGGACATTTTTGCAAGAAGGAGATTTCAGGATGCAAATCTCGTGTCTCTAAGGTGGGAAGTCAGTTCATGGAGGAACATTCTATTAAACTTGTGTGAGTGCAGAAATATTTCTTTGGAAGGAAGAGGTCACGAATCCCTTTTTAACAGTTAGTGGTTTATAGTATACAGAATGAGCAAAATGGCTATTTCTGAACTTTAGGAAAAAAAATATAATTTTTCTGCATTTATATTATGAAGCTGATGTAGAATATCAAAAATTCTTTATTTTGAGAAACAATGTAATCAATTTGACGTAATTCATATATATTGAACCTGTGGTACACAAACACAATAAAACATTCAAAAAATCTTTTGCACTTAAGAAATATTTTCTAGTGTAGTTGATTTACAATGTTGTGGGGTTTTAAAATACATGTTTATTGGAGTATAATTGCTTTATAACACTGTATTAGTTTCTGCTTTACAACAAAGTGAATCACCTATATGTATACATATATCCCCATATCTCCCCCTCTTGCGTCTCCCTCCCACACTCCCTATCGCACCCCTGTGGGGGACATAAAGCACCGAGCTGATCTCCCTGTGCTCTGCGGCAGCTTACCACTAGCTCTTTTACATTTGGTAGTGTATATATGTCAGTGCTATTCTCTTACTACGTCCCTGTCTCCCCTTCTGCCCTGTGTCCTTAAGTCCTTTCTCTACATCTGTGTCTTAATTCCTGCCCTGACACTAGCTTCATCAGTACCATTTTTCTAGATTCCATATATATGTGTTCACGTACGGTATTTGTTTTTCTCTTTCTGACTTACTTCACACTATATGACAGACTCTGGGTCCAACCACCTCACTACAAGTAACTCAATTTTGTTCCTTTTTATGGCTGAGTAATACTCCATTGTATATATGGGCCACATCTTCTTTATATATTCATCTGTCGATGGACATTTAGGTTGCTTCTATGTCCTGGCTATTGTAAATAGTGCTACAGTGAACTTTGTGGTACATGTATCTTTTTGAATTATGGTTTTCTCCGAGTATATGCCCAGTAGTGGGATTGCTGGGTCATATGATAGTTCTAATTTTAGCTTTTAAGGAGCCTCCATACTGTTCTCCATAGTGGCTGTATCAGTTTACATTCCCACCAACAGTGCAGGAGGGTTCCCTTTTCTCCACACCCTCTGCAGCCTTTATACATTGTTGTATTAATTTCTGCTGTGCAGAGAAGTGATTCAGTTATATATATATATATATATTTTTCCATTATAGTTTATCACAGGATATTGAATATAGTTTCCTCTGCTATACAGTAGGTCTTTGTGGTTTGTCAAACCTATGTAGAATAGTTTTCTTCTGCTATTCCAAAACTCTCAATATTTCCATCACTTTCTCCTTGGCAACCACAACTCTGTTTTCTATATCTGTGTGTTTGTTTCTGTTTCACTGACATGTTCATTTGTGTCCTGTTTTCGATTCCACATATAAGTGATATTATATGGTATTTGTCTTTCTCTTTCTGACTTACTTCACTTAGTATCATTATCTCTCGGTCCATCCATGTTGCTGCAAATGGCATTATTTCATTCTTTTTTTATGTCTGAGTAATATCTATTGTATATGTATACCACACCTTCTTTATACATTCATTTTTCAATGAACATTTAGCTTCTTTCCATGTCTTGGCTATTATAAATACTGCTGCAATGAACATAGGGTTTTATGTATCTTTTTGAATTATAATTTTGTCTAGATATATGTCCACAAGTGGGATTGCTACATAATATTGCAACTCTCTTTATAGTTTTTTTTGAGAAACCTCCACACTGTTTTCCATTGTGGCTGCACCAACTTACATGGCCACTAACAGTGTAGAAGGGTTCCCTTTTCTCCATACCCCATCCAGCATTTGTTAATTGTAGATTTTTAAAATGATGGCCATTCTGATCAGTGTGAAGTGATACCTCATTGTAATTTGGATTTGCATTTCTCTAATAATTTGTGATGATGAGCGTCTTTCATGTGCCTATTGGCTATCTGTATGTCTTCTTTGGAGAAATGTTTATTTAGGTTTTCTACCCATTTTTCTATTGAATTATTTGTTATTTTGTTATTGAGTTGTATGAGCTGTTTGTATAGTTTGGAAATTAAGCCCTTGTGAGTCTCATCATTTGCTAATATTTTCTCCCAGTCCACAGGTTGTATTTTCATTTTGATTATGGTTTCCTTTGCTGTGCAACAGCTTGTAAGTTTGCTTAGTTCCTCTTTCTTTTTTGCTTTTACAGTAAGTCACCTACATATGAACAAGTTCTCTTCCAAGGGTGCGTTTGTAAGCCCAATTTATTTGTAAGTCCAAAAAAGTTAGACAAGGTACCCAACTTACACAGTCGGCTGTGTGGTATTGTACCGTAATAGGTTTATAATACTCTTCACACAAACAATACATAAAAAACAAACACAAAGATAAAGAAAACATTTTTAATATCACAGTACAGTAACTTGAAAAGTACAGTAATACAGTACAACAGCTGAGATACTCGGGCTGGCATCGAGGGAACAGGTGAGAAGAGTTACTGATTAGAGGAGGGAGAGGAGGTGGGAGAAGGTAGAGGTGAAGGATTATCAGCAGTAGGAGACAGAGGGCAAGCTGCCATTTCACTCATACCTGATGTTGATGGCACAAGTTCTGGTTCCTTGCTGGATTTAATTCTATCTACCCTCTTGAAAAAATGATCCATTGATGTCTGGGTCGTAGCTCTTTTTTTCTCATCATAGATGACAAGGTAGCACTGGATTTCATTCTGAATGGCTGCTGCCACCTTTGGGTACCATTCTAGGTTCGGGCCCTGTGCCACACAAACTAACAGTGCTTCCTCAAGTAAAGAAGATTCCCTTGCCATTTTCTGTGTCGTGAATCTCTTCAGTTCTTCATTTACTTCTTCTTCTTCCTGTCCCTCTTCATCTTTTCTCTGGGCCTCCAATTCCATCAGTAAGCTCCTCATGTTGCACAGCAAGGAGTTTAATGAAATAGTCCTCTTGCAGATCTAGCTCCAGCTTCTCATGAGGGTCACTATGTTGCTGAAGACCTCTTCGGACTTCTGATCTACCTTCTCAAATCCACAAAAATCATGAACAAACTGTGGGCAAATGTTCTTCCAAACCCCATTCATGGTGACCACCATACCCTCACACCATGCAAAGTCAATGTTTTTATGGTCTTGTAGATGTTACAGTCCTTCCAAAGTTGTCCCTAGATTGTTCCTGATTTGTCACTTACCTTCACTGCCTGACAAAAAGTGTGACAAAAATAATATTTCTTGAAAGTCGCTCTAACTCCCTGGTCCATAGGTTGGATGAGCAACATAGTATTCGGTGAGAGATGCACTACTTTGACGTTGGGATGAAAGTCATCCATGGATGGGGGGTGGCTCAGAGTATTGTCGAGCAGCAAAATAATGTTTTGCTGGAACATTCTTCTCCAAGCAATATTTCTCTACATCTGGGATAAAGTGGTGGCAAAACCAGTCCTGGAACGTGGCCTGTGTATACAGGATTTGGGGTTACATTTCCACACAACAGGAAGAGAGCCCTTGGCTATGTGTTTAAGGGTTATTGGGTTCTCTGAATGATAAACTAAGAGAGGCTTCAGCTTCAATTCACCAGAAGCATTGCCACAAACAACAGTTAGCCTATCCTTTGCTGTTTTACAGCCCAGCATCAACTTTTCCTACTTACTGATGTAATTTTGGTCTGGCATCTTCTTCCAGTACAGTTGTGTCTCAACCACATTAAAAACCTGGCTGGGTAAATACACACCATCATCAATAATTTCTCAAAGTGTTTCTGGAAGTTCCTGGACAGCTACCCTATCTGCACTTGTTGCCTCTCCACTTACTTTTACATTGTGAAGGTTGGCTCTAGCCTTGAACCGATGAAACCAGCCATGGCTGGCATTAAAAGACGTGCCCTCTGATTCTTTGCCATGTTTCTCCTTCAAGTCTCCATAAAGGCTTTTAGCTTTCTCTTGAATCAGCATTAAGCTGAGCAGGACTCAGTGCTGATGTTGATCCTGCATCTGCACACTGAGAAGTTTCTCCATCTCCTCCATCACTTTTCCATGCTTCTTCAATATTTTGTCAACATCATCAGCACAGCAGACTTCACATGTTCCATGATCTTGTCCTTGTTCTTTAGATTCATGCCAATGATTGAATGATTCATGTTATAAGAATGAGCGATGTCTAACATCTTTTTGCCTCGCTCCACTCTCTCAATTACTTTCACTTCTTTTTCCATCATTATCACTTCTCCATTCTTAACAGTACAAGCTACATTACTGCTGCTTTTACGCTTGCTTCCAGACATCTTGGGCTTGACATAAAGGTACTGTATTACTGTAGTCTATACAATACTGTAAAGAACACAAAAGCACAACCACTTATAGAGGATGCACGCATATGACAATGTATGCCAGACACGTGAACTAACTTACATGTGAATTGGACATACGAATGGACGTTTGCATCTTTCATATGTAGGCGACTTACTGTATTTGTACTGCCTAGGGAGAACTACCTAGGAAAACTGTGGTATGATTTATGTCAGAGAATCTTTTGCTTATGGTCTCTTCTAGGAGTTATAAGGTGTCCTATCTTATATTTAAGCATGTAAGCCGTTTTGAGTTTATTTCTGTGTATGGTGTGAGGGTATGTTCTGACTTCACTGATTTGAATACGGCTGTCCAATTTTCAAAACCACTTGCTGAAGAGACTGTCTTTTCCCCATTGTATATTCTTGCTTCCTTTGTCGAAGGTTAATTGACCATAGGTATGTGGGTTTATTTCTGGACTCTCTATTCCATTCCATTGATCCATGTATCTCCTTCTGTGCCAATACCATGCAGTTTTGATTACTGTAACTTTGTAGTATTGTCTGAAGTTTAGGAGGGTTATGCCTCCTGCTTTGTTCTTTTTCCTCAGAATTGTGTTGACAGGTCTGACATTTTATGGTTCCAGATACATTTTAGGATTATTTGTCCTAGTTCTGGGGAAAGTGTCATGGGCAATTTGATAGGGATCACATTAAATCTGTAGATTGCTTTGGGTAGTATAGCCATTTTAACAGTTTTAATTCTTCCCATCCAAGAGCGTGGGATGTCTTTCCATTTCTCTGAATCATCTTCAGTTTCCTTTACTAATGTTTTGTAGTTTTCAACATATAAGTCTTTCACCTCCTTGGTGAGGTTTATTCATAAGTATTTTATTTTCTTGATGCCATTTGAAAAGGTATTGCTTGTTTACATTTCCTTTCTGATATTTCATTGTTAGTGTAAAGAAATGCATCCAGGGACTTCCCTGGTGGCTCCATGGTTGAGAATCCACCTGCTAATACAGCGGGCATGGGTTTGAGCCCTGGTGCAGGAAGATCTCACATGCCATGGAGCAACTGAACCTGTGTGCCACAAGTACTTAGCATGAACACTAGAGCCTGTGAGCCACAACTACTGAGCCCATGTGTCACAACTACTTAAGCCCGCGTGCCTAGAGCCCATGCTCCGCAATAAGAGAAACCACTGCAATGAATAGCCTGCACACCACAATGAAGACTAGCCCCCACTGGCCACAACTAGAGAAAGCCTGTGCACAGCAATGAAGACCCAATGCAGCCAAAATAAATTAAAAACAGAAAAAGGAAAACCAATAAATGCAGCCAATTTATGTATGTTAATCTTTTATCCTGCTACTTTGCTGAATTTGTTTATCAGTTCTAGTAGTTTTTGTGTGGAACTTTTAGGGTTTCTTTTATATATATTATCATGTCATCTGCATATAATGACAACTTTACCTCTTCCCTTCCAATGTGGTTAGATTTTCTTTCTTTTTCTTGTCTGATTGTTGTGGCAAGGACTTCCAATACTATGTTGAAGAGAAGAGGTGAGAGTGGGCATCCTTGTCTTGTTCCAGATTTTAGAGGGAAGGCTTTCAGCCTATGAACATTGAGTAGTATATTGGTTGTCATTTGTCATAACTAGCTTTTATTATGTTGAGATATGTTTCCTCTATACCCACTTTGGTAAGTGTTTTTTTTTTTTTTTTTTTTTTTGGTACGCAGGCCTCTCACTGTTGTGACTTCTCCAGTTGTGGAGCACAGTCTCCGGACGTGCAAACACAAGCTCAGTGGCCATGGCTCATGGGCCCAGCCACTCAGCAGCATGTGGGATCTTCCCAGATCGGGTCAGGAACCCGTGTCCCCTTCACTGGCAGGCAGACTCTCAAACACTGCGCCACCAGGGAAGCCCTGGTAAGTGATTTTTATCATGGATGGATGTTGAAGTTTTTCAAATGCCTTTCAACATCTATTGAGATGATCATTTGTTTTGTGTTTTTCCTTTGTTGATGGGGTGTATCATGTTGATTGATTTGCATATGTTGAAACAACTTTGTGACACTGGGGAGAATCAAATTTGGTCATGGTGTATGATCCTCTTATGTGTTGTCGGATTCAGTTTTCTAATATTCAGTTGAGAATTTTTGCATCTATATTTATCAAAGATATTGGCCTGCAATTTTCTTTTTTGGATAGTGTCTTTCTCTGTGTTTTTTTTAAAGTCTTTATTGAATTTGTTCCAATATTGCTTCTGTTTTATGTTTTGGTTTCTTGTTTGTGAGGCATGTGGGATCTTAGTTCCACCATGAGGGATTGAACCTGCCCCCCCTACATTGGAAGGTGAAATCTTAACTGCTGAACCACCAGAAAAGTCCCCATCTGTTTTTTTTTGTTTGTTAGTTTTGTTTTTTTAGTAAATTTCTTTCTTTATTTATTTTTGGATGCATTGGGTGTCCGTTGCTGTGCACCGGCTCTCTCTAGTTGTGGTGAGCGGGGGCTTCTCTTCATTGTGGTGTACAGGCTGTTCATTGAGGTGGCTTCTTTTGTTGCAGAGCATGGGCTCTAGGTGCATGAGATTCAGCAGTTGTGGCTATCAGGCTCAGTAGTTGTGACTCCTGGGCTGTAGAGTGCAGGCTCAGTAGTTGTGGCACACAGGCTTAGTTACTTCACGGCATGTGGGATCTTCCCAGACCAGGGCTCGAACCTGTCTCCTTCATTGTCAGATGTATTCTTAACCACTGTGCCACCAGGGAAGTCCCCCCCATCTGTTTTTAATATCAGGGTGATGGTAGCTTCATAGAATGCCTTTGGAAGTATTCCTTACTCTTCAATCTTTTTAAAGAGTTTGAGAAGAATCAATGTAAGTTTTGCTTTGTATATTTGGTAGAATTTGCCTGTGAAACCATCTGATACTGAACTTTTGTTGGTAGGGAGGTTTTTTAAGTTACAGGTTCTATTTTGCTTTTAGTGATCAGTATGTTCAAGTTATCTATTTCTTCTTGATTCAGTTTTGTTCAGCTGTAAAAAAGCAACATATATTTTTAGGTTATGTTAGCACCTAAATACTTACCATGTATTAGACCACAAAAGAGTGAAAAAAAATATTTTTTCAAATAGAAAAAAATTGAAATATTTTTAAGAAATTGGGATAATAATACTAATTACAATAATGACAAATTGTTCTGAACTTAAAGACTACTTTATCTAAGATGCTTATTATAAGCATGATATTATATGCTTATTGTTTTTAAATACTTGGAATTTTTTCTACTTTCTAATGTAATTCTTTTATTTTGCCTGTATATTGTGAAAAAAAATTAGTTGCACATAATATAAAAAATTATGCTTTAATAGGAGATATTAATCCAGTTACATTTACTATAGTACCGAAAATGTTTAGGTTTAGAGTTACCATGTTATTGAGTGATCTTTTTAATTTATTTATTTTTTTAAAAGATTTAATTTGGGGGGGGCATAAATTATTTATTTATTTATATCATCTTATTGGACTATAATTGCTTTACAATGGTGTGCTAGTTTCTTCTTTATAACAAAGTGAAGAAGCTATACATATACATATATCCCCATATCCCCTCCTTCTTGCGTCTCCCTCCCACCCTCCCTATACCATCCCTCTAAGTGGTCACAAAGCACTGAGCTGATCTCCCTGTCCTATGCAGCTGTTTCTTACTAGCTATCTATTTTACATTTGGTAGTATATATAAGTCAATGTCACTCTCTCATTTCATCTCAGCTTACCCTTCTCCCTCCCCATGTCCTCAAGTCCATTCTCTATGTCTGCATCTTTATTCCAGTCCTGCCCCTAGGTTCTTCTGAACCATTTTTTTCTTTTTGTTTAGATTCCATATATATGTGTTAGCATACAGTATTTGTTTTTCTCTTTCTGACTTACTTCACTCTGTATGACAGACTCTAGGTCCATCCACCTCACTACAAATAACTCAATTTCATTTCTTTTTATGGCTGAGTAATATTCCATTTTATATTGAAGATGTGCAACATCTTCTTTATCCATTCATCAGTTGATGGACGCTTAGATTGCTTCCATGCCCTGGCAATTGCAAATAGAGCAGCAATGAACATTGTGGAACATGACTCTTTTTGAATAATGTTTTTCTCCAGGTATATGCCCAGTAATGGGATTGCTGTGTCATATGGTAGTGGTAGTTCTATTTTTAGGTTTTTAAGGAACCTCCATACTGTTCCTAAGGATGGCTGTATCAATTTACACTCCCACTAATGGTGCAAGAGTGTTCCCATTTCTCCACACCTCTGCAGCATTTATTGTTTGTAGAATTTTTTGATGATAGCCATTCTTACCTGTGTGCGGTGATACCTCATTGTAATTTTGATTTGCATTTCTCTGATGATCAGTGATTTTGAGAATTCTTTCATGTGTTTGTTGGTAATCTGTATATCTTTTTTGGAGAAATGTCTATTTAGGTCTTCTGCCCATTTATGGATTGGGTTTTTTGTTTTTTTGATAATGATCTGCATGGGCTGCTTGTAAAGTTTGGAGATTAATCCTTTGTCAGTTGCTTCATTGGCAAATATTTTCTGCCATTCTGAGGGTTGTCTTTTCGTCTTGTTTAATTTTTTTTTGCTCTGCAAAAGCTTTTAAGTCTCATTAGGTCTCATTTGTTTACATTTGTTTTTATTTCCATTTCTCTAGGAGGTGGGTCAGAAAGGATCTTGCTGTGATTGATGTCATAAAGTGTTTTGCCTATGTTTTCCTCTAAGAGTTTTATAGTGTCTGGCCTTATATTTAGGTCTTTAACCCATTTTGAGTTTATTTTTGTGTATGGTGTTAGGGAATCTTCTAATTTCATTCTTTCACCTGTAGCTGCCCAGTTTTCCCAGCACCACTTATTGAAGAGGCTGTTATTTCTCCATTGTATATTCTTGCCTCCTTTATCATAAATAAGGTGACCATATGTGTATGGGTTTATCTCTGGGCTTTCCCTCCTGTTCCATTGATCTATATTTCTGTTTTTGTGCCAGTACCATACTGTCTTGACTACTGTAGCTTTGTAGTATTGTCTGAAGTGAGGGAGCCTGATTCTTCCAGCTCTGTTTTTCTTCTCAAGATTGCTTTGGCTGTTCGGGGTCTTTTGTGTTTCCATACAACTTGTGAAATTTTTTGTTCCACTTCTCTGAAAAATGCCATTGGTAGTTTGATAGGGATTGCATTGAATCTGTAGATTGCTTTGGGTAGTATAGTCATTTTCACAATGTTGATTCTTCCAACCCAAGAACATGGTATCTCTCTCTATCTATTTGTGTCATCTTTGATTTCTTTCATCAGTGTCTTTTAGTTTGTTGAGTGAACGACTTTTGTCTCCTTAGGTAGGTTTATTCCTAGATATTTTATTCTTTTTGTTGCAGTGGTAAATGGGAGTGTTTCCTTAATTTCTGTTTCAGATTTTTCATATTTAGTGTATAGGAATGAAAGAGATAACTGTACATTAATTTTGTATGCTGCAACCTTACCAGATTCATTGATTAACTCTAGTAGGTTTCTGGTAGCATCTTTAGGATTCCCTCTGTATAGTATCATGTCATCTGCAAACAGTGAGAGCTTAACTTCTTCTTTTCCGATTTGGATTCCTTTAATTTCTTTTTCATCTCTGGTTGCTGTAACTAAAAATTCCAAAAGTGTGTTGAATAATAGTGGTGAGAGTGGGCAACCTTGTCTTGTTCCTGATCTTGGTGGAAATGGTTTCACTTTTTCACCATTGAGAATGATATTGGCTGTAGGTTTGTTATATATGGCCTTTATTATGTTGAGGAAATTTCCTTCTATGCCTACTTTCTGGAGGTTTTTTTTATCATAAAGGGGTGTTTAATATTGTCAAAAGCATTTTCTGCGTCTATTGAGATGACCATATCGTTTTGATCCTTCAGTTTTTTAATATGGTGTATCACATTGATTTGTATGTATTGAAGAATCCTTGCATCCCTGGGATAAACCTCACTTGATCTTGGTGTATGATCCTTATAATGCGCTGTTGCATTCTGTTTGTTAGTATTTTGTTGAGGATTTTTGCTTCCATATTCATCAATGATATTGGCCTGTAGTTTTCTTTGTTTGTGACATCCTTGTCTGGTTTTGGTATCAGGTAGATGGTGGTCTCATAGAATGAGTTTGGGAGTGTTCCTCCCTCTGCTATATTTTGGAAGAGCTTGAGAAGGATAGGTGTTAACTCTTCTCTAAATGTTTGATAGAATTTGCCTGTGAAGCCATCTGGTCCTGGGCTTTTGTTTTTTGGAAGACTTTTAATCACAGTCTCAATTTTAGTGCTTGGGATTGGTTTGTTTATAGTTTCTATTTCTTCCTGGTTGAGTCTTGGAAGCTTGTACTTTTCTAAGAATTTGTCCATTTCTTCCAGGTTGTCCATTTTATTGGCATATAGTTGCTTGCAGTAGTCTCTCATGATTCTTTGTATTTCTGCAGTGTCAGTTGTTACTTCTCCGTTTTCATTTGTAATTCTATTGATTTGAGTCTTCTCCCTTTTTTTCTTGATGAGTCTGGCTAACGGTTTATCAATTTTGTTTATCTTCTCAGAGAATCAGCTTTTAGTTTTTTTGATCTTTGCTGTTGTTTCCTTCATTTCTTTTTCATTTATTTCTTAGCTGATCTTTATGATTTCTTTCCTCTGCTGACTTTGGGATTTTTTTCTTTCTTTCTCTAATTGCTTTAGGTGTAAGGTTAGCTTGTTTATTTGAGATGTTTCATTTTTCTTGAGGTAGGATTGTATTGCTATAAACCTCCCTCTTAGAACTGCTTTTGCTGCATCCCATAGGTTTTGGGTCTTCATGTTTTCATTGGCATTTTTTTTCAGGTATTTTTTTATTTCCTCTTTGATTTCTTCAGTGATGTCTTGGTTATGAAGTAGTGTATTGTTTAGCGTCCATGTGTTTGTATTTTTTACAGATTTTTTCCTGTAATTGATATCTAGTCTGATAGCATTGTGGTTGGAAAAGATACTTGATACGATTTCAATATTCTTAAATTTACCAAGATTTTTTTGTGACCCAAGATATGATCTATCTTGGAGAATGTTCCATGAGCACTTGAGAAAAAGATGTATTCTGTTGTTTTTGATGGAATGTCCTATAAATATCAATTAAGTCCATCTTGTTTAATGTATCATTTAAAGCTTGTGTTTCCTTATTAATTTTCATTTTGGATGATCTGTTCATTGGTGAAAGAGGGGTGCTAAAGTCCCCTACTATGATTGTGTTACTGTCGATTTCCCCTTTTATGGCTGTTAACATTTGCCTTATGTATTGAGGTGCTCCTATGTTGGGTGCATAAATTTGTACAATTGTTATATCTTCTTCTTGGATTGATCCCTTGATCATTATGTAGTGTCCTTCTTTGTCTCCTGTAATAGTCTTTATTTTAAAGTCTTTTTTGTCTGATATCGGTATTGCTACTCTAGCTTTCTTTTGATTTCCATTTGCATGGAATATCTTATTCCATCCTCTCACTTTCAGTCTGTATGTGTCTCTAGGTCTGATGTGGGTCTCTTGTAGACTGCATATTTACTGGTCATGTTTTTGGATCCATTCAGCCAGTCTATGCCTTTTGATTGGAGGATTTAAGCCAATTACATTTAAGGTAATTATTGATATGTATGTTCTTATTACCATTTTCTTAATTGTTTTGGGTTTGTTATTGTAGGTCTTTTCCTTCTTTTGTGTTTCCTGCCTAGAAAAGTTCCTTTAGCATTTGTTATAAAGCTGATTTGGTGGTGCTGAATTCTCTTAGCTTTTGCTTGTCTGTAAAGGTTTTAATTTCTCTGTCAAATCTGAATGAGATCCTTGCCGGGTCGATTAATCTTGGTTGTAGTTTTCCCCTTTCATCACTTTAAATATGTCCTGCCAGTCCCATCTCGCTTGCAGAGTTTCTGCTGAAAGATCAGCCATTAACCTTATGGGGATTCCCTTGTATGTTATTTGTTGTTTTTCCCTTGCTGCTTTTAATATTTTTTCTTTGTATTTAATTTTTGGTAGTTTGATTAATATATGTTTTGGCATGTTTCTCCTTGGGTGTACCTTGTATGGGACTCTCTGCACTTCCTGGACTTGAATAATGATTTCCTTTCCCATATTAGGGAAGTTTTCAACTATTATCTCTTCAAATATTTTCTCAGTCTGTTTCTCTTTCTCTTCTACTTCTGGGACCCCTACATTTGAATGTTGGTGTATTTAATGTTGTCCCAGAGTTGTCTCAGATTGTCCTCCATTCTTTTTTCTTTATTCTGCTCTGCAGTATTTTTTTCTACTATTTTGTCTTCCAGGTCATTTATTCATTCTTCTGCCTCAGTTATTCTGCTATTGTTTCCTTCTACGCATTTTAATTCCATTCATTGTGTTGTTCATCATTGTTTGTTTGCTCTTTAGTTCTTCTAGGTCCTTGTTAAATGTTTCTTGTATATTCTCCATTCCAGTTCCAAGATTTGGGATCATATTTACTATCATTACTCTGAATTCTTTTTCCGGTAGACTGCCTATTTCCTCTACATTTGTTTGTTCTGGTGGGACTTTACCTTGCTCTTTCATCTGCTGTGTGTTTCTCTGTCTTCTCATTTGGCTTTGGGGACTGTGTTTCGGGTCTCCTTTTCACAGGCTGCAGATTAGTAGTTCCTGTTGTTTTTGGTGTCTGCTCCCAGTGGCCAAGGTTGTTTCAGTGGGTTGTGTAGGCTTTCTGGTGGAGGGGACTGGTGCCTGTGTTCTGGTGGGTGTGTCTGGATCTTGTCTTTCTGGTTGGCAGGTCCTCATCTGGTGGTGTGTATTGGGGTGTCTGTGGCCTTATTATGATTTAGGCAGCCTCTCTGATAATGGGTGGGCCTGTATTCCTGTCTTGCTAGTTGTTTGGCATGGGATGTCCAGCACTGGATCTTGCTGGTCTCTGAGTGGAGCTGGGTCTCTGCGTTGAGACGGATATCTCTGGGAGGCTTTTGCTGTTTGATATTACAAGGTGCTGGAGGTCTCTGGTAGACCAATGTCCTGAACTTGGCTCTCCCAACTCAGAGGCACAGGTCTGACACCCGGTTGGAGCACCAAGACCCTGTCAGCCACATGGCTGGGGATGAGAGCAAGATGGTAGCTTTGGTACATCTCAAAGACCACCAGTGAGATTCACTGACCATTTTCTCTCCAGAAGTGAAGAAAACAAAATTCGGTCTTCAGCTAGTCATCCACTTTGGTAGCCAGCCTCCAAGATGGCCCTAATTTTCCCCTAAGTATCTCCCAGCCTTCATGTACCTGTGTGCTCCTCACACTTGAAAAGGGCTGACTGTTTAACTAATAAGAAATTACAGAAATGACAAAGTGCAGCTTCCAAAGTTATAAAAGTCATTGTAGCTTCTGCTTTGGTTTCTGCTGGATCACTCATCCTGGGGTAAGCTAGCTGCCATGTCATGAGGACACTCAAAGAGCCCTAAGGAGAGATCCATGTGGCAAGGAACCGAGGCCTGTTACCTACAGCCACATGAGTGAGTCATCTCAGAAGTCAAAATATTTAATTTTATTTATCTTTGGTTGTGTTGGGTCTTCATTGCTGCACAAGTTTTCTCTAGATGTGTCAAGTAGGGGTTACTCATCGTTGTGGTGCACGGGCTTCTCTTTGCGGTCATTTCTCTTGTGGAGTATGGGCTCTAGGTACATGGGCTTCAGTAGTTGTGACATGCAGACTCAATAGTTGTTGCTTGCTGGCTCTAGAGCACAGGCTCAGTAGTTGTGGCACATGGGCTTAGCTGCTCTGTGGCATGTGGGATCTTCCCACTGCAGGGATTTAACACCTGTCCCTTGCATTGGCAGGCAAATTCTTACCAACTGTGCCACCAGGGAAGTCCAGTGTGCTCTTTTTTAAACCTAGTTTGTTTTCATTATTTTCTATCTTAGTGATTCTGTATTAAATAAAAAATAATAATACTCCTTTCTACACCTCCTGTTTGAGGATTATATATGAATAAGTATGTCTTATTTATTAATCTCAAATTTTCACCTTTTAAGAAGTAATCACAATGTCAAGTATTTAATACCTTTCAATTTCACCTTGAAAATCATGGATATTAAAATGCTAATATAATTACCTTCCCTAGTGTATCGTTTTTACTTTTTGTTATGCATAAAAAACAACTAAAAACACGCATGGTTTGTAAGGAAATGACAAATTTCAGAAAATTCAGAATCTGAATACACTCTATACATAGCTTCCAGGTAAAGACACAGTAAATTGCCAGATACTCAGAGCCCCCCGATCCCATTTTAGTGACCCCCCTTAAGGTTTAGTATTGTTCTTATATCTAACAAAAAGGTCATGTTACCTGTATTTTGTATTTTATATAAATGTTATGGCACAGTAAAATCACTTTTGGATTGGACTTTTTTATTTTATGTTGCTTGTGAATATGCCTATATGGTTGCCTGTTGTTGTGATCATGCATTGCCACTGTTGCACAGGATTCCATAGTGTAAATATTTAACTATTAATTAATTTATTCCAATGTGTATTACAATATGAGTGATTTTCAGTTTGTGTCTATTGAGAATAGCACTGGTATATAAATTCTAGAACGAGCTTTGGTGGTGTGTGTATAAATTATTGTTTGGTATACATGTAGTAGTAAAATTTTCGAGTCATAGCTTTCATGTGTTTATCTTTTTAGATATTTCTAAATATTTTCAAAACATTTGTATGATTTTTCTTTTTTTACATCTATATTGGAGTATAATTCCTTCACAATGGTGTGTTACTTTCTGCTTTATAACAAAGCGAATCAGTTATACATATACATATGTTCCCATGTCTCTTACCTCTTGCATCTCCCTCCCTCTCACCCTCCCCATCCCACCCCTCTATGTGGTCACAAAGCACCGAGCTGATCTCTCTGTGCTATGCGGCTGCTTCCCACTAGCTATTTTACGTTTGGTAGTGTATATATGTCCATGCCACTCTCTTGCTTTGTCACAGCTTACCATTGTCCTCCCCATATCCTCAAGTCCATTCTCTAGTAAGTCTGTGTCTTTATTCCTGTCTTATCCCTAGGTTTTTCATGACATTTTTTCCCTTAAATTCCATATATATGTGTTAGCATACTGTATTTGTCTTTCTCTTTCTGACTTACTTCACTCATTTGTATAATTTTTCATCCTCTGCAGCAGTGAATGAGATTCAAGGATTATACACATTCTTGACAAACTTGATAATACCTGTCATTTTCATTTGAACTTTCTTGTTGGTGAGTGATAATTCCAGGTATCACTTTTTTGCACTTAATTCTACTAAGATGCCAAGCATCTTTTGATATGTTTACTTAACATTCTGTACTCTCTTTTTTGAAATATCTTTTGGAATATTTTCCCCATTTTTTCTATTACCTTATCTTCTTATTGAAGACTTCTTTTTTTTTAACATCCGAAGACTTCTTATGTAGGAATTTTTAAATATATGCTTGCTATGAGTTCTTCTCTCTATCTCTCCTTCTCTTTCTTTAGTTGAGTGTCAGTTTTTAATGTTAATAACATCTAATTTGTTATTTACCTATTTATTTATTTAGGTTTATTTTTATTTATTTATGTAGTTTTCTTATCTGTAGGAGAACACATTATTTATTCTAAACCACAAATATGGTTTCGTTTCTTCAATAAATCTAATTATTAAGCTTTAAATTTAAGTTCACTTTCTAAACTAAATACGTTGTATCATTTTTGAGGGAAATTATTGTAACAATGTGGACAGAACCCTTTGTATGGATTCATCATGTTTTTGTTTTTGTTAATTTGCTGCTTTAGAATCTGTAGTAGAGATTGGATATTCCATGATATATATTATATGTATATCATGGATATACATATTCCATGATATATTCCCGCTTCTTAAAAGTTTTAGACAGAATACCCCATTAGGAAGAAGTGCACGTAAGGAAGATTAGTGAGTCAAACTCCTCTGCCCTTTGTCAGCAGTGGGTGCAAAGGGATTTAGACCAAGTGCTTTCATCCTTTGATGTGCAAAGTTTTCACTATATAAATGATGTTTTGTTTGTTTTCAGATCAGGAACCTTGGTCTCAATATCTCTGTTTAAAAATTGTTATCAGGGGCTTCCTTGGTGGTGCAGTGGTTGAGATTCTGCCTGCCAATGCAGGGGACATGAGTTTGTGCCCCAGTCCGGGAGGATCTCACATTCCACAGAGTGGCTGGGCCTATTAGCCATGGCCACTGAGCCTGCACGTCCAGAGCGAGCCTGTGCTCTGCAATGGGAGAGGCCACAGCAGTGAGAGGCCCATGAACGGCAAAAAAAAAAAAAAAGTGTTATCACATGTCTGCCAGAAAGAATTGCTGATGATACTGGAAAAAATTGAAAATTGAGAGTTATCTTTACCAATTAAGGGTTTTGTAGCAACATGGATGGACCTAGAGATTGTTATACTGAGTGAAGCAAGTCAGACACAGAAAGACATATATCATTTGATATTGCTTATATGAGGAATGTAAAAAAGAAAAAAATGGTACAAATGAACTAATTTACACAACAGAAATAGAGTCATGTATATAGAAAACAAACTTATGGTTACCAGGGGATAAGTGGGAAAGGGATAAATTGGGAGATTGGGACTGACCTATACACACTACTATATATAAAATACATAAGTATTGATAAGGACATGCTTTATAGCACAGGGAACTCTACCCAATGGTGTGTACTGGCATATAAGGGAAAAGAATCTTAAAAAAAAAAACAAGGGTTTTGGGATTATATAATAAATATAAATGTGCAAACCTTTAACATGAAAGGAAAAATCAGTTAACTCTGTGGTCCCTGTTATGGTGTAAACATTTCGTACCTCTAATTTTAAAATTTTGAAAGCCACCTCCCATGTTGATGGTATTAGGAGGTGGGGCTTTTGGGAGGTGAGTAGGTCATGAGGCCAAATACCTCAAACATGGGATTAGTGACCTAATGAATGTAGCACACAGATCTCATGCCCATCACATGATTCCATTGCTGAGCGAAAAGACCCACATTATGAACCAGATATTGGTACCTCATCAGACACTAAGTCAGCTGACGACTTGTTCTTTTCTTTTTAAATTAATTAATTATTTTTTGGCTGCATTGGCTCTTTGTTGCAGTGTGCAGGCTTCTCATTGGGTGGCTTCTCTTGTTGCGGAGCATGGGTTCTAGGCATGCGGGTTTCAGTAGTTGTGGCACAATGGGCTCAGTAGTTGTGGCCTGTGGGCTCTAGAGTACAGGCTCAGTATTTGTGGTGCACGGGCTTAGTTGTTCCATGGCATGTGGGATCTTCCTGGACCAGGGCTAGAACCCGTGTCCACTTTATTGGTAGGCAGATTCTTAACTACTGAACCACCAGGGAAGCCCCTTGTAACTTGTCCTTGAACTTTTCAGCCCCAGCAATTACGAGAAAACAAAAATATTCTGTTGTTTGTAAAATACCAAGACTCTCGTATTTTGTTTTAGCAGTCAAAGCGCTGGCTGAGGAGAAATATCTGTGAGCTTGAAGACATATCAAGAGAAACCTTTCAGTCTCAAAAGGAAAGAGAAAATGGGCAGGAAAGAAATCAGCAGAACAGAGTAATCAATAATTGTGGAACAATGAAAATGCTGTGACCTATACATAATGAGTATAGCAGGAGGAGAATAAAGATAACAAAGAACAGAAAATATTTTTAAAAATGACTGAGAATCTCCCCAAATGAACGTCTGACACTAAATCCACAACATCCAAACTTAGAGGAACATATGAATAGTAAAGAAAACTGACCAATATCTCTCAGGAACATCAATGCAAAAATCCTCAACAAAATATTAACAAATCGAATACAACAATATTTTGAGAGAATTTTATATCATGAATGAGAGGAAATAATCCCAGGTATGCAAGGCTGGTTCAACATTCTAAAAGCAAATAATTATATCCATCATATCAACACCCTAAAGACAATCATTAGCATATCAGTAGATTCAGAAGACCTTTGAAAAAATCTAACACCCATTCTTCATAAAAACTCTCAGTTAAGGAAATAGACTGGAGCTTTCTCAAGTTGATAACAAAGATCTACAGGAAACTTTTATCTTACATCATGATTAATGGTCAAAAACATGAAGCTGGGCTTCCCTAGTGGCACAGTGGTTGGGAGTCTGCCTGCTGATGTGGGGGACTCGGGTTAGTGCCCTGGTCCAGGAGGATCCCACATGCCATGGAGCGGCTGGTCCTGTGAGCCATGGCCACTGGGCCTGCACGTCCGGAGCCTGTGCTCCACAGCAGGAGAGGCCACAGTTGTGAGAGGCCCGCATACCGCAAAAAAAAAACAAAACCATGAAGCTTTGCACTAAGTTCAGGTAAAAGCAAGATGTCCCCTTTCATGACTCTTTTTCCATATTTTACTCCAAGTCCTTGCTAATGCAATAAGGCACGAAAATAAATAAAACAAATACAGACTGGGTAGAAAAAAATGAAAGCAGCCTAAATAAAATGTGAACCAATAACTTTACGGACACCTCTCCAAAGAAAATAGACACTATGCATATAAGTATACAGAAGAATAATTCAGATTACATGCTGCCATCAAAAATCAAATTAACAATAAAATTACATATGATTTTAGCCATTAGAATGGCTAAAATGTGAACAATGACAAGAACAAATTCTGTAGGGGATGTGGAACAATAGGAAATGTCATTTGTTATTGGTGGAAATGAAAAATAATATAGCTACTTTGGTAGTCTGATTGACACTTGCTATAATATTGAACATTCCCTTACTGTACAATCTGGCAAGTGTTCTCATTGATATTTACTGAAAGTAGTTTAAAACATACTTCCAGACGAAAACCTGCATATGGATATTTATAGCACCTAATTCAATATTGCCAAAATGTGAATGAAACTAAGGGGTCCTCCAATAGGTGGATGAAATGATATAGTATTAACATATTCTGTGAATACGATAATATTGAGCACTAAAAAGTAAGCTATCGAGCCGTAAAAATATATGGGAATTCTTTTTTTTTCTTTTGAAATATAGGTGATTTTCTTTATTTTGTAATTTAAATTTTCTTGGAGTATAGTTGATTTACAATGTTGTGTTCATTTCAGCTGCACAGCAAGTGATTCAGTTACACATATGCATATATTCATTCTTTTTCAGATACTTTTCTGATAAAGGTATTCCCAGAATACTGAGTAGAGTTCCCTGTGCTATACAGTAAGTCCTTGTTTCTTATCTATGTTATATATAGTAGTATTCGTATGTTTACCCCAAGTTCCTGATTTATCCCTATCCCCCACCTTTCCCCTTTGGTAACCATAAGTTTGTTTTCCAAGTCTGTGCATCTGCCTCTGTTTTGTAAGTTAGTTCATTTGTATCAATTTTTAGGTTCCACCTAGAAGTGATATCATACAATATTTGTCTTACTGTGTCTGACTTACTTCACTTAGCACAATCATCTCTATGTCCATCCATGTTACTGCAATTGGCATTATTTTCTTCTATTTTATGGCTGAGTCATATTCCATTATATATATGTATCACATATTCTTTACCTATATTCATATGTTGATGGACATTTTGGTTGCTTCCATGTCTTTGGTATTGTAAAGAGTGTTGCAGTGAACATTGGGGAAGATGTGTCTTTTCGATTTATGCTTTTCATCAGATATGTGCACAGGAATGAACTTGCTGGATCATCTGGTAGCTCTATTTTATTTTATTTCATTTTATTTCAATTTCAATTTTTTTGGAGTTTAGTTGATTTACAATGTTGTGCACAGCAGAGTGAAGCAGTTATACATATATCCAGTCCTTTTTGGATTCCTTTCCCATACAGGTCATTACAGACTATTGAGTAGAGATCCCTGTGCTATACAATAGGCCCTTATTTGTTATATCTTTTATATATAGTGGTGTGTATATGTCTATCCCAATTTCGAGTTTATCCCTCCTGCCTCCCCTTACTCTGGTAACTTCCATTCTGTGCTCCATAGTGGCTGTTACCAATTGGCATTGCCAACAGTAACGTAGGGTTGGTGGTGCAGTGGTTAAGAATCTGACTGCCAGTGCAGGGGACAGAGGTTCGTGCCCTGGCCCAGGAAGATCCCACACGCTGCAGAGCAGCTAAGCCCATGCACCACAACTACTGAGCCTGTGCTCTAGAGTCCACAAGCCACAACTACTGAGCTCACGTGCCACAACTACAGAAGCCTGTGTGCCTAGAGCCTGTGCTCCACAACAAGAGAAGCCACTGCAAACAGAAGGCTGCATACCACAACGATGAGTAACCTCCGCTTGCTGCAACTATAGAAAAGCCGCACGCAGCAACAAAGACCCAATGCAGATTTTAAAAAATAATAATAAGTAGTAGGTTTCTCTTTTTTCCACACCCTCTGAAACATTTCTTGTTTCTAGACATTGTGAGGATGACTATTCTGAGTGGTTCCAGGTGATACTTCTTTGTACATCTGATTTGCGTTTGTCTAACATAAAGCAATGGTGAGCATCTTCATATGTGCTTTTTTTTGAACAGTGTGAGTAAAATTTACCCCTTGAAAAAGGGTTATTGAAAGTTTGCCTTGTTTTGAAGTCTATTTCGATTACCTACCCCAAGACATTTTTTTTTTTTGTCGGTACGCGGACCTCTCACTGTTGTGGCCTCTCCCGTTGCCGAACACAGGCTCCGGACGTGCAGGCTCAGGGGCCATGGCTCATGGGCCTAGCCACTTCGCGGCATGTGGGATCTTCCCGGACTGGGGCACGAACCCATGTCCCCTGCATTGGCAGGCGGACTCTCAACCACTGTGCCACCAGGGAAATCTGCCCAAGACATTTTTTGAGGGCTGTTGTCATTTACAGCTCCCCAGGCATTGTGAATCTGAAGTGCCTATAAGGTCCAATTTTAGAATTGTTATGGGAAACATAAGGTGGCAGAATTTCTACTGTCCCTCTCTGGTTACTGACACAACCTTAGATGTAGGGAAAGTCCTGTTCCTGGGTTTTAAATTAGATTGGAATGTGCCTGACCAAACATGTAAGGGCTTCTGTCCCATTCCTTCTTCCCCCTTACCCTTCATCCCCTGAACAAGTATAAACCCCTGCAAAATCACCTGTTGAGGGTGCTGTCTTGTAGAGTGGGATGACACTAATGAAGGAGTCGGGAGGTCAGAACCCAAACACCAGGATATGTTGAGACCAGGTGATTTTCCAAATGTCATCCAGCCCAGAGAGTCCACCATCCTTTGGGTGTCAGAGTGTTGGTTTAGTAGTATGAGGGCACACTTAGATCTGGAGATTGTGATCCCAGGCAGAGGGGACCAGGTACTACATGTTCAAGGGGTCGAATTAGCTGGCATATCCTCCCGAGGTCCTCAGGCCCACAACAGTCCAGCCTTGGGACCAAATTGGGTCTGTGTCCAGGAATGTGACAGTAGCATGTTAACCACGACTAAATGAATTTAGTGATCATTTTTCTTTTCTATAATTTAATTTTAAATTTATAATGGAGTATAGTTGATTTACCATGTTGTGTTCATTTTTGATATACACCAACATGATTCATTTATACAGAGATGACTATATATTCTTTTTGGAATTATTTTCCCATTGAGGTTACTAAAGGGTGTTGAGAAGTATTCCAAGGGCTTTATAGCAGGTCCATGTTGATTATAACTTTTCTCTCTGTAAATATGTATATACTAACTCCAGCCTCATGATTTTTGCCTCCAACACACCTTTCCCGTTTGGTAACCATAATTTTGTGTTCTAAGTCTGGGACTCTGTTTCTGTGCTGTAAGATAGTACCTTTGTATCAGTTGTTAGATTCCACCGATAAGTAATATCATATGATATTTATCATTGTCTGATTTATGACACTTAACATGAATGTATCTATGTCCTTCCAAGTGGCTGCAAATGGCCTTATTCCATTCATTTCATGGCTGAGTAATATTCCATTGTACACATCTACCATAATTTCTTTATCCAGTCTTCCTTCCAAGGACGTTTATGTAGCTTCCAAGTAGAGGCTCTTGTAAACAGGGCTGCATAAATTTGCAGTGCCTGGGTCCTCTCAATTTACATTTTTTCCAAGATACAGGCCCAGGAGTGGAAGCGCCATATGCTGTGAAGCTCTGTTTTTAAGATTTTTAAGGAATCGCCACTCACTTCTCCACAGTGGCTGTTAGCAATTTACATTCCCACCATCAGCTTGTCAGGGTTCCCTTTTCTCCACGCCCTGTCCTGCATTTCAGGTTTTACACTTTGTGAGCTTGGCCATTCTGACTGGTGTGAAGTGATACCTCTTTGTAGTATTAATTTACATTGCCCACCTGTTTTGTTTGCCAAAAACGGCGTAAGGGTTTTTCCTGAATATATTAAGGAATAACGCATATGGCCTTTTTGGCAAACTGCATCATTGGCGATGTTCAGCAGCTTTGCATGTGCTTTAATGGCGAGAGCAAACTACCTCTTGAAATCCGTTTCCTGCAATTCTGCCTTGCTTACAAGGCTTTTATGAATACTTGGATCAAGAAATGACTCCATTAGAGGTGTCAATTACAACCCTGTATGTTTGTGAATTGCAGTGCCCCTGAGCACCAGTTTTCAACTTGTTGTTTAGGGAAGCAGCCACAAAGGGGCAGGATTTCTATAGACCCATTCCGGTTACTGGGGCACCTGAAGGATAGGGAAATTCTTCTTCCAGATTACGAAACTAGAGTGGCATATGCTTGTCCAAACATCTAGGGCTTGTGTCTCATTCCATCCCTCCATTCCCCTTCTTCACATGGAAAATTCCAAGCTGTGAAAAACTGGCTGTTGAGTGTGCTGCCTTCCCAAAGTGGGGAGACTCTAAGGAAAGGAGCTGGGGAACCTGAATACCAGGAGAAGTGGATATGAGGTGACTTTCTCAAACTCTGCCCGAAAGGACAGTGTACCATCCTCTGGATGTCCCATTCATGTTTTAGCTGTAGGAAGGGTCCCCTGCACCTGGGGATATGGGACCCATGGAATAGGGGCAAGGCAGTATTACTCTAAAAGTGCTCTACATCTATCCACTTGACTCACTTAAAGAGAGACATCAATAAATTCTTTTACAGATTTTAACCAGTCTTATATATCATTTTCCAGTGACAACAGTTTGCTGAGCCCAGCTCTTTGACCTATACAGTAGGTCCTGTTGATTACCTATTTTGTTTATGGAACTGTAACTATGCTAATTCCAACCTCCTGGTTTATGCATCACGCCACCCCACCATTCTCCTTTAGCAGCCATAAGTGTGTTTTCTAAATGTGGGACTCTGTTTCTCTTTCGTAATTGAGTTCATGTGTAGACATTTTTAGATACGATGTATAAGTGATACCTTATGATAAGTCTCTTTTTATGTCTGACTTATGTCAATTAGAATGATCGTACCTCAGACTCCACGAGTTGCTGCAACTGGCCTTATTTCACTGATTTAATTGATCAATAATATTCCATTGTACATAAGTACCACATCTTCTTTATCCATTGTTCTCTTTCCTGGGATAGTTAAGGTGTACTGAAGTCGAGGTTCTTGTAAACAGAGCAGCCCTAAACTGTGGTGTGCCTGTGTCTTGTTGATTTTTAGACTTCCCTAGATATACTCTTGTGATTGGAAGTGCCCTATGCTCTGTAGCTCTGTTTTTTAGATGATTTAGGAACCACCATATGCTTCTCCAGAGTGGCTCTCGACAGCTCACACACTGCCCATCAGCGTATAAAGGCTCCCTGTTCTCCATGGCCTGTCCTGCATTTCTGGTTTTTACAATTTTTTTGGATGGCTCTTTTGACTGAGGGGAAATGAGACTTCTTTGTTGTGTGGATTTGCATTGCTTGCTTGCTTTGTTGCCCATAAAGTGCTTATGCGTTTTTTCCTGAATATATTCAGGAAAAAACGCATACGCCCTTTTTGGCCAACTGCATCATTGTCGAAATTCTGCTGCTTTTCATGTGCTTTAAAGACGAGTCCAATCTATGTCTTGAAATCTGTTTCCTGCAATTCCGTCTTGCATTCAGATCCTCTTCTTTGGCTTACCTCAACATATTTTTGGATGTTAGATTTCATTTATAACTCTGGAGGTTTGTGAATTGCAGTGACCCTGAGCTCCATTTTTTAAGTTGCTCTTTTGTGAGCTGGCCTCAAAACCGCAGGATTGCTTCAGGCCCTATTTTGGCTCCAGAGAGGCAGGCTGAGCCTTCCTTAAATTCTTATTCTTAATGGGAAATTAGAGTGACATGTGCCCGTCCAAACACCTACAGCTATTCTCTCATTGGTTCCCCCTCTTCCCGTTCATCCTCCTCACAATTTGCAAAATGTGCGAAACAGAAGGTTAAATGTGCTGATTCTCCAAGTGGGGAGATTCTAAGTAACGTGGCTGAAATGGTGAACAGGAGCACCAGGAGAGGATAAATGAGGTGCATTTTAGACACATTTCCCGATCACATGGTGTACAGTCCTCTGGGTTTTCCATGCATGTTTTAGCTGTAGGAAGATCCCTTGAACCTGCAGATTTGGGACCAGGTAGTATTACTTTAAAGGGTGTGCATTTCCTCATCCAAACTCACATTTCTCTTAGCACGAACAGTTTCCAGCCTTATGTCTCATCCTGCTGTGGGTCTAGATATGTTCAATCCATGCTGCATCACTGCCCCTGAGGAAAAGTTGTAAGAAGTTTTCTCTGTCTCTCTGTCATTTTTTTTTCAATTTATTATTATATTTGTTACAGCTGATTTTCAAAGCTCTGTTTCTTGCTGTTGTACATCCACTTGATTCACGTACAGAGAGACATCGATAAATTCTTTTTCAGATTCTTACCAGTCGTATATATTCTTTTCCGGTGACTTGAGTGTGCTGAGTGCAGTTCTTTTAGCTACCGTGTAGGACTTGTTGATTATCAATTTAGTATTTGGAATGGTATCTTTGCTAATTTCAACCTCCTGGATAATGCCTCGCTTCTCCCCACCTTTCCCGTTTAGCAGCCTTATGCGTGTTTTCTACATCTTTGACTATGTTTTTTAATTTATTTCATGTGTAGCCATTTTGGATTCCACCTTTAAGTGATATCTTATGATATGTGTCTTTTTCTTTTTGAATTATGTCACTTAGAATGATCATACGTAACTCCTCCAGAGTTGTTGCAACTGGCCATATTTCATTGATTTCCAGGCTGAGTAATATTGCACTCTACATAAGTACCACATCTCTATCCATTTTTTTCCCTCCAGAGACATTTAAGTTATATCCAAGTCAAAGAACTTTTAAGCAGAGAGGCAGTAAACATTGGGGTGCCTGTGTCCTCTCGATTTTTGTTTTCTCCAAGATATACGCCCATGAGTGCAAGTGCCCTATGCTCTGTAGCTCATTTTATAGATTCTTTAGTAAACACAATACACTTCTGCAGAGTGGCCGTTGGCAATATACATTTCCACTATAAGCCTCACAGGGCTCCCATTTCTCCTTGCTCTGTCCTGCATTTCTGGTGTTTACACTTGATGAGGACAGCTCTTCTGACTGATGTCAAGTGATATCTTTTGCAGTATTGATTTCCAGTGCCCACTTATTTGGTCGGCTATAAAGGGTGTATGCCCTTTTCTTGAATATATTCAGAAAAAAACGCATACACCCTTTTAGGCCAACTGCAATGTTGGCAATATTCAGCGCCTTTTCTTGTGCTTAATGGCGAGTCCTTTCTACCTCTTCAAATCCCTTTTCTGCCATTCTCCCTTGCTTACAAGTTCTTTTCTCTGACTTTCCTCAAGACATTTTTCAGTGATAGATATTTTCAACTTTGCAGTTTCATGAATTTTAGTGCCCCTGAGTTCCATTTTTCAACTTGTGTTTATGGGAACTGGCCACAAAGCAGTGGGATTTCCTCAAGCCCTATTCTGTTTCCATGGGCAATCCTAGCCTTTGGTCCATTCGTCTTCCTGATTGGAAATTAGAGTGGCATGTGCCTGTCCGAACACCTAGGACTTGTCTCTCATTGTTCCTCCTCCTTCTGCTTCATCCTCTGGACAAATTCCAAACTGTACACAACAGGATGTTGACAGTGCTGACATCTCCAAGTGGGGAGATTGTTAGTAAAGACGCTGGAGGGGTGAACCCGAGCACCAGGAGATGAGGAGATGAGATGCCTTATCCAAGCTCTTCCCGATCAGAGAGTGTACCATCCTCTGGGTGTGACAGGCATGTTTTAGGTGTAGGAAGGGTCCCATTCATGTAAGGAGAACACCAGGGCTTTTTCAAAATCAGTGTCTCCCTGAAACCCAAACTGGGGTATTTTTTAAGCTACGGCTACACATATGTTCATTAAGGGCCTTGGGAAGTAGGCAGAGTCTGAACTTTAGATGATTGAAGTCTTCAGGTTCAGAAGCACTCATCACCGTCTTCCCTTAGGTTACATTTTAACTATCCTTGATAGATGATGTCAATAAAAATATCTATTCTTTTTCAGATTATTTCCCCTTATAGGTTATTGCAAAATATTGAGTGTAGTTCCCTGTGCTATACAGTAGTTCCTTGTTGATGATTGATTTTATACATAGCAGTGCGTATGTGTTAATCCCAAACTGTTAATTTATCCCTCCTCCCACCTTTCCCCTTTGGTAATAATAAATTATAAGATTTTATACTTCTCAGAAATGGGGAAGCTGAAAGAGAGGTATCATTTTCAATGGAAAAGCATTTAAAACAAGATTGAAGCTTTAAGCAAGATTATTAGATGTACATGCTTGGAAAGATATCACTTCGTTTCTCTAATATTGACCTGACAAATAAGACAAACCTTTTCACTGAACTTGCTTATAATAAAGAGATGGAAATATCAAATGGAAGTGTTAGAAACATCTTATTTCTAAAAGTGTGTAACATCTTATACACTGTTCTATGTTCATTACAGTTTGGCTCACACATCTGTTCATGGAAGTTACAATGTTTTCAATTTCTGTTACTGATCCTCCAGAGTGGACCCCAAAAAGTGTCCCCCTGCCCTGTGTCATTGGAGCCAACAGATCGAGACTGAGTTTGGTTCAGAAGCAAAGGAAACTTTGTATTTTGATCAGAGAATGGAGAGGTGAGAGCATGTGCTACCCAGTGAGCTGTGGGCTGGGCTGCTGTGTAGAGATCCTGTCAGAGTCAGTGGGAGGGAGGGAGCGGAGCTCTCGAGGGCAGGGTTGGCTGCAGCTCAGACTCTATATTGTAGAGTCTGCACTGAGCCCCAGGAGCTGATGTGTCGACCCAGCCATTCTGCACTAGGAAATCTGGTCTGAAGTGCCAGGTGTGGAACCTCTGCATGCGGGACCCTAGGAGCATGTGAAATTAGACAAAGCACAAAGGATTAAAAAGGTTAGACTTCATTTTATTGCCCAGATTCTATTTTTATCTCCCAGGGATATTTAATGGGCTTTGCCTGGGACAAACCCCTCTTCTGCCTTTTGTCCCCTTCCTCATTCTTGGAGTGCTGAGGGTGCAGATCCCTCTTCTGTAACTGCTGAGTGCTGAGTTGGGAGCTCTCATACCCGTGGGCGAGGGTCAGAACTTCTCCCCAGCAGCCTCCCCCTGGCCTCCTGCCTCCCTGCTCGTCTGCCTGAGCACCAGCATTGGAAGTGTTATAGATTCTAATGACCTTTAAGGGTCCAGGAAAGAGATGTGCAGAGACACTGTGGGGGCCGGTTTCACCCCGCCCCACATTTGTTCGGCCACCTTGGGCTCACCGTTTCTGCCAGCCTAGATGCTCTGACCAGTAGTCTGTGCTTTCTTCAATTAGCCCCTGAATTAACGTAAAAACATCACCAGCTGTCAGAGCCCTGCCCACTCAACTCCCAGACAGTCCAGGGTCTGTGGTGATCTAGGACCATGACGGCCACTGAGTCAACAGCCTTTTGAAGTAGCCAGGAGTCCAGCCAGTCTTATTGGCCACCGTCACTGTGGTGTCTGTAGGCTTTTCTATGCTGAATGCATGATATACGGTTCCCCCACCAACCTTATTAGCTCCTCTCTGGGTGCAGTAAGTCCTACAAGCAGTAGTCTACTCTTTTGGGACACACTCTTGTTTTATGAGAGAAACTCCAGGTCAAGTGATGGTCACACGAGTCATCATGGTATCCCATTGCCCCCAGTTGTCTCTCTGGATGTTGGAGTTGGAGGGCCTTCTCACTCAAGGTCACTGTGCTAATGGAGCAAACCCTCCAACTTCAGGGCATGGTTGGTGGTAAGGAAAACCACGTGAGTCATTTTCCCTTAGAAGGGAGGTAGCCTTTTGGGCTGCTGATTTCCAGGTTTTTAGATACTGCCAGTATCTTGGCCAGATGTGGCAGTGGGCAAAGCCCCTTGGTTACCATAGTTTATCCTACCTGGATGGCATTCTTGCATTGTTCCATTTCAAGTGGTCCCAGTTTTTACACTAATACTCTAATGGTGATTCACCTTTCACCAGGAATGTAAAGGTCAAAGGGTTTAGCTAAATTAGGGAGTTCCAGGGCAAGGGTCTGAATTGACTGCTCTTTCCATTCTTGAAAGGCCACTTCTGGATTCTATTCAAAATGATCATCATCTTTTCCTTTCATTGTTTCATATAGAGGCCCAGCTAGTAGACTGTAGTTAGGGATCCAGAAGCAGCAAACCCTGGCCTCCCCAGAAACCCCTAAGCTGTCTTCTAGTTTTAGAAAGGGGTAAGGCTGAAAATGGTTTCTTCCCTTTCCTGGGATGGGCTTCTCCGACCTTCTGTGAGAATGAAGCCCAGGAAGGTGACCTTAGTCTGTGATATAAGAGCTTTTACTTGGACAACTTGTATCCTTTATTGGCTCGGAAGTTCAGAGGCCTCCTTAGTAGGGCTGGCTATCAGAATGTCGTCTGCATATTGAAAGAGGGTTTCCTTTTCCAGAGATAGAACTTTTAGGTCTTTAGCTAAGCTTTCCCCAAAGATGGTGTGGGAATTTTTGAACCCCTGGTGCAAGACGGCCCGGCCGTATTGTTTTTGTTGTATGGTGAGCCCTGCCACTCACAAGCCAGAATTTCTTGTGACTCTGGGAGTAATGGAATACAAAAGAAGGCATCATTGAAGACTAATACAGAATACCAAGTCCTGGTGGTTGGTAGAATGACCAGCAGTGTGTAGGAATAAGGAACTACTGGAGATATATCAGTGACTTCACTGACTGTCCTGACATCCTTTACCAGGTCCCCAGCAACCCTTGGGGCTCTCGTGGTCAGGCCAATCCCAGGATATGGAGCTTACCTGGGCAGGCACCCCACCTAACCCCCAACACATGGGGCTCTCGTGGTCAGGCCCCTCCCAGGATACAGAGTTACCCTGGCAGGTATCATGGCAGCACTGGGCACACAGGAACCGTGCACATAGTCCTCATTGCAGAGCACCCCCAGCTCACCTGTCACTCAGAGCTGACACAGAGCACCTCAGAGCAGGACTTGAACTAACAAAGAGCAGCTACGACAGGTCTGTGACCCTGGGCATCACTCTGTGCGGCCTCCCTCTGCCTGGTCTTCCAGAGACTTCCACTGCACCCGGGGCACCAGGCCTCTGTCTCCACCCAACACCCACGTCTTCTCTCCCTGACCCCTGGGTTCCTCTCATTAGGAGAGGGTTTTCTTGAAGTTGTCTCCCACTCATGGGCCAGATAAAATGATTAGAAAACAAGAGCGCTGCAGCCCCTTGTCTATCCTGACTCTCAGGAGCCCACACCTGTTCCTTGGACCTAGCCGATTCAGCAAGTTCCATTTTCTGCAACTATGAGCACCTGAGGGGTGATGATTGGCTGACCTGGGCAGCCTCACCGTGCCAGCCAGCCCTCCCCAGGTGTGCCTGGGTTGAGATCAATATAAACACCGCTCCAGGCAGCAAGAGCCCCTGCAGCTGTGCCTGACACCATATTCTCTGTCCTGTCAGCAGTCTCGGGGCTGGGCTGGTGGGAGGGAGTGAGAAGCCACGGCTTTGTGGGTGGCCCAGTGTGAGTGGGGCTCTGCTGGACTTTCTGCAGCAGTTGCCAGGCTGCCACCTGCTAAAGAAGAGGATGTGTCACCCATACCTGCTGTTGGAATTTCTCCCTGGGCAGAGGTGAGGAAGGAAGAAAGCAGTGGGGGCCGGGACAGGCCGTATATCTCAGGTAGGGAAATAGAAAGCTTCCAGAAGGGCATCGAGGGCCAGGCCCATCGGGGCTGGCCTGCAGGCACCAAGTTGGCCGGCATGCTGTCGCTTGTGTGGCTCAATGGCCCTTCCTCTAGGCTTTCAAGTCCTTATACATATTCAGGTGTTTTACCTGGGAAGGGTGGGAACAGTTCAGCAGTAGCTGGCCTGGGGCTCAGCTCACGTTTACTCACAGATGCCTCAGCACAGTCCCCCAGCTTTGCAATGAGGACGCTTGTTGCGTGGGGGCTGCTGATTCAATGGGAGACGATTCCCCACCACTGATCAACTTCAGAATTCTTTACATAAGGAGCAAGTGCCCTGATATGGTTTTCCTCTGTGTAATTGGTGGGTTCTATTTTTTTTTTTTTTTCTGTTTTTCAGTTTTGGTTCAAGGTAGATTTTATTCCTCTTTTTTGTATTTACAGATATAAGCATGGAAATAATTTATTCATATAAATACATATATGTGAAGGGAAGAACTTTTTTTCTGTTTTACCTTTATTAATTTTATTTTATTAATTTTTAATTTAATTTAATTTTTTATACAGCAGGTTCTTATTGCTTATCTATTTTATACATATAAATGTATACATGCCAGTCTCAATCTCTCAACTCCTCCCACCACCACCACCCCAACAGCTTTCCCCCCTTGTTGTCCATACGTTTGCTGTATACATCTGTTGCTCTATTTCTGCCTTGCAAAACGGTTCATCTGTACAATTTTTCTAGGTTCCACATATATGTAATAATATACAATATTCGTTTCTCTATTTCTGACTTACTTCACTCTGTATGACAGTCTTTAGATCCAGTGACGACTCTACAAATGACCCAATTTCATTCCTTTTTATGGCTTAGTAATATTCCATTTTATATATGTACCACATCTTTATGCATTCGTCTGTCTGTGGGCATTTAGGTTGCTTCCATTACCTGGCTATTGTAAATAGTGATGCAATGAACATTGCAGTGAATTTCTCTTTTTGACTTATGGTTTTGTCTGGGTATATGCCCAGTAGTGGGATTGTTGGATCATATGGTAATTCTATTGCTAGATTTTTAAGAAACTCCATTCTGTTCCCCATACTGACTGTATCAATTTCCATTCCCAAAAATAGTGGAGGAGGGTTCCTTTTCTCCACACCCATTCCAGCATTTGTTGTTTGTAGATTTTCTGGTGATGCCCATTCTAACAGGTGTGAGGTGAGACCTCATTGTTGAGTCTATTTCATTGACCAAGGAGTAGGTATAGTCTATTATATATTTGGGTTATGGAACGGTATCTGTGCTAATTTAAATCTCTGGTTTTATGCAGCACCCCAACTCACCTTTCCCTATAAGCAAGCACAAGTTGGTGTTCTAAATTTGAGACCCTGTTCTGTTTGGTAATTCAGTTCATGTGTAGCAAAGTTTACACTTCCTTTATTAGTGGTATCTTATGATAATTTTCTTGCTCTGTGTGACATATTATATTTAGAATCATCGTACCTAAATCCACTCATTTTGAAGCTACAGTGCTGATGACATTGATTTCATTGCTGAGTGATATTCCATTGTACGTAAGTACTACAACATCTTTATCCATTTTATTCTTTCTGGGATATTTAGGTTGCACTGGACTCGAGGTTCTTGTAAAAACAGAAACCACAAATTTTGGGATGGCAGTGACTTTTTGATTTTAATTTTCCTAAGCTATAGGGTCATAAGTGGAAGTGCCCTAGGCTCTGTTGCTTTATTTTTAGATGTTTCAGGAAACACCATACACTTCTCCAGAGTGGCTGTTGGCAATTTACATACGGCCCATCAGTATAACAAAGCTTCCTTTTCTCCATGGACTGTCCTGCCTTTCTGGATTTTACACTTTTTTCAGATGGCCCTTTTGGCCTGGGGGCAGTGAGACTTCATTGTAGTGCAGATTTCTTTTGCACACTTGCTCGGTTGGCCAAAAAGGGCATATGCGTTTTTTCCTGAATATATTCAGGAAAAAAAGCATATGCACTTTTTGGCCAAGTGCATCATGGTCGACATTCTGCCTCTTTTCCTATGCTTTGAATGCAATTCCAGTCTACCTCCTAAAATCGGTTTCCTGCAATTCTGCCCCACATTCAAGTCCTCTTTGCAGCCTTACTTCAATATACTTTTGGACGATAGCTGTCATTTATAACTCTGCAGGTTTGTGAATTACAGTGCCCCTGAACTCATTTCTTTAACTGGCTTTCATGTGAGACGGCCACAAAACCACAGGATTGCTTCAGACCCTAATCTTGCTACGGCACGGCAAGCTGCGCATTTGGTTAATTCCTATTCCTGGTGAGAAATGAGAGTTAAATATGCCCGTGGAGACACCTACAGCTAATCTCTCTTTGGTTCTCCCTATTCCTGTTCATCTTCCGCCAAAATTGCAAACTGTGCCAAACAGGAGGTTAAAGGCACTGTCTCTCCAAGTGGGCAGAGTGTTAGTAAAGCGTCTGGAATGGTGAACCCGAGGACCAGGATACGAAAACTGAGATGCATTTTAAATCGTTTCCCAGGCTCACGGTGGACCATACTCTGGGTTTCCCATGCATGCTGTAGCTGAATAAAGAATCCATTAATCCTGGAGAGTTGGGACCCATGGAATGGGTACCATGCAGTATGAGTTCAAAGGGTCTGCCTTTGCTCACCGAAACTCACCAATGCTATCAGCCCCAAATGTCCAGCCTTATGTCTCTCCCAGCTCTGGGTGTTGATGTGGTAAATCCAGGTTGCATCATAAGCCCTGAATGAATTATTTAAGAATTATTCTCTATTTCACTGTCATTGTGTTTTGTTTTTGTAGTTTATTTTGATAACGGTATTTATCGGATTTTCACTGCTGCGTTTATGCCACTGTACACACGCTTGATTCTCTTATGGAGACATATAAGTCCGTGGGTTTTAAGATTCTTACTAATCAGGTATATTCCTAGGTATTGAATATGGCGTGTTGAGTCCATTTCGTTGAGCAAGGCGTAGGTCTTGACTATTATATATTTGGCTTATGGAACGGTATCTGTGCTAATTTCAATCTCTGGTTTTATGCAGCACCCCAACTCACCTTTCCCCTTAAGGAAGCATAAGTTGGTTTTCTTAATTTGAGACCCTCTTCTCTTTTGTAATTCAGTTCATGTGTAGCCATGTTAACATTTCATGTATTAGTGATATCTTATGTCTTTTTCTTTTTGAATTATTTGACTTCGAATGATCACACGTAACTCCTCTGGAGTTGTTAAAACTAGCCGTATTTCATTGATTTCCAGGCTGAGTAATATTCCACTCTACATAAGCACCACATCTCTATCCATTTTCTCTCTGCAGAAACATTTAAGTTATATCCTAGTCGAGGATCTTTTAAACAGAGAGGTGGTAAACATTGGGGTGCCTGTGTCCTCTCGATTTTTGTTTTTCCCAAGATATCCGTCCATGAGTGCAAGTGCCCTGTGCTCGGTAGCTCATTTTTTAGATGCTTTAGTAAACACAATACACTTATCCTGACTGACCGTTGGCAATATACATTTCCACCATAAGACTCATAGGGCTCCCTTTTCTCCTTGCCCTGTCCTGCATTTCTGGTGTTTACACTTTATGAGGATGGCTCTTCTGACTGATGCAAAGTGATATGTTTTGTAGTATTGATTTCCAGTGCCCACCTGTTTGGTTGGCTAAAAAAGTGTATGCCCTTTTCTTGAATATATACAGAAAAAGACGCATACACCATTTTTGGCCAACTGCAATGTTGGCAATGTTCAGCCCCTTTTCTTGTGCTTAATGGCGAGTCCTTTCTACCTCTTCCAATCCCTTTCCTGCCATTCTCTATTGCTTACAAGTCCTTTTCTCTGACTTTCCTCAAGACATTTTTCAGTGATAGATATTTTCAACTCTGAAGTTTCGTGAATTTTAGTGCCCCTGAGTTCCATTTTCCAACTTGCGTTTATGGGAACTGGGCAAAAACATCAGGATTCAAGCCCTATTCTGTTTCCATGGGCAACCCTAGCCTTTGGTCAATTCGTCTTCCTGATTGGAAATTAGAGTGACATGTGCCTGTCCGAACACCTAAGACTTGTCTCTCATTGTTCCTCCTCCTTCTGCTTCATCCTCTGGACAAATTCCAAACTGTATTCAATAGGATGTTGACAGTGCTGACATCTCCAAGTGGGAAGACTGTTAGTAAAGACGCTGGAGTGGTGAACCCTAGCACCAAGAGATGAGGAGATGAGATGCCTTTTCCAAACTTTTCCCGATCAGACGTTATACCATCCTCTGGGTGTGACAGGCATGTTTTAGGTGTAGGAAGGGTCCCATTCATGTGAGGAGAACACCAGGGGATTTTCAATATCAGTGTCTCTCCGCAACCCAAACTGGGGAATTTTTTAAGCTACGGCTACACATATGTTCATTAAGGGCCTTGGGAAGTAGGCAGAGTCCAAACTTTAGATTATTGAAGTCTTCAGGGTCAGAAGCACTCACCACTGTCTTCCCTTAGATTCCATTTTTACTGTCATTGATGGATGATGTCAATAAAGATATCTATTCTTTTTCAGATCATTTCCCCTTATAGGTTATTGCAAAATATTGAGTGTAGTTCCCTGTGCTATACAGTAGTTCCTTGCTGATGATTTCATACATAGCAGTGTGTATGTGTTAATCCCAAACTGTTAATTTATCCCTCCTCCTACCATTTCCCTTTGGTAATAATAAATTATAAGATTTTATGCTTCTCAGAAATGGGGGAGCTGAAAGAGAGGTATCATTTTCAATGCAAAAGCATTTAAAACAAGATTGAAGCTTTAACCAAGATTATTAGATGTACATCCTTGGAAAGAAATCACTTTGTTTCTCTAATACTGACCTGACAAAGAAGACAAACCTTTTCACTGAACTTGCTTATAAGAAAGTGATGGAAATATCAAATGGAAGTGTTAGAAACATCTTATTTTACCCGAGCCTTATACACTGTTCTATGTTAATTACAGTTTGGCTCACACATCTGTTCATTGAAGTTACAATGTTCTCAATTTCTGTTACTGATCCTCCAGAGTGGACGCCAACAAGTGTCCCCCTGCCCAGTGTCAATGGAGCCAATAGATCGAGACTGAGTTTGGTTCAAAAGCAAAGGAAACTTTATATTTTGATCAGAGAATGGAGAGGTGAGAGCATGTGCTACCCTGTGGGCTGTGGGCTGGGCTGCTGTGTAGAGATCCTGTCAGAGTCACTGGGAGGGATGGGGCTGAGCTCTCAAGGGCCTGGTTGGCTGCAGCTCAGGCTCTATGTCACGGAGTCTGAACTGAGCCCCAGGATCTGAAGTGTCATCGAGCCATTCTGCTCTAGGAAACCTGGTCTGAAGTGCCGGGTGTGGAACCTCTGTATGCGGGACACTAGGAGCACCTGAAATTAGACAAAGCACAAAGGATAAAAAAGGTTAGACTTTATTTTATTGCCCAGATTCTATTTTTATCTCCCAGGGATTTTTAAGGGGCTTTGCCTGGGACAAACTCCTCTTCTGCCTTTTGTCCCTTTCCTCATTCTTGGAGTGCTGCGGGTGCAGACCCTTCTTCTGTAACTGCTGAGTGCTGAGTTAGGAGGCCTCATACCCGTGGGCGAGGGTCAGAACTTCTCCCCAGCAGCCTCCAGGTGACGTTGATTGTCCCCAGGCCTCCTGCCTCCCTGCTCGTCCGCCTGAGCACCAGTATTGGAAGTGTTATAGATTCTAATGACCTTTAAGGGTCCAGAAAGGAGATGTGCAGTGGCGCTGTGAGGTCCAGTTTCACCCCGCCCCACATTTGTTCGGCCACCTTAGGCTGACCGTTTCTGCCAGCCTAGATGCTCTGACTGACCGTTTCTGCCAGCCTAGATGCTCTGACCAACAGTCTGCGCTTTCTTCCATTAGGCCCCTGAATTAACGTAAAAACAGCACCAGGTGTCAGGATCCTGCCCGCTCAGCTCCCAGACAGTCCAGGGTCAGTGGTGATGAAGGATCATGATGGTCACTGAGTCAAGAGCCTTTGGAAGTAAACAGGAGTCCAGCCGGTCTTATTGGCCACCATCATCAGGGTGTCTGTAGGCTTTTCTATGGTGACAGCATGATATACGGTTCCCCCGCCAAGATTATTAGCTCCCCTCTGGGTACAGTAAGTACTGCAAGCAGTAGTCTACTCTTTTGGGACACACTCTTGTTGTTTTATGAGAGAAACTCCAGGTCAAGTGATGGTCACAAGGGTCGTCATGGTGCCCCGTTGCCCCCGGTTATCTTTCTGGAGGTTGGAGTTGGAGGGCCTCCTCAATCGAGGTCAGTGTGCCCACAGAGCAAACCCTGCAACTTCAGGGCATGGTTGGGGGTTAGGATCACCACGTGGGGTCCGTTTCCCTTAGAAGGGAGGTGGCCTTTTGGGCTGCTGATTTCCAGGTTTTCAGATACCACCAGTATCTTGGCCAGATGTGGCGGTGGGCCAAGCCCCTTGGTGACCATAGTTTATCCTACCTGGATGGCATTCTTGCATTGTTCCATTTCAAGTGGTCCCAGTTTTTGCACTAATACTCCAATGGCGATTCACCTTTCACCAGGAATGTAAAGGTCAAAGGGTTTTGCTAAATTAGGGAGTTCCAGGGCAAGGGTCTGAATTGACTGCTCTTTCCATTCTTGAAATGCCACCTCTGGATTCTATTCAAAATGATCATCATCTTTTCCTTTCAGTGTTTCATATAGAGGCCCAGCTAGTAGACTGTAGTTAGGGATCCAGAGGCAGGAAACCCTGGCTTCCCCAGGAACCCCTAAGCTGTCTTCTAGTTTTAGAAAGGGGAAAGGCTGTAAATTGTTTCTTCCCTTTCCTGGGATGGGCTTCTCCGACCTTCTGTGAGAATGAAGCCCAGGCAGGTCACTGTAGTCTGTGATATTTGAGCTTTTTCGTGGACAACTTCTATCCTTTATTGGCTTGGTAGTTCTGAGGCCTCCTTAGTAGGGCTGGCGATCAGAATGTCGTCTGAATATTGAAGGAGTGTTTCCTTTTCCAGAGGTAGAACTTTAAGGTCTTTAGCTGAGCTTTCCCCAAAGATGGTGTGGGAATTTTTGAACCCTTGGGGCAAGACAGCCCGGAAGTATTGTTTTAGTTGTATGTTGAGTGCTGTCACTCACAAGCCAAAATTTCTTGTGACTCTGGGACTAATGGAATACAAAAGAAGGCATCAGTGAAGACTAATACAGAATACCAAGTCCTGGTGGTTGGTAGAATGACCAGCAGGGTGTAGGATTTAGGAACTACTGGAGGTATATCCTCAGTGGCTTCACTGACTGTCCTGACATCCTTTACCAGGACTCCAGCAGCCCATGGGGCTCTCGAGGTTAGGCCAATCCCAAGATATGGAGCTCACCTGGGCAGGTACCCTACCCCCACCCCAGCCCACGGGGCTCTCGTGTTCAGGCCCCTCCCAGGATATGGGATTCCCTGGGCAGGTCCTCTGCAGTCCATGGGGCTCCTGTGGTCAGGCCCCTCCCAGGATACAGAGCTACCCTTGCAGGTACCTTGGCAGGGCTGGGCACACAGGAACCGTGCACATAGCCCTCATTGCAGAGCACTCCCAGCTCACCTGTCGCTCAGATCTGACACAGAGCACCTCAGAGCAGGACTTGAACTGACAAACAGCAGCTCTGACAGGTCTGTGACCCTGGGCATCACTCTGTGCGGCCTCCTCCTTCTGGTCTTCCAGAGACTTCCACTGCACCCGGGGCACCAGGCCTCTGTCTCCAACCACCACCCACCCCTCCTCTCCCTGACTCCTGGGTTCCTCTCATTAGGAGAGGGTTTTCTTGAAGTTGTCTCCCACTCATGGGCCACATAATATAATTAGAAAACAAGCCAGAGCTGCAGCCCCTTGTCTATCCTGACTCTCAGGAGCCCACACCTCTTCCTTGGAGCTGGCCGATTCAGCAAGTTCCATTTTCTGCAACTGTGAGCCCCTGAGGGGTGATTATTGGCTGGCCTGGGAAGCCTGACCGTGCCGGCCAGCCCTCCCCAGGTGTGCCTGGGTTGAGATCAATATAAACACCGCTCCAGGCAGCAAGAGCCCCTGCAGCTGTGCCTGACGCCATTTTCTCTGCCCTGTCAGCAGTCTCGGGGCTGGGCTGGTGGGAGTGAGAGGCCACGGCTTTGTGGGTGTCCCAGTGTGAGTGGGGCTCTGCTGGACTTTCTGCAGCAGTTGCCAAGATGCTACTTGCTAAAGAAGAGGATGTGTCACACACACCTGCCGCTGGAATTTCTCCCTGTGCACAGGTGAGGAAGGAAGAAAACAGTGGGGGCCGGGACAGCAGGGGTATCTCAGGCAGGGAAATGGAGAGCTTCCAGAAGAGCACCCAGGGCCAGGACCATCCTGGCTGGCCTGCAGGCACCAAGTCGGCTGGCATGCTGTCCCTCATGTGGCTCCATGGCCCTTCCTCTAGGCTTTCAAGTCCTTATACATATTCAGGTGTTTAGCCTTGGAAGGGTGGGAACATTTCGGCAGCAGCTGGCCTGGGGCTCGGCCCACGTTTACTCACAGATACCTCGGCACGGTCCCCCAGCTTTGCAGTGAGGACGCTTGTTGTGAGGAGCATGCTGGCTGAATGGGAGATGATTCCCCACCACTGACCAACTTCAGAATTGTTTGCAATTGGAGCAAGTGCCCTGAAACGGTTTTCCTCTGTGTAACTGGTGGGTTCTGTTCTTTTTTGTCTTTTTTTCGTTTTTGGTTCAAGGTAGATTTTATTCCTCTTTTGTGTATTTACAGATATAAGCATGGAAATAATTTATTCATATAAATACATGTATGTGAAGGGAAGAATATTTTTTCTCTTTTACTATTTTTACTTTTATTTTTTTTATTTTGAATTTAATTTTATATTTTTATACAGCAGGTTGTTTTTGGTTATCTACTTTATACATATAAATGTATACATGCCAATCCCAATATCTCAACTCCTCCCACCACCACCCCCAACAGCTTTCCCCCCTTGTTGTCCATACGTTTGTTTTATACATGTGTTGCTCTATTTCTGCCTTGCAAAACGGTTCATCTGTACAATTTTTCTAGGTTCCACATATATGCATTAATATACAAGATTTGTTTTTCTCTTTCTGAATTACTTCACTCTGTATGACAGTCTCTAGATCCATCAACGTCTCTACAAATGTCCCAATTTCATTCCTTTTTATGGCTTAGTAATATTCCATTTTTTATATGTAACACATCTTTATGCATTCGTCTGTCTGTGGGCATTTAGGTTGCTTCCATTACCTGGATAGTGTAAATAGTGATGCAATGAACATTGTGGTGAATGTCTCTTTTTGATTTATGGTTTTGTCTGGGTATATGCCCAGTAGAGGGATTGCTGTATCATATGGTAATTCTATTCTTAGTTTTATAAGAAACTCCATAATGTTCTCCACAGTGACTGTATCAATTTACGTTCCCAACAATAGTGGAAGAGGATTCCTTATCTCCACGCCATTTCCAGCATTTGTTGTTTGTAGATTTTCTGATGATGCCCATTCTAATAGGTGTGAGGTGATACACCATGGATGAGTCTATTTCGTTGAGCAAAGAGTAGGTCTTGTTTATTACGTATTTGGCTTATGGAATGGTATGTGTGCTCATTTCAATCTGTTTTTATACAGCAGCCCAACTCAACTGTCCCCTTAAGCAAGCATAAGGTTTTTATCTAAATGTGAGACTCTGTTCGGTTTTGTAATTCAGTTTATGTGTAGCCAAGTTTACACTCCCTCTATTAGTGATATCTTATGATAATTATCTTTCTCTGTGTGACATATTTCTCTTAGAATCATCATAATTAAATCCACTCAATTTGCTGCTACAGGCCTGATGACATTGATTTCACTGCTGAGTGATATTCCGTTGTACGTAAGTAGCACAACTTCTTTATCCATTTTTTTCTTTCTGGGATACTTAATTTGTACTGGACTCGAGGTTCTTATAAACAGAGCAGCCCTAAATTTTGTGTTGGCTGTGTCTTGTTGATTTTAATTTTCCTAAGCTATAGGGCCAAAAGTGGAAGTGCCCTAGGCTCTGTAGCTTTGTTTTTTAGATGTTTCAGGATACACCATGAACATATCCAGAGTGTCTGTTGGCAATTTACATCCCGCCCATCAGCATAACACGGCTCCCTGTTCTCCATGGCCTGTCCTGTGTTTCTGGTTTTTATACTTTATTCAGATGGCCTTTTTGACGAATGGGAAATGTGACTTCATTGTAGTGTGGATTTCCATTGCTGGAGTGCTTGGTTGGCCAAAATGTTCATATGCGTTTTTTCCTGAATATATTCAGGAAAAATGTATATGCACTTTTTGTCCATGTGCATCACTGTCAAAGATCTGCCGCTTTTCATATGCTTTAAATGTAATTCCTATCTACCTCTTGAAATATGATTCCTGCAATTCTGCCTCGTTTTCAAGTCCTCTTTGCAGACTTACTTCGATATATTTTTGCCAATAGCTGTCATTTATCTCTGCAGGTTTGTGAATTACAGTGCCCCTGAGCTCCTTTCTTAACTCGCTTCCTTGTAAGCTGGCCACAAAACTGCCGGTTTGCTTCAGGCCGTAATCAGCGTCCGGCACGGCACTCTGAGCCTTTGGTTAATTCCTCTTCCTGGTGGGAAATTAGAGTTAAATGTGCCCCTCCAGACACCTGCCTCACTCCCAGCCACATGGTGATGTGTGTCCTCAGGTTTGAGGCCATATGTGATGGGTTCCTCATCTTTTGATGATGTGGCCCCACTGGTGTGTGGACACTCCTGTCTGGTTCCCATCCCCTTGGTGATGTGGGCCCTCTGGTGAGACTCTGATCCTGGTTGGGTTCCTCACACATCCGTGAGGTGAGCCCTCTTCTCTGAGGTCACTCCTGCCTGGCTGGCACAACCCGCCTTGCCGACTTCGGCACCCTGGTGGCAGTTGGAGCCTGCTGGGAGCCTCCTTCCCTCGGTGATGAGGCCCTCTGGCGTCAGGCCCTAACGGCGGGGTTCCCACATTTTCTGATACGTGATAAGTGGTGCGAGGGCACTCCTGCCAGGTTCCCTTCCTCATGAGCGTGTGGGCCTTCTGTTCTGAGGTCCAAATGGCTGGGTTGCTCACACTTTCATGATGTGGGCCCTCTGCTGTGAGGTCAATCCTGCCTGGCTGGCGCACGTCGCCTTGGCGACGTGGACCCTCTGGTGGCAGTTGGAGCGTGCTGGGGCCTCCTCCCCTCAGTGATGAGGGCCTTCTGGTGTCAGGCCCTAAGTGCTGGGCTCCACACATTTTCTGATGTGTGCCCAGTGGTGCGAGTCACTCCTGCCAGGTTCCCATCCCCATGGGCATGTGGGACTTCTGTTCTGTGGTCCCAACTGCTGGGTTGCTCACAGTTTCATGATGTGGACCCTTTGCTGTGTGTTCACTCTGGCCTGTATCCCATAGTGTCAGTGCTCTGGGCCTCCTGCGTGGAGTTTCCAACTTCTCGATTCCTCACCTTTTTTATTCTATGGGCCCTCGGTTGTGCGTCTCCTCCTGCATGCCTCACTCCCAGCCCCTTTGTGATGTGTGTCCCCTTGTTTGAGGTCACATGTGCTGTGTTCCTCACCTTTCTATAATGTGGCCACACTGGTGTGAGGACAGTCTTGCCTGGTTCCCATTCCCTTGGTGATGTTTGCCCCACTGGTGTTAGGACAGTCTTGCCTGGTTCCCATCACCTTGGTGATGTTGGCCCTCTGGTGAGAGTCTGATCCTGGTTAGGTTCCTCACCCTTCTGTGAGGTGGGCCCTCTGCTCTGAGGTCACTCCTGCCTGGCTGGCACACCCCGCCTTGGCGACGTGGGCCCTCTTGTGGTAGTTGGAACATGCTGGGAGCCTCCTCCCCTCGGTGATGAGGGCCCTCTGGCCTCAGGCCCTAACTGCTGGGTTCCCACATTTTCTGGTTCGTGCTAAGTGGTGCGAGGACACTCCTGCCAGGTTCCCATCCCCATGGAGATGTGAGCCTTCTGCTCTGAGGTCCAAACGGCTGTGTTGCTCACAGTTTCATGATGAGGGCCCTCTGGTGTGAGTTCACTCCGGCCTAGATCCCATAGCCTCGCTGCTCCTGGCTGCCTGCCAGAGGTTCCAACTGTGGGATTCCTCACCTTTTTTATTCTATGGTCCCTCTGTTTTGAGGATCCTCTGGCCTGCCTCACTCCCAGCCCCTTGGTGATGTGTGTCCTCAGGTTTGAGGCCACGTGTGCTGGGTCCCTCAAATTATGGTGATGTAACCACACTGGTGTGAGGACACTCCTGCCTGGTTCCCATTCCCTTGGTGATGTTGGCCCTCTGGTGACAGTCTGATCCTTGTTGGGTTCCTCACACTTCTGTGAGATGGGCTCTCTGCTCTGAGGTCACTCCTGCCTGGCTGGCACACCCCGCCTTGGTGACATCGGCCTTATGGTGGCATTTGGAGCCTGCTGGGAGTCTCCTCCCCTCGGTGATGAGGGTCCTCTGGCCTCAGGTCCTAACTGCTGGGTTCCCACATTTTCTGATTCGTGGAAGTGGGTCAAGGACACTCCTGTCAGGTTCCCATCCCCATGGGGATGTGGGCCTTCTTCTCTGAGGTCCCATCCGCTGGGTTGCTCACAGTTTCATGATATGGGACCTCTGCTGTGAGTTCGCTGCGGCCTGGATCCCATAGACTCCGTGCTCTGGGCGGCCTGCTGGCCTGTTCCAACTGCTGGATTCCTCACAACTTTTATTCTGTGGGCTCTGTTTTGTGAGGATACTCCTGCTTGCCTCACTCCTAGCCCCATGGAGATGTGGGTCCCCTGATTTAGGCCACATGTTCTGGGTTCCTCACCTTTCTACAATGTGGCCACACTGGTGTGAGGACCCTCCTGCCTGGTTCCGATCCCCTTGGTGATGTGGGCCCTCTGGTGAGAGTCTTATCCTGGCTGGTTTCCTCACCCTTCTGTGAGGTAGGCCCTCTGCGGTGAGGCCACTCCTGCCTGGCTGGCACACATCACCTTGGTGACGTGGGCCCTCAGTTGGGAGTTGGTGTCTGCTGCGAGTCTCCGTCCCTCGGCAATGAGGGCCCTCTTGTGTCAGACCCTAACTCCTGGGCTCCCAAAATTTTCGGATGTGCGACCTGTGGTGCGAGTACACTCCTGCCAGGTTCCCAACCCCATGGGAATTTGGGCCTTCTGCTCTGAGGTCCCAACGGCTGGGGTGCTCACAGTTTCATGATGAGGGCCCTCTGATGTGCGTTCATTCCGGCCTAGATCCCATAGGCTTGCTGCTCCTGGGCGCCTGCTGGGAGGTTCCAACTGCGGGATTCCTCACCTTTTTTATTCTATGGGCCCTCTGTTTTGAGGCTCCTCCTGCCTGCCTCAATCCCAGCCCCGTTGTGATGTGTGTCCTCTGGTGTGAGGCCACGTGTTCTGGGTCCCTCACCTTTCGATGATGTGGCCCCAATGGTGTGAGGACACTCGTGCCTGTTTCCCAACCCCTTGGTGATGTGGCCCCTCTGGTGAGAGTCTGATCCTGGCTGGGTTCCTTACCGTTCTGTGAGGTGGGCCCTGTGCTCTGAGGTAACTCCTGCCTGGCTTGCTCCCATTGCCTTGGTGACGTCGGCCCTCTGGTGGCAGTTGGATCCTTTTGGAGACTCCTATCCTTGGTGATGAGGTCCCTCTGGCGTCAGGCTCTAACTGCTGGGCTCCCCGGGTTTTCTGATGTGAGCCCAGTGATGCCAGGACACTCGTGAAATGTTCCCATCCCCATGGCGATATGGGCCTTCTGCTCTGAGGTTCCAACGACTGGGTTGCTCACAGTTTCCTGATGTTGGCTCTCTGGTGTTAGTTCACTCATTCCTAGATCCCATAGCCTCTGTACTCTGGGCCGCCTGCTGGGAAGTTCCAACTGCTGGGTTCCTCACCTTTTTTATTCTTTGGGCCCTGTGTTGGGAGGCTCCTCCTGCCTGTGTCACTCCCAGCCCCTTGGTGATGTAGGTCCTCTGGTTTGTGGCCACATGTGCCAGTTTTCTCATCTTTTAGTGATGTGGCCCCACTGGTGTGAGGACACTCGTGCCTGGTTCCCGTCCCCTTGGTGATATGGGCCCTCTGGTGAGAGTCTGATCCTGGTTGGGTTCCTCACACTTCTTTGAGGTGGGCCGTCTGCTGTGAGGTCACTCCTGCCTGGCTGGCACACCCCGCCTTGGTGACGTGGGCCCTCTTGTGGTAGTTGGAACATGCTGGGAGCCTCCTCCCCTCAGTGATGAGGGCCCTCTGGCGTCAGGCCCTAACTGCTGGATACCCACATTTTCTGATATGTGCTAAGTGGTGCGAGGACACTCCTGCCATGCTCCCAACACCTTGGGGATGTGGACCTTCTGCTCTGAGGTCCAAATGGCTAGGTTGCTTGCAGTTTCATGATGTGGACCCTCTGCTGTGAGTTTACTGCGGCCTGAATTGCATAGACTTGGTGCTCTTGGCCACCTGCTGGGAGGTTCCCATTGCTGGATTCCTCAGCTTTTTTATTCTATGGGCCCTGTATTGTGAGGCTACTCCTGCCTGCCTCATTCCGAGCCCCTTGGAGATGTGGGTCTTCTGGTTTAGGCCACATGTGCTGGGTTCCTCACCTTTCTATGATGTGGCCACACTGGTGTGAAGACTCTCCTGCCTGGTTCTGATCACCTTGGTGATGTGGGCCCTCTGGTGAGAGTCTTATCCTGGCTGTGTTCCTAACCCTTCTGTGAGGTAGGCCCTCTGCGGTGAGGTCACTCCTACCTGGCTGTCACACGTCACCTTGGCGACGTGGGCCCTCAGTTGGGTGTTGGTGCCTGTTTGGAGTCTCTTCCCCTTGGTAATGAGGGCCCTCTGGCGTCAGGCCCTAACTCCTGGGCTCCCTAAATTCTCTGATGTGTGCCCTGTCGTGCGAGTACACTTCTGACAGGTTCCCAACCCCATGGGAATGTGGGCCTTCTGCTGTGAGATCCCAACGTCTAGGTGGCTCACAGTTTCTTGATGACGGCCCTCTGGTGTGAGATCACTCCGGCCTGGATCCCATAGTCTCACTGCTCCTGGCCGCCTGCTGGGAGGTTCCAACTGCGGGATTCTTCACCTTTTTAATTCTATGGTCCCTCTGTTTTGAGGCTCCTCCTGCCTGCCTCAGTCCCCTTGTGATGTGTGTCCTCTGGTTTGAGGCCACGTGTGCTGGGTACCTCACTTTTCGGTGATGTGGCCCCACTAGTGTGAGGACACTCCTGCCTGGTTCCCATTCCCTTGGTGATGTGGGCCCTCTGGTGAGAATCTGATCCTCTTTGGTTCTTCACACTTCTGTGAGGTTGACCCTCTGCTCTGAGGTCACTCCTGCCTGGTTGTCGCACTCCGCATTGGTGACGTCGTCCCTCTGGTAGCAGTCGGAGCTGGCTGGGAGCCACCGCCCCTCGGTGATGAGGGCCCTCTGGCATCAGGCACTAATTGCTGGGCTCCCCACATTTTTTCATGTGTGCCCACTCTTGCGATGACACTCCTGCTTGTTTCCCTTCCCCATGGGGATGTGAGCCTTCTGCTCTGAGGTCACAACGGCTGGGTTGCTTACAGAATCACAATGAGGGCCCTCTGTTGTGAGTTCATGCCGGCCTGGATCTCATAGCCTCAGTGCTGTGGGCCACCTGCTAGGAAGATCCAACTGCTGGTTTCCACACATTTTGTATACAATGGGACATGTGTTGTGAGGTTAATCCTGCCTGCCTCACTCCGAAACCCATGGTGATGTGAGTCCTCTGGTTTGAGGCCACATGTGCTGGGTACCTCAACTTTTGATGATGTGGCCCCATGGGTGTGAGGACACTCCTGCCTGGTTCCCATCACCTTGGTGATGTGGGCCCTCTGGGGAGAGTCTGATCCTGGCTGGGTTCCTTACATTCTGTGAGGTGGGCCCTCTGATGTCAGGTCACTCCTGCCTGGCTAGCTCACATCGCCTTGGCGACGTGGGCCCTCTGTTGGCCACTGGAGCATGCTGGGAGCCTCCTACTCCCGTTAATGATGGCCCTGGGAAAAACGCATATGCCCTTTTTGGCCAAGTGCTTCATTGACGAGGTTCTGCCACTTCTCCTCTGCTTCCAGAGCAATTCACGTCTACCTCCTGAAATCGGATTCTGGCAATTCTGCCCCACTTTCAAGTCCTCTTCGCAGCCTTAATTCAATATATATTTTTTTTTTTTTTTTTTTTTTTTTTTTTTTTTTTTTTTTTTTTTTTATGCGTTACGCGGGCCTCTCACTGTTGTGGCCTCTCCCGTTGCGGAGGACAGGCTCCGGACGCGCAGGCTCAGCGGCCATGGCTCACGGGCCCAGCCGCTCCGCGGCATGTGGGATCCTCCCAGACCGGGGCACGAACCCGTGTCCCCTGCATCGGCAGGCGGACTCTCAACCACTGCGCCACCAGGGAAGCCCTCAATATATTTTTGTATGATTTCTGTCATTTATTAGTCTGCAGGTATGTGAATGACAGTGCCCCTGAGCTCCTTTCCTCAACTCGCTTTCTTGTGAGCTGGCCACAAAACCGCAGGATTGCTTCAGGCCCTAATCTTATTCCAGCACGGCATGCTGAGCCTTTGGTTAATTCCTCTTCCTGTTGGGAAATGAGTGTTAAAATTGCCCGTGCATACTGGGCATATACCCTGAGAAAACCAAAATTCAAAAAGAGTCATGTACCAAAATGTTCATTGCAGCTCTATTTACAATAGCCCGGAGATGGAAAGAACCTAAGCGCCCATCATCGGACGAATGGATAAAGAAGATGTGGCACATATGCACAATGGAATATTACTCAGCCTTAAAAAGAAATGAAATTGAGTTATTTGTAATGAGGTGAATAGACCTAGAGTCTGTCATACAGAGTGAAGTAAGTCAGAAAGAAAATGACAAATACCGTATGCTAACACATATATATGGAATTTAAAGGAAAAAAATGTCATGAAGAACCTAGGGATAAGACAGGAATAGAGGCGCAGACCTAGTGGAGAACGGAATTGAGGATATGGGGAGGGGGAAGGGTGAGTTTTGACAGGGCGAGAGAGAGTCATGGACCTATACACACTAACAAACGTAGTAAGGTAGATAGCTAGGGGGAAGCAGCCGCAAGGCACAGGGATATTAGCTCGGGGCTATGGGACAGCCTCGAGGGGTGGGAGGGGGAGAGTGGGAGGGAGGGAGACACAAGAGGGAAGACACATTGGAGCATATGTATATGTATAGCTGATTCACTTTGTTATAAAGCAGAAACTAACACACCATTGTAAAGCAATTATACCCCAATAAAGATGTTAAAAAAAAAATTTGCCCGTGCACACACGTACAGATAGTCTCTCATTGGTTCTCCGTATTCTTGTTCATCTTGCGCAGAAATTGCAAACAGTGCCAAACAGGAGGTTAAAGGCACTGACGCTCCAAATGGGGAGAGTGTAAGAAAAGGGTCTGGAATGGTGAACCTGAGTACCAGGGGACGAAAATTGAGATGCATGTAAAAAGGTTTCCCAGTCACACGGTGGAGCATACTCTGGGTTTCCCATGCAAATTTTAGCTGAAGGAAGAATCCCTTGAACCTGGAGAGTTGGGAACCATGGAATGGCTACCAGGCAGTATGACATCAAAGGGTCTGCATTTGCTCACTGATCCTCACCAATGCTATCAGTCCAAAGTGTCCAGCCTTATGTCTCACCCAGCTCTGGGTGTAGATGTGGTAAATCCAGGTTGCATCACAAGCCCTGTGTGAGTCATTTAAGAATTGCTCTCTATTTCACTGTCATTGTGTTTGGTTTTTGAAATTTTTTTTGATACTGGGATTTATTGGATTTTCACTGCTGCGTTTATGCCGCTGTACACACTCTTGATTCTCTTACGGAGACATGTAAATCCATGGGTTTTAAGATTCTTCCTAGTCAGGTATATTCCTAGGCGTTGAATATGTGGTGTTGAGTCCATTTCGTTGAGCAAGGAGTAGGTCTTGTCTATTACATATTTGGCTTATGGAACGGTATCTGTGCTAATTTCAGTCTCTGGTTTTATGCAGCACCACAACGCACCTTTCTCCATAAGCAAGCACAAGTTGGTTATCTAAATTTGAGACCCTGTTCTCATTTGTAATTCACTTCATGTGTAGTCAAGTTTACATTCCGTGTATTAGTGATATCTTATGATGTTTCTTTTTCTGTGTGACTTATTTCACGTAGAATCATCGAAACTGAATCCACTCACTATGCCGCTACGGGCCTGATGACACAGATTTCATTGCTGAGTGATATTCCATTGTATGTACCTAACACAAATTCTTTATCCATTTTTCGCTTTCTGGTTATTTAACTTGTACCGTAGACGAGGGTCTTGTAAAAACTTCCGTCCCAAATTTTGGTGTGGCTGAGTGTTTTTGATTTTAAGTTCCCTAAGCTATAGGACCATAAGTGGAAGTGCCATAGGCTGTGTTGCTTTGTTTCTTATGTGTTTCAGGAAACACCATACACTTCTCTAAAGTGGCTGTTGGCAATTTACATCCTGCCAATCAGCATAACAAGGCTCCCTGTTCTTCATGTCCTGTCCTGGCTTTCTGGATTTTACACTTTTTTCAGATGGCCCTTTTGCCCGGGGGTCAGTGAGACTTCATTGTAGTGCAGACTTCCTTTACAGGCTTGCTTGTTTGGCCAAAAAGGGCGTATGCGTTTTTTCCTGAATATATTCAGGAAAAAACGCATACGCCCTTTTTGGCCACGTGCATCATTGTCGACGTTCTGCCTCTTTTCCTATGCTTTCAGGGCAATTCCAGTCTACCCCCTGCAGTCGTTTCCCTGAAATTCTGCCTCGCTTTCAAGTCCCCTTCGCAGGCTTACTTCAATATATTTTTGGAGGATAGCTGTCATTTATAACTCTGCAGGTTTGTGAATTACAGTGCCCCTGAGCTCCTTTCTTCAACTCGCTTTCTTGTGAGCTGGGCACAAAACCGCAGGATTGTTTCAGGCCCTAATCTGTTTCCGGCAGGGCATGCTGAGCCTTTTGTTAATTCCTCTTCCTGGTGGGAAATGAGCGTTATATTTGCCCGTGCAGACACCTATAGCTAGTCTCTCATTGGTTCTCCCTATTCCTGTGCATCTTGCACAGGAATTGCAAGCTGTGCCAAACAGGAGGTTAAAGGCACTGACTCTCCAAGCGGGGAGAGTGTTAGTAAAGCATCTGGAATGGTGAACCCGAGGACCAGGATACAAAAACTGAGATGCATTTTAAATCGTTTCCCAATCACACGGTGGACCATACTCTGGGTTTCCCATGCATGTTTTAGCTGGAGGAAGAATCCCTTGAACCTGGAGAGTTGGGACCCATGGAATGTGTACCATGCAGTATGAATTCAAAGGGTCTGCATTTCCTCACCGAAACTCACCAATGCTATCAGCCTGAAGTGTGCAGCCTTATGTCTCAACCAGCTCTGGGTGTAGATGTGGTCAATCCCGGTTGCATCACATGCCCTGAGTGAATTATTTAAGAATTGCTCTCTATTTCACTGTCTTTTTGTTATGTTTTTGAAATTTATTTTGATAATGGGATTTATCGGATTTTCACTGCTGTGTTTATGCCACTGTACACACGCTTGTTTCTCTTATGGAGACATATAAATCCATGGGTTTTAAGAATATTCCTAGTCAGGTATATTCCTAGGCGTTGAATATGTGGTGTTGAGTCCATTTCGTTGAGCAAGGAGAAGGTATTGTCTATTACATATTTGGCAAATGGAAAGTTATCTGTGCTAATTTCAGTCTCTGGTTTTATGCAGCACCCCAACGCACCTTTCCCCATAAGCAAGCACTAGTTGGTTTTCTCAATTTGAGACCCTGTTCTGTTTTGTAATTCAGTTCATGTGTAGTCAAGTTTACATTCCGTGTATTAGTGTTATCTTATGATATTTCTTATTCTGTGTGACGTAGTTCACGTAGAATCACCGTACCTGCATCCACTCACTATGCTGCTACGGGCCTGATGACACAGATTTCATTGCTGAGTGATATTGCATTCTACGTACGTGCCACAACTTCTTTATCCATTTTTTGCTTTCTGGGATATTTACCTGGTACTGTAGACGAGCTTCTTGTGAACACAGCCGTCCCAAACATTGGGGTGGCTGTCTGTTTTTGATTTTAATTTCCCTAAGCAATAGGACCATAAGTGGAAGTGCCATAGGCTGTGTTGCTTTGTTTCTTACGTGTTTCAGGAAACACCATACACTTCTCCAGGGTGGCTGTTGGCAATTCACATCCTGCCACTCAGCATAACAAGGCTCCCTGTTCTCCATGTCCTGTCCTACATTTTTGGATTTTACACTTTTTTCAGATTGCTCTTTTGCTCGGGGGGCAGTGAGACTTCATTGTAGTGCAGATTTCCTTTACAGGCTTGCTTGGTTGGCCAAAAAGGGCGTATGCCTTTTTTCCTGAATATATTCAGGAAAAAACGCATACGCCCTTTTTGGCCAAGTGCATCGTTGTCGACGTTCTGCCTCTTTTCCTATGCTTTCAGGGCAATTCCTGTCTACCCCCTGCAATCGTTTACCTGAAATTCTGCCCCGCTTTGAAGTTCTCTTTGCAGGCTTACTTCAATGTATTTTTGGAGGATAGCTGTCATTTATAACTCTGCAGGATTGTGAATCACAGTGCTCCTGAGCTCCTTTCTTCAAGTCGCTTTCTTGTGACCTGGGCACAAAACTGCAGGATTGCTTCAGGCCCTAATCTGTTTCCGGCAGGGCACGCTGAGCCTTTGGTTAATTCCTCTTCCTGGTGGGAAATGAGCGTTCCATTGGCCCGTGCAGACACCTATGGCTAGTCTCTCATTGGTTCTCCCTATTCCTGTTCATCTTGGGCAGAAATTGCAAGCTGTGCCAAACAGGAGGTTAAAGGCACTGACTCTCCAAGCGGGGAGAGTGTTAGTAAAGCATCTGGAATGGTGAACCCGAGGACCAGGATACGAAAACTGAGATGCATTTTAAATCGTTTCCGAATCACACGGTGGACCGTACTCTGAGTTTCCAATGCATGTTTTAGCTGAATGAAGAATCCCTTGAACCTGGAGAGTTGGGACCCATGGAATAGGTACCATGCAGTATGACTTCAAAGGGTCTGCATTTGCTCACCGAAACTCACCAATGCTATCAGCCTGAAGTGTCCAGCCTTATGTCTCAACCAGCTCTGGGTGTAGATGTGTTAAATCCCGGTTGCATCACATGCCCTGAGTGAATTATTTAAGAATTGCTCTCTATTTCACTGTCTTTGTGTTTTGTTTTCGAAATTTATTTTGATAATGGGATTTATTGGATTTTCACTGCTGCGTTTCGGCCGCTGTACACACACTTGCTTCTCTTACGGAGACATATATATCCATGGGTTTTAAGATTCTTCCTAGTCAGGTATATTCCTAGGCATTGAGTATGTGGTGTTGGGTCCATTTCGTTGAGCAAGGAGTAGGTCTTGTCTATTACATATTTGGCTTATGGAAAGTTTTCTGTGCTAATTTCAGTCTCTGGTTTTATGCAGCACCCCAAGGCACCTTACCCCATAAGCAAGCACTAGTTGATTTTCTAAATTTCAGACCCTATTCTGTTTTGTAATTCAGTTCATGTGTAGTCAAGTTTACATTCCGTGTATTAGTGATATCTTATGATGTTTCTTTTTCTGTGTGATGTAGTTCACGTAGAATCACCGTACCTGCATCCACTCACTATGCCGCTACGGGCCTGATGACACAGATTTCATTGCTGAGTGATATTGCATTGCACGTACGTGCCACAACTTCTTTATCCATTTTTTGAGTTCTGGGATATTTACCTGGTACTGTAGACGAGCTTCTTGGGAACACAGCCGTCCCAAACTTTGGGGTGGCTCTCTGTTTTTGATTTTAATTTCCTTAAGCAATAGGACCATAAGTGCAATTGCCATAGGCTGTGTTGCTTTATTTCTTACGTGTTTCAGGAAACACCATACACTTCTCCAGGGTGTCTGTTCACAATTTACATCCTGCCAATCAGCATAACAAGGCTCCCTGTTCTCCATATCCTGTCCTACCTTTCTGGATTTTACACTTTTTTCAGATGGCCCTTTTGCCCGGGGGGCAGTGAGACTTCATTTTAGTGCAGATTTCCTTTACAGGCTTGCTTGGTTGGCCAAAAAGGGCGTATGCGTTTTTTCCTGAATATATTCAGGAAAAAACGCATACGCCCTTTTTGGCCAAGTGCATCATTGTCGACGTTGTGCCTCTTTTCCTATGCTTTCAGTGCAATTCCAGTCTACCCCCTGCAATCGTTTTCCTGAAACTCTGCCGCGCTTTCAAGTCCCCTTCGCAGGCTTACTTCAATATATTTTTGGAGGATAGCTGTCATTTATAACTCTGCAGGTTTTTGAATTACAGTGCCCCTGAGTTCCTTTCTTTAACTCGCTTTCCTGTGAGCTGGGCACAAAACCGCAGGATTGCTTCAGGCCCTAATCTGTTTCCAGCAGGGCACACTGAGCCTTTGTTTAATTCCTCTTCCTGGTGGGCAATGAGCGTTACATTTGACAGTGCAGACACCTACAGCTAGTCTCTCATTGGTTCTCCCTATTCCTGTTCATCTTGCACAGAAATTGCAAGCTGTGCCAAACAGGAGGTTAAAGGCACTGACTCTCCAAGCGGGGAGAGTGTTAGTAAAGCATCTGGAATGGTGAACCCGAGGACCAGGATACGAAAACAGAGATGCATTTTAAATCGTTTCCCAATCACACGGTGGACGATACTCTGGGTTTCCCATGCATGTTTTAGCTGGAGGAAGAATGCCTTGAACCTGGTGAGTTGGGACCCATGGAATGGGTACCATGCAGTATGACTTCAAAGGGTCTGCATTTGCTCACCGAAACTCACCAATGCTATCAGCCTGAAGTGTCCAGCCTTATGTCTCAACCAGCTCTGGGTGTAGATGTGGTCAATCCCGGTTGCATCACATGCCCTGAGTGAATTATTTAAGAATTGCTCTCTATTTCACTGTCTTTGTGTTTTGTTTTCGAAATTTATTTTGATAATGGGATTTATCGGATTTTCACTGCTGCGTTTCGGCCGCTGTACACACGCTTGATTCTCTTACGGAGACATATATATCCATGGGTTTTAAAATTATTCCTAGTCAGGTATATTCCTAGGCGTTGAATATGTGGTGTTGAGTCCATTTCGTTGAGCAAGGAGTAGGTCTTGTCTATTATATATTTGGCTTATGGAATGTTTTCTGTGCTAATTTCAGTCTCTGGTTTTATGCAGCACCCCAAGGCAACTTTCCCCATAAGCAAGCACTAGTTGGTTTTCTAAATTTGAGACCCTGTTCTGTTTTGTAATTCAGTTCATGTGTAGTCAAGTTTACATTCCGTGTATTAGTGATATCTTATGATGTTTTTTTTTCTGTGTGACGTAGTTCACGTAGAATCACCGTACCTGCATCCACTCACTATGCCGCTACGGGCCTGATGACACAGATTTCATTGCTGAGTGATACTGCATTGCACGTACGTGCCACAACTTCTTTATCCATTTTTTGCTTTCTGGGATATTTACCTGGTACTGTAGACGAGCTTCTTGGGAACACAGCCGTCCCAAACTTTGGGGTGGCTCTCTGTTTTTGATTTTAATTTCCGTAAGCTATAGGACCATAAGAGGAAGTGCCATAGGCTGTGTTGCTTTGTTTCTTACGTGTTTCAGGAAACACCATCCACTTCTCCAGGGTGGCTGCTGGCAATTTACATCCTGGCAATCAGCATAACATGGCTCCCTGTTCTCCATATCCTGTCCTACCTTTCTGGATTTTACACTTTTTTCAGATGTCCCTTTTGCCTGGGGGGCAGTGAGACTTCATTGTAGTGCAGATTTCCTTTACAGGCTTGCTTGGTTGGCCAAAAATGGCGCATGCGTTTTTTCCTGAATATATTCAGGAAAAAACGCATACGCCCTTTTTGGCCAAGTGCATCATTGTCGACCTTCTGCCTCTTTTCCTATGCTTTCAGGGCAATTCCAGTTTACCCCAGCAATCGTTTTCCTGAAACTCTGCCGCGCTTTCAAGTCCCTTTCGCAGGCTTACTTCAATATACTCTTGGAAGATAGCTGTCATTTATAACTCTGCAGGTTTGTGAATTACAGTGCCCCTGAGCTCCTTTCTTCAACTCGCTTTCTTGTGAGCTGGGCACAAAACCGCAGGATTGCTTCAGGCCCTAATCTGTTTCCGGCAGGGCACGCTGAGCCTTTGGTTAATTCCTCTTCCTGGTGGGAAATGAGCGTTACATTTGCCCGTGCAGACACCTACAGCTAGTCTCTCATTGGTTCTCCCTATTCCTGTTCATCTTGCACAGAAACTGGAAGCTGTGCCAAACAGGAGGTTAAAGGCACTGACTCTCCAAGCCTGGAGAGTGTTAGTAAACCATCTGGAATGGTGAACCCGAGGAACAGGATACGAAAACTGAGATGCATTTTAAATCGTTTCCCAATCACACGGTGGACGATACTCTGGTTTTCCCATCCATGTTTTAGCTGGAGGAAGAATCCCTTGAACCTGGAGAGTTGGGACCCATGGAATGGGTACCATGCAGTACGACTCAAAGGGTCTGCATTTGCTCACCGAAACTCACCAATGCTTTCAGGCTGAAGTGTCCAGCCTTAAGTCTCAACCAGCTCTGGGTGTAGATGTGGTCAATCGCGGTTGCATCACATGCCCTGAGTTAATTATTTAAGAATTGCTCTCTATTTCACTGTCTTTGTGTTTTGTTTTCGAAATTTATTTTGATAATGGGATTTATCGGATTTTCACTGCTGCGTTTCGGCCGCTGTACACACGCTTGATTCTCTTACGGAGACATATATATCCTTGGGTTTTAAGATTCTCCCTAGTCAGGTATATTCCTAGGCGTTGAATTTGTGGTGTTGGGTCCATTTCGTTGAGCAAGGAGTAGGTCTTGTCTATTACATATTTGGCTTATGGAAAGTTATCTGTGCTAATTTCAGTCTCTGGTTTTATGCAACACCCCAAGGCACCTTTCCCCATAAGCAAGCACTAGTTGGTTTTCTAAATTTGAGACCCTGTTCTGTTTTGTAATTCAGTTCATGTGTAGTCAAGTTTACATTCCGTGTATTAGTGATATCTTATGATGTTTCTTTTTCTGTGTGACGTAGTTCACGTAGAATCACCGTACCTGCATCCACTCACTATGCCGCTACGGGCCTGATGACACAGATTTCATTGCTGAGTGATATTGCATTGCCCGTACGTGCCACAACTTCTTTATCCATTTTTTGCTTTCTGGGATATTTACCTGATACTGTAGACGAGCTTCTTGTGAACACAGCCGTCCCAAATATTGGGGTGGCTGTCTGTTTTTGATTTTAATTTCCGTAAGCTATAGGACCATAAGTGGAAGTGCCATAGGCTGTGTTGCTTTGTTTCTTACGTGTTTCAGGAAACACCATACAGTTCTCCAGGGTGGTTGCTGGCAATTTACATACTGCCAATCAGCATAACAAGGCTCCCTGTTCTCCATATCCTGTCCTACCTTTCTGGATTTTACACTTTTTTAAGATGGCCCTTTTGCCCGGGGGGCAGTGAGACTTCATTGTAGTGCAGATTTCCTTTACAGGCTTGCTTGGTTGGCCAAAAAGGGCGTATGAGTTTTTTCCTGAATATATTCAGGAAAAAACGCATACGCCCTTTTTGGCCAAGTGCATCATTGTCGACGTTGTGCCTCTTTTCCTATGCTTTCAGGGCAATTCCAGTCTACCCCCTGCAATCGTTTTCCTGAAATTCTGCCCCGCTTTCAAGTCCCCTTTGCAGGCTTACTTCAATATATTTTTGGAGGATAGCTGTCATTTATAACTCTGCAGGTTTGTGAATTACAGTGCCCCTGAGCTCCTTTCTTCAACTCGCTTTCTTGTGAGCTGGGCACAAAACCGCAGGATTGCTTCAGGCCTTAATCTGTTTCCGGCAGGGCACGCTGAGCCTTTGGTTAATTCCTCTTCCTGGTGGGAAATGAGCGTTACATTTGCCCGTGCAGACACCTACAGCTAGTCTCTCATTGGTTCTCCCTATTCCTGTTCATCTTGCACAGAAATTGGAAGCTGTGCCAAACAGGAGGTTAAAGGCACTGACTCTCCAAGCCCGGAGAGTGTTAGTAAAGCATCTGGAATGGTGAACGCGAGGACCAGGATACGAAAACTGAGATGCATTTTAAATCGTTTCCCAATCACACGGTGGACGATACTCTGGTTTTCCCATCCATGTTTTAGCTGGAGGAAGAATCCCTTGAACCTGGAGAGTTGGGACCCATGGAATGGGTACCATGCAGTATGACTCAAAGGGTCTGCATTTGCTCACCGAAACTCACCAATGCTTTCAGGCTGAAGTGTCCAGCCTTAAGTCTCAACCAGCTCTGGGTGTAGATGTGGTCAATCGCGGTTGCATCACATGCCCTGAGTTAATTATTTAAGAATTGCTCTCTATTTCACTGTCTTTGTGTTTTGTTTTCGAAATTTATTTTGATAATGGGATTTATCGGATTTTCACTGCTGCGTTTATGCCGCTGTACACACGCTTGATTCTCTTACGGAGACATATAAATCCATGGGTTTTAAGATTCTTCCTAGTCAGGTATATTCCTAGGCGTTGAATATGTGGTGTTGAGTCCATTTCGTTGAGCAAGGAGTAGGTCTTGTCTATTACATATTTGGCTTATGGAAAGTTATCTGTGCTAATTTCAGTCTCTGGTTTTATGCAGCACCCCAAGGCACCTTTCCCCATAAGCAAGCACTAGTTGGTTTTCTAAATTTGAGACCCTGTTCTGTTTTGTAATTCAGTTCATGTGTAGTCAAGTTTACATTCCGTGTATTAGTGATATCTTATGATGTTTCTTTTTCTGTGTGACGTAGTTCACGTAGAATCACCATACCTGCATCCACTCACTATGCCGCTATGGGCCTGATGACACAGATTTCATTGCTGAGTGATATTGCATTGCACGTACGTGCCACAACTTCTTTATCCATTTTTTGCTTTCTGGGATATTTACCTGGTACTGTAGACGAGCTTCTTGGGAACACAGCTGTCCCAAACTTTTGGGTGGCTCTCTGTTTTTCATTTTAATTTCCCTAAGCAATAGGACCATAAGTTCAATTGCCATAGGCTGTGTTGCTTTATTTCTTACATGTTTTATGAAACACCATACACTTCTCCAGGGTGGCTGTTCACAATTTACATCCTGCCAATCAGCATAACAAGGCTCCCTGTTCTCCATATCCTGTCCTACCTTTCTGGATTTTACACTTTTTTCAGATGGCCCTTTTGCCCGGGGGGCAGTGAGACTTCATTGTGGTGCAGATTTCCTTTACAGGCTTGCTTGGTTGGCCAAAAAGGGCGTATGCGTTTTTTCCGGAATATATTCAGGAAAAAACGCATACGCCCTTTTTGGCCAAGTGCATCATTGTCGATGTTCTGCCTCTCTTCCTATGCTTTCAGGGCAATTCCAGTCTACCACCTGCAATCCTTTTCCTGAAATTCTGCCCCGCTTTCAACTCCCCTTCGCAGGCTTACTTCAATATATTTTAGGAGGATAGCTGTCATTTATAACTCTGCAGGTTTGTGAATTACAGTGCCCCTGAGCTCCTTTCTTCAACTCGATTTCTAGTGAGCTGGGCACAAAACCGCAGGATTGCTTCAGGCCCTAATCTGTTTCCGGCAGGGCACACTGAGCCTTTGTTTAATTCCTCTTCCTGGTGGGCAATGAGCGTTACATTTGCCCGTGCAGACACCTACAGCTAGTCTCTCATTGGTTCTCCCTATTCCTGTTCATCTTGCACAGAAATTGCAAGCTGTGCCAAACAGGAGGTTAAAGGCACTGACTCTCCAAACGGGGAGAGTGTTAGTAAAGCATCTGGAATGGTGAACGCGAGGACCAGGATACGAAAACTGAGATGCATTTTAAATCGTTTCCCAATCACACGGTGGACGATACTCTGGGTTTCCCATGCATGTTTTAGCTGGAGGAAGAATCCCTTGAACCTGGAGAGTTGGGACCCATGGAATGGGTACCATGCAGTATGACTTCAAAGGGTCTGCATTTGCTCACCGAAACTCACCAATGCTTTCAGGCTGAAGTGTCCAGCCTTAAGTCTCAACCAGCTCTGGGTGTAGATGTGGTCAATCGCGGTTGCATCACATGCCCTGAGTTAATTATTTAAGAATTGCTCTCTATTTCACTGTCTTTGTGTTTTGTTTTCGAAATTTATTTTGATAATGGGATTTATCGGATTTTCACTGCTGCGTTTATGCCGCTGTACACACGCTTGATTCTCTTATGGAGACATATAAATCCATGGGTTTTAAGATTCTTCCTAGTCAGGTATATTCCTAGGCGTTGAATATGTGGTGTTGAGTCCATTTCGTTGAGCAAGGAGTAGGTCTTGTCTATTACATATTTGGCTTATGGAAAGTTATCTGTGCTAATTTCAGTCTCTGGTTTTATGCAGCACCCCAAGGCACCTTTCCCCATAAGCAAGCACTAGTTGGTTTTCTAAATTTGAGACCCTGTTCTGTTTTGTAATTCAGTTCATGTGTAGTCAAGTTTACATTCCGTGTATTAGTGATATCTTATGATGTTTCTTTTTCTGTGTGACGTAGTTCACGTAGAATCACCGTACCTGCATCCACTCACTATGCCGCTATGGGCCTGATGACACAGATTTCATTGCTGAGTGATATTGCATTGCACGTACGTGCCACAACTTCTTTATCCATTTTTTGCTTTCTGGGATATTTACCTGGTACTGTAGACGAGCTTCTTGGGAACACAGCTGTCCCAAACTTTGGGGTGGCTCTCTGTTTTTCATTTTAATTTCCCTAAGCAATAGGACCATAAGTTCAATTGCCATAGGCTGTGTTGCTTTATTTCTTACATGTTTTATGAAACACCATACACTTCTCCAGGGTGGCTGTTCACAATTTACATCCTGCCAATCAGCATAACAAGGCTCCCTGTTCTCCATATCCTGTCCTACCTTTCTGGATTTTACACTTTTTTCAGATGGCCCTTTTGCCCGGGGGGCAGTGAGACTTCCTTGTGGTGCAGATTTCCTTTACAGGCTTGCTTGGTTGGCCAAAAAGGGCGTATGCGTTTTTTCCGGAATATATTCAGGAAAAAACGCATACGCCCTTTTTGGCCAAGTGCATCATTGTCGACGTTCTGCCTCTCTTCCTATGCTTTCAGGGCAATTCCAGTCTACCCCCTGAAATCCTTTTCCTGAAATTCTGCCCCGCTTTCAACTCCCCTTCGCAGGCTTACTTCAATATATTTTAGGAGGATAGCTGTCATTTATAACTCTGCAGGTTTGTGAATTACAGTGCCCCTGAGCTCCTTTCTTCAACTCGATTTCTTGTGAGCTGGGCACAAAACCGCAGGATTGCTTCAGGCCCTAATCTGTTTCCGGCAGGGCACACTGAGCCTTTGTTTAATTCCTCTTTCTGGTGGGCAATGAGCGTTACATTTGCCCGTGCAGACACCTACAGCTAGTCTCTCATTGGTTCTCCCTATTCCTGTTCATCTTGCACAGAAATTGCAAGCTGTGCCAAACAGGAGGTTAAAGGCACTGACTCTCCAAGCGGGGAGAGTGTTAGTAAAGCATCTGGAATGGTGAACGCGAGGACCAGGATACGAAAACTGAGATGCATTTTAAATCGTTTCCCAATCACACGGTGGACGATACTCTGGGTTTCCCATGCATGTTTTAGCTGGAGGAAGAATCCCTTGAACCTGGAGAGTTGGGACCCATGGAATGGGTACCATGCAGTATGACTTCAAAGGGTCTGCATTTGCTCACCGAAACTCACCAATGCTATCAGCCTGAAGTGTCCAGCCTTATGTCTCAACCAGCTCTGGGTGTAGATATGGTCAATCCCGGTTGCATCACATGCCCTGAGGGAATTATTTAAGAATTGCTCTCTATTTCACTGTCTTTGTGTTTTGTTTTCGAAATTTATTTTGATAATGGGATTTATCGGATTTTCACTGCTGCATTTATGCCGCTGTACACACGCTTGCTTCTCTTACGGAGACATATATATCCATGGGTTTTAAGATTCTTCCTAGTCAGGTATATTCCTAGGCGTTGAATATGTGGTGTTGGGTCCATTTCGTTGAGCAAGGAGTAGGTCTTGTCTATTACATATTTGGCTTATGGAAAGTTATCTGTGCTAATTTCAGTCTCTGGTTTTATGCAGCACCCCAAGGCACCTTTCCCCATAAGCAAGCACTAGTTGGTTTTCTAAATTTGAGACCCTGTTCTGTTTTGTAATTCAGTTCATGTGTAGTCAAGTTTACATTCCGTGTATTAGTGATATCTTATGATGTTTCTTTTTCTGTGTGACGTAGTTCACGTAGAATCACCGTACCTGCATTCACTCACTATGCCGCTATGGGCCTGATGACACAGATTTCATTGCTGAGTGATATTGCATTGCACGTATGTGCCACAACTTCTTTATCCATTTTTTGCTTTCTGGGATATTTACCTGGTACTGTAGACGAGCTTCCTGGGAACACAGCCGTCCCAAACTTTGGGGTCGCTCTCTGTTTTTGATTTTAATTTCCCTAAGCAATAGGACCATAATTGCAATTGCCATAGGCTGTGTTGCTTTATTTCTTACGTGTTTCAGGAAACACCATACACTTCTCCAGGGTGGCTGTTCACAATTTACATCCTGCCAATCAGCATAACAAGGCTCCCTGTTCTCCATATCCTGTCCTACCTTTCTGGATTTTACACTTTTTTCAGATGGCCCTTTTGCCAGTGGGGGCAGTGAGATTTCATTGTAGTGCAGATTTCCTTTACAGGCTTGCTTGGTTGGCCAAAAAGGGCGTATGCTTTTTTTCCTGAATATATTCAGGAAAAAACGCATACGCCCTTTTTGGCCAAGTGCATCATTGTCGACGTTCTGCCTCTTTTCCTATGCTTTCAGGGCAATTCCAGTCTACCCCCTGCAATCGTTTTCCTGAAATTCTGCCCCGCTTTCAAGTCCCCTTCGCAGGCTTACTTCAATATATTTTTGGAGGATAGCTGTCATTTATAACTCTGCAGGTTTGTGAATTACAGTGCCCCTGAGCTCCTTTCTTCAACTCGCTTTCTTGTGAGCTGGGCACAAAACCGCAGGATTGCTTCAGGCCCTAATCTGCTTTCAGCAGGGCACGCTGAGCCTTTGTTTCATTCCTCTTCCTGGTCGGCAATGAGCGTTACATTTGCCCGTGCAGACACCTACAGCTAGTCTCTCATTGGTTCTCCCTATTCCTGTTCATCTTGCACAGAAATTGCAAGCTGTGTCAAACAGGAGGTTAAAGGCACTGACTCTCCAAGCGGGGAGAGTGTTAGTAAAGCATCTGGAATGGTGAACCCGAGGACAAGGATACGAAAACTGAGATGCATTTTACATCGTTTCCCTATCACACGGTGGACGATACTGTGGGTTTCCCATGCATGTTTTAGCTGGAGGAAGAATGCCTTGAACCTGGAGAGATGGGACCCATGGAATGGGTACCATGCCATATGACTTCAAAGGGTCTGCATTTGCTCACCGAAACTCACCAATGCTATCAGCCTGAAGCGTCCAGCCTTATGTCTCAACCAGCTCTGGTTGTAGATGTGGTCAATCCCGGTTGCATCACATGCCCTGAGTGAATTATTTAAGAATTGCTCTCTATTTCACTGTCTTTGTGTTTTGTTTTCGAAATTTATTTTGATAATGGGATTTATCGGATTTTCACTGCTGCGTTTCGGCCACTGTACACACGCTTGATTCTCTTACGGAGACATATATATCCATGGTTTTTAAGATTCTTCCTAGTCAGGTATATTCTTAGGCGTTGAATATGTGGTGTTGAGTCCATTTCGTTGAGCAACAGAGTAGGTCTTGTCTATTACATATTTGGCTTATGGAATGTTATCTGTGCTAATTTCAGTCTCTGGTTTTATGCAGCACCCCAACGCACCTTTCCCCATAAGCAAGCACTAGTTGGTTTTCTTTATTTGAGACCCTGTTCTGATTTGTAATTCAGTTCATGTGTAGTCAAGTTTACATTCCGTGTATTAGTGATATCTTATGATGTTTCTTTTTTTATGTGACGTAGTTCACGTAGAATCACCGTACCTGCATCCACTTACTATGACGCTACGGACCTGATGACACAAATTTCATTGCTGAGTGATATTGCATTGCACGTACGTGCCACAACTTCTTTATGCATTTTTTGCTTTCTGGGATATTTACCTGATACTGTAGACGAGCTTCTTGTGAACACAGCCGTCCCAAATATTGGGCTGGCTGTCTGTTTTTCATTTTATTTTCCGTAAGGTATAGGACCATAAGTGGAAGTGCCATAGGCTGTGTTGCTTTGTTTCTTACGTGTTTCAGGAAACACCATACACTTCTCCTGGGTGGCTGATGGCAATTTACATCCTGCCAATCAGCATAACAAGGCTCCCTGTTCTCCATATCCTGTCCTAACTTTCTGGATTTTACACTTTTTTCAGATGGCCCTTTTGCCCAGGGGCAGTGAGATTTCATTGTAGTGCAGATTTCTTGTACAGGCTTGCTTGGTTGGCCAAAAAGATCCTATGCGTTTTTTCCTGAATATATTCAGGAAAAAACGCATACGCCCTTTTTGGCCAAGTGCATCATTGTCGACGTTGTGCCTCTTTTCCTATGCTTTCAGGGCAATTCCAGTCTACCCCCTGCAATCGTTTTCCTGAAATTCTGCCCCGCTTTCAAGTCCCCTTCGCAGGCTTACTTCAATATACTTTTGGAAGATAGCTGTCATTTATAACTCTGCAGGTTTGTGAATTACAGTGCCCCTGAGCTCCTTTCTTCAACTCGCTTTCTTGTGAGCTGGGCACAAAACCGCAGGATTGCTTCAGGCCCTAATCTGTTTCCGGCAGGGCACACTGAGCCTTTGTTTAATTCCTCTTCCTGGTGGGCAATGAGCGTTACATTTGCCCGTGCCGACACCTACAGCTAGTCTCTCATTGGTTCTCCCTATTCCTGTTCATCTTGCACAGAAATTGCAAGATGTGCCAAAGAGAAGGTTAAAGGCACTGACTCTCCAAGCGGGGAGAGTGTTAGTAAAGCATCTGGAATGGTGAACCCGAGGACCAGGATACAAAAACTGAGATGCATTTTAAATCGTTTCCCAATCACACGGTAGACGATACTCTGGGTTTCCCATGCATGTTTTAGCTGGACAAAGAATCCCTTAAACCTGGAGAGTTGGGACCCATGGAATGGGTACCATGCAGTATGACTTCAAAGGGTCTGCATTTGCTCACCGAAACTCACCAATGCTATCAGCCTGAAGTGTCCAGCCTTATGTCTCAACCAGCTCTGGGTGTAGATGTGGTCAATCCCGGTTGCATCACATGCCCTGAGTGAATTATTTAAGAATTGCTCTCTATTTCACTGTCTTTGTGTTTTATTTTTGAAATTTATTTTGATAATGGGATTTATCGGATTTTCACTGCTGCGTTTATGCCGCTGTACACACGCTTGATTCTCTTACGGAGACATATAAATCCATGGATTTTAAGATTCTTCCTAGTCAGGTATATTCCTAGGCGTTGAATATGTGGTGTTGAGTCCATTTCGTTGAGCAAGGAGTAGGTCTTGTCTATTACATATTTGGCTTATGGAATGTTATCTGTGCTAATTTTAGTCTCTGGTTTTATGCAGCACCCCAAGGCACCTTTCCCCATAAGCAAGCCCTAGTTGGTTTTCTAAATTTGAGACCCTGTTCTGTTTTGTAATTCAGTTCATGTGTAGTCAAGTTTACATTCCGTGTATGAGTGATATCTTATGATGTTTCTTTTTCTGTGTGACGTATTTCACGTAGAATCACCGTACCTGCATCCACTCACTATGCCGCTGCGGGCCTGATGACACAGATTTCATTGCTGAGTGATATTGCATTGCACGTACTTGCCACAACTTCTTTATCCATTTTTTGCTTTCTGGGATATTTACCTGGTACTGTAGACGAGCTTCTTGGGAACACAGCCGTCCCAAACTTTGGGGTGGCTCTCTGTTTTTGATTTTAATTCCCCTAAGCAATACTACCATAATTGCAATTGCCATAGGCTGTGTTGCTTTATTTCTTACGTGTTTCAGGAAACACCATACACTTCTCCTGGGTGGCTGTTCACAATTTACATCCTGCCAATCAGTATAACAAGGCTCCCTGTTCTCCATATCCTGTCCTACCTTTCTGGATTTTACACTTTTTTCAGATGGCCCTTTTGCCCGGGAGGGCAGTGAGATTTCATTGTAATCTGATTTCCTTTACAGGCTTGCTTGGTTGGCCAAAAAGGGCGTATGCGTTTTTTCCTGAATATATTCAGGAAAAAACGCATACGCCATTTTTGGCCAAGTGCATCATTGTCGACGTTCTGCCTCTTTTCCTATGCTTTCAGAGCAATTCCAGTCTACCCGCGGCTATCGTTTTCCTGAAATTCTGCCCCGCTTTCAAGTCCCCTTCGCAGGCTTACTTCAATATACTTTTGGAAGATAGCTGTCATTTATAACTCTGCAGGTTTGTGAATTACAGTGTCCCTGACCTCCTTTCTTCAACTCGCTTTCTTGTGAGCTGGGCACAAAACCGCAGGATTGCTTCAGGCCTTAATCTGTTTCCAGCAGGGCACACTGAGCATTTGTTTAATTCCTCTTCCTGGTGGGCAATGAGTGTTACATTTCCCCGTGCAGACACCTACAGCTAGTCTCTCATTGGTTCTCCCTATTCCTGTTCATCTTGCACAGAAATTGCAAACTGTGCCAAACAGGAGGTTAAAGGCACTGACTCTCCAAGCGGGGAGAGTGTTAGTAAAGCATCTGGAATGGTGAATCCGAGGACCAGGATACGAAAACTGAGATCCATTTTAAATCGTTTCCCAATCACACGGTGGACGATACTCTGGGTTTCCCATGCATGTTTTAGCTGGAGGAAGAATGCCTTGAACCTGGAGAGTTGGGACCCATGGAATGGTTACCATGCAGTATGACTTCAAAGGGTCTGCATTTGCTCACCGAAACTCACCAATGCTATCAGCCTGAAGTGTCCAGCCTTATGTCTGAACCAGCTCTGGGTGTAGATGTGGCCAATCCCGGTTGCATCACATGCCCTGAGTGAATTATTTAAGAATTGCTCTCTATTTCACTGTCTTTGTGTTTTGTTTTCGAAATTTATTTTGATAATGGTAGTTATCGGATTTTCACTGCTGCGTTTTGGCCGCTGTACACACGCTTGATTCTCTTACGGAGACATATATATCCATGGGTTTTAAGATTATTCCTAGTCAGGTATATTCCTAGGCGTTGAATATGTGGTGTTGAGTCCATTTCGTTGAGCAAGGAGTAGGTCTTGTCTATTACATATTTGGCTTATGGAATGTTATCTGTGCTAATTTCAGTCTCTGGTTTTATGCAGCACCCCAAGGCACCTTTCCCCATAAGCAAGCACTAGTTGGTTTTCTAAATTTGAGACCCTGTTCTGTTTTGTAATTCAGTTCATGTGTAGTCAAGTTTACATTCCGTGTATTAGTGATATCTTATGATGTTTCTTTTTCTGTGTGACGTAGTTCACGTAGAATCACCGTACCTGCATCCACTCACTATGCCGCTATGGGCCTGATGACACAGATTTCATTGCTGCGTGATATTGCATTGCACGTACGTGCCACAACTTCTTTATCCATTTTTTGTTTTCTGGGATATTTACCTGGTACTGTAGACGAGCTTCTTGTGAACACAGCCGTCCCAAACTTTGGGGTGGCTCTCTGTTTTTGATTTTAATTTCCCTAAGCAATAGGACCATAATTGCAATTGCCATAGGCTGTGTTGCTTTATTTCTTACTTGTTTCAGGAAACACTATACACTTCTCCAGGGTGGCTGTTCACAATTTACATCCTGCCAATCAGCATAACAAGGCTCCCTGTTCTCCATATCCTGTCCTACCTTTCTGGATTTTACACTTTTTTCAGATGGCCCTTTTGCCCGGGGGGCAGTGAGACTTCATTGTAGTGCAGATTTCCTTTACAGGCTTGCTTGGTTGGCCAAAAAGAGCGTATGCGTTTTTTCCTGAATATATTCAGGAAAAAACGCATACGCCCTTTATGGCCAAGTGCATCATTGTCGAAGTTCTGCCTCTTTTCCTATGCTTTCAGGGCAATTCCAGTCTACCCCCTGCAATGTTTTTCCTGAAACTCTGCCCCGCTTTCAAGTCCCCTTCGCAGGCTTACTTCAATATATTTTTGTAGGATAGCTGTCATTTATAACTCTGCAGGTTTGTGAATTACAGTGCCCCTGAGCTCCTTTCTTCCACTCGCTTTCTTGTGAGCTGGGCACAAAACCGCAGGATTCCTTCAGGCCCTAATCTGTTTCCCGCAGGGCACGCTGAGCCTTTGGTTAATTCCTCTTCCTGGTGGGAAATGGGCGTTACATTTGCCCGTGCAGAAACCTACAGCTAGTCTCTCATTGGTTCTCCCTATTCCTGTTCATCTTGCACAGAAATTGCAAGCTGTGCCAAATAGGAGGTTAAAGGCACTGACTCTCCAAGCGGGGAGAGTGTTAGTAAAGCGTCTGGAATGGTGAACCCGAGGACCAGGATACGAAAACTGAGATGCATTTTAAATCGTTTCCCAATCACACGGTGGACGATACTCTGGGTTTCCCATGCATGTTTTAGCTGGAGGAAGAATCCCTTGAACCTGGAGAGTTGGGACCCATGGAATGGGTACCATGCAGTATGACTTCAAAGGGTCTGCATTTGCTCACCGAAACTCACCAATGCTATCAGCCTGAAGTGTCCAGCCTTATGTCTCAACCAGCTCTGGGTGTAGTTGTGGTAAATCCCGGTTGCATCACATGCCCTGAGTGAATTATTTAAGAATTGCTCTCTATTTCACTGTCTTTGTGTTTTGTTTTTGAAATTTATTTTGATAATGGGATTTATCGGATTTTCACTGCTGCGTTTATGCCGCTGTACACACGCTTGATTCTCTTACGGAGACATATAAATCCATGGGTTTTAAGATTCTTCCTAGTCAGGTATATTCCTAGGCGTTGAATATGTGGTGTTGAGTCCATTTCGTTGAGCAAGGAGTAGGTCTTGTCTATTACATATTTGGCTTATGGAATGTTATCTGTGCTAATTTCAGTCTCTGGTTTTATGCAGCACCCCAACGCACCTTTCCCCATAAGCAAGCACTAGTTGGTTTTCTAAATTTGAGACCCTGTTCTGTTTTGTAATTCAGTTCATGTGTAGTCAAGTTTACATTCCGTGTATTAGTGATATCTTATGATGTTTCTTTTTCTGTGTGACGTAGTTCACGTAGAATCACCGTACCTGCATCCACTCACTATGCCGCTACGGGCCTGATGACACAGATTTCATTACTGAGTGATATTGCATTGCACGTACGTGCCACAACTTCTTTATCCATTTTTTGCTTTCTGGGATATTTACCTGGTACTGTAGACGAGCTTCCTGTGAACACAGCCGTCCCAAACATTGGGGAGGCTCTCTGTTTTTGATTTTAATTTCCCTAAGCTATAGGACCATAAGTGCAAGTGCCATAGGCTGTGTTGCTTTGTTTCTTACGTGTTTCAGGAAACACCATACACTTCTCCAGGGTGGCTGTTGCAATTTACATCCTGCCAATCGGCATAACAAGGCTCACTGTTCTCCATATCCTGCCATACCTTTCTGGATTTTCCACTATTTTCAGATGGCCCTTTTGCCAGGGGAGCAGTGAGACTTCATTGTAGTGCAGATTTCCTTTACAGGCTTGCTTCGTTGGCCAAAAAGTGCGTATGCATTCTTTCCTGAACATATTCAGGAAAAAACGCATACGCACTTTTTGGCCAAGTGCACCATTGTCGACGTTCTGCCTCTTTTCCTATGCTTTCTGGGCAATTCCAGTCTACCCCCTGCAATCGTTTTCCTGAAATTCTGCCCCGCTTTCAAGTCCCCTTCGCAGGCTTACTTCAATATATTTTTGGAGGATAGCTGTCATTTATAACTCTGCAGGTTTGTGAATTACAGTGCCCCTGAGCTCCTTGCTTCAACTCGTTTTCTTGTGAGCTGGGCACAAAACCGCAGGATTGCTTCAGGCCCTAATCTGTTTCCAGCAGGGCACGCTGAGCCTTTGGTTAATTCCTCTTCCTGGTGGGAAATGAGCCTTACATTTGCCCGTGCAGACACCTATAGCTAGTATCTCATTGGTTCTCCCTATTCCTGTTCATCTTGCGCAGAAATTGCAAGCTGTGCCAAAGAGGAGGTTAAAGGCACTGACTCTCCAAGCGGGGAGAGTGTTAGTAAACCGTCTGGAATGCTGAACCCGAGGACCAGGATACGAAAACTGAGATGCATTTTAAATCGTTTCCTAATCACATGGTGGACCATACTCGGCGTTTCCCACGCATGTTTTAGCTGAAGAAAGAATCCCTTGAACCTGGAGAGTTGGGACCCTTGGAATGGGTACCATGCAGTATGACTTCAAAGGATCTGCATTTGTTCACCGAAACTCACCAATGCTATCAGCCTGAAGTGTCCAGCCTTATGTCTCAACCAGCTCTGGGTGTAGATGTGGTAAATCCAGGTTGCATCACATGCCCTGAGTGAATTATTTAAGAATTGCTACCTATTTCACTGTCATTGTGTTTTGTTTTTGAAATTTATTTTAATAATGGGATTTATCGGATTTTCACTGCTTCGTTTATGCCGCTGTACACGCGCTTGATTCTCTTACGGAGACATATAAGTCCATGGGTTTTAAGATTCTTACTAATCCGGTATATTCTTAGGCATTGAATATGGCGTGTTGAGTCCATTTCGTTGAGCAAGGAGTAGGTCTTGACTATTACATATTTGGCTTATGGAATGGTATCTTTGCTAATTTCAATCTCTGGTTTTATGCAGCACCCCAACTCACCTTTCCCCTTAAGGAAGCATAAGTTGGTTTTCTTAATTTGAAACCCTCTTCTCTTTTGTAATTCAGTTCATATGTAGCCATGTTAACATTCCATGTATTAGTGATATCTTATGTCTTTTTCTTTTTGAATTATGTGACTTCGAATGATCACACGTAACTCCTCTGGAGTTGTTATAACTGGCCGTATTTCATTGATTTCCAGGCTGAGTAATATTCCACTCTACATAAGCACCACATCTCTGTCCGTTTTTTCTCGGCAGATACATTTAAGTTATATCCTAGTCGAGGATCTTTTAAACAGAGAGGTGGTAAACATTGGGGTGCCTGTGTCCTCTCGATTTTTGTTTTTCCCAAGATATACGTCCATGAGTGCAAGTGCCCTGTGCTCGGTAGCTCATTTTTTAGATGCTTTAGTAAACACAATAGACTTATCCAGAGTGACCATTGGCAATATACATTTCCACTATAAGACTCACAGGGCTCCCTTTTCTCCTTGCCCTGTCCTGCATTTCTGGTGTTTACACTTTATGAGGACGGCTCTTCTGACTGATGCAAAGTGATATGTTTTGTAGTATTGATTTCCAGTGCCCACCTGTTTGGTTGGCTAAAAAAGTGTATGCCCTTTTCTTGAATATATACAGAAAAAGACGCATACACCCTTTTTGGCCAACTGCAATGTTGGCAATGTTCAGCCCCTTTTCTTGTGCTTAATGGCGAGTCCTATCTACCTCTTCCAATCCCTTTCCTGCCATTCTCCGTTGCTTACAAGTCCTTTTCTCTGACTTTCCTCAAGACATTTTTCAGTGATAGATATTTTCAATTCTGCAGTTTCATGAATTTTAGTGCCCCTGAGTTCCATTTTCCAACTTGTGTTTATGGGAACTGGCCACAAAGCATCAGGATTCCTCAAGCCCTATTCTGTTTCCATGGGCAACCCTAGCCTTTGGTCAATTCGTCTTCCTGATTGGAAATTAGAGTGGCATGTGCCTGTCCGAACACCTAGCACTTGTCTCTCATTGTTCCTCCTCCTTCTGCTTCATCCTCTGGACAAATTCCAAACTGTATGCAACAGGATGTTGACAGTGCTGACATCTCCAAGTGGGGAGACTGTTAGTAAAGACGCTGGAGTGGTGAACCCTAGCACCAAGAGATGAGAAGATGAGATGCCTTTTCCAAACTTTTCCTGATCAGACGGTATACCATCCTCTGGGTTTGACAGGCATGTTTTAGGTGTAGGAAGGGTCCCATTCATGTGAGGAGAACACCAGGGGATTTTAAATATCAGTGTCTCTCCGCAACCCAAACTGGGGAATTTTTTAAGCTACGGCTACTCATATGTTCATTAAGGGCCTTGGGAAGTAGGCAGAGTCCAAACTTTAGATGATTGAAGTCTTCAGGGTCAGGAGCACTCACCACTGTCTTCCCTTAGATTCCATTTTTACTGTCATTGATGGATGATGTCAATAAAAATATCTATTCTTTTTCAGATCATTTCCCCTTATAGGTTATTGCAAAATATTGAGTGTAGTTCCCTGTGCTATACAGTAGTTCCTTGCTGATGATTTCATACATAGCAGTGTGTATGTGTTAATCCCAAACTGTTAATTTATCCCTCCTCCTACCATTTCCCTTTGGTAATAATAAATTATAAGATTTTATGCTTCTCAGAAATGGGGGAGCTGAAAGAGAGGTATCATTTTCAATGCAAAAGCATTTAAAACAAGATTGAAGCTTTAACCAAGATTATTAGATGTACATCCTTGGAAAGAAATCACTTTGTTTCTCTAATATTGACCTGACAAAGAAGACAAACCTTTTCACTGAACTTGCTTATAAGAAAGTGATGGAAATATCAAATGGAAGTGTTAGAAACATCTTATTTTACCCGAGCCTTATACACTGTTCTATGTTAATTACAGTTTGGCTCACACATCTGTTCATTGAAGTTACAATGTTCTCAATTTCTGTTACTGATCCTCCAGAGTGGACGCCAACAAGTGTCCCCCTGCCCAGTGTCATTGGAGCCAATAGATCGAGACTGAGTTTGGTTCAAAAGCAAAGGAAACTTTATATTTTGATCAGAGAATGGAGAGGTGCTACCCTGTGGGCTGTGGGCTGGGCTGCTGTGTAGAGATCCTGTCAGAGTCACTGGGAGGGAGGGGGCTGAGCTCTCGAGGACCTGGTTGGCTGCAGCTCAGGCTCTATGTCACGGAGTCTGAACTGGGCCCCAGGAGCTGAAGTGTCATCGAGCCATTCTGCTCTAGGAAATCTGGTCTGAAGTGCCGGGTGTGGAACCTCTGTATGCGGGACACTAGGAGCACCTGAAATTAGACAAAGCACAAAGGATAAAAATGGTTAGACTTTATTTTATTGCCCAGATTCTATTTTTATCTCCCAGGCATTTTTAAGGGGCTTTGCCTGGGACAAACTTCTCTTCTGCCTTTTGTCCCTTTCCTCATTCTTGGAGTGCTGCGGGTGCAGACCCTTCTTCTGTAACTGCTGAGTGCTGAGTTAGGAGGCCTCATACCCGTGGGCGAGGGTCAGAACTTCTCCCCAGCAGCCTCCAGGTGACGTTGATTGTCCCCAGGCCTCCTGCCTCCCTGCTCGTCCACCTGAGCACCAGTATTGGAAGTGTTATAGATTCTAATGACCTTTAAGGGTCCAGAAAGGAGATGTGCAGTGGCGCTGTGAGGTCCAGTTTCACTCCGCCCCACATTTGTTCGGCCACCTTAGGCTGACCGTTTCTGCCAGCCTAGATGCTCTGACTGACCGTTTCTGCCAGCCTAGATGCTCTGGCCAACAGTCGTGGCTTTCTTCCATTAGGCCCCTGAATTAACGTAAAAACAGCACCAGGTGTCAGGATCCTGCCCGCTCAGCTCCCAGACAGTCCAGGGTCAGTGGTGATGAAGGATCATGATGGTCACTGAGTCAAGAGCCTTTGGAAGTAAACAGGAGTCCAGCCGGTCTTATTGGCCACCATCATCAGGGTGTCTGTAGGCTTTTCTATGGTGACAGCATGATATACGGTTCCCCCGCCAAGATTATTAGCTCCCCTCTGGGTACAGTAAGTACTGCAAGCAGTAGTCTACTCTTTTGGGACACACTCTTGTTGTTTTATGAGAGAAACTCCAGGTCAAGTGATGGTCACAAGGGTCGTCATGGTGCCCCGTTGCCCCCGGTTATCTCTCTGGAGGTTGGAGTTGGAGGGCCTCCTCAATCGAGGTCAGTGTGCCCACGGAGCAAACCCTGCAACTTCAGGGCATGGTTGGGGGTTAGGATCACCACGTGGGGTCCGTTTCCCTTAGAAGGGAGGTGGCCTTTTGGGCTGCTGATTTCCAGGTTTTCAGATACCACCAGTATCTTGGCCAGATGTGGCGGTGGGCCAAGCCCCTTGGTGACCATAGTTTATCCTACCTGGATGGCATTCTTGCATTGTTCCATTTCAAGTGGTCCCAGTTTTTGCACTAATACTCCAATGGCGATTCACCTTTCACCAGGAATGTAAAGGTCAAAGGGTTTAGCTAAATTAGGGAGTTCCAGGGCAAGGGTCTGAATTGACTGCTCTTTCCATTCTTGAAAGGCCACTTCTGGATTCTATTCAAAAGGATCATCATCTTTTCCTTTCAGTGTTTCATATAGAGGCCCAGCTAGTAGACTGTAGTTAGGGATCCAGAGGCAGGAAACCCTGGCTTCCCCAGGAACCCCTAAGCTGTCTTCTAGTTTCAGAAAGGGGTAAGGCTGTAAATTGTTTCTTCCCTTTCCTGGGATGGGCTTCTCCGACCTTCTGTGAGAATGAAGCCCAGGCAGGTCACCGTAGTCTGTGATACTTGAGCTTTTTCGTGGACAACTTCTATCCTTTATTGGCTTGGTAGTTCTGAGGCCTCCTTAGTAGGGCTGGCGATCAGAATGTCGTCTGAATATTGTTCCTTCAGGAGTGTTTCCTTTTCCAGAGGTAGAACTTTTAGGTCTTTAGCTGAGCTTTCCCCAAAGATGGTGTGGGAATTTTTGAACCCTTGGGGCAAGACAGCCTGGAAGTATTGTTTTAGTTGTATGTTGAGTCCTGTCACTCACAAGCCAAAATTTCTTGTGACTCTGGGACTAATGGAATACAAAAGAAGGCATCAGTGAAGACTAATACAGAATACCAAGTCCTGGTGGTTGGTAGAATGACCAGCAGGGTGTAGGATTTAGGAACTACTGGAGGTATATCCTCAGTGGCTTCACTGACTGTCCTGACATCCTTTACCAGGACTCCAGCAGCCCATGGGGCTCTCGAGGTCAGGCCAATCCCAGGATATGGAGCTCACCTGGGCAGGTACCCTACCCCCACCCCAGCCCACGGGGCTCTCGTGTTCAGGCCCCTCCCAGGATATGGGATTCCCTGGGCAGGTCCTCTGCAGTCCATGGGGCTCCCGTGGTCAGGCCCCTCCCAGGATACAGAGCTACCCTTGCAGGTACCTTGGCAGGGCTGGGCACACAGGAACCGTGCACATAGCCCTCATTGCAGAGCACTCCCAGCTCACCTGTCGCTCAGATCTGACACAGAGCACCTCAGAGCAGGACTTGAACTAACAAACAGCAGCTCTGACAGGTCTGTGACCCTGGGCATCACTCTGTGCGGCCTCCTCCACCTGGTCTTCCAGAGACTTCCACTGCACCCGGGGCACCAGGCCTCTGTCTCCAACCACCACCCACCCCTCCTCTCCCTGACTCCTGGGTTCCTCTCATTAGGAGAGGGTTTTCTTGAAGTTGTCTCCCACTCATGGGCCAGATAATATAATTAGAAAACAAGCCAGAGCTGCAGCCCCTTGTCTATCCTGACTCTCAGGAGCCCACACCTGTTCCTTGGACCTGGCCAATTCAGCAAGTTCCATTTTCAGCAACTGTGAGACCCTGAGGGGTGATTATTGGCTGGCTTGGGAAGCCTGACCGTGCCGGCCAGCCCTCCCCAGGTGTGCCTGGGTTGAGATCAATATAAACACCGCTCCAGGCAGCAAGAGCCCCTGCAGCTGTGCCTGACGCCATTTTCTCTGCCCTGTCAGCAGTCTCGGGGCTGGGCTGGTGGGAGGGAGTGAGAGGCCACGGCTTTGTGGGTGTCCCAGTGTGAGTGGGGCTCTGCTGGACTTTCTGCAGCGGTTGCCAAGATGCTACCTGCTAAAGAAGAGGATGTGTCACCCACACCTGCCGCTGGAATTTCTCCCTGGGCACAGGTGAGGAAGGAAGAAAGCAGTGGGGACCGGGACAGCAGGGGTATCTCAGGCAGGGAAATGGAGAGCTTCCAGAAGAGCACCCAGGGCCAGGACCATCCTGGCTGGCCTGCAGGCACCAAGTCGGCTGGCATGCTGTCCCTCATGTGGCTCCATGGCCCTTCCTCTAGGTTTTCAAGTCCTTGTACATATTCAGGTGTTTAGCCTTGGAAGGGTGGGAACATTTCAGCAGCAGCTGGCCTGGGGCTCGGCCCACGTTTACTCACAGATACCTCGGCACGGTCCCCCAGCTTTGCAGTGAGGACGCTTGTTGCGAGGAGCATGCTGGCTGAATGGGAGGTGATTCCCCACCACTGACCAACTTCAGAATTGTTTGCAATTGGAGCAAGTGCCCTGAAACGGTTTTCCTCTGTGTAACTGGTGGGTTCTGTTCTTTTTTATCTTTTTTTCGTTTTTGGTTCAAGGTAGATTTTATTCCTCTTTTGTGTATTTACAGATATAAGCATGGAAATAATTTATTCATATAAATACATGTATGTGAAGGGAAGAATATTTTTTCTGTTTTACTTTTTTTAATTTTATTTTTTTATTTTGAATTTAATTTTATATTTTTATACAGCAGGTTGTTTTTGGTTATCTACTTTATACATATAAATGTATACATGCCAATCCCAATATCTCAACTCCTCCCACCACCACCCCCAACAGCTTTCCCCCCTTGTTGTCCATACGCTTGTTGTATACATGTATTGCTCTATTTCTGCCTTGCAAAACGGTTCATCTGTACAATTTTTCTAGGTTCCACATATATGCATTAATATACAAGATTTGTTTTTCTCTTTCTGACTTACTTCACTCTGTATGACAGTCTCTAGATCCATCAACGTCTCTACAAATGTCCCAATTTCATTCCTTTTTATGGCTTAGTAATATTCCATTTTATTTATGTACCACATCTTTATGCATTCGTCAGTCTGTGGGCATTTAGGTTGCTTCCATTTCCTGGATAGTGTAAATAGTGATGCAATGAACATTGTGGTGAATGTCTCTTTTTGATTTATGGTTTTGTCTGGGTATATGCCCAGTAGAGGGATTGCTGTATCATATGGTAATTCTATTCTTAGTTTTATAAGAAACTCCATAATGTTCTCCACAGTGACTGTATCAATTTACGTTCCCAACAATAGTGGAAGAGGATTCCTTATCTCCACGCCGTTTCCAGCATTTGTTGTTTGTAGATTTTCTGATGATGCCCATTCTAATAGGTGTGAGGTGATACACCATGGATGAGTCTATTTCGTTGAGCAAAGAGTAGGTCTTGTTTATTACGTATTTGGCTTATGGAATGGTATGTGTGCTAATTTCAATCTGTTTTTATACAGCAGCCCAACTCAACTTTCCCCTTAAGGAAGCATAAGGTTTTTATCTAAATGTGAGACTCTGTTCGGTTTTGTAATTCAGTTTATGTGTAGCCAAGTTTACACTCCCTCTATTAGTGATATCTTATGATAATTATCTTTCTTTGTGTGACATATTTCTCTTAGAATCATCATAATTAAATCCACTCAATTTGCTGCTACAGGCCTGATGACATTGATTTCACTGCTGAGTGATATTCCGTTGTACGTAAGTAGCACATCTTCTTTATCCATTTTTTTCTTTCTGGGATATTTAATTTGTACTGGACTCGAGGTTCTTGTAAACACAGCAGCCCTAAATTTTGTGTTGGCTGTGTCTTGTTGATTTTAATTTTCCTAAGCTATAGGGCCAAAAGTGGAAGTGCCCTAGGCTCTGTAGCTTTGTTTTTTAGATGTTTCAGGATACACCATGAACATCTCCGGAGTGTCTGTTGGCAATTTACATCCCGCCCATCAGCATAACATGGCTCCCTGTTCTCCATGGCCTGTCCTGTGTTTCTGGATTTTACACTTTATTCAGATGGCCTTTTTGACGAATGGGAAATGTGACTTCATTGTAGTGTGGATTTCCATTGCTGGAGTGCTTGGTTGGCCAAAATGTTCATATGCGTTTTTTCCTGAATATATTCAGGAAAAATGTATACGCACTTTTTGTCCATGTGCATCACTGTCAAAGATCTGCCGCTTTTCATATGCTTTAAATGCAATTCCAATCTACCTCTTGAAATATGATTCCTGCAATTCTGCCTCGTTTTCAAGTCCTCTTTGCAGACTTACTTCGATATATTTTTGCCAATAGCTGTCATTTATCTCTGCAGGTTTGTGAATTACAGTGCCCCTGAGCTCCTTTCTTAACTCGCTTCCTTGTAAGCTGGCCACAAAACTGCAGGTTTGCTTCAGGCCATAATCAGGGTCCGGCACGGCACTCTGAGCCTTTGGTTAATTCCTCTTCCTGGTGGGAAATTAGAGTTAAATGTGCCCCTCCACATACCTGCCTCACTCCCAGCCACATGGTGATGTATGTCCTCAGGTTTGAGGCCATATGTGATGGGTTCCTCATCTTTTGATGATGTGGCCACACTGGTGTGTGGACACTCCTGCCTGGTTCCCATCCCCTTGGTGATGTGGGCCCTCTGGTGAGACTCTGATCCTGGTTGGGTTCCTCACACATCCGTGAGGTGAGCCCTCTTCTCTGAGGTCACTCCTGCCTGGCTGGCACAACCCGCCTTGTTGACTTCGGCACCCTGGTGGCAGTTGGAGCCTGCTGGGAGCCTCCTTCCCGCGGTGATGAGGCCCTCTGGCGTCAGACCCTAATGGCGGGGTTCCCACATTTTCTGATACGTGCTAAGTGGTACGAGGGCACTCCTGCCAGGTTCCCATCCTCATGAGCGTGTGGGCCTTCTGTTCTGAGGTCCTAACGGCTGGGTTGCTCACACTTTCATGATGTGGGCCCTCTGCTGTGAGGTCAATCCTGCCTGGCTGGCGCACGTCGCCTTGGCGACGTGGACCCTCTGGTGGCAGTTGGAGCGTGCTGGGGCCTCCTCCCCTCAGTGATGAGGGCCTTCTGGTGTCAGGCCCTAAGTGCTGGGCTCCACACATTTTCTGATGTGTGCCCAGTGGTGCGAGTCACTCCTGCCAGGTTCCCATCCCCATGGGCATGTGGGACTTCTGTTCTGTGGTCCCAACTGCTGGGTTGCTCACAGTTTCATGATGTGGGCCCTTTGCTGTGTGTTCACTCTGGCCTGTATCCCATAGTGTCAGTGCTCTGGGCCTCCAGCTTGGAGTTTCCAACTTCTCGATTCCTCACCTTTTTTATTCTATGGGCCCTCGGTTGTGCGTCTCCTCCTGCATGCCTCACTCCCAGCCCCTTCGTGATGTGTGTCCCCTTGTTTGAGGCCACATGTGCTGTGTTCCTCACCTTTCTATAATGTGGCCACACTGGTGTGAGGACACTCTTGCCTGGTTCCCATTCCCTTGGTGATGTTGGCCCCACTGCTGTTAGGACAGTCTTGCCTGGTTCCCATCACCTTGGTGATGTTGGCCCTCTGGTGAGAGTCTGATCCTGGTTAGGTTCCTCACCCTTCTGTGAGGTGGGCCCTCTGCTCTGAGGTCACTCCTGCCTGGCTGGCACACCCCGCCTTGGCAACGTCGGCCATATGGTGGCAGTTGGAGCCTGCTGGGAGCCTCCTCCCCTCGGTGATGAGGGCCCTCTGGCCTCAGGCCCTAACTGCTGGGTTCCCACATTTTCTGATTCGTGCTAAGTGGTGCAAGGACACTCCTGCCAGGTTCCCATCCCCATGGGGATGTGAGCCTTCTGCTCTGAGGTCCCAACGGCTGTGTTGCTCACAGTTTCATGATGAGGGCCCTCTGGTGTGAGTTCACTCCTGCCTAGATCCCATAGCCTCGCTGCTCCTGGCTGCCTGCCGGAGGTTCCAACTGTGGGATTCCTCACCTTTTTTATTCTATGGTCCCTCTGTTTTGAGGATCCTCTGGCCTGCCTCACTCCCAGCCCCTTGGTGATGTGTGTCCTCAGGTTTGAGGCCACGTGTGCTGGGTCCCTCAAATTATGGTGATGTAGCCCCACTGGTGTGAGGACACTCCTGCCTGGTTCCCATTCCCTTGGTGATGTTGGCCCTCTGGTGACAGTCTGATCCTTGTTGGGTTCCTCACACTTCTGTGAGGTGGGCTTTCTGCTCTGAGGTCACTCCTGCCTGGTTGGCACACCCCGCCTTGGTGACATCGGCCTTATGGTGGCAGTTGGAGCCTGCTGGGAGCCTCCTCCCCTCGGTGATGAGGGTCCTCTGGCCTCAGGTCCTAACTGCTGGGTTCCCACATTTTCTGATTCGTGGAAGTGGGCCGAGGACACTCCTGTCAGGTTCCCATCCCCATAGGGATGTGGGCCTTCTGCTCTGAGGTCCCATCCGCTGGGTTGCTCACAGTTTCATGATGTGGGACCTCTGCTGTGAGTTTGCTGTGGCCTGGATCCCATAGACTCTGTGCTCTGGGCGGCCTACTGGCCGGTTCCAACTGCTGGATTCCTCACAACTTTTATTCTGTGGGCTCTATTTTGTGAGGATACTCCTGCTTGCCTCACTCCTAGCCCCTTGGAGATGTGGGTCCCCTGTTTTAGGCCACATGTTCTGGGTTCCTCACCTTTCTATAATGTGGCCACACTGGTGTGAGGACCCTCCTGCCTGGTTCCGATCCCCTTGGTGATGTGGGCCCTCTGGTGAGAGTCTTATCCTGGCTGGTTTCCTCACCCTTCTGTGAGGTAGGCCCTCTGCGGTGAGGTCACTCCTGCCTGGCTGGCACACATCACCTTGGTGACGTGGGCCCTCAGTTGGGAGTTGGTGTCTGCTGCGAGTCTCCGTCCCTCGGTAATGAGGGCCCTCTTGCGTCAGACCCTAACTCCTGGGCTCCCAAAATTTGCAGATGTGCGACCTGTGGTGCGAGTACACTCCTGTCAGGTTCCTAACCCCATGGGAATTTGGGCCTTCTGCTCTGAGGTCCCAATGGCTGGGGTGCTCACAGTTTCTTGATGAGGGCCCTCTGATGTGCGTTCATTCCGGCCTAGATCCCATAGGCTTGCTGCTCCTGGACGCCTGCTGGGAGGTTCCAACTGCGGGATTCCTCACCTTTTTTATTCTATGGGCCCTCTGTTTTGAGGCTCCTCCTGCCTGCCTCAATCCCAGCCCCATTGTGATGTGTGTCCTCTGGTGTGAGGCCACGTGTGCTGGGTCCCTCACCTTTCGATGATGTGGCCCCAATGGTGTGAGGACACTCGTGCCTGTTTCCCAGCCCCTTGGTGATGTGGCCCCTCTGGTGAGAGTCTGATCCTGGCTGGGTTCCTTACCGTTCTGTGAGGTGGGCCCTGTGCTCTGAGGTAACTCCTGCCTGGCTTGCTCCCATTGTCTTGGTGACGTCGGCCCTCTGGTGGCAGTTGGATCCTTTTGGAGACTCCTGTCCTCGGTGATGAGGTCCCTCTGGCGTCAGGCTCTAACTGCTGGGCTCCCCAGGTTTTCTGATGTGAGCCCAGTGATGCCAGGACACTCGTGAAATGTTCCCATCCCCATGGCGATATGGGCCTTCTGCTCTGAGGTTCCAACGACTGGGTTGCTCACAGTTTCCTGATGTTAGCTCTCTGGTGTTAGTTCACTCATTCCTAGATCCCATAGCCTCTGTACTCTGGGCCGCCTGCTGGGAAGTTCCAACTGCTGGGTTCCTCACCTTTTTTATTCTTTGGGCCCTGTGTTGGGAGGCTCCTCCTGCCTGTGTCACTCCCAGCCCCTTGGTGATGTAGGTCATCTGGTTTGTGGCCACATGTACCAGTTTCCTCATCTTTTAGTGATGTGGCCCTACTGGTGTGAGGACACTCGTGCCTGGTTCCTGTCCCCTTGGTGATATGGGCCCTCTGGTGAGAGTCTGATCCTGGTTGGGTTCCTCACACTTCTTTGAGGTGGGCCGTCTGCTGTGAGGTCACTCCTGCCTGGCTGGCACACCCCGCCTTGGCGACGTGGGCCCTCTTGTGGTAGTTGGAACATGCTGGGAGCCTCCTCCCCACAGTGATGAGGGCCCTCTGGCGTCAGGCCCTAACTGCTGGGTACCCACATTTTCTGATATGTGCTAAGTGGTGCGAGGACACTCCTGCCATGCTCCCAACACCTTGGGGATGTGGACCTTCTGCTCTGAGGTCCAAATGGCTGGGTTGCTCGCAGTTTCATGATGTGGACCCTCTGCTGTGAGTTTACTGCGGCCTGAATCGCATAGACTTGGTGCTCTTGGCCGCCTGCTGGGAGGTTCCCATTGCTGGATTCCTCAGCTTTTTTATTCTATGGGCCCTGTGTTGTGAGGCTACTCCTGCCTGCCTCATTCCGAGCCCCTTGGAGATGTGGGTCTTCTGGTTTAGGCCACATGTGCTGGGTTCCTCACCTTTCTATGATGTGGCCACACTGGTGTGAAGACTCTCCTGCCTGGTTCTGATCACCTTGGTGATGTGGGCCCTCTGGTGAGAGTCTTATCCTGGCTGTGTTCCTCACCCTTCTGTGAGGTAGGCCCTCTGCGGTGAGATCACTCCTACCTGGCTGTCACACGTCACCTTGGCGACGTGGGACCTCAGTTGGGTGTTGGTGCCTGATTGGAGTCTCCTCCCCTTGGTAATGAGGGCCCTCTGGCGTCAGGCCCTAACTCCTGGGTTCCCTAAATTCTCTGATGTGTGCCCTGTGGTGCGAGTACACTTCTGACAGGTTCCCAACCCCATGGGAATGTGGGCCTTCTGCTCTGAGATCCCAACGCCTAGGTTGCTCACAGTTTCATGATGACGGCCCTCTGGTGTGAGATCACTCCGGCCTGGATCCCATAGTCTCGCTGCTCCTGGCCGCCTGCTGGGAGGTTCCAACTGCGGGATTCTTCACCTCTTTAATTCTATGGTCCCTCTGTTTTGAGGCTCCTCCTGCCTGCCTCAATCCCAGCTCCCTTGTGATGTGTGTCCTCTGGTTTGAGGCCACGTGTGCTGGGTCCCTCACTTTTCGGTGATGTGGCCCCACTAGTGTGAGGACACTCCTGCCTGGTTCCCGTTCCCTTGGTGATGTGGGCCCTCTGGTGAGAATCTGATCCTCTTTGGTTCTTCACACTTCTGTGAGGTTGACCCTCTGCTCTGAGGTCACTCCTGCCTGGTTGTCGCACTCCGCATTGGCGACGTCGCCCCTCTGGTAGCAGTCGGAGCTGGCTGGGAGCCACCGCCCCTCGGTGATGAGGGTCCTCTGGCATCAGGCACTAATTGCTGGGCTCCCCACATTTTTTCATGTGTGCCCACTCTTGCGATGACACTCCTGCTTGTTTCCCTTCCCCATGGGGATGTGGGCCTTCTGCTCTGAGGTCACAACGGCTGGGTTGTTTACAGAATCACAATGAGGGCCCTCTGTTGTGAGTTCATGCCGGCCTGGATCTCATAACCTCAGTGCTCTGGGCCGCCTGCTAGGAAGATCCAACTGCTGGTTTCCACACCTTTTGTATACAATGGGACATGTGTTGTGAGGTTAATCCTGCCTGCCTCACTCCAAAACCCATGGTGATGTGGGTCCTCTGGTTTGAGGCCACATGTGCTGGGTACCTCAACTTTTGATGATGTGGCCCCACGGGTGTGAGGACACTCCTGCCTGGTTCCCATCACCTTGGTGATGTGGGCCCTCTGGGGAGAGTCTGATCCTGGCTGGGTTCCCTACCATTCTGTGAGGTGGGCCCTCTGATGTCAGGTCACTCCTGCCTGGCTAGCTCACATTGCCTTGGCGACGTGGGCCCTCTGTTGGCCACTGGAGCATGCTGGGAGCCTCCTACTCCCGTGAATGATGGCCCTGGAAAAAATGCATATGCCCTTTTTGGCCAAGTGCTTCATTGACGAGGTTCTGCCACTTCTCTTATGCTTTCAGAGCAATTCACGTCTACCTCCTGAAATCGGATTCCAGCAATTCTGCCCCACTTTCAAGTCCTCTTCGCAGCCTTAATTCAATATATTTTTGTACGATTTCTGTCATTTATAAGTCTGCAGGTATGTGAATGACAGTGTCCCTGAGCTCCTTTCCTCAACTCGCTTTCTTGTGAGCTGGCCACAAAACCGCAGGATTGCTTCAGGCCCTAATCTTGTTCCAGCACGGCATGCTGAGCCTTTGGTTAATTCCTTTTCCTGTTGGGAAATGAGTGTTAAAATTGCCCGTGCATACTGGGCATATACCCTGAGAAAACCAAAATTCAAAAAGAGTCATGTACCAAAATGTTCATTGCAGCTCTATTTACAATAGCCCGGAGATGGAAAGAACCTAAGCACCCATCATCGGACGAATGGATAAAGAAGATGTGGCACATATACACAATGGAATATTACTCAGCCTTAAAAAGAAATGAAACTGAGTTATTTGTAATGAGATGGATAGACCTAGAGTCTGTCATACAGAGTGAAGTAAGTCAGAAAGAAAAAGACAAATAGTGTATGCTAACACATATATATGGAATTTAAAGGAAAAAAATGTCATGAAGAACCTAGGGATAAGACAGGAATAGAGGCGCAGACCTACTGGAGAACGGAATTGAGGATATGGGGAGGGGGAATGGTGAGTTTTGACAGGGCGAGAGAGAGTCATGGACATATACACACTAACAAATGTAGTAAGGTAGATAGCAAGGGGGAAGCAGCCGCAAGGCACAGGGATATTAGCTCGGGGCGTTGGGACAGCCTGGAGGGGGGGAAGGGGGAGAGAGGGAGGGAGGGAGAAACAAGAGGGAAGACACAGGGAGCATATGTATATGTATAGCTGATTCACTTTGTTATAAAGCAAAAACTAACACACCACTGTAAAGCAATTATACACCAATAAAGATGTAAAAAAAAATATTTGCCCGTGCACACACCTACAGATAGTCTCCCATTGGTTCTCCGTATTCCTGTTCATCTTGCGCAGAAATTGCAAAGAGTGCCAAACAGGAGGTTAAAGGCACTGACTCTCCAAATGGGGAGAGTGTAAGAAAAGGGTCTGGAATGGTGAACCTGAGTACCAGGGGACGAAAACAGACATGCATGTAAAAAGGTTTCCCAGTCACACGGTGGAGCATACTCTGGGTTTCCCATGAAAATTTTAGCAGAAGGAAGAATCCCTTGAACCTGGAGAGTTGGGAACCATGGAATGGGTACCAGGCAGTATGACATCAAAGGGTCTGCATTTGCTCACTGAACCTCACCAATGCTATCAGCCCAAAGGGTCCAGCCTTATCTCTCACCCAGCTCTGGGTGTAGATGTGGTAAACCAGGTTGCATCACATGCCCTGTGTGAGTTATTTAAGAATTGCTCTCTATTTCACTGTCATTGTGTTTTGTTTTTGAAATTTTTTTTTGACACTGGGATTTATCGGATTTTCACTGCTGCGTTAATGCCGCTGTACACACTCTTGATTCTCTTACGGAGACATAAATATCCATGGGTTTTAAGATTCTTCCTAGTCAGCTATATTCCTAGGCGTTGAATATGTGGTGTTGAGTCCATTTCGTTGAGCAAGGAGTAGGTCTTGTCTATTACATATTTGGCTTATGGAACGGTATCTGTGCTAATTTCAGTCTCTGGTTTTATGCAGCACTCCAACGCACCTTTCTCCATAAGAAAGCACAAGTTGGTTTTCTAAATTTGAGACTGTTCTGTTTTGTAATTCAGTTCATGTGTAGTCAAGTTTACATACTGTGTATTAGTGATATTTTATGATGTTTCTTTTTATGTGTGACTTATTTCACGTAGAATCACCATACCTGAATCCACTCACTATGCCGCTACGGGCCTGATGACACAGATTTCATTGCTGAGTGATATTCCATTGTATGTACGTACCACAACTTCTTTATCCATTGTTTGCTCTCTGAGATATTTACCTGGTACTGTAAACGAGGTTCTTGTGAACAGAGAGGTCAGAAATTTTGAGGTGGCTGGGTGTTTTTGATTTTAATTTCCCTAAGCTGTAGGACCATAAGTGGAAGTGCCATAGGCTGTGTTGCTTTGTTTCTTACGTGTTTCAGGAAACACATAACACTTCTCCAGAATGGCTGTCGGCAATTTACATCATATGCATCAGCATAATAAGGATCCCTGTTTTCCATTGCCTGTCCTCCGTTTCTGGATTTTACAATTTTTTTAAATGGCCCTTTTGCCCTGGGGGGCACTGAGACTTCATTGTAGTGCAGGTTTATTTACAAGCTTGCTTGGTTGGCCAAAAAGTGCGTATGCGTTTTTTCCTGAATACATTTAGGGCAAAAAGCATCCGCACTTTTTGGACAAGTGCATCATTATCGACGTTCTGCCTCTTTTCCTATTCTTTAAGTGCAATTCCAGTTTAACCCTTCAATCGTTTTCCTGAATTTCTGCCCCGCTTTCAAGTCCCCTTTGCAGGCTTACTTCAATATATTTTTGGAGGATAGCTGTCATTTATAACTCTGCAGGTTTGTGAATTACAGTGCCCCTGAGCTACTTTCTTCAACTCGCTTTCTTGTGAGCTGGGCACAAAACCGCAGGATTGCTTCAGGCACTAATCTCTTCCCAGCAGGGCACGCTGAGCCTTTGGTTAATTCCTCTTCCTGGTGGGAAATGAGCATTACATTTGCCTGTGCAGACAACTACAGCTAGTCTCTCATTGGTTCTCCCTATTCCTGTTCATCTTGCACAGAAATTGCAAGCTGTGCCAAAGAGGAGGTTAAAGGCACTGACTCTCCAAGCGGGGAGAGTTTTAGTAAAGCATCTGGAATGGTGAACCCGAGGACCAGGATACGAAAACTGAGATGCATTTTAAATCGTTTCCCAATCACACGGTGGACGATACTCTGGGTTTCCCATACATGTTTTAGCTGGAGGAAGAATCCCTTGAACCTGGAGAGTTGGGACCCATGGAATGGGTACCATGCAGTATGACTTCAAAGGGTCTGCATTTGCTCACCGAAACTCACCAATGCTATCAGCCTGAAGTGTCCAGCCTTATGTCTCAACCAGCTCTGGGTGTAGATGTGGTCAATCCCGGTTGCATCACATGCCCTGAGTGAATTGTTTAAGAATTGCTCTCTATTTCACTGTCTTTGTGTTTTGTTTTTGAAATTTATTTTGATAATGGGATTTATCGGATTTTCACTGCTGCTTTTATGCCGCTGTACACACGCTTGATTCTCTTACGGAGACATATAAATCCATGGGTTTTAAGATTCTTCCTAGTCAGGTATATTCCTAGGCGTTGAATATGTGGTGTTGAGTCCATTTCGTTGAGCAAGGAGTAGGTCTTGTCTATTACATATTTGGTTTATGGTAAGTTATCTGTGCTAATTTCAGTCTCTGGTTTTATGCAGCATCCCAACGTACATTTCCCCATAAGCAAGCACTAGTTGGTTTTCAAAATTTGAGACCCTGTTCTGTTTTGTAATTAAGTTCATGTGTAGTTTAATTTACATTCCGTGTATTAGTGATAACTTATGATGTTTCTTTTTCTGTGTGATGTAGTTCACGTAGAATCACCGTACCTGCATCCACTCACTATGCCGCTACGGGCCTGATGACACAGATTTCATTGCTGAGTGATATTGCTTTGCACGTACGTGCCACAACTTCTTTATCCATTTTTTGCTTTCTGGGATATTTACCTGGTACTGAAGATGAGCTTCTTGGGAACACAGCCGTCCCAAACTTTGGGGTGGATCTCTGTTTTTGATTTTAATTTCCCTAAGCAAGAGGACCATAAGTGCAATTGCCATAGGCTGTGTTCCTTTATTTCTTATGTGTTTCAGGAAACATCATACACTTCTCCAGGGTGGCTGTTGGCAATTTACATCCTCCCAATCAGCATAACAAGGCTCCCTGTTCTCCATATCCTGTCCTACCTTTCTGGATTTTACACGTTTTTCAGATGGCCCTTTTGCCCGGGGGGCAGTGAGACTTCATTGTAGTGCAGATTTCCTTTACAGGCTTGCTTGGTTGGCCAAAAAGTGCGTATGCGTTTTTTCCTGAATATATTCAGGAAAAAACGCATACGCACTTTATGGCCAAGTGCATCATTGTCGACGTTGTGCCTCTTTTCCTATGCTTTCAGGGCAATTCCAGTCTACCCCCTGCAATCTTTTTCCTGAAATTCTGCCCCGCTTTCAAGTCCCCTTCGCAGGCTTACTTCAATATACTTTTGGAAGATAGCTGTCATTTATAACTCTGCAGGTTTGTGAATTACAGTGCCCCTGAGCTCCTTTCTTCAACTCGCTTTCTTGTGAGCTGGGCACAAAACCGCAGGATTGCTTCAGGCACTAATCTGTTTCCAGCAGGGCACGCTGAGCCTTTGGTGAATTCCTCTTCCTGTTGGGAAATGAGCGTTACATTTGCCCGTGCAGACACCTACAGCTAGTCTCTCATTGGTTCTCCCTATTCCTGTTCATCTTGCACAGAAATTGCAAGCTGTGCCAAATAGGAGGTTAAAGGCACGGACTCTCCAAGCGGGGAGAGTGTTAGTAAAGCGTCTGGAATGGTGAACCCGAGGACCAGGATACGAAAACTGAGATGCATTTTAAATCGTTTCCCAATCACACGGTGGACGATACTCTGGGTTTCCCATGCATGTTTTAGCTGGAGGAAGAACCCCTTGAACCTGGAGAGTTGGGACCCATGGAATGGGTACCATGCAGTATGACTTCAAAGGGTCTGCATTTGCTCACTGAAACTCACCAATGCTATTAGCCTGAAGTGTCCAGCCTTATGTCTTAACCAGCTCTGGGTGTAGCTGTGGTCAATCCCGGTTTCATCACATGCCCTGAGTGAATTATTTAAGAATTGCTCTCTATTTCACTGTCTTTGTGTTTTGTTTTCGATATTTATTTTGATAATGGGATTTATCGGATTTTCACTGCTGCGTTTCGGCCGCTGTACACACGCTTGATTCTCTTACGGAGACATATATATCCATGGGTTTTAAGATTCTTCCTAGTCAGGTATATTCCTAGGCGTTGAATATGTGGTGTTGGGTCCATTTCGTTGAGCAAGGAGTAGGTCTTGTCTATTACATATTTGGCTTATGGAAAGTTATCTGTGCTAATTTCAGTCTCTGGTTTTATGCAGCACCCCAACGCACCTTTCCCCATAAGCAAGCACTAGTTGGTTTTCTAAATTTGAGACCCTGTTCTGTTTTGTAATTCAGTTCATGTGTAGTCAAGTTTACATTCCGTGTATTAGTGATATCTTATGATGTTTCTTTTTCCGTGTGACGTAGTTCACGTAGAATCACCGTACCTGCATCCACTCACTATGCCGCTACGGGCCTGATGAAACAGATTTCATTGTTGAGTGACATTGCATTGTACGTATGTGCCACAACTTCTTTATCCATTTTTTGCTTTCTGGGATATTTATCTGATACTGTAGACGAGCTTCTTGTGAACACAGCCGTCCCAAATATTGGGGTGGCTGTCTGTTTTTGATTTTAATTTCCGTAAGCTATAGGACCATAAGTGGAAGTGCCATAGGATGTGTTGCTTTGTTTCTTACGTGTTTCAGGAAACACCATACACTTCTCCAGGGTGGCTGCTGGCAATTTACATCCTACCAATCAGCATAACAAGGCTCCCTGTTCTCCATATCCTGTCCTACCTTTCTGGATTTTACACTTTTTTCAGATGGCCCTTTTGCCCAGGGGGCAGTGAGATTTCATTGTAGTGCAGATTTCCTTTACAGGCTTGCTTGGTTGGCGAAAAAGGGCGTATGTGTTTTTTCCTGAATATATTCAGGAAAAAACGCATACGCCCTATTTGGCCAAGTGCATCATTGTCGACGTTGTGCCTCTTTTCCTATGCTTTCAGGGCAATTCCAGTCTACCTCCTGCAATCGTTTTCCTGAAATTCTGCCCCGCTTTCAAGTCCCCTTCGCAGGCTTACTTCCATATACTTTTGGAAGATAGCTGTCATTTATAACTCTGCAGGTTTGTGAATTACAGTGCCCCTGAGCTACTTTCTTCAACTCTCTTTCTTGTGAGCTGGGAACAAAACCGCAGGATTGCTTCAGGCACTAATCTGTTTTCAGCAGGGCACGCTGAGCCTTTGTTTAATTCCTCTTCCTGGTCGGCAATGAGCGTTACATTTGCCCGTGCAGACACCTACAGCTAGTCTCTCATTGGTTCTCCCTATTCCTGTTCATCTTGCACAGAATTTGCAAGCTGTGCCAAACAGGAGGTTAAAGGCACTGACTCTCCAAGTGGGGAGAGTGTTAGTAAAGCGTCTGGAATGGTGAACCCGAGGACCAGGATACGAAACCTGAGATGCATTTTAAATCGATTCCCAATCACACGGTGGACGATACTCTGGGTTTCCCATGCATGTTTTAGCTGGAGGTAGAATGCCTTGAAACTGGAGAGTTGGGACCAATGGAATGGGTACCATGCAGTATGACTTCAAAGGGTCTGCATTTGCTCACCGAAACTCACCAATGCTATCAGCCTGAAGTGTCCAGCCTTATGTCTGAACCAGCTCTGGGTGTAGATGTGGTCAATCCTGGTTGCATCACATGCCCTGAGTGAATTATTTAAGAATTGCTCTCTATTTCACTGTCTTTGTGTTTTGTTTTCGAAATTTATTTTGATAATGGGATTTATCGGATTTTCACTGCTGCGTTTCGGCCGCTGTACACACGCTTGATTCTCTTACGGAGACATATATATCCATGGGTTTTAAGATTCTTCCTAGTCAGGTATATTCCTAGGCGTTGAATATGTGGTGTTGGGTCCATTTCGTTGAGCAAGGAGTAGGACTTGTCTATTACATATTTGGCTTGTGGAAAGTTATCTTTGCTAATTTCAGTCTCTGGTTTTATGCAACACCCCAAGGCACCTTTCCCCATAAGCAAGCACTAGTTGGTTTTCTAAATTTGAGACCCTGTTCTGTTTTGTAATTCAGTTCATGTGTAGTCAAGTTTACATTCCGTGTATTAGTGATATCTTATGATGTTTCTTTTTCTGTGTGACGTAGTTCACGTAGAATCACCATAACTGCATCCACTCACTATGCCGCTACGGGCCTGATGACACAGATTTCATTGCTGAGTGATATTGCCTTGTATGTACGTGCCACAACTTCTCTATCCATTTTTTGCTTTCTGGGATATTTACCTGATACTGTAGACGAGCTTCTTGTGAACACAGCCATCCCAAATATTGGGGTGGCTGTCTGTTTTTGATTTTAATTTCCGTAAGCTATAGGACCATAAGTGGAAGTGCCATAGGCTGTGTTGCTTTGTTTCTTACGTGTTTCAGGAAACACCATACACTTCTCCAGGGTGGCTGCTGGCAATTTACATCCTGCCAATCAGCATAACAAGGCTCCCTGTTCTCCATATCCTGTCCTAGCTTTCTGGATTTTACACGTTTTTCAGATGGCCCTTTTGCCCAGGGGGGCAGTGAGACTTCATTTTAGTGCAGATTTCCTTTACAGGCTTGCTTGGTTGGCCAAAAAGGGCGTATGCGTTTTTTCCTGAATATATTCAGGAAAAAACGCATATGCCCTTTTTGGCCAAGTGCATCATTGTCGACGTTGTGCCTCTTTTCCTATGCTTTCATGGCAATTCCAGTTTACCCCCTGCAATGGTTTTCCTGAAACTCTGCCCCGCTTTCAAGTCCCCTTCGCAGGCTTACTTCAATATATTTTTGGAGGATAGCTGTCATTTATAACTCTGCAGGTTTGTGAATTACAGTGCCCCTGAGCTCCTTTCTTCAACTCGCTTTCTTGTGAGCTGGGCACAAAACCACAGGATTGCTTCAGGCCCTAATCTGTTTCAGGCAGGGCATGCTGAGCCTTTGGTTAATTCCTCTTCCTGGTGGGATATGAGCGTTACATTTGCCCGTGCAGACACCAATAGCTAGTCTCTCATTGGTTCTCCCTATTCCTGTTCATCTTGCACAGAAATTGCAAGCTGTGCCAAAGAGGAGGTTAAAGGCACTGACTCTCCAAGCGGGGAGAGTGTTAGTAAAGCATCTGGAATGGTGAACCCGAGGACCAGGATACGAAAACTGAGATGCATTTTAAATCGTTTCCCAATCACACGGTGGATGATACTCTGGGTTTCCCATGCATGTTTTAGCTGGAGCAAGAATCCCTTGAAACTGGAGAGTTGGGACCCATGGAATGGGTACCATGCAGTATGACTTCAAAGGGTCTGCATTTGCTCACCAAAACTCACCAATGCTATCAGCCTGAAGTGTCCAGCCTTATGTCTCAACCAGCTCTGGGTGTAGATGTGGTCAATCCCGGTTGCATCACATGCCCTGAGTGAATTATTTAAGAATTGCTCTCTATTTCACTGTCTTTGTGTTTTGTTTTCGAAATTTATTTTGATAATGGGATTTATCAGATTTTCACTGCTGCGTTTCAGCCGCAGTACACACGCTTGATTCTCTTACGGAGACATATATATCCATGGGTTTTAAGATTCTTCCTAGTCAGGTATATTCCTAGGCATTGAATATGTGGTGTTTGGTCCATTTCGTTGAGCAAGGAGTAGGTCTTGTCTATTACATATTTGGCTTATGGAAAGTTATCTGTGCTAATTTCAGTCTCTGGTTTTATGCAGCACCCCAAGGCACCTTTCCCCATAAGCAAGCACTAGTTGGTTTTCTAAATTTGAGACCCTGTTCTGTTTTGTAATTCAGTTCATGTGTAGTCAAGTTTTCATTCCGTGTATTAGTGATATCTTATGATGTTTCTTTTTCTGTGTGACGTAGTTCACGTAGAATCACCGTACCTGCATCCACTCACTATGCCGCTACGGGCCTGATGACACAGATTTCATTGCTGACTGATATTGCACTGCACGTACGTGCCACAACTTCTTCATCCATTTTTTGCTTTCTGGGATATTTACCTGGTACTGTAGACGAGCTTCTTGGCAACACAGCTGTCCCAAACTATGGGGTGGCTCTCTATTTTTGATTTTAATTTCCCTAAGCAATAGGACCATAAGTGCAATTGCCATAGGCTTTGTTGCTTTATTTCTTACGTGTTTCAGGAAACACCATACACTTCTCCAGGGTGGCTGTTCACAATTTACATCCTGCCAATCAGCATAACAAGGCTCCCTGTTCTCCATATCCTGTCCTATCTTTCTGGATTTTACACTTTTTTCATATGGCCCTTTTGCCCGGGGGGGCAGTGAGATTTCATTGTAGTGCAGATTTCCTTTACAGGCTTGCTTGGTTGGCCAAAAAGGGCGTATGCGTTTTTTCCTGAATATATTCAGGAAAAAACGCATACGCCCTTTTTGGCCAATTGCATCATTGTCGACCTTGTGCCTCTTTTCCTATGCTTTCAGGGCAATTCCAGTCTACCCCCTGCAATCCTTTTCCTGAAATTCTACCCCGGTTTCAAGTCCCCTTCGCAGGCTTACTTCAATATACTTTTGGAAGATAGCTGTCATTTATAACTCTGCAGGTTTGTGAATTACAGTGCCCCTGAGCTCCTTTCTTCAACTCGCTTTCTTGTGAGCTGGGCACAAAACCGCAGGATTGCTTCAGGCACTAATCTGTTTCCAGCAGGGCACGCTGAGCCTTTGGTTAATTCCTCTTCCTGGTGGGAAATGAGCGTTAAATTTTCCCGTGCAGACACCTACAGCTAGTCTCTCATTGGTTCTCCTTATTCCTGTTCATCTTGCACAGAAATTGCAAGCTGTGCCAAAGAGGAGGTTAAAAGCACTGACTCTCCAAGCGGGGAGAGTGTTAGTAAAGCGTCTGGAATGGTGAACTCGAGGACCAGTATACGAAAACTGAGATGCATTTTAAATCGTTTCCCAATCACACGGTTGACGATACTCTGGGTTTCCCATGCATGTTGTAGCTGGAGGAAGAATCCCTTGAACCTGGAGTGTTGGGACCCATGGAATGGGTACCATGCAGTATGACTTCAAAGGGTCTGCATTTACTCACCGAACCTCACCAATGCTATCAGCCTGAAGTGTCCAGCCTTATGTCTCAACCAGCTCTGGGTGTAGATGTGGTCAATCCCGGTTGCATCACATGCCCTGAGTGAATTATTTAAGAATTGCTCTCTATTTCACTGTCTTTGTGTTTTGTTTTCGAAATTTATTCTGATAATGGGATTTATCGGATTTTCACTGATGCGTTTCGGCCGCTGTACACACGCTTGATTCTCTTACGGAAACATATATATCCATGGGTTTTAAGATTCTTCCTAGTCAGGTATATTCCTAGGCGTTGAATATGTGGTGTTGGGTCCATTTCGTTGAGCAAGGAGTAGGTTTTGTTATTACATATTTGGCTTATGGAAAGTTATCTGTGCTAATATCAGTCTCTGGTTTTATGCAGCACCCCAACGCACCTTTCCCCATAAGCAAGCACTAGTTGGTTTTCTAAATTTGAGACCCTGTTCTGTTTTGTAATTCAGTTCCTGTGTAGTCAAGTTTACATTCCGTGTATTAGTGATATCTTATGATGTTTCTTTTTCTGTGTGACGTAGTTCACGTAGAATCACCGTACCTGCATCCACTCACTATGCCGCTACGGGCCTGATGACACAGATTTCATTGCTGAGTGATATTGCCTTGTACGTACGTGCCACAAATTCTTTATCCATTTTTTGCTTTCTGGGATATTTACCTGATACTGTAGACGAGCTTCTTGTGAACACTTCCATCCCAAATATTGTGGTGGCTGTCTGTTTTTGATTTTAATTTCCGTAAGCTATAGGACCATAAGTGGAAGTGCCATAGGCTGTGTTGCTTTGTTTCTTACGTGTTTCAGGAAACACCATACACTTCTCCAGGGTGGCTGCTGGCAATTTACATCCTGCCAATCAGCATAACAAGGCTCCCTGTTCTCCATATCCTGTCCTACCTTTCTGGATTTTACACTTTTTTCAGATGGCCATTTTGCCCGGGGGGCAGTGAGACTTCATTGTAGTGCAGATTTCTTTTACAGGCTTGCTTGGTTGGCCAAAAAGGGCGTATGCGTTTTTTCCTGAATATATTCAGGAAAAAACGCATACGCACTTTTTGGCCAAGTGCATCATTGTCGACGTTCTGCCTCTTTTCCTATGCTTTCAGGGCAATTCCAGTCAACCCCCTGCAATGGTTTTCCTGAAACTCTGCCCCGCTTTCAAGTCCCTTTCGCAGGCTTACTTCAATATATTTTTGGAGGATAGCTGTCATTTATAACTCTGCAGGTTTGTGAATTACAGTGCCCCTGAGCTCCTTTCTTCAACTCGCTTTCTTGTGAGCTGGGCACAAAACCGCAGGATTGCTTCAGGCCCTAATCTGTTTCCGGCAGGGCACGCTGAGCCTTTGTTTAATTGCTCTTCCTGGTGGGCAATGAGCATTACATTTGCCCGTGCAGACACCTACAGCTAGTCTCTCATTGGTTCTTCCTATTCCTGTTCATCTTGCATAGAAATTGCAAGCTGTTCCAAACAGGAGGTTAAAGGCACTGACTCTCCAAGCGGGGAGAGTGTTAGTAAAGCATCTGGAATGGTGAACCCGAGGACCAGGATACGCAAACTGAGATGCATTTTAAATCGTTTCCCAATCACACGGTGGACGATACTCTGGGTTTCCCATGCATGTTTTAGCTGGAGGAAGAATCCCTTGAACCTGGAGAGTTGGGACCCATGGAATGGGTATCATGCAGTATGACTTCAAAGGGTCTGCATTTGCTCACCGAAACTCACCAATGCTATCAGCCTGAAGTGTCCAACCGTATGTCTCAACCAGCTCTGGGTGTAGATGTGGTCAATCCCGGTTGCATCACATGCCCTGAGTGAATTATTTAAGATGCTCTCTATTTCACTGTCTTTGTGTTTTGTTTTCGAAATTTATTTTGATAATGGGATTTATCGGATTTTCACTGCTGCGTTTCGGCCGCAGTACACACGCTTGATTCTCTTGCGGAGACATATATATCCATGGGTATTAAGATACTTCCTAGTCAGGTATATTCCTAGGCTTTGAATATGTGGTGTTGGGTCCATTTCGTTGAGCAAGGAGTAGGCCTTGTCTATTACATATTTGGCTTATGGAAAGTTATCTGTGCTAATTTCAGTCTCTGATTTTATGCAGCACCCCAAGGCACCTTTCCCCATAAGCAAGCACTAGTTGGTTTTCTAAATTTGAGACCCTGTTCTGTTTTGTAATTCAGTTCATGTGTAGTCAAGTTTATATTCCGTGTATTAGTGATATCTTATGATGTTCCTTTTTCCGTGTGACATAGTTCACGTAGAATCACCGTACCTGCATCCACTCACTATGCCGCTACGGGCCTGATGACACAGATTTCATTGCTGAGTGATATTGCATTTTACGTACGTGCCACAACTGCTTTATCCATTTTTTGCTTTCTGGGATATTTACCTGATACTGTAGACGAGCTTCCTGTGAACACAGACGTCCCAAATATTGGGGTGGCTGTCTGTTTTTGATTTTAATTTCCGTAAGCTCTAGGACCATAAGTGGAAGTGCCATAGGCTGTGTTGCTTTGTTTCTTAACTGTTTCAGAAAACACCATACACTTCTCCAGGGTGGCTGCTGGCAATTTACATCCTGCCAATCAGCATAACAAGGCTCCCTGTTCTCCATATCCTGTCCTACCTTTCTGGATTTTACACTTTTTTCAGATGGCCCTTTTGCCCGGGGGGCAGTGAGACTTCATTGTACTGCAGATTTCCTCTACAGGCTTGCTTGGTTGGCCAAAAAGGGCGTATGCGTTTTTTCCTGAATATATTCAGGAAAAAACGCATACGACCTTTTTGGCCAAGTGCATCATTGTCGACGTTTTGCCTCTTTTCCTATGCTTTTAGGGCAATTCCAGTCTACCCCCTGCAATCGTTTTCCTGAAATTCTGCCCCGCTTTCAAGTCCCCTTCGCAGGCTTACTTCAATATATTTTTGGAGGATAGCTGTCATTTATAACTCTGCAGGTTTGTGAATTACAGTGCCCCTGAGCTCCTTTCTTCAACTCGCTTTCTTGTGAGCTGGGCACAAAACCGCAGGATTGCTTCAGGCCCTAATCTGTTTCCAGCAGGGCACGCTGAGCCTTTGTTTAATTCCTCTTCCTGGTGGGCAATGAGCGTTACATTTGCCCGTGCAGACACCTACAGCTAGTCTATCATTGGTTCTCCCTATTCCTGTTCATCTTGCACAGAAATTGCAAGCTGTGCCAAAGAGGAGGTTAAAGGCACTGACTCTCCAAGCGGGGAGAGTATTAGTAAAGCATCTGGAATGGTGAACCCGAGGACCAGGATACGAAAATTGAGATGCATTTTAAATCGTTTCCCAATCACACGGTGGACGATACTCTGGGTTTCCCATGCATGTTTTAGCTGGAGGAAGAATCCCTTGAACCTGGAGAGTTGGGACCCATGGAATGGGTACCATGCAGTATGACTTCAAAGGGTCTGCATTTGCTCACCGAAACTCACCAATGCTATCAGCCTGAAGTGTCCAGCCTTATGTCTCAACCAGCTCTGGGTGTAGATGTGGTCAATCCCGGTGGCATCACATGCCCTGAGTGAATTGTTTAAGAATTGCTCTCTATTCACTGTCTTTGTGTTTTGTTTTTGAAATTTATTTTGATAATGGGATTTATCGGATTTTCACTGCTGCGTTTATGCCGCTATACACACGCTTGATTCTCTTACGGAGACATATAAATCCATGGGTTTTAAGATTCTTCCTAGTCAGGTATATTCCTAGGCGTTGAATATGTGGTGTTGAGTCCATTTCGTTGAGCAAGGAGTAGGTCTTCTCTATTACATATTTGGTTTATGGAAAGTTATCTGTGCTAATTTCAGTCTCTGGTTTTATGCAGCATCCCAATGCACATTTCCCCATAAGCAAGCACTAGTTGGTTTTCTAAATTTGAGACCCTGTTCTGTTTTGTAATTCAGTTCATGTGTAGTCAAGTTTACATTCCGTGTATTAGTGATATCTTATGATGTTTCTTTATCTGTGTGACGTAGTTCACGTAGAATCACCGTACCTGCATCCACTCACTATGCCGCTACGGGCCTGATGACACAGATTTCATTGCTGAGTGATACTGCATTGCAAGTACGTGCCACAACTTCTTTATCCATTTTTTGCTTTCTGGGATATTTACCTGGTACTGTAGACGAGCTTCTTGGGAGCACAGCCGTCCCAAACTTTAGGGTGGCTCTCTGTTTTTGATTTTAATTTCCCTAAGGAATAGGACCATAAGTGCAATTGCCATAGGCTGTGTTGCTTTATTTCTTACGTGTTTCAGGAAACACCATACACTTCTCCAGGGTGGCTGTTGGCAATTTACATCCTGCCAATCAGCATAACAAGGCTCCCTGTTCTCCATATCCTGTCCTACTTTTCTGGATTTTACACTTTTTTCAGATGGCCCTTTTGCCCGTGGGGCAGTGAGACTTCATTGTAGTGCAGATTTCCTTTACAGGCTTGCTTGGTTGGCCAAAAAGGGCGTATGCGTTTTTTCCTGAATATATTCAGGAAAAAACGCATTCGCCCTTTTTGGCCAAGTGCATCATTGTCAACGTTCTGCCTCTTTTCCTATGCTTTCAGGGCAATTCCAGTCTACCCCCTGCAATCGTTTTCCTGAAATTCTGCCCCGCTTTCAAGTCCCCTTCGCAGGCTTACTTCAATATATTTTTGGAGGATAGCTGTCATTTATAACTCTGCAGGTTTGTGAATTACAGTGCCCCTGAGCTCCTTTCTTCAACTCGCTTTTTTGTGAGTTGGGCACAAAACCGCAGGATTGCTTCAGGGCCTAATCTGTTTCCAGCAGGGCATGCTGAGCCTTTGGTTAATTCCTCTTCCTGGTGGGAAATGAGCGTTACATTTGCCCATGCAGACACCTACAGCTAGTCTCTCATTGGTTCTCCCCATTCCTGTTCATCTTGCACAGAAATTGCAAGCTGTGCCAAAGAGGAGGTTAAAGGCACTGACTCTCCAAGCGGGGAGAGTGTTAGAAAAGCATCTGGAATGGTGAACCCGAGGACCAGGATACGAAAACTGAGATGCATTTTAAATCGTTTCCCAATCACACGGTGGACCATACTGTGGGTTTCCCATGCATGTTTTAGCTGGAGGAAGAATCCCTTGAACCTGAAGAGTTGGGACCCATGGAATAGGTACCATGCAGTATGACTTCAAAGGGTTTGCATTTGCTCACCGAAACTCACCAATGCTATCAGCCTGAAGTGTCCAGCCTTATGTCTCAACCAGCTCTGGGTGTAGATGTGGTCAATCCCGGTTGCATCACATGCCCTGAGTGAATTATTTAAGAAGTGCTCTCTATTTCACTGTCTTTGTGTTTTGTTTTTGAAATTTATTTTGATAATGGGATTTATCGGATTTAAACTGCTGCGTTTCGGCCGCTGTACACACGCTTGATTCTCTTACGGAGACATATATATCCATGGGTTTTAAGATTCTTCCTAGTCAGGTATATTCCTAGGTGTTGAATATGTGGTGTTGTGTCCATTTCCTTGAGCAAGGAGTATGTCTTGTCTATTACATATTTGGCTTATGGAATGTTATCTGTGCTAATTTCAGTCTCTGGTTTTATGCAGCACCCCAAGGCACCTTTCCCCATAACCAAGCACTAGTTCGTTTTCTAAATTTGAGACCCTGTTCTGTTTTGTAATTCAGTTCATGTGTAGTCAAGTTTACATTCCGTGTATTAGTGATATCTTATGATGTTTCTTTTTCTGTGTGACGTAGTTCACGTAGAATCACCGTACCTGCATCCACTCACTATGCCGCTACGGGCCTGATGACACAGATTTCATTGCTGAGTGATACTGCATTGCACGTACGTGCCACAACTTCTTTATCCATTTTTTGCTTTCTGGGATATTTACCTGGTCCTGTAGACGAGCTTCTTGGGAACACAGCCGTCCCAAACTTTGGGGTGGCTCTCTGTTTTTGATTTTAATTTCCCTAAGGAATAGGACCATAAGTGCAATTGCCATAGGCTGTGTTGCTTTATTTCTTACGTGTTTCAGGAAACACCATACACTTCTCCAGGGTGGCTGCTGGCAATTTACATCCTGCCAATCAACATAACAAGGCTCCCTGTTCTCCATATCCTGTCCTACCTTTCTGGATTTTACACTTTTTTCAGATGGTCCTTTTGCCCGGGGGGCAGTGAGACTTCATTGTAGTGCAGATTTCCTTTACAGGCTTGCTTGGTTGGCCAAAAAGGGCGTATGCGTTTTTTCCTGAATATATTGAGGAAAAAGCGCATACGCCCTTTTTGGCCAAGTGCATATTTGTTGACGTTGTGCCCCTTTTCCTATGCTTTCAGGGCAATTCCAGTCTACCCCCTGCAATCGTTTTCCTGAAATTCTGCCCCGCTTTTAAGTCCCCTTCGCAGGCTTACTTCAATATATTTTTGGAGGATAGCTGTCATTTATAACTCTGCAGGTTTGTGAATTACAGTGCCCCTGAGCTCCTTTCTTCAACTCGCTTTCTTGTGAGCTGGGCACAAAACCGCAGGATTGCTTCAGGCCCTAATCTGTTTCCAGCAGGGCACACTGAGCCTTTGTTTAATTCCTCTTCCTGGTGGGCAATGAGTGTTACATTTGCCCGTGCAGACACCCACAGCTAGACTCTCATTGGTTCTCCCTATTCCTGTTCATCTTGCACAGAAATTGCAAGCTGTGCTAAACAGGAGGTTAAAGGCACTGTCTCTCCAAGCGGGGAGAGTGTTAGTAAAGCATCTGGAATGGTGAACCCGAGGACCCGGATACGAAAACTGAGATGAATTTTAAATCATTTCCCAATCACACGGTGGACGATACTCTGGGTTTCCCATGCATGTTTTAGCTGGAGGAAGAATCCCTTGAACCTGGAGATTTGGGACCCATGGAATGAGTACCATGCAGTATGACTTCAAAGGGTCTGCATTTGCTCACCGAAACACACCAATGCTATCAGCCTGAAGTGTCCAGCCTTATGTCTCAACGAGCTCTAGGTGTAGATGTGTTAAATCCCGGTTGCATCACATGCCCTGAGTGAATTATTTAAGAATTGCTCTCTATTTCACTGTCTTTGTGTTTTGTTTTCGAAATTTATTTTGATAATGGGATTTATCGGATTTTCACGGCTGCGTTTCGGCCGCTGTACACACGCTTGATTCTCTTACGGAGACATATATATCCATGGGTTTTAAGATTCTTCCTAGTCAGGTATATTCCTAGGCGTTGAATATGTGGTGTTGGGTCCATTTCGTTGAGCAAGGAGTATGTCTTGTCTATTACATATTTGGCTTATGGAATGTTATCTGTGCTAATTTCAGTCTCTGGTTTTATGCAGCACCCCAAGGCACCTTTCCCCATAAGCAAGCACTAGTTGGTTTTCTAAATTTGAGACCCTGTTCTGTTTTGTAATTCAGTTCATGTGTAGTCAAGTTTACATTCCGTGTATTAGTGATATCTTATGATGTTTCGTTTTCTGTGTGACGTAGTTCACGTAGAATCACCATACCTGCATCCACTCACTATGCCGCTACGGGCCTGATGACACAGATTTCATTGCTGAGTGATATTGCAATGCACGTACGTGCCACAACTTCTTTATCCATTTTTTGCTTTCTGGGATATTTACCTGGTACTGTAGACGAGCTTCTTGGAAACACAGCCGTCCCAAACTTTGGGGTGGCTCTCTGTTTTTGGTTTTAATTTCCCTAAGGAATAGGACCATAAGTGCAATTGCCATAGGCTGTGTTGCTTTATTTCTTACGTGTTTCAGGAAACACCATACACTTCTCCAGGGTGGCTGTTCACAATTTCCATCCTGCCAATCAGCATAACAAGGCGCCCTGTTCTCCATATCCTGTCCGTCCTTTCTGGATTTTACACTTTTTTCAGATGGCCCTTTTGCCGGCGGGGCAGTGAGATTTCATTGTATTGCAGATTTCCTTTTCAGGCTTGCTTGGTGGGCCAAAAAGGGCGTATGCGTTTTTTTCTGAATATATTCAGGAAAAAACGCATACGCCCTTTTTGGCCAAGTGCATCATTGTCGACATTGTGCCTCTTTTCCTATGCTTTCAGGGCAATTCCAGTCTACCCCCTGCAATCGTTTTCCTGAAATTCTGCCCCGCTTTCAAGTCCCCTTCGCAGGCTTACTTCAATATACTTTTGGAAGATAGCTGTCATTTATAACTCTGCAGGTTTGTGAATTACAGTGCCCCTGAGCTCCTTTCTTAAACTCGCTTTCTTGTGAGCTGGGCACAAACCGCAGGATTGCTTCAGGCCCTAATCTGTTTCCAGCAGGGCACACTGAGCCTTTGTTTAATTCCTCTTCCTAGTGGGCAATGAGCGTTACATTTGCCCGTGCAGACACCTACAGCTAGTCTCTCATTGGTTCTCCCTATTCCTGTTCATCTTGCACAGAAATTGCAAGCTGTGCCAAACAGGAGGTTAAAGGCACTGACTCTCCAAGCAGGGAGTGTGTTAGTAAAGCATCTGGAATGGTGAACCCGAGGACCAGGATACGAAAACTGAGATGCATTTTAAATCGTTTCCCAATCACACGGTGGACTATACTGTGGGTTTCCCATGCATGTTTTAGCTGGAGGAAGAATCCCTTGAACCTGAAGAGTTGGGACCCATGGAATAGGTACCATGCAGTATGACTTCAAAGGGTTTGCATTTGCTCACCGAAACACACCAATGCTATCAGCCTGAAGTGTCCAGCCTTATGTCTCAACCAGCTCTGGGTGTAGATGTGGTCAATCCCGGTTGCATCACATGCCCTGAGTGAATTATTTAAGAATTGCTCTCTACTTCACTGTCTTTGTGTTTTGTTTTTGAAATTTATTTTGATAATCGGATTTATCGGATTTAAACTGCTGCGTTTCGGCCGCTGTACACACGCTTGATTCTCTTACGGAGACATATATATCCATGGGTTTTAAGATTCTTCCTAGTCAGGTATATTCCTAGGTGTTGAATATATGGTGTTGTGTCCATTTCCTTGAGCAAGGAGTATGTTTGTCTATTACATATTTGGCTTATGGAATGTTATCTGTGCTAATTTCAGTCTCTGGTTTTATGCAGCACCCCAAGGCACCTTTCCCCATAACCAAGCACTAGTTGGTTTTCTAAATTTGAGACCCTGTTCTGTTTTGTAATTCAGTTCATGTGTAGTCAAGTTTACATTCCGTGTATTAGTGATATCTTATGATGTTTCTTTTTCTGTGTGACGTAGTTCACGTAGAATCACCGTACCTGCATCCACTCACTATGCCGCTACGGGCCTGATGACACAGATTTCATTGCTGAGTGATACTGCATTGCACGTACGTGCCACAACTTCTTTATCCATTTTTTGCTTTCTGGGATATTTACCTGGTCCTGTAGACGAGCTTCTTGGGAACACAGCCGTCCCAAACTTTGGGGTGGCTCTCTGTTTTTGATTTTAATTTCTCTAAGGAATAGGACCATAAGTGCAATTGCCATAGGCTGTGTTGCTTTATTTCTTACGTGTTTCAGGAAACACCATACACATCTCCAGGGTGGCTGCTGCCAATTTACATCCTGCCAATCAGCATAACAAGGCTCCCTGTTCTCCATATCCTGTCCTACCTTTCTGGATTTTACACTTTTTTCAGGTGGTCCTTTTGCCCGGGGGGCAGTGAGACTTCATTGTAGTGCAGATTTCCTTTACAGGCTTGCTTGGTTGGCCAAAAAGGGCGTATGCGTTTTTTCCTGAATATATTGAGGAAAAAGCGCATACGCCCTTTTTGGCCAAGTGCATATTTGTTGACGTTGTGCCTCTTTTCCTATGCTTTCAGGGCAATTCCAGTCTACCCCCTGCAATCGTTTTCCTGAAATTCTGCCCCGCTTTTAAGTCCCCTTCGCAGGCTTACTTCAATATATTTTTGGAGGATAGCTGTCATTTATAACTCTGCAGGTTTGTGAATTACAGTGCCCCTGAGCTCCTTTCTTAAACTCGCTTTCTTGTGAGCTGGGCACAAAACCGCAGGATTGCTTCAGGCCCTAATCTGTTTCCAGCAGGGCACACTGAGCCTTTGTTTAATTCCTCTTCCTGGTGGGCAATGAGCGTTACATTTGCCCGTGCAGACACCTACAGCTAGTCTCTCATTGGTTCTCCCTATTCCTGTTCATCTTGCACAAAAATTGCAAGCTGTGCCAAAGAGGAGGTTAACGGCACTGACTCTCCAAGCGGGGAGAGTGTTAGTAAAGCATCCGGAATGGTGAACCCGAGGACCAGGATACGAAAACTGAGATGCATTTTAAATCGTTTCCCAATCACACGGTGGATGATACTCTGGGTTTCCCATGCATGTTTTAGCTGGAGGAAGAATCCCTTGAACCTGGAGAGTTGGGACCCATGGAATGAGTACCATGCAGTATGACTTCAAAGGGTCTGCATTTGCTCACTGAAACTCACCAATGCTATCAGCCTGAATTGTCCAGCCTTATGTCTCAACCAGCTCTGGGTGTAGATGTGGTCATTCCCGGTTGCATCACATGCCCTGAGTGAATTATTTAAGAATTGCTCTCTATTTCACTGTCTTTGTGTTTTGTTTTTGAAATTTATTTTGATAATGGGATTTATCGGATTTTCACTGCTGCGTTTCGGCCGCTGTACACACGCTTGATTCTCTTATGGAGACATATATATCCATGGGTTTTAAGATTCTTCCTAGTCAGGTATATTCCTAGGCGTTGAATATGTGGTGTTGAGTCCATTTCGTTGAGCAAGGAGTATGTCTTGTCTATTACATATTTGGCTTATGGAATGTTATCTGTGCTAATTTCAGTCTCTGGTTTTATGCAGCACCCCAACGCACCTTTCCCCATAAGCAAGCACTAGTTGGTTTTCTAAATTTGAGACCCTGTTCTGTTTTGTAATTCAGTTCATGTGTAGTCAAGTTTACATTCCGTGTATTAGTGATATCTTATGATGTTTCTTATTCTGTGTGACGTAGTTCACGTAGAATCACCGTATCTGCATCCACTCACTATGCCGCTACGGGCCTGATGACACAGATTACATTGCTGAGTGATACTGCATTGCACGTACGTGCCACAACTTCTTTATCCATTTTTTGCTTTCTGGGATATTTACCTGGTCCTGTAGACGAGCTTCTTGGGAACACAGCCATCCCAAACTTTGGGGTGGCTCTCTGTTTTTGGTTTTAATTTTCCTAAGGAATAGGACCATAAGTGCAATTGCCATAGGCTGTGTTGCTTTATTTCTTACGTGTTTCAGGAAACACCATACACTTCTCCAGGGTGGCTGTTCACAATTTACATCCTGCCAATCAGCATAACAAGGCTCCCTGTTCTCCATATCCTGTCCTACCTTTCTGGATTTTACACTTTTTTCAGATGGCCCTTTTGTCCGGGTGGCAGTGAGGCTTCATTGTAGTGCAGATTTCCTTTACAGGCTTGCTTGGTTGGCCAAAAAGGGCGTATGCGTTTTTTCCTGAATATATTCAGGAAAAAGCGCATACGCCCTTTTTGGCCAAGTGCATATTTGTTGACATTGTGCCTGTTTTCCTATGCTTTCAGGGCAATTCCAGTCTACCCCCTGCAATCGTTTTCCTGAAATTCTGCCCCGCTTTTAAGTCCCCTTCGCAGGCTTACTTCAATATATTTTTGGAGGATAGCTGTCAATTATAACTCTGCAGGTTTGTGAATTACAGTGCCCCTGAGCTCCTTTCTTCAACTCGCTTTCTTGTGAGCTGGGCACAAAACCGCAGGATTGCTTCAGGCCCTAATCTGTTTCCAGCAGGGCACACTGAGCCTTTGTTTAATTCCTCTTCCTGGTGGGCAATGAGTGTTACATTTGCCCGTGCAGACACCCACAGCTAGACTCTCATTGGTTCTCCCTATTCCTGTTCATCTTGCACAGAAATTGCACGCTGTGCCAAAGAGGAGGTTAAAGGCACTGACTCTCCAAGCGGGGAGAGTGTTAGTAAAGCATCTGGAATGGTGAACCCGAGGACGCGGATACGAAAAATGAGATGAATTTTAAATCATTTCACAATCACACGGTGGACGATACTCTGGGTTTCCCATGCATGTTTTAGCTGGAGGAAGAATCCCTTGAACCTGGAGAGTTGGGACCCATGGAATGAGTACCATGCAGTATGACTTAAAAAGGTCTGCATTTGCTCACCGAAACACACCAATGCTATCAGCCTGAAGTGTCCAGCCTTATGTCTCAACGAGCTCTAGGTGTAGATGTGTTAAATCCCGGTTGCATCACATGCCCTGAGTGAATTATTTAAGAATTGCTCTGTATTTCACTGTCTTTGTGTTTTGTTTTCGAAATTTATTTTGATAATGGGATTTATCGGATTTTCACGGCTGCGTTTCGGCTGCTGTACACACGCTTGATTCTCTTACAGAGACATATATATCCATGGGTTTTAAGATTCTTCCTAGTCAGGTATATTCCTAGGCGTTGAATATGTGGTGTTGGGTCCATTTCGTTGAGCAAGGAGTAGGTCTTGTCTATTACATATTTGGCTTATGGAATGTTATCTGTGCTAATTTCAGTCTCTGGTTTTATGCAGCACCCCAAGGCACCTTTCCCCATAAGCAAGCACTAGTTGGTTTTCTGAATTTGAGACCCTGTTCTGTTTTGTAATTCAGTTCATGTGTAGTCAAGTTTACATTCCGTGTATTAGTGATATCTTATGATGTTTCTTTTTCTGTGTGACGTAGTTCACGTAGAATCACCATACCTGCATCCACTCACTATGCCGCTACGGGCCTGATGACACAGATTTCATTGCTGAGTGATATTGCAATGCACGTATGTGCCACAACTTCTTTATCCATTTTTTGCTTTCTGGGATATTTACCTGGTCCTGTAGACGAGCTTCTTGGGAACACAGCCGTCCCAAACTTTGGGGTGGCTCTCTGTTTTTGGTTTTAATTTCCCTAAGGAATAGGACCATAAGTTCAATTGCCATAGGCTGTGTTGCTTTATTTCTTACGTGTTTCAGGAAACACCATACACTTCTCCAGGGTGGCTGTTCACAATTTACATCCTGCCAATCAGCATAACAAGGCTCCCTGTTCTCCATATCCTGTCCTTCATTTCTGGATTTTACACTTTTTTCAGCTGGCCCTTTTGCCCGGGGGGCAGTGAGATTTCATTGTATTGCAGATTTCCTTTACAGGCTTGCTTGGTTGGCCAAAAAGGGCGTATGCGTTTTTTTCTGAATATATTCAGGAAAAAACGCATACGCACTTTTTGGCCAAGTGCATCATTGTCGACATTGTGCCTCTTTTCCTATGCTTTCAGGGCAATTCCAGTCTACCCCTTGCAATCGTTTTCCTGAAATTCTGCCGCGATTTCAAGTCCCCTTCGCAGGCTTACTTCAATATACTTTTGGAAGATAGCTGTCATTTATAACTCTGCAGGTTTGTGAATTACAGTGCCCCTGAGCTCCTTTCTTAAACTCGCTTTCTTGTGAGCTGGGCACAAAACCACAGGATTGCTTCAGGCCCTAATCTGTTTCCAGCAGGGCACACTGAGCCTTTGTTTAATTCCTCTTCCTGGTGGGCAATGAGCGTTACATTTGCCTGTGCAGACACCTACAGCTAGTCTCTCATTGGTTCTCCCTATTCCTGTTCATCTTGCACAAAAATTGCAAGCTGTGCCAAAGAGGAGGTTAAAGGCACTGACTCTCCAAGCGGGGAGAGTGTTAGTAAAGCATCTGGAATGGTGAACCCGAGGACCAGGATACGAAAACTGAGATGCATTTTAAATCGTTTCCCAATCACACGGTGGATGATACTCTGGGTTTCCCATGCATGTTTTAGCTGGAGTAAGAATCCCTTGAACTTGGAGAGTTGGGACCCATGGAATGAGTACCATGCAGTATGACTTCAAAGGGTCTGCATTTGCTCACCGAAACTCACCAATGCTATCAGCCTGAAGTGTATAGCCTTATGTCTCAACCAGCTCTGGGTGTAGATGTGGTAAATCCCGGTTGCATCACATGCCCTGAGTGAATTATTTAAGAATTGCTCTCTATTTCACTGTCTTTGTGTTTTGTTTTTGAAATTTATTTTGATAATGGGATTTATCGGATTTTCACTGCTGCGTTTCAGCCGCTGTACACACGCTTGATTCTCTTATGGAGACATATATATCCATGGGTTTTAAGATTCTTCCTAGTCAGGTATATTCCTAGGCGTTGAATATGTGGTATTGAGTCCATTTCGTTGAGCAAGGAGTATGTCTTGTCTATTACATATTTGGCTTATGGAATGTTATCTGTGCTAATTTCAGTCTCTGGTTTTATGCAGCACCCCAAGGCACCTTTCCCCATAAGCAAGCACTAGTTGGTTTTCTAAATTTGAGACCCTGTTCTGTTTTGTAATTCAGTTCATGTGTAGTCAAGTTTACATTCCGTGTATTAGTGATATCTTATGATGTTTCTTATTCTGTGTGACGTAGTTCACGTAGAATCACCGTATCTGCATCCACTCACTATGCCGCTACGGGCCTGATGACACAGATTACATTGCTGAGTGATACTGCATTGCACGTACGTGCCACAACTTCTTTATCCATTTTTTGCTTTCTGGGATATTTACCTGGTCCTGTAGACGAGCTTCTTGGGAACACAGCCATCCCAAACTTTGGGGTGGCTCTCTGTTTTTGGGTTTAATTTCCCTAAAGAATAGGACCATAAGTGCAATTGCCATAGGCTGTGTTGCTTTATTTTTTACGTGTTTCAGGAAACACCATACACTTCTCCAGGATGGCTGTTCACAATTTACATCCTGCCAATCAGCATAACAAGGCTCCCTGTTCTCCATATCCTGTCCTACCTTTCTGGATTTTACACTTTTTTCAGATGGCCCTTTTGTCCGGGGGGCAGTGAGGCTTCATTGTAGTGCAGATTTCCTTTACAGGCTTGCTTGGTTGGCCAAAAAGGGCGTATGCGTTTTTTCCTGAATATATACAGGAAAAAACGCATACGCCCTTTTTGGCCAAGTGCATCATTGTCGAAGTTCTGCCTCTTTTCCTATGCTTTCAGGGCAATTCCAGTCTACCCCCTGCAATCTTTTTCCTGAAATTCTGCCCTGCTTTCAAGTCCCCTTCACAGGCTTACTTCAATATATTTTTGGAGGATAGCTGTCAATTATAACTCTGCAGGTTTGTGAATTACAGTGCCCCTGAGCTCCTTTCTTCAACTCGCTTTCTTGTGAGCTGGGCACAAAACCGCAGGATTGCTTCAGGCCCTAATCTGTTTCCAGCAGGGCACACTGAGCCTTTGTTTAATTCCTTTTCCTGGTGGGCAATGAGTGTTACATTTGCCCGTGCAGACACCTACAGCTAGTCTGTCATTGGTTCTCCCTATTCCTGTTCATCTTGCACAGAAATTGCAAACTGTGCCAAACAGGAGGTTAAAGGCCCTGACTCTCCAAGCGGTGAGAGTGTTAGTAAAGCGTCTGGAATGGTGAACCCGAGGACAAGGATACGAAAACTGAGACCCATTTTAAATCATTTCCCAATCTCATGGTGTACCATACTCTGTGTTTCCCATGCATGTTTTAGCTGAAGGAAGAATCCCTTGAACCTGGAGAGTTGGGACCCATGGAATGGGTACCATGAAGTATGACTTCAAAGGGTCTGCATTTGCTCACCGAAACTCACCGATGCTATCAGCCTGAAGTGTCCAGCCTTATGTCTCAACCAGCTCTGGGTGTAGATGTGTTAAATCCCGGTTGCATCACATGCCCTGAGTGAATTATTTAAGAATTGCTCTCTATTTCACTGTCTTTGTGTTTTGTTTTTGAAATTTATTTTGATAATGGGATTTATCGGATTTTCACTGCTGCGTTTATGCCGCTGTACACTCGCTTGATTCTCTTACAGAGACATATAAATCCATGGGTTTTAAGATTCTTCCAAGTCAGGTATATTCCTAGGCGTTGAATATGTGGTGTTGAGTCCATTTCGTTGAGCAAGGAGTAGGTCGTGTCTATTACATATTTGGCTTATGGATTGTTATCTGTGCAAATTTCAGTCTCTGGTTTTATGCAGCACCCCAAGGCACCTTTCCCCATAAGCAAGCACTAGTTGGTTTTCTAAATTTGAGACCCTGATCTGTTTTGTAATTCAGTTCATGTGTAGTCAAGTTTACATTCCGTGTATTAGTGATATCTTATGATGTTTCTTTTTCTGTGTGACGTAGTTCACGTAGAATCACCGTACCTGCATCCACTCACTATGCCGCTACGGGCCTGATGACACAGATTTCATTGCTGAGTGATATTGCATTGCACGTACGTGCCACAACTTCTTTATCCATTTTTTGCTTTCTGGGATATTTACCTGATACTGTAGACAAGCTTCTTGTGAACAGAGCCGTCCCAAATATTGGGGTGGCTGTCTGTTTTTGGTTTTAATTTCCGTAAGCTATAGGACCATAAGTGGAAGTGCCATAGGCGGTGTTGCTTTGTTTCTTACGTGTTTCAGGAAACACCATACACTTCTCCAGGGTGGCTGCTGGCAATTTACATCCTGCCAATCAGCATAACAAGGCTCCCTGTTCTCCATATCCTGTCCTACTTTTCTGGATTTTACACGTTTTTCAGATGGCCCTTTTTCCAGGGGGGCAGTGAGACTTCATTGTAGTGCAGATTTCCTTTACAGGCTTGCTTGGTTGGCCAAAAAGGGCGTATGCGTTTTTTCCTGAATATATTCAGGAAAAAACGCATACGCCCTTTTTGGCCAAGTGCATCATTGTCGACGTTGTGCCTCTTTTCCTATGCTTTCAGGGCAATTCCAGTCTACCCCCTGCAATCGTTTTCCTGAAATTCTGCCCCGCTTTCAAGTCCCCTTCGCAGGCTTACTTCAATATTTTTTTGGAGGATAGCTGTCATTTATAACTCTGCAGGTTTGTGAATTACAGTGCCCCTGAGCTCCTTTCTTCAACTCGCTTTCTTGAGAACTGGGCACAAAACCGCAGGATTGCTTCAGGCCATAATCTCTTTCCGGCAGGGCACGCTGAGCCTTTGGATAATTCCTCTTCCTGGTGGGAAATGAGCGTTACATTTGCCCGTGCAGACACCTAGAGCTAGTCTCTCGTTAGTTCTCCCTATTCCTGTTCATCTTGCACAGAAATTGCAAGCTGTGCCAAAGAGGAGGTTAAAGGCACTGACTCTCCAAGCAGGGAGAGTGTTAGTAAAGCATCTGGAATGGTGAACCCGAGGACCAGGATACGAAAACTGAGATGCATTTTAAATCGTTTCCCAATCACACGGTGGAACATACTCTGGGTTTCCCATGCATGTTTTAGCTAGAGGAAGAATCCCTTGAACCTGGAGAGTTGGGACCCATGGAATGGGTACCATGCAGTATGACTTCAAAGTGTCTGCATTTGCTCACCGAAACTCATCAATGCTATCAGCGTGAAGTGTCCAGCCTTATGTCTCAACCAGCTCTGGGTGTAGATGTGGTCAATCCCTGTTGCATCACATGCCCTGAGTGAATTATTTAAGAATTGCTCTCTATTTCACTGTCTTTGTGTTTTGTTTTCGAAATTTATTTTGATAATGGGATTTATCGTATTTTCACTGCTGCGTTTCGGCCGCTGTACACATGCTTGATTCTCTTATGGAGATATATATATTCATGGCTTTTAAGATTCTTCCTCGTCAGGTATATTCCTAGGCGTTGAATATGTGGTGTTGGGTCCATTTCGTTGAGCAAGGAGTAGGTCTTGTCTATTACATATTTGGCTTATGGAAAGTTATCTGTGCTAATTTCAGTCTCTGGTTTTATGCAGCACCCCAACGCACCTTTCCCCATAAGCAAGCACTAGTTGGTTTTCTAAATTTGAGACCCTGTTCTGTTTTGTAATTCAGTTCATGTGTAGTCAAGTTTACATTCCGTGTATTAGTGATATCTTATGATGTTTCTTTTTCTGTGTGATGTAGTTCACGTAGAATCACCGTATCTGCATCCACTCACTATGCCGCTATGGGCCTGATGACACAGATTTCATTGCTGAGTTATATTGCATTGTACGTACGTGCCACAACTTCTTTATCCATTTTTTGCTTTCTGGGATATTTACCTGATACTGTAGACGAGCTTCTTCTGAACAGAGCCGTCCCAAATATTGGGGTGGCTGTCTGTTTTTGATTTTAATTTCCGTAAGCTATAGGACCATAAGTGGAAATGCCATAGGCTGTGTTGCTTTGTTTCTTACGTGTTTCAGGAAACACCATACACTTCTCCAGGGTGGCTGCTGGCAATTTACATCCTGCCAATCAGCATAACAAGGCTCCCTGTTCTCCATAACCTGTCCTTCCCTTTCTGGAGTTTACACTTTTTTCAGATGGCCCTTTTGCCCGGGGGGCAGTGAGACTTCATTGTAGTGCAGATTTCCTTTACAGGCTTGCTTGGTTGGCCAAAAAGGGCGTATGCGTTTTTTCCTGAATATTCAGGAAAAAACGCATACGCCCTTTTTGGCCAAGTGCATCATTGTCGACGTTCTGCCTCTTTTCCTATGTTTCAGGGCAATTCCAATGTACCCCCTGCAATCGTTTTCCTGAAATTCTGCCCCGCTTTCAAGTCCCCTTCGCAGGCTTACTTCAATATATTTTTGGAGGATAGCTGTCATTTATAACTCTGCAGGATTGTGAATTACAGTGCCCCTGAGCTCCTTTCTTCAACTCGCTTTCTTGTGAGCTGGGCACAAAACCGCAGGATTGCTTCAGGCCCTAATCTGTTTCCCGCAGGGCACACTGAGCCTTTGTTTAATTCCTCTTCCTGGTGGGCAATGAGCGTTATATTTGCCCGTGCAGACACCTACAGCTAGTCTCTCATTGGTTCTCCCTATTCCTGTTCATCTTGCAGAGAAATTGCAAGCTATGCCAAAGAGGAGGTTAAAGGCACTGACTCTCCAAGCGGGGAGAGTGTTAGTAAAGCATCTGGAATGGTGAACCCGAGGACCAGGATACGAAAACTGAGATGCATTTTAAATCGTTTCCCAATCACACGGTGGACGATACTCTGGGTTTCCCATGCATGTTTTAGCTGGAGGAAGAATCCCTTGAACCTGGAGAGTTGGGACCCATGGAATGGGTACCATGAAGTATGACTTCAAAGTGTCTGCATTTGCTCAGCGAAACTCACCAATGCTATCAGCCTGAAGTGTCCAGCCTTATGTCTCAACCAGCTCGGGTGTAGATGTTGTCAATCCCGGTTGCATCACATGCCCTGAGTGAATTATTTAAGAATTGCTCTCTATTTCACTGTCTTTGTGTTTTGTTTTTAAATTTATTTTGATAATGGGATTTATCGGATATTCACTGCTGCGTTTCGGCCGCTGTACACACGCTTGATTCTCTTATGGAGACATATATATCCATGGGTTTTAAGATTTTTCCTAGTCAGGTATATTCCTAGGCGTTGAATATGTGGTGTTGGGTCCATTTCGTTGAGCAAGGAGTAGGTCTTGTCTATTACATATTTGGCTTATGGAAAGTTATATGTGCTAATTTCAGTCTCTGGTTTTATGCAGCACCCCAACGCACCTTTCCCCATAAGCAAGCACTAATTGGTTTTCTAAATTTGAGACCATGTTCTGTTTTGTAATTCAGTTCATGTGTAGTCAAGTTTACATTCCGTGTATTAGTGATATCTTATGATGTTTCTTTTTCTGTGTGACGTAGTTCACGTACAATCACCGTACCTGCATCCACTCACTATGCCGCTACGGGCCTGATGACACAGATTTCATTGCTGAGTGATATTGCATTGTACGTACGTGCCACAACTTCTTTATCCATTTTTTGCTTTCTGGGATATTTACCTGATACTGTAGACGAGCTTCTTGTGAACATAGCCGTCCCAAATATTGGGGTGGCTGTCTGTTTTTGATTTTCATTTCCGTAAGCTATAGGACCATAAGTGGAAGTGCCATAGGCTGTGTTGCTTTGTTTCTTACGTGTTTCAGGAAACACCATACACTTCTCCAGGGTGGCTGCTGGCAATTTACATCCTGCCAATCAGCATAACAAGGCTCCCTGTTCTCCATATCCTCTCGTACCTTTCTGGATTTTACACTTTTTTCAGATGGCCCTTTTGCCCGGGGGGCAGTGAGACTTCATTGTAGTGCAGACTTCATTTACAGGCTTGCTTCCTTGGCCAAAAAGGGCGTATGCGATTTTTCCTGAATATATTCAGGAAAAAACGCATACGCCATTTTTCGCCAAGTGCATCACTGTCGACGTTGTGCCTCTTTTCCTATGCTTTCAGGGCAATTCCAGTCTACCCCCTGCAATCGTTTTCCTGAAATTCTGCCCCGCTTTCAAGTCCCCTTCGCAGGCTTACTTCAATATATTTTTGGAGGATAGCTGTCAATTATAACTCTGCAGGTTTGTGAATTACAGTGCCCCTGAGCTCCTTTCTTCAACTCGCTTTCTTGTGAGCTGGGCACAAAACCGCAGGATTGCTTCAGGCCCTAATCTGTTTCCAGCAGGGCACACTGAGCCTTTGTTTAATTCCTTTTCCTGGTGGGCAATGAGTGTTACATTTGCCCGTGCAGAAACCTACAGCTAGTCTCTCATTGGTTCTCCCTATTCCTGTTCATCTTGCACAGAAATTGCAAACTGTGCCAAACAGGAGGTTAAAGGCACTGACTCTCCAAGCGGGGAGAGTGTTAGTAAAGCGTCTGGAATGGTGAACCCGAGGACAAGGATACGAAAACTGAGACCCATTTTAAATCGTTTCCCAATCTCATGGTGTACCATACTCTGTGTTTCCCATGCATGTTTTAGCTGAAGGAAGAATCCCTTGAACCTGGAGAGTTGGGACCCATGGAATGGGTACCATGAAGTATGACTTCAAAGGGTCTGCATTTGCTCACCGAAACTCACCGATGCTATCAGCCTGAAGTGTCCAGCCTTATGTCTCAACCAGCTCTGGGTGTAGATGTGTTAAATCCCGGTTGCATCACATGCCCTGAGTGAGTTATTTAAGAATTGCTCTCTATTTCACTGTCTTTGTGTTTTGTTTTTGAAATTTATTTTGATAATGGGATTTATCGGATTTTCACTGCTGCGTTTATGCCGCTGTACACATGCTTTATTCTCTTACAGAGACATATAAATCCATGGGTTTTAAGATTCTTCCAAGTCAGGTATATTCCTAGGCGTTGAATATGTGGTGTTGAGTCCATTTCGTTGAGCAAGGAGTAGGTCTTGTCTATTACATATTTGGCTTATGGAATGTTATCTGTGCAAATTTCAGTCTCTGGTTTTATGCAGCACCCCAAGGCACCTTTCCCCATAAGCAAGCACTAGTTGGTTTTCTAAATTTGAGACCCTGTTCTGTTTTGTAATTCAGTTCATGTGTAGTCAAGTTTACATTCCGTGTATTAGTGATATCTTATGATGTTTCTTTTTCTGTGTGACGTAGTTCACGTAGAATCACCGTACCTGCATCCACTCACTATGCCGCTACGGGCCTGATGACACAGATTTCATTGCTGAGTGATATTGCATTGCACGTACGTGCCACAACTTCTTTATCCATTTTTTGCTTTCTGGGATATTTACCTGATACTGTAGACAAGCTTCTTGTGAACAGAGCCGTCCCAAATATTGGGGTGGCTGTCTGTTTTTGATTTTAATTTCCGTAAGCTATAGGACCATAAGTGGAAGTGCCATAGGCTGTGTTGCTTTGTTCCTTACGTGTTTCAGGAAACACCATACACTTCTCCAGGGTGGCTGCTGGCAATTTACATCCTGCCAATCAGCATAACAAGGCTCCCTGTTCTCCATATCCTGTCCTACCTTTCTGGATTTTACACTTTTTTCAGATGGCCCTTTTGTCCGGGGGGCAGTGAGACTTCATTGTAGTGCAGATTTCCTTTACAGGCTTGCTTCCTTGGCCAAAAAGGGCGTATGCGTTTTTTCCGGAATATATTCAGGAAAAAACGCATACGCCCTTTTTGGCCAAGTGCATCATTGTCGACTTTGTGCCTCTTTTCCTATGCTTTCAGGGCAATTCCAGTCTACACCCTGCAATCGTTTTCCTGAAATTCTGCCCCGCTTTCAAGTCCCCTTCGCAGGCTTACTTCAATATTTTTTTGGAGGATAGCTGTCATTTATAACTCTGCAGGTTTGTGAATTACAGTGCCCCTGAGCTCCTTTCTTCAACTCGCTTTCTTGTGAGCTGGGCACAAAACCGCAGGATTGCTTCAGGCCCTAATCTCTTTCCGGCAGGGCATGCTGAGCCTTTGGTTAATTCCTCTTCCTGGTGGGAAATGAGCGTTACATTTGCCCGTGCAGACACCTAGAGCTAGTCTCTCGTTAGTTCTCCCTATTCCTGTTCATCTTGCACAGAAATTGCAAGCTGTGCCAGACAGGAGGTTAAAGGCACTGACTCTCCAAGCAGGGAGAGTGTTAGTAAAGCATCTGGAATGGTGAACCTGAGGACCAGGATACGAAAACTGAGATGCATTTTAAATCGTTTCCCAATCACACGGTGGAACATACTCTGGGTTTCCCATGCATGTTTTATCTGGAGGAAGAATCCCTTAAACCTGTAGAGTTGGGACACATGGAATGGGTACCATGCAGTATGACTTCAAAGGGTCTGCATTTGCTCACCGAAACTCACCAATGCTATCAGCCTGAAGCGTCCAGCCTTATGTCTCAACCAGCTCTGGGTGTAGATGTGGTCAATCCCGGTTGCACCACATGCCCTGAGTGAATTAGTTAAGAATTGCTCTCTATTTCACTGTCTTTGTGTTTTGTTTCTGAAATTTATTTTGATAATGGGATTTATCGGATTTTCACTGCTGCGTTTCGTCCGCTGTACACACGCTTGATTCTCTTACGGAGACATATATATCAATGGGTTTTAAGATTCTTCCTTGTCAGGTATATTCCTAGGCGTTGAATATGTGGTGTTGGGTCCATTTCGTTGAGCAAGGAGTAGGTCTTGTCTATTACATATTTGGCTTATGGAAAGTTATCTGTGCTAATTTCAGTCTCTGGTTTTATGCAGCACCCCAAGGCACCTTTCCCCATAAGCAAGCACTAGTTGGTTTTCTAAATTTGAGACCCTGTTCTGTTTTGTAATTCAGTTCATGTGTAGTCAAGTTTACATTCCGTGTATTAGTGATATCTTATGATGTTTCTTTTTCTGTGTGACGTAGTTCACGTAGAATCACCGTACCTGCATCCACTCACTATGCCGCTATGGGCCTGATGACACAGATTTCATTGCTGAGTGATATTGCATTGCACGTACGTGCCACAACTTCTTTATCCATTTTTTGCTTTCTGGGATATTTACCTGGCACTGTAGACGAGCTTCTTGGGAACACAGCCGTCCCAAACTTTGGGGTGGCTCTCTGTTTTTGATTTTAATTTCCCTAAGGAATAGGACCATAAGTGCAATTGCCATAGGCTGTGTTGCTTTATTTCTTACGTGTTTCAGGAAACACCATACACTTCTCCAGGGTGGCTGTTGGCAATTTACATCCTGCCAATCAGCATAACAAGGCTCCCTGTTCTCCATATCCTGTCCTACCTTTCTGGATTTTACACTTTTTTCAGATGGCCCTTTTGTCCGGGGGGCAGTGAGACTTCATTGTAGTGCAGATTTCCTTTACAGGCTTGCTTCCTTGGCCAAAAAGGGCGTATGCGTTTTTTCCTGAATATATTCAGGAAAAAACGCATACGCCCTTTTTGGCCAAGTGCATCATTGTCGACTTTGTGCCTCTTTTCCTATGCTTTCAGGGCAATTCCAGTCTACACCCTGCAATCGTTTTCCTGAAATTCTGCCCCGCTTTCAAGTCCCCTTTGCAGGCTTACTTCAATATATTTTTGGAGGATAGCTGTCATTTATAACTCTGCAGGTTTGTGAATTACAGTGCCCCTGAGCTCCTTTCTTCAACTCGCTTTCTTGTGAGCTGGGCACAAAACCGCAGGATTGCGTCAGGACCTAATCTGTTTCCAGCAGGGCACACTGAGCCTTTGTTTAATTCCTCTTCCTGGTGGGCAATGAGCGTTACATTTGCCCGTGCAGACACCTACAGCTAGTCTCTCATTGGTTCTCCCTATTCCTGTTCATCTTGCACAGAAATTGCAAGCTGTGCCAAAGAGGAGGTTAAAGGCACTGACTCTCCAAGTGGGGAGAGTGTTAGTAAAGCATCTGGAATGGTGAACCCGAGGACCAGGATACGAAAACTGAGATGCATTTTAAATCGTTTCCCAATCACACGGTGGACGATACTCTGGGTTTCCCAAGCATGTTTTAGCTGGAGGAAGAATGCCTTGAACCTGGAGAGTTGGGACCCATGGAATGGGTACCATGCAGTATGACTTCAAAGGGTCTGCATTTGCTCACCGAAACTCACCAATGCTATCAGCCTGACGTGTCCAGCCTTATGTCTCAACCAGCTCTGGGTGTAGATGTGGTCAATCCCGGTTGCATCACATGCCCTGAGTGAATTAGTTAAGAATTGCTCTCTATTTCACTGTCTTTGTGTTTTGTTTTCGAAATTTATTTTGATAATGGGATTTATCGGATTTTCACTGCTGCGTTTCGGCCGCTGTACACATGCTTGATTCTCTTACGGAAACATATATAACAATGGGTTTTAAGATTCTTCCTTGTCAGGTATATTCCTAGGCATTGAATATGTGGTGTTGGGTCCATTTCGTTGAGCAAGGAGTAGGTCTTGTCTATTACATATTTGGCTTATGGAAAGTTATCTGTGCTAATTTCAGTCTCTGGTTTTATGCAGCACCCCAACGCACCTTTCCCCATAAGCAAGCACTAGTTGGTTTTCTAAATTTGAGACCCTGTTCTGTTTTGTAATTCAGTTCATGTGTAGTCAAGTTTACATTCCGTGTATTAGTGATATCTTATGATGTTTCTTTTTCTGTGTGACGTAGTTCACGTAGAATCACCGTACCTGCATCCACTCACTATGCCGCTACGGGCCTGATGACACAGATTTTATTGCTGAGTGATATTGCATTGTACGTACGTGCCACAACTTCTTTATCCATTTTTTGCTTTCTGGGATATTTACCTGATACTGTAGACGAGCTTCCTGTGAACACAGCCGTCCCAAATATTGGGGTGGCTGTCTGTTTTTGATTTTAATTTCCGTAAGCTATAGGACCATAAGTGGAAGTGCCATAGGCTGTGTTGCTTTGTTTCTTACGTGTTTCAGGAAACACCATACACTTCTCCAGGGTGGCTGCTGGCAATTTACATCCTGCCAATCAGCATAACAAGGCTTCCTGTTCTCAATATCCTGTCCTACCTTTCTGGATTTTACACTTTTTTCAGATGGCCATTTTGCCCGGGGGGCAGTGAGACTTCATTGTAGTGCAGATTTCCTTTACAGGCTTGCTTGGTTGGCCAAAAAGGGCGTATGCGTTTTTTCCTGAATATATTGAGGAAAAAACACATACGCCCTTTTTGGCCAAGTGCATCATTGTCGACGTTGTGCCTCTTTTCCTATGCTTTCAGGGCAATTCCAGTCTAAACCCTGCAATTGTTTTCCTGAAATTCTGCCCCGCTTTCAAGTCCCCTTCGCAGGCTTACTTCAATATATTTTTGGAGGATAGCTGTCATTTATAACTCTGCAGGTTTGTGAATTACAGTGCCCCTGAGCTCCTTTCCTCAACTCGCTTTCTTGTGAGCTGGGCACAAAACCGCAGGATTGCTTCAGGCCGTAATCTGTTTCCAGCAGGGCACACTGAGCCTTTGTTTAATTCCACTTCCTGGTGGGCAATGAGCGTTACATTTGCCCGTGCAGACACCTACAGCTAGTCTCTCATTGGTTCTCCCTATTCCTGTTCATCTTGCACAGAAATTGCAAGCTGTGCCAAAGAGGAGGTTAAAGGCACTGACTCTCCAAGCGGGGAGAGTGTTAGTAAAGCATCTGGAATGGTGAACCCGAGGACCAGGATACGAAAACTGAGATGCATTTTAAATCATTTCCCAATCACACGGTGGACGATACTCTGGGTTTCCCATGCATGTTTTAGCTGGAGGAAGAATCCCTTAAACCTGTAGAGTTGGGACCCATGGAATGGGTACCATGCAGTATGACTTCAAAGGGTCTGCATTTGCTCACCGAAACTCACCAATGCTATCAGCCTGAAGCGTCCAGCCTTATGTCTCAACCAGCTCTGGGTGTAGATGTGGTCAATCCCGGTTGCATCACATGCCCTGAGTGAATTATTTAAGAATTGCTCTCTATTTCACTGTCTTTGTGTTTTGTTTTCGAAATTTATTTTGATAATGGGATTTATCGGATTTTCACTGCTGCGTTTCGGCCGCTGTACACACGCTTGATTCTCTTACGGAGACATATATATACATGTGTTTTAAGATTCTTCCTAGTCAGGTATATTCCTAGGCGTTGAATATGTGGTGTTGGGTCCATTTCGTTGAGCAAGGAGTAGGTCTTGTCTATTACATATTTGGCTTATGGAAAGTTATCTGTGCTAATTTCAGTCTCTGGTTTTATGCAGCACCCCAACGCACCTTTCCCCATAAGCAAGCACTAGTTGGTTTTCTAAATTTGAGACCCTGTTCTGTTTTGTAATTCAGTTCATGTGTAGTCAAGTTTACATTCCGTGTATTAGTGATAACTTATGATGTTTCTTTTTCTGTGTGACGTAGTTCACGTAGAATCACCGTACCTGCATCCACTCACTATGCCGCTACGGGCCTGATGACACAGATTTCATTGCTGAGTGATATTGCATTGCACGTACGTGCCACAACTTCTTTATCCATTTTTTGCTTTCTGGGATATTTACCTGGTACTGTAGACGAGCTTCTTGTGAACACAGCCATCCCAAACTTTGGGGTGGCTCTCTGTTTTTGATTTTAATTTCCGTAAGCTATAGGACCATAAGTGGAAGTGCCATAGGCTGTGTTGCTTTGTTTCTTACGTGTTTCAGGAAACACCATACACTACTCCAGGGTGGCTGCTGGCAATTTACATCCTGCCAATCAGCATAACAAGGCTCCCTGTTCTCCATATCCTGTCCTACCTTTCTGGATTTTACACGTTTTTCAGATGGCCCTTTTGCCCGGGGGGCAGTGAGACTTCATTGTAGTGCAGATTTCCTTTACAGGCTTGCTTGGTTGGCCAAAAAGGGCGTATGCGTTTTTTCCTGAATATATTCAGGAAAAAACGCATACGCACTTTTTGGCCAAGTGCATCATTGTCGACGTTCTGCCTCTTTTCCTATGCTTTCAGGGCAATTGCAGTCTACCCCTGCAATCGTTTTCCTGAAATTCTGCCCCGCTTTCAAGTCCCCTTCGCAGGCTTACTTCAATATATTTTTGGAGGATATCTGTCATTTATAACTCTGCAGTTTTGTGAATTACAGTGTCCCTGAGCTCCTTTCTTCAACTCGCTTTCTTGTGAGCTGGGCACAAAACCGCAGGATTGCTTCAGGCCCTAATCTGTTTTCAGCAGGGCACACTGAGCTTTTGTTTAATTCCTCTTCCTATTCGGCAATGAGCGTTACATTTGCCAGTGCAGACACCTACAGCTAGTCTCTCATTTGTTCTCCCTATTCCTGTTCATCTTGCACAGAAATTGCAAGCTGTGCCAAACAGGAGGTTAAAGGCACTGACTCTCCAAGCGGGGAGAGTGTTAGTAAAGCATCTGGAATGGTGAACCCGAGGACCAGGATACGAAAACTGAGATGCATTTTAAATCGTTTCCCAATCACACGGTTGATGATACTATGGGTTTCCCATGCATGTTTTAGCTAGAGGAAGAATCCCTTGAACCTGGAGAGTTGGGACCCATGGAATGGGTACCATGCACTATGACTTCAAAGTGTCTGCATTTGCTCACCGAAACTCACCAATGCTATCAGCCTGAAGTGTCCAGCCTTATGTCTCAAGCAGCTCTGGGTGTAGGTGTGGTAAATCCCGGTTGCATCACATGCCCTGAGTGAATTATTTAAGAATTGCTCTCTATTTCACTGTCTTTGTGTTTTGTTTTCGAAATTTATTTTGATAGTGGGATTTATCGGATTTTCACTGCTGCATTTCGGCCGCAGTACACATGCTTGATTCTCTTACGGAGACATATATATCCATGGGTTTTAAAATTCTTCCTAGGCAGGTATATTCCTAGGCGTTGAATATGTGGTGTTGGGTCCATTTCGTTGAGCAAGGAGTAGGTCCTGTCTATTACATATTTGGCTTATGGAAAGTTATCTGTGCTAATTTCAGTCTCTTGTTTTATGCAGCACCCCAACGCACCTTTCCCCATAAGCAAGCACTAGTTGGTTTTCTAAATTTGAGACCCTGTTCTGTTTTGTAATTCAGTTCATGTGTAGTCAAGTTTACATTCCGTGTATTAGTGATATCTTATGATGTTTCTTTTTCTGTGTGACGTAGTTCACGTAGAATCACCGTACCTGCATCCACTCACTATGCCGCTACGGGCCTGATGACACAGATTTCATTGCTGAGTGATACTGCATTGCACGTATGTGCCACAAATTCTTTATCCATTTTTTGCTTTCTGGGATATTTACCTGATACTGTAGACGAGCTTCTTGTGAACACAGCCATCCCAAACATTGGGGTGGCTGTCTGTTTTTGATTTTAATTTCCCTAAGCTATAGGACCATAAGTGCAAGTGCCATAGGCTGTGTTGCTTTATTTCCTACGTGTTTCAGGAAACACCATACACTTCTCCAGGGTGGCTGTTGGCAATTTACATCCTGCCAATCGGCATAACAAGGCTCACTGTTCTCCTTATCCTGCCATAACTTTCTGGATTTTACACTTTTTTCAGATGGCCCTTTTGCCCGGGGGGCAGTGAGACTTCATTGTAGTGCAGATTTCCTTTACAGGCTTGCTCGGTTGGCCAAAAAGGGCGTATGCGTTTTTTCCTGAATATATTCAGGAAAAAACGCATACGCCCTTTTTGGCCAAGTGCATCATTGTCGACGTTCTGCCTGTTTTCCTATGCTTTCAGGGCAATTCCAGTCTACACCCTGCAATGGTTTTCCTGAAACTCTGCCCCACTTTCAAGTCCCCTTCGCAGGCATACTTCAATATATTTTTGGAGGATAACTGTCATTTATAACTCTGCAGGTTTGTGAATTACAGTGCCCCTGAGCTCCTTTCTTCAACTCGCTTTCTTGTGAGCTGGGCACAAAACCGCAGGATTGCTTCAGGCCCTAATCTGTTTCCGGCAGGGCACGCTGAGCCTTTGGTTAATTCCTCTTCCTGGTGGGAAATGAGCATTACATTTGCCCGTGCAGACACCTATAGCTAGTCTCTCATTGGTTCTCCCTATTCCTGTTCATCTTGCCCAGAAATTGCAAGCTGTGCCAAAGAGGAGGTTAAAGGCACTGACTCTGCAAGCGGGGAGAGTGTTAGTAAAGCATCTGGAATGGTGAACCCGAGGACCAGGATACCAAAACTGAGATGCATTTTAAATCGTTTCCCAATCACACGGTGGACCATACTGTGGGTTTCCCATGCATGTTTTAGCTGGAGGAAGAATCCCTTGAACCTGGAGAGTTGGGACCCATGGAATAGGTACCATGCAGTATGACTTCAAAGGGTCTGCATTTGCTCACCGAAACTCACCAATGCTATCAGCCTGAAGTGTCCAGCCTTATGTCTCAACCAGCTCTGGGTGTAGATGTGTTAAATCCCGGTTGCATCACATGCCCTGAGTGAATTATTTAAGAATTGCTCTCTATTTCACTGTCTTTGTGTTTTGTTTTTGAAATTTATTTTGATAATGGGATTTATCGGATTTTCACTGCTGCATTTATGCCGCTGTACACACGCTTGATTCTCTTACGGAGACATATAAATCCATGGGTTTTAAGATTCTTCCTAGTCAGGTATATTCCTAGGCGTTGAATATGTGGTGTTGAGTCCATTTCGTTGAGCAAGGAGTAGGTCTTGTCTATTACATATTTGGCTCATGGAATGTTATCTGTGTTAATTTCAGTCTCTGGTTTTATGCAGCACCCCAAGGCACCTTTCCCCATAAGCAAGCACTAGTTGGTTTTCTAAATTTGCGACCCTGTTCTGTTTTGTAATTCAGTTCATGTGTAGTCAAGTTTACATTCCGTGTATTAGTGATATCTTATGATGTTTCTTTTTCTGTGTGACGTAGTTCACGTAGAATCACCGTACCTGCATCCACTCACTATGCCGCTACGGGCCTGATGACACAGATTTCATTGCTGAGTGATATTGCATTGCACGTACGTGCCACAACTTCTTTATCCATTTTTTGCTTTCTGAGATATTTACCTGGTACTGTAGACGAGCTTCTTTGGAACACAGCCGTCCCAAATTTTGGGGTGGCTCAATGTTTTTGATTTTAATTTCCCTAAGCAATAGGACCATAAGTGCAATTGCCATAGGCTGTGTTGCTTTATTTCGTACGTGTTTCAGGAAACACCATACACTTCTCCAGGGTGGCTGTTCACAATTTACATCCTGCCAATCAGCATAACAAGGCTCCCTGTTCTCCATATCCTGTCCTACCTTTCTGTATTTTACACTTTTTTCAGATGGCCCTTTTGCACGGGGGGGCAGTGAGATTTCATTGTAGTGCAGATTTCCTTTACAGGCTTGCTTGGTTGGCCAAAAAGGGCGTATGCGTTTTTTCCGGAATATATTCAGGAAAAAACGCATACGCACTTTTTGGCCAAGAGCATCATTGTCGACGTTGTGCCTCTTTTCCTATGCCTTAAGGGCAATTCCAGTCTACCACCTGCAATCGTTTTCCTGAAATTCCGCCCCGCTTTCAAGTCCCCTTCGCAGGCTTACTTCAATATATTTTTGGAGGAGAGCTGTCATTTATAACTCTGCAGGTTTGTGAATTACAGTGCCCCTGAGATCCTTTCTTCAACTCGCTTTCTTGTGAGCTGGGCACAAAACCGCAGGATTGCTTCAGGCACTAATCTGTTTCCAGCAGGGCACGCTGAGCCTTTGGTTAATTCCTCTTCCTGGTGGGAAATGACCTTTACATTTGCCCGTGCAGACACCTACAGCTAGTCTCTCATTGGTTCTCCCTATTCCTGTTCAACTTGCACAGAAATTGCAAGCTGTGCCAAACAGGAGGTTAAAGGCACTGACTCTCCAAGCGGGGAGAGTGTTAGTAAAGCATCAGGAATGGTGAACCCGAGGACCAGGATACGAAAACGGAGATGCATTTTAAATCGTTTCCCAATCACACGGTGGACGATACTCTGGGTTTCCCATGCATGTTTTAGCTGGAGGAAGAATCCCTTGAACCTGGAGAGTTGGGATCCATGGAATGGGTACCATGCAGTATGACTTCAAAGGGTCTGCATTTGCTCACGGAAACTCACCAATGCTATCAGCCTGAAGTGTCCAGCCTTATGTCTCAACCTGCTCTGGGTATAGATGTGTTAAATCCCGGGTGCATCACATGCACTGAGTGAATTATTTAAGAATTGCTCTCTATTTCACTGTCTTTGTGTTTTGTTTTCGAAATTTATTTTGATAATGGGATTTATCGGATTTTCACTGCTGCGTTTCGGCCGCTGTACACACCCTTGATTCTCTTATGGAGACATATATATCCATGGGTTTTATGACTCTTCCTAGTCAGGTATATTCCTAGGCGTTGAATATGCGGTGTTGAGTCCATTTCCTTGAGCAAGGAGTAGGTCTTTTCTATTACATATTTGGCTTATGGAAAGTTATCTGTGCTAATTTCAGTCTCTGGTTTTATGCAGCACCCCAACGCACCTTTCCCCATAAGCAAGGACTAGTTGGTTTTCTAAATTTGAGACCCTGTTCTGTTTTGTAATTCAGTTCATGTGTAGTCAAGTTTACATTCCGTGTAATAGTGATATCTTATGATGTTTCTTTTTCTGTGTGACGTAGTTCACGTAGAATCACCGTACCTGCATCCACTCACTATTCCGCTACGGGTCTGATGACACAGATTTCATTGCTGAGTGATATTGCATTGTACGTACGTGCCACAACTTCTTTATCCATTTTTTGCTTTCTGGGATATTTACCTGATACTGTAGACGAGCTTCTTGTGAACACAGGCGTCCCAAATATTGGGGTGGCTGTCTGTTTTTGATTTTAATTTCCGTAAGCTGTAGGACCATAAGTGGAAGTGCCATAGTCTGGGTTGCTTTGTTTTTTACGTGTTTCAGGAAACACCATACACTTCTCCAGGGTGGCTGCTGGCAATTTACATCCTGCCAATCAGCATAACAAGGCTCCCTGTTCTCCATATCCTGTCCTACCTTTGTGGATTTTACACTTTTTTCAGATGGCCCTTTTGCCCGGGGGGCTGTGAGACTTCATTGTAGTGCAGATTTCCTTTAAAGGCTTGCTTGGTTGGCCAAAAAGGGTGTATGCGTTTTTTCCTGAATATATTCAGGAAAAAACGCATACGCACTTTTTGGCCAATTGCATCATTGTCGACGTTCTGCCTCTTTTTCTATGCTTTCAGGGCAATTCCAGTCTACCCCCTGCAATCGATTTCCTGAAATTCTGCCCCGCTTTCAAGTCCCCTTCGCAGGCTTACTTCAATATATTTTTGGAGGGTAGCTGTCATTTATAACTCTGCAGGTTTGTGAATTACAGTGCCCCTGAGCTCCTTTCTTCAACTCGCTTTCTTGTGAGCTGGGCACAAAACCGCAGGATTGCTTCAGGCCCTAATCTCTTTCCGGCAGGGCACGCTGAGCCTTTGGTTATTTCCTCTTCCTGGTGGGAAATGAACATTACATTTGCCTGTGCAGACACCTATAGCTAGTCTCTCATTGGTTCTCCCTATTCCTGTTCATCTTGCACAGAAATTGCAAGCTGTGCCAAACAGGAGGTTAAAGGCACTGACTCTGCAAGCCGGGAGAGTGTTAGTAAAGCATCTGGAATGGTGAACCCGAGGACCAGGATACCAAAACTGAGATGCATTTTAAATCGTTTCCCAATCACACGGTGGACCATACTGTGGGTTTCCCATGCATGTTTTAGCTGGAGGAAGAATCCCTTGAACCTGGAGAGTTGGGACCCATGGAATAGGTACCATGCAGTATGACTTCAAAGGGTCTGCATTTGCTCACCGAAACTCACCAATGCTATCAGCCTGAAGTGTCCAGCCTTATGTCTCAACCAGCTCTGGGTGTAGATGTGTTAAATCCCGGTTGCATCACATGCCCTGAGTGAATTATTTAAGAATTGCTCTCTATTTCACTGTCTTTGTGTTTTGTTTTTGAAATTTATTTTGATAATGGGATTTATCGGATTTTCACTGCTGCATTTATGCCGCTGTACACACGCTTGATTCTCTTACGGAGACATATAAATCCATGGGTTTTAAGATTCTTCCTAGTCAGGTATATTCCTAGGCGTTGAATATGTGGTGTTGAGTCCATTTCGTTGAGCAAGGAGTAGGTCTTGTCTATTACATATTTGGCTCATGGAATGTTATCTGTGTTAATTTCAGTCTCTGGTTTTATGCAGCACTCCAAGGCACCTTTCCCCATAAGCAAGGACTAGTTGGTTTTCTAAATTTGAGACCCTGTTCTGTTTTGTAATTCAGTTCATGTGTAGTCAAGTTTACATTCCGTGTATTAGTGATATCTTATGATGTTTCTTTTTCTGTGTGAGGTAGTTCATGTAGAATCACCGTACCTGCATCCACTCACTATGCCGCCACTCACTATGCCTGATGACACAGATTTCATTGCTGAGTGATATTGCATTGTACGTATGTGCCACAACTTCTTTATCCATTTTTTGCTTTCTGGGATATTTACCTGATACTGTAGACGAGCTTCTTGTGAACATAGCCGTCCCAAATATTGTGGTGGCTGTCTGTTTTTGATTTTAATATCCGTAAGCTATAGGACCATAAGTGGACGTGCCATAGGCTGTGTTGCTTTGTTTTTTATGTGTTTCAGGAAACACCATACACTTCTCCAGGGTGGCTGCTGGCAATTTACATCCTGCCAATCAGCATAACAAGGCTCCCTGTTCTCCATATCCTGTCCTACCTTTCTGGACTTTACACTTTTTTCAGATGGCCCTTTTGCTCGGGGGGTAGTGAGACTTCATTGTAGTGCAGATTTCCTTTACAGGCTTGCTTGGTTGCCCAAAAAGTGCGTATGCGTTTTTTCCTGAATATATTCAGGAAAAAACGCATACGCCCATTTTGGCCAAATGCATCATTGTCGACGTTCTGCCTCTTTTCCTATGCCTTCAGGGCAATTCCAGTCTACCCGCTGCAATCGTTTTCCTGAAATTCTGCCCCGCTTTCAAGTCCCCTTCGCAGGCTTACTTCAATATACTTTTGGAGGATAGCTGACATTTATAACTCTGCAGGTTTGTGAATTACAGTGCCCCTGAGCTCCTTTCTTCAACTCGCTTTCTTGTGAGCTGGGCACAAAACCGCAGGATTGCTTCAGGCCCTAATCTGTTTCCGGCAGGGCACGCTGCCCTTTGGTTAACTCCTCTTCCTGGGGGGAAATGAGCGTTACATTTGCCCGTGCAGACAGCTATAGCTAGTCTCTCATTGGTTCTCCCTATTCCTGTTCATCTTGCACAGAAATTGCAAGCTGTGCCAAACAGGAGGTTAAAGGCACTGACTCTCCAAGCGGGGAGAGTGTTAGTAAAACATCTGGAATGGTGAACCCGAGGACCAGGATACGAAAACTGAGATGCATTTTAAATCGTTTCCCAATCACACGGTTGATGATACTATGGGTTTCCCATGCATGTTTTAGCTAGAGGAAGAATCCCTTGAACCTGGAGAGTTGGGACCCATGGAATGGGTACCATGCACTATGACTTCAAAGTGTCTGCATTTGCTCACCGAAACTCACCAATGCTATCAGCCTGAAGTGTCCAGCCTTATGTCTCAAGCAGCTCTGGGTGTAGGTGTGGTAAATCCCGGTTGCATCACATGCCCTGAGTGAATTATTTAAGAATTGCTCTCTATTTCACTGTCTTTGTGTTTTGTTTTCGAAATTTATTTTGATAGTGGGATTTATCGGATTTTCACTGCTGCATTTCGGCCGCAGTACACATGCTTGATTCTCTTACGGAGACATATATATCCATGGGTTTTAAAATTCTTCCTAGGCAGGTATATTCCTAGGCGTTGAATATGTGGTGTTGGGTCCATTTCGTTGAGCAAGGAGTAGGTCCTGTCTATTACATATTTGGCTTATGGAAAGTTATCTGTGCTAATTTCAGTCTCTTGTTTTATGCAGCACCCCAACGCACCTTTCCCCATAAGCAAGCACTAGTTGGTTTTCTAAATTTGAGACCCTGTTCTGTTTTGTAATTCAGTTCATGTGTAGTCAAGTTTACATTCCGTGTATTAGTGATATCTTATGATGTTTCTTTTTCTGTGTGACGTAGTTCACGTAGAATCACCGTACCTGCATCCACTCACTATGCCGCTACGGGCCTGATGACACAGATTTCATTGCTGAGTGATACTGCATTGCACGTATGTGCCACAAATTCTTTATCCATTTTTTGCTTTCTGGGATATTTACCTGATACTGTAGACGAGCTTCTTGTGAACACAGCCATCCCAAACATTGGGGTGGCTGTCTGTTTTTGATTTTAATTTCCCTAAGCTATAGGACCATAAGTGCAAGTGCCATAGGCTGTGTTGCTTTATTTCCTACGTGTTTCAGGAAACACCATACACTTCTCCAGGGTGGCTGTTGGCAATTTACATCCTGCCAATCGGCATAACAAGGCTCACTGTTCTCCTTATCCTGCCATAACTTTCTGGATTTTACACTTTTTTCAGATGGCCCTTTTGCCCGGGGGGCAGTGAGACTTCATTGTAGTGCAGATTTCCTTTACAGGCTTGCTCGGTTGGCCAAAAAGGGCGTATGCGTTTTTTCCTGAATATATTCAGGAAAAAACGCATACGCCCTTTTTGGCCAAGTGCATCATTGTCGACGTTCTGCCTGTTTTCCTATGCTTTCAGGGCAATTCCAGTCTACACCCTGCAATGGTTTTCCTGAAACTCTGCCCCACTTTCAAGTCCCCTTCGCAGGCATACTTCAATATATTTTTGGAGGATAACTGTCATTTATAACTCTGCAGGTTTGTGAATTACAGTGCCCCTGAGCTCCTTTCTTCAACTCGCTTTCTTGTGAGCTGGGCACAAAACCGCAGGATTGCTTCAGGCTCTAATCTGTTTCCGGCAGGGGACGCTGAGCCTTTGGTTAATTCCTCTTCCTGGTGGGAAATGAGCATTACATTTGCCCGTGCAGACACCTATAGCTAGTCTCTCATTGGTTCTCCCTATTCCTGTTCATCTTGCACAGAAATTGCAAGCTGTGCCAAAGAGGAGGTTAAAGGCACTGACTCTGCAAGCGGGGAGAGTGTTAGTAAAGCATCTGGAATGGTGAACCCGAGGACCAGGATACCAAAACTGAGATGCATTTTAAATCGTTTCCCAATCACACGGTGGACCATACTGTGGGTTTCCCATGCATGTTTTAGCTGGAGGAAGAATCCCTTGAACCTGGAGAGTTGTGACCCATGGAATGGGTACCATGCAGTATGACTTCAAAGGGTCTGCATTTGCTCACCGAAACTCACCAATGCTATCAGCCTGAAGTGTCCAGCCTTATGTCTCAACCAGCTCTGGGTGTAGATGTGTTAAATCCCGGTTGCATCACATGCCCTGAGTGAATTATTTAAGAATTGCTCTCTATTTCACTGTCTTTGTGTTTTGTTTTTGAAATTTATTTTGATAATGGGATTTATCGGATTTTCACTGCTGCATTTATGCCGCTGTACACACGCTTGATTCTCTTACGGAGACATATAAATCCATGGGTTTTAAGATTCTTCCTAGTCAGGTATATTCCTAGGCGTTGAATATGTGGTGTTGAGTCCATTTCGTTGAGCAAGGAGTAGGTCTTGTCTATTACATATTTGGCTCATGGAATGTTATCTGTGTTAATTTCAGTCTCTGGTTTTATGCAGCACCCCAAGGCACCTTTCCCCATAAGCAAGCACTAGTTGGTTTTCTAAATTTGCGACCCTGTTCTGTTTTGTAATTCAGTTCATGTGTAGTCAAGTTTACATTCCGTGTATTAGTGATATCTTATGATGTTTCTTTTTCTGTGTGACGTAGTTCACGTAGAATCACCGTACCTGCATCCACTCACTATGCCGCTACGGGCCTGATGACACAGATTTCATTGCTGAGTGATATTGCATTGCACGTACGTGCCACAACTTCTTTATCCATTTTTTGCTTTCTGAGATATTTACCTGGTACTGTAGACGAGCTTCTTTGGAACACAGCCGTCCCAAATTTTGGGGTGGCTCAATGTTTTTGATTTTAATTTCCCTAAGCAATAGGACCATAAGTGCAATTGCCATAGGCTGTGTTGCTTTATTTCGTACGTGTTTCAGGAAACACCATACACTTCTCCAGGGTGGCTGTTCACAATTTACATCCTGCCAATCAGCATAACAAGGCTCCCTGTTCTCCATATCCTGTCCTACCTTTCTGTATTTTACACTTTTTTCAGATGGCCCTTTTGCACGGGGGGGCAGTGAGATTTCATTGTAGTGCAGATTTCCTTTACAGGCTTGCTTGGTTGGCCAAAAAGGGCGTATGCGTTTTTTCCGGAATATATTCAGGAAAAAACGCATACGCACTTTTTGGCCAAGAGCATCATTGTCGACGTTGTGCCTCTTTTCCTATGCCTTAAGGGCAATTCCAGTCTACCACCTGCAATCGTTTTCCTGAAATTCCGCCCCGCTTTCAAGTCCCCTTCGCAGGCTTACTTCAATATATTTTTGGAGGAGAGCTGTCATTTATAACTCTGCAGGTTTGTGAATTACAGTGCCCCTGAGATCCTTTCTTCAACTCGCTTTCTTGTGAGCTGGGCACAAAACCACAGGATTGCTTCAGGCACTAATCTGTTTCCAGCAGGGCACGCTGAGCCTTTGGTTAATTCCTCTTCCTGGTGGGAAATGACCTTTACATTTGCCCGTGCAGACACCTACAGCTAGTCTCTCATTGGTTCTCCCTATTCCTGTTCAACTTGCACAGAAATTGCAAGCTGTGCCAAACAGGAGGTTAAAGGCACTGACTCTCCAAGCGGGGAGAGTGTTAGTAAAGCATCAGGAATGGTGAACCCGAGGACCAGGATACGAAAACGGAGATGCATTTTAAATCGTTTCCCAATCACACGGTGGACGATACTCTGGGTTTCCCATGCATGTTTTAGCTGGAGGAAGAATCCCTTGAACCTGGAGAGTTGGGATCCATGGAATGGGTACCATGCAGTATGACTTCAAAGGGTCTGCATTTGCTCACGGAAACTCACCAATGCTATCAGCCTGAAGTGTCCAGCCTTATGTCTCAACCTGCTCTGGGTATAGATGTGTTAAATCCCGGGTGCATCACATGCACTGAGTGAATTATTTAAGAATTGCTCTCTATTTCACTGTCTTTGTGTTTTGTTTTCGAAATTTATTTTGATAATGGGATTTATCGGATTTTCACTGCTGCGTTTCGGCCGCTGTACACACCCTTGATTCTCTTATGGAGACATATATATCCATGGGTTTTATGACTCTTCCTAGTCAGGTATATTCCTAGGCGTTGAATATGCGGTGTTGAGTCCATTTCCTTGAGCAAGGAGTAGGTCTTTTCTATTACATATTTGGCTTATGGAAAGTTATCTGTGCTAATTTCAGTCTCTGGTTTTATGCAGCACCCCAACGCACCTTTCCCCATAAGCAAGGACTAGTTGGTTTTCTAAATTTGAGACCCTGTTCTGTTTTGTAATTCAGTTCATGTGTAGTCAAGTTTACATTCCGTGTAATAGTGATATCTTATGATGTTTCTTTTTCTGTGTGACGTAGTTCACGTAGAATCACCGTACCTGCATCCACTCACTATTCCGCTACGGGTCTGATGACACAGATTTCATTGCTGAGTGATATTGCATTGTACGTACGTGCCACAACTTCTTTATCCATTTTTTGCTTTCTGGGATATTTACCTGATACTGTAGACGAGCTTCTTGTGAACACAGGCGTCCCAAATATTGGGGTGGCTGTCTGTTTTTGATTTTAATTTCCGTAAGCTGTAGGACCATAAGTGGAAGTGCCATAGTCTGGGTTGCTTTGTTTTTTACGTGTTTCAGGAAACACCATACACTTCTCCAGGGTGGCTGCTGGCAATTTACATCCTGCCAATCAGCATAACAAGGCTCCCTGTTCTCCATATCCTGTCCTACCTTTGTGGATTTTACACTTTTTTCAGATGGCCCTTTTGCCCGGGGGGCTGTGAGACTTCATTGTAGTGCAGATTTCCTTTAAAGGCTTGCTTGGTTGGCCAAAAAGGGTGTATGCGTTTTTTCCTGAATATATTCAGGAAAAAACGCATACGCACTTTTTGGCCAATTGCATCATTGTCGACGTTCTGCCTCTTTTCCTATGCTTTCAGGGCAATTCCAGTCTACCCCCTGCAATCGATTTCCTGAAATTCTGCCCCGCTTTCAAGTCCCCTTCGCAGGCTTACTTCAATATATTTTTGGAGGGTAGCTGTCATTTATAACTCTGCAGGTTTGTGAATTACAGTGCCCCTGAGCTCCTTTCTTCAACTCGCTTTCTTGTGAGCTGGGCACAAAACCGCAGGATTGCTTCAGGCCCTAATCTCTTTCCGGCAGGGCACGCTGAGCCTTTGGTTATTTCCTCTTCCTGGTGGGAAATGAACATTACATTTGCCTGTGCAGACACCTATAGCTAGTCTCTCATTGGTTCTCCCTATTCCTGTTCATCTTGCACAGAAATTGCAAGCTGTGCCAAACAGGAGGTTAAAGGCACTGACTCTGCAAGCCGGGAGAGTGTTAGTAAAGCATCTGGAATGGTGAACCCGAGGACCAGGATACCAAAACTGAGATGCATTTTAAATCGTTTCCCAATCACACGGTGGACCATACTGTGGGTTTCCCATGCATGTTTTAGCTGGAGGAAGAATCCCTTGAACCTGGAGAGTTGGGACCCATGGAATAGGTACCATGCAGTATGACTTCAAAGGGTCTGCATTTGCTCACCGAAACTCACCAATGCTATCAGCCTGAAGTGTCCAGCCTTATGTCTCAACCAGCTCTGGGTGTAGATGTGTTAAATCCCGGTTGCATCACATGCCCTGAGTGAATTATTTAAGAATTGCTCTCTATTTCACTGTCTTTGTGTTTTGTTTTTGAAATTTATTTTGATAATGGGATTTATCGGATTTTCACTGCTGCATTTATGCCGCTGTACACACGCTTGATTCTCTTACGGAGACATATAAATCCATGGGTTTTAAGATTCTTCCTAGTCAGGTATATTCCTAGGCGTTGAATATGTGGTGTTGAGTCCATTTCGTTGAGCAAGGAGTAGGTCTTGTCTATTACATATTTGGCTCATGGAATGTTATCTGTGTTAATTTCAGTCTCTGGTTTTATGCAGCACTCCAAGGCACCTTTCCCCATAAGCAAGGACTAGTTGGTTTTCTAAATTTGAGACCCTGTTCTGTTTTGTAATTCAGTTCATGTGTAGTCAAGTTTACATTCCGTGTATTAGTGATATCTTATGATGTTTCTTTTTCTGTGTGAGGTAGTTCACGTAGAATCACCGTACCTGCATCCACTCACTATGCCGCCACTCACTATGCCTGATGACACAGATTTCATTGCTGAGTGATATTGCATTGTACGTATGTGCCACAACTTCTTTATCCATTTTTTGCTTTCTGGGATATTTACCTGATACTGTAGACGAGCTTCTTGTGAACATAGCCGTCCCAAATATTGTGGTGGCTGTCTGTTTTTGATTTTAATATCCGTAAGCTATAGGACCATAAGTGGACGTGCCATAGGCTGTGTTGCTTTGTTTTTTATGTGTTTCAGGAAACACCATACACTTCTCCAGGGTGGCTGCTGGCAATTTACATCCTGCCAATCAGCATAACAAGGCTCCCTGTTCTCCATATCCTGTCCTACCTTTCTGGACTTTACACTTTTTTCAGATGGCCCTTTTGCTCGGGGGGTAGTGAGACTTCATTGTAGTGCAGATTTCCTTTACAGGCTTGCTTGGTTGCCCAAAAAGTGCGTATGCGTTTTTTCCTGAATATATTCAGGAAAAAACGCATACGCCCATTTTGGCCAAATGCATCATTGTCGACGTTCTGCCTCTTTTCCTATGCCTTCAGGGCAATTCCAGTCTACCCGCTGCAATCGTTTTCCTGAAATTCTGCCCCGCTTTCAAGTCCCCTTCGCAGGCTTACTTCAATATACTTTTGGAGGATAGCTGACATTTATAACTCTGCAGGTTTGTGAATTACAGTGCCCCTGAGCTCCTTTCTTCAACTCGCTTTCTTGTGAGCTGGGCACAAAACCGCAGGATTGCTTCAGGCCCTAATCTGTTTCCGGCAGGGCACGCTGCCCTTTGGTTAACTCCTCTTCCTGGGGGGAAATGAGCGTTACATTTGCCCGTGCAGACAGCTATAGCTAGTCTCTCATTGGTTCTCCCTATTCCTGTTCATCTTGCACAGAAATTGCAAGCTGTGCCAAACAGGAGGTTAAAGGCACTGACTCTCCAAGCGGGGAGAGTGTTAGTAAAGCATCTGGAATGGTGAACCCGAGGACCAGGATACGAAAACTGAGATGCATTTTAAATCGTTTCCCAATCACACGGTGTACGATACTCTGGGTTTCCCATGCATGTTTTAGGTGGAGGAAGAATCCCTTGACCCTGGAGAGTTGGGACCCATGGAATAGGTACCATGCAGTATGACTTCAAAGGGTCTGCATTTGGTCACCGAAACTCACCAATGCTATCAGCCTGAAGTGTCCAGCCTTATGTCTCAACCAGCTCTGGTTGTAGATGTGTTAAATCCCGGTTGCATCACATGCCCTGAGTGAATTATTTAAGAATTGCTCTCTATTTCACTGTTTTTGTGTTTTGATTTTGAAATTTATTTTGATAATGCGATTTATCGGATTTTCACTGCTGCGTTTATGCCGCTGTACACACGCTTGATTCTCTTATGGAGACATATATATCCATGGGTTTTAAGATTCTTCCTAGTCAGGTATATTCCTAGGCGTTGAATATGTGGTGTTGGGTCCATTTCGTTGAGCAAGGAGTAGGTCTTGTCTATTACGTATTTGACTTATGGAAAGTTATCTGTGCTAATTTCAGTCTCTGGTTTTATGCAGCACCCCAAGGCACCTTTCCCCATATGCAAGCACTAGTTGGTTTTCTAAATTTGAGACCCTGTTCTGTTTTGTAATTCAGTTCATGTGTAGTCAAGCTTACATTCCGTGTATTAGTGATATCTTATGATGTTTCTTTTTCTGTGTGACGTAGTTCACGTAGAATCACCGTACCTGCATCCACTCACTATGCCGCTACGGGCCTGATGACACAGATTTCATTGCTGAGTGATATTGCATTGTACATACGTGCCACAACTTCTTTATCCATTTTTTGCTTTCTGGGATATTTACCTGATACTGTAGACGAGCTTCTTGTGAACACAGCCGTCCCAAATATTGGGGTGGCTGTCTGTTTTTGATTTTAATTTCCGTAAGCTATAGGACCATAAGTGGAAGTGCCAAAGGCTGTGTTTCTTTGTTTCTTACATGTCTCAGGAAACACCATACACTTCTCCAGGGTGGCTGCTGGCAATTTACATCCTGACAATCAGCATAACAAGGCTCCCTGTTCTCCATATCCTGTCCTACCTTTCTGGATTTTACACTTTTTTCAGATGGCCCTTTTGCCCGGGGGGCAGTGAGACTTCATTGTAGTGAAGATTTCCTTTACAGGCTTGCTTGGTTGGCCAAAAAGGGCGTATGCGTTTTTTCCTGAATATATTCAGGAAAAACGCATACGCCCTTTTTGGCCAAGTGCATCATTGTCGACGTTCTGCCTCTTTTCCTATGCTTTCAGGGCAATTCCAGTCTACCCCCTGCAATCGTTTTCCTGAAATTCTGCCCCGCTTTCAAGTCCCCTTTGCAGGCTTACTTCAATATATTTTTGGAGGATAGCTGTCATTTATAACTCTGCAGGTTTGTGAATTACAGTGCCCCTGAGCTCCTTTCTTCAACTCGCTTTCTTGTGAGCTGGGCACAAAACCGCAGGATTGCTTCAGGCCCTAATCTGTTTCCAGCAGGGAACACTGAGCCTTTGTTTAATTCCTCTTCCTGGTGGGCAATGAGCGTTACATTTGCCTGTGCAGACACCTACAGCTAGTCTCTCATTGGTTCTCCGTATTCCTGTTCATCTTGCACAGAAATTGCAAGCTGTGCCAAAGAGGAGGTTAAAGGCACTGACTCTCCAAGCGGGGAGAGTGTTAGTAAAGCATCTGGAATGGTGAACCCGAGGACCAGGATACGAAAACTGAGATGCATTTTAAATCGTTTCCCAATCACACGGTGGACGATAGTCTGGGTTTCCCATGCATGTTTTAGCTGGAGGAAGAATCCCTTGAACCTGGAGAGTTGGGACCCATGGAATGGGTACCATGCAGTATGACTTCAAACGGTCTGCATTTGCTCACCGAAACTCACCAATGCTATCAGCCTGAAGTGTCCAGCCTTATGTCTCAACCAGCTCTGGGTGTAGATGTGTTAAATCTCGGTTGTATCACATGCCCTGAGTGAATTATTTAAGAATTGCTCTCTATTTCACTGTCTTTGTGTTTTGTTTTCGAAATTTATTTTGATAATGGGATTTATCGGATTTTCACGGCTGCGTTTCCGCCGCTGTACACACACTTGATTCTCTTACGGAGACATATATATCTATGGGTTTTAAGATTCTTCCTATTCAGGTATATTCCTACGCGTTGAATATGTGGTGTTGAGTCTATTTCGTTGAGCAAGGAGTAGGTCTTGTCTATTACATATTTGGCTATGTAAAGTTATCTGTGCTAATTTCAGTCTCTGGTTTTATGCAGCACCCCAAGGCACCTTTCCCCATAAGCAAGCACTACTTGGTTTTCTAAATTTGAGACCCTGTTCTGTTTTGTAATTCAGTTCATGTGTAGTCAAGTTTACATTCCGTGTATTAGTGATATCTTATGATGTTTCTTTTTCTGTGTGACGTATTTCACGTAGAATCAGCGTACCTGCATCCACTCACTATGCCGCTACGGGCCTGATGACACAGATTTCATTGCTGAGTGATATTGCATTGTACGTACGTGCCACAACTTCTTTATCCATTTTTTGCTTTCTGGGATATTTACCTGATACTGTAGACGAGCTTCTTGTGAACACAGCCGTCCCAAATATTGGGGTGGCTGTCTGTTTTTGATTTTAATTTCTGTAAGCTATAGGACCATAAGTGGAAGTGCCATAGGCTGTGTTGCTTTGTTTCTTCCGTGTTTCAGGAAACACCATACACTTCTCCAGGGTGGCTGCTGGCAATTTACATCCTGCCAATCAGCATAACAAGGCTCCCTGTTCTCCATATCCTGTCCTACCTTTCTGGATTTTACACTTTTTTCAGATGGCCCTTTTGCCCGGGGGGGCCGTGAGATTTCATTGTAGTGCAGATTTCCTTTACAGGCTTGCTTGGTTGGCCAAAAACGGCATATGCGTTTTTTCCTGAATATATTCAGGAAAAAACGCATACGCCCTTTTTGGCCAAGTGCATCATTGTCAACGTTGTGCCTCTTTTCCTATGCTTTCAGGGCAATTCCAGTCTACCCCCTGCAATCGTTTTCCTGAAATTCTGCCCCGCTTTCAAGTCCCCTTCGCAGGCTTACTTCAATATATTTTTGGAGGATAGCTGTCATTTATAACTCTGCAGGTTTGTGAATTACAGTGCTCCTGAGCTCCTTTCTTCACCTCGCTTTCTTGTGAGCTGGGCACAAAACCGCAGGATTGCTTCAGGCCCTAATCTGTTTTCAGTAGGGCACGCTGAGCCTTTGTTTAATTCCTCATCCTGGTCGGCAATGAGAATTACATTTGCCCGTGCAGACACCTACAGCTAGTCTCTCATTTGTTCTCCCTATTCCTGTTCATCTTGCACAGAAATTGCAAGCTGTGCCAAACAGGAGGTTAAAGGCACTGACTCTCCAAGCGGGGAGAGTGTTAGTAAAGCATCTGGAATGGTGAACCCGAGGACCAGGATACGAAAACTGAGATGCATTTTAAATCGTTTCCAAATCATACGGTGGTCGATAGTCTTGGTTTCCCATGCATGTTTTAGCTGGAGGAAGAATGCCTTGAACCTGGAGAGTTGTGACCCATGGAATGGGTACCATGCAGTATGACTTCAAAGGGTCTGCATTTGCTCACCGAAACTCACCAATGCTATCAGCCTGAAGTGTCCAGCCTTATGTCTCAACCAGCTCTGGGTGTAGATGTGGTCAATCCCGGTTGCATCACATGCCCTGAGTGAATTATTTAAGAATTGCTCTCTATTTCACTGTCTTTGTGTTTTGTTTTCGAAATTTATTTTGATAATGGGATTTATCGGATTTTCACTGCTGCGTTTCAGCCGCAGTACACACGCTTGATTCTCTTATGGAGACATATATATCCATGGGTTTTAAGATTCTTCCTAGTCAGGTATATTCCTAGGCGTTGAATATGTGGTGTTGGGTCCATTTCGTTGAGCAAGGAGTAGGTTTTGTCTATTACATATGTGGCTTATGGAAAGTTATCTGTGCTAATTTCAGTCTCTGGTTTTATGCAGGACCCCAACACACCTTTCCCCATAAGCAAGCAGTAGTTGGTTTTCTAAATTTGAGACCCTGTTCTGTTTTGTAATTCAGTTCACGTGTAGTCAAGTTTACATTCCGTGTATTAGTGATATCTTATGATGTTTCTTTTTCTGTGTGACGTAGTTCACGTAGAATCACCGTACCTGCATCCACTCACTATGCCGCTACGGGCCTTATGCCACAGATTTCATTGCTGAGTGATATTGCATTGTACGTACGTGCCACAACATCTTTATCCATTTTTTGCTTTCTGGGATATTTACCTGATACTGTAGACGAGCTTCTTGTGAACACAGCCGTCCCAAATATTGTGGTGGCTGTCTGTTTTTGATTTTAATTTCCGTAAGATATAGGAGCATAAGTGGAAGTGCCATAGGCTGTGTTGCTTTGTTTCTTACGTGTTTCAGGAAACACCATACACTTCTCCAGGTGGCTGCTGGCAATTTACATCCTGCCAATCAGCATAACAAGGCTCCCTGTTCTCCATATCCTGTCCTACCTTTCTGGATTTTACACTTTTTTCAGATGGCCCTTTTGCCCGGGGGGCAGTTAGACTTCATTGTAGTGTAGATTTCCCTTACAGGCTTGCTTGGTTGGCCAAAAAGGGCGTATGCGTTTTTTCCTGAATATATTCAGGAAAAAACGCATACGCCCTTTATGGCCAAGTGCATCATTGTCGACGTTCTGCCTCTTTTCCTATGCTTTCAGGGCAATTCCAGTCTACCCCCTGCAATCGTTTTCCTGAAATTCTGCCCCGTTTTCAAGTCCCCTTCGCAGGCTTACTTCAATATATTTTTGGAGGATAGCTGTCATTTATAACTCTGCAGGTTTGTGAATTACAGTGCCCCTGAGCTCCTTTCTTCAACTCGCTTTCTTGTGAGCTGGGCACAAAATCGCAGGATTGCTTCAGGCCCTAATTTGTTTCAGGCAGGGCACGCTGAGCCTTTGGTTAATTCCACTTCCTGGTGGGAAATGAGCGTTACATTTGCCCGTGCAGACACCTATAGCTAGTCTCTCATTGGTTGTCCCTATTCCTGTTCATCTTGCACAGAAATTGCAAGCTGTGCCAAAGAGGAGGTTAAAGGCACTGACTCTCCAAGCGGGGAGAGTGTTAGTAAAGCATCTGGAATGGTGAACCCGAGGACCAGGATACGAAAACTGAGATGCATTTTAAATCGTTTCCCAATCACACGGTGGACGATACTCTGGGTTTCCCATGCATGATTTAGCTGGAGGAAGAATCTCTTGAATCTGGAGAGTTGGGACCCATGGAATGGGTACCATGCAGTATGACTTCAAAGGGTCTGCATTTGCTCACCGAAACTCACCAATGCTCTCAGCCTGAAGTGTCCAGCCTTATGTCTCAACCAGCACTGGGTGTAGATGTGGTCAATCCCGGTTGCATCACATGCCCTGAGTGAATTATTTAAGAATTGCTCTCTATTTCACTGTCTTTGTGTTTTGTTTTCGAAATTTATTTTGATAATGGGATTTATCGGATTTTTACTGCTGCGTTTCGGCCGCAGTACACACGCTTGATTCTCTTATGGAGACATATATATCCATGGGTTTTAAGATTCTTCCTAGTCAGGTATATTCCTAGGCGTTGAATATGTGGTGTTGGGTCCATTTCGTTGAGCAAGGAGTAGGTCTTGTCTATTACATATTTGGCTTATGGAAAGTTATCTGTGCTAATTTCAGTCTCTGGTTTTATGCAGCACCCCAACGCACCTTTCCCCATAAGCAAGCACTAGTTGGTTTTCTAAATTTGAGACCCTGTTCTGTTTTGTATTTCAGTTCATGTGTAGTCAAGTTTACATTCCGTGTATTAGTGATATCTTATGATGTTTCTTTTTCTGTGACGTAGTTCACGTAGAATCACCGTACCTGCATCCACTCATCATGACGCTATGGGCCTGATGACACAGATTTCATTGCTGAGTGATATTGCATTGTACGTACGTGCCACAACTTCTTTATCCATTTTTTGCTTTCTGGGATATTTACCTGATACTGTAGACGAGCTTCTTATGAACACAGCCGTCCCAAATATTGGGGTGGCTGTCTGTTTTTGATTTTAATTTCCGTAAGCTATAGGACCATAAGTGGAAGTGCCATAGGCTGTGTTGCTTTGTTTCTTACGTGTTTCAGGAAACACCATACACTTCTCCAGGGTGGCTGCTGGCAATTTACATCCTGCCAATCAGCTTAACAAGGCTCCCTGTTCTCCATATCCTGTCCTACCTTTCTGGATTTTACACTTTTTTCAGATGGCCCTTTTGCCCGGGGGGCAGTGAGACTTCATTGTAGTGCAGATTTCCTTTACAGGCTTGCTTGGTTGTCCAAAAAGGGCGTATGCGTTTTTTCCTGAATATATTCAGGAAAAAACGCATACGCCCTTTTTGGCCAAGTGCATCATTGTCGACGTTCTGCCTCTTTTCCTATGCTTTCAGGGCAATTCCCGTCTACCCCCTGCAATGGTTTTCCTGATACTCTGCCCCGCTTTCAAGTCCCCTTCGCAGGCTTACTTCAATATATTTTTGGAGGATAGCTGTCATTTATAACTCTGCAGGTTTGTGAATTACAGTGCCCCTGAGCTCCTTTCTTCAACTCGCTTTCTTGTGAGCTGGGCACAAAACCGCAGGATTGCTTCAGGCCCTAATCTGTTTCCAGCAGGGCACACTGAGCCTTTGTTTAATTCCTCTTCCTGGTGGGCAATGAGCGTTACATTTGCCCGTGCAGACACCTACAGCTAGTCTCTCATTGGTTCTCCCTATTCCTGTTCATCTTGCACAGAAATTGCAAGCTGTGCCAAAGAGGAGGTTAAAAGCACTGACTCTCCAAGCAGGGAGAGTGTTAGTTAAGCATCTGGAATGGTGAACCCGAGGACCAGGATACGAAAACTGAGATGCATTTTAAATCGTTTCCCAATCACACGGTGGACGATACTCTGGGTTTCCCATGCATGTTTTAGCTGGAGGAAGAATCCCTTGAACCTGGAGAGTTGGGACCCATGGAATGTGTACCATGCAGTATGACTTCAAAGGGTCTGCATTTGCTCACCGAAACTCACCAATGCTATCAGCCTGAAGTGTCCAGCCTTATGTCTCAACCAGCTCTGGGTGTAGATGTGGTCAATCCCAGTTGCATCACATGCCCTGAGTGAATTATTTAAGAATTGCTCTCTATTTCACTGTCTTTGTGTTTTGTTTTTGAAATTTACTTTGATAATGGGATTTATCGGATTTTCACTGCTGCGTTTCGGCCGCTGTACACACGCTTGATTCTCTTACGGAGACATATATATCCATGGGTTTTAAGCTTCTTCCTAGTCAGGTATATTCCTAGGCGTTGAATATGTGGTGTTGGGTCTATTTCGTTGAGCAAGGAGTAGGTCTTGTCTATTACATATTTGGCTTATGGAAAGTTATCTGTGCTAATTTCAGTCTCTGGTTTTATGCAGCACCCCAACGCACCTTTCCCCATAAGCAAGCACTAGTTGGTTTTCTAAATTTGAGACCCTGTTCTGTTTTGTAATTCAGTTCATGTGTAGTCAAGTTTACATTCCGTGTATTAGTGATATCTTATGATGTTTCTTTTTCTGTGACGTAGTTCACGTAGAATCACCGTACCTGCATCCACTCACTATGCCGCTACGGGCCTGATGACACAGATTTCATTGCTGAGTGATATTGCATTGTACGTACGTGCCACAACTTCTTTATCCATTTTTTGCTTTCTGGGATATTTACCTGATACTGTAGACGAGCTTCTTATGAACACAGCCGTCCCAAATATTGGGGTGGCTGTCTGTTTTTGATTTTAATTTCCGTAAGCTATAGGACCATAAGTGGAAGTGCCATAGGCTGTGTTGCTTTGTTTCTTACGTGTTTCAGGAAACACCATACACTTCTCCAGGGTGGCTGCTGGCAATTTACATCCTGCCAATCAGCTTAACAAGGCTCCCTGTTCTCCATATCCTGTCCTACCTTTCTGGATTTTACACTTTTTTCAGATGGCCCTTTTGCCCGGGGGGCAGTGAGACTTCATTGTAGTGCAGATTTCCTTTACAGGCTTGCTTGGTTGTCCAAAAAGGGCGTATGCGTTTTTTCCTGAATATATTCAGGAAAAAACGCATACGCCCTTTTTGGCCAAGTGCATCATTGTCGACGTTCTGCCTCTTTTCCTATGCTTTCAGGGCAATTCCCGTCTACCCCCTGCAATGGTTTTCCTGATACTCTGCCCCGCTTTCAAGTCCCCTTCGCAGGCTTACTTCAATATATTTTTGGAGGATAGCTGTCATTTATAACTCTGCAGGTTTGTGAATTACAGTGCCCCTGAGCTCCTTTCTTCAACTCGCTTTCTTGTGAGCTGGGCACAAAACCGCAGGATTGCTTCAGGCCCTAATCTGTTTCCAGCAGGGCACACTGAGCCTTTGTTTAATTCCTCTTCCTGGTGGGCAATGAGCGTTACATTTGCCCGTGCAGACACCTACAGCTAGTCTCTCATTGGTTCTCCCTATTCCTGTTCATCTTGCACAGAAATTGCAAGCTGTGCCAAAGAGGAGGTTAAAAGCACTGACTCTCCAAGCGGGGAGAGTGTTAGTTAAGCATCTGGAATGGTGAACCCGAGGACCAGGATACGAAAACTGAGATGCATTTTAAATCGTTTCCCAATCACACGGTGGACGATACTCTGGGTTTCCCATGCATGTTTTAGCTGGAGGAAGAATCCCTTGAACCTGGAGAGTTGGGACCCACGGAATGGGTACCATGCACTATGACTTCAAAGGGTCTGCATTTGCTCACCGAAACTCACCAATGCTATCAGCCTGAAGTGTCCAGCCTTATGTCTCAACCAGCTCTGGGTGTAGATGTGGTCAATCCTGGTTGCATCACATGCCCTGAGTGAATTATTTAAGAATTGCTCTCTATTTCACTGTCTTTGTGTTTTGTTTTCGAAATTTATTTTGATAATGGGATTTATCGGATTTTCACTGCTGCGTTTCGGCCGCTGTACACACGCTTGATTCTCTTACGGAGACATATATATCCATGGGTTTTAAGCTTCTTCCTAGTCAGGTATATTCCTAGGCGTTGAATATGTGGTGTTGGGTCTATTTCGTTGAGCAAGGAGTAGGTCTTGTCTATTACATATTTGGCTTATGGAAAGTTATCTGTGCTAATTTCAGTCTCTGGTTTTATGCAGCACCCCAACGCACCTTTCCCCATAAGCAAGCACTAGTTGGTTTTCTAAATTTGAGACCCTGTTCTGTTTTGTAATTCAGTTCATGTGTAGTCAAGTTTACATTCCGTGTATTAGTGATATCTTATGATGTTTCTTTTTCTGTGACGTAGTTCACGTAGAATCACCGTACCTGCATCCACTCACTATGCCGCTACGGGCCTGATGACACAGATTTCATTGCTGAGTGATATTGCATTGTACGTACGTGCCACAACTTCTTTATCCATTTTTTGCTTTCTGGGATATTTACCTGATACTGTAGACGAGCTTCTTATGAACACAGCCGTCCCAAATATTGGGGTGGCTGTCTGTTTTTGATTTTAATTTCCGTAAGCTATAGGACCATAAGTGGAAGTGCCATAGGCTGTGTTGCTTTGTTTCTTACGTGTTTCAGGAAACACCATACACTTCTCCAGGGTGGCTGCTGGCAATTTACATCCTGCCAATCAGCTTAACAAGGCTCCCTGTTCTCCATATCCTGTCCTACCTTTCTGGATTTTACACTTTTTTCAGATGGCCCTTTTGCCCGGGGGGCAGTGAGACTTCATTGTAGTGCAGATTTCCTTTACAGGCTTGCTTGGTTGTCCAAAAAGGGCGTATGCGTTTTTTCCTGAATATATTCAGGAAAAAACGCATACGCCCTTTTTGGCCAAGTGCATCATTGTCGACGTTCTGCCTCTTTTCCTATGCTTTCAGGGCAATTCCCGTCTACCCCCTGCAATGGTTTTCCTGATACTCTGCCCCGCTTTCAAGTCCCCTTCGCAGGCTTACTTCAATATATTTTTGGAGGATAGCTGTCATTTATAACTCTGCAGGTTTGTGAATTACAGTGCCCCTGAGCTCCTTTCTTCAACTCGCTTTCTTGTGAGCTGGGCACAAAACCGCAGGATTGCTTCAGGCCCTAATCTGTTTCCAGCAGGGCACACTGAGCCTTTGTTTAATTCCTCTTCCTGGTGGGCAATGAGCGTTACATTTGCTCGTGCAGACACCTACAGCTAGTCTCTCATTGGTTCTCCCTATTCCTGTTCATCTTGCACAGAAATTGCAAGCTGTGCCAAAGAGGAGGTTAAAAGCACTGACTCTCCAAGCGGGGAGAGTGTTAGTTAAGCATCTGGAATGGTGAACCCGAGGACCAGGATACGAAAACTGAGATGCATTTTAAATCGTTTCCCAATCACACGGTGGACGATACTCTGGGTTTCCCATGCATGTTTTAGCTGGAGGAAGAATCCCTTGAACCTGGAGAGTTGGGACCCACGGAATGGGTACCATGCACTATGACTTCAAAGGGTCTGCATTTGCTCACCGAAACTCACCAATGCTATCAGCCTGAAGTGTCCAGCCTTATGTCTCAACCAGCTCTGGGTGTAGATGTGGTCAATCCCGGTTGCATCACATGCCCTGAGTGAATTATTTAAGAATTGCTCTCTATTTCACTGTCTTTGTGTTTTGTTTTCGAAATTTATTTTGATAATGGGATTTATCGGATTTTCACTGCTGCGTTTCGGCCGCTGTACACACGCTTGATTCTCTGACAGAGACATATATATCCATGGGTTTTAAGATTCTTCCTAGTCAGGTATATTCCTAGGCGTTGAATATGTGGTGTTGAGTCCATTTCGTTGAGCAAGGAGTAGGTCTTATCTATTACATATTTGGCTTTTGGAATGTTATCTGTGCTAATTTCAGTCTCTGGTTTTATGCAGCACCCCAAGGCACCTTTCCCCATAAGCAAGCACTAGTGGGTTTTCTAAATTTGAGACCCTGTTCTGTTTTGTAATTCAGTTCATGTGTAGTCAAGTTTACATTCCGTGTATTAGTGATATCTTATGATGTTTCTTTTTCTGTGTGACGTAGTTCACGTAGAATCACCGTACCTGCATCCACTCACTATGCCGCTATGGGCCTGATGACACAGATTTCATTGCTGAGTGATACTGCATTGCACGTACGTGCCACAACTTCTTTATCCATTTTTTGCTTTCCGAGATATTTACCTGGTACTGTAGACGAGCTTTTTGGGAACACAGCCGTCCCAAATTTTGGGGTGGCTCTCTGTTTTTGATTTTAATTTCCCTAAGGAATAGGACCATAAGTGCAATTGCCATAGGCTGTGTTGCTTTATTTCTTCGTGTTTCAGGAAACACCATACACTTCTCCAGGGTGGCTGTTGGCAATTTACATCCTGCCAATCAGCATAAGAAGGTTCCCTGTTCTCCATATCCTGTCCTACCTTTCTGGATTTTACACTTTTTTCAGATGGCCCTTTTGCCCGAGGGGCAGTGAGACTTCATTGTAGTGCAGATTTCCTTTACAGGCTTGCTTGGTTGGGCAAAAAGGGCGTATGCGTTTTTTCCTGAATATATTCAGGAAAAAACGCATACGCCCTTTTTGGCCAAGTGCATCATTGTCGATGTTCTGCCTCTTTTCCTATGCTTTCAGGGCAATTCCAGTCTTCCCCCTGCAATCGTTGTCCTGAAATTCGGCCCCGCTTTCAAGCCCCCTTCGCAGGCTTACTTCAATATATTTTTGGAGGATAGCTGTCTTTTATAACTCTGCAGGTTTGTGAATTACAGTACCCCTGAGCTCCTTTCTTCAACTAGCTTTCTTGTGAGCTGGGCACAAAACCGCAGGATTGCTTCAGGCCCTAATCTGTTTTAAGCAGGGCACGCGGAGCCTTTGTTTAATTCCTCTTCCTGGTCGGCAATGAGCGTTACATTTGCCCGTGCAGACACCTACAGCTAGTCTCTCATTTGTTCTCCCTATTCCTGTTCATCTTGCACAGAAATTGCAAGCTGTGCCAAAGAGTAGGTTAAAGGCACTGACTCTCCAAGCGGGGAGAGTGTTAGTAAAGCATCTGTAATGGTGAACCCGAGGACCAGGATACGAAAACTGAGATGCATTTTAAATCGTTTCCCAATCACACGGTGGACGATACTCTGGGTTTCCCATGCATGTTTTAGCTGGAGGAAGAATGCCTTGAATCTGGAGAGTTGGGACCCATGGAATGGGTACCATGCAATATGACTTCAAAGGGTCTGCATTTGCTCACCGAAACTCACCAATGCTATCAGCCTGAAGTGTCCAGCCTTATGTCTCAACCAGCTCTGGGTGTAGATGTGGTCAATCCCGGTTGCATCACATGCCCTGAGTGAATTATTTAAGAATTGCTCTCTATTTCACTGTCTTTGTGTTTTGTTTTCGAAATTTATTTTGATAATGGGATTTATCGGATTTTCACTGCTGCGTTTCGGCCGCTGTACACACGCTTGATTCTCTTACGGAGACATATATATCCATGGGTTTTAAGATTCTTCCTAGTCAGGTATATTCCTAGGTGTTGAATATGTGGTGTTGGGTCCATTTCGTTGAGCAAGGAGTAGGTCTTGTCTATTACATATTTGGCTTATGGAAAGTTATCTGTGCTAATTTCAGTCTCTGGTTTTATGCAGCACCCCAACGCACCTTTCCCCATAAGCAAGCACTATTTGGTTTTCTCAATTTGAGACCCTGTTCTGTTTTGTAATTCAGTTCATGTGTAGTCAAGTTTACATTCCGTGTATTAGTGATATCTTATGATGTTTCTTTTTCTGTGTGACGTAGTTCACGTAGAATCACCGTACCTGCATCCACTCACTATGCCGCTACGGGACTGATGACACAGATTTCATTGCTGAGTGATATTGCATTGTACGTACGTGCCACAACTTCTTTATCCATTTTTTGCTTTCTGGGATATTTACCTGATACTGTAGACGAGCTTCTTGTGAACACAGCTGTCCCAAATATTGGGGTGGCTGTCTGTTTTTGATTTTAATTTCCGTAAGCTATAGGACCATAAGTGGAAGTGCCATAGGCTGTGTTGCTTTGTTTCTTACGTGTTTCAGGAAACACCATACACTTCTCCAGGGTGGCTGCTGGCAATTTACATCCTGCCAATCAGCATAACAAGGCTCCCTGTTCTCCATATCCTGTCCTACCTTTCTGGATTTTACACTTTTTTCAGATGGCCCTTTTGTCCGGGGGGCAGTGAGACTTCATTGTAGTGCAGATTTCCTTTACAGGCTTGCTTGGTTGGCCAAAAAGGGCATATGCGTTTTTTCCTGAATATATTCAGGAAAAAACGCATACGCCCTTTTTGGCCAAGTGCATCATTGTCGACGTTCTGCCTCTTTTCCTATGCTTTCAGGGCAATTCCAATCTACCCCTGCAATCGTTTTCCTGAAATTCTGCCCCACTTTCAAGGCCCCTTCGCAGGCTTACTTCAATATATTTTTGGAGGATAGCTGTCATTTATAACACTGCAGGTTTGTGAATTACAGTGCCCCTGAGCTCCTTTCTTCAACTCGCTTTCTTTTGAGCTGGGCACAAAACCGCAGGATTGCTTCAGGCCCTAATCTGTTTTAAGCAGGGCACGCGGAGCCTTTGTTTAATTCCTCTTCCTGGTCGGCAATGAGCGTTACATTTGCCCGTGCAGACACCTACAGCTAGTCTCTCATTTGTTCTCCCTATTCCTGTTCATCTTGCACAGAAATTGCAAGCTGTGCCAAAGAGGAGGTTAAAGGCACTGACTCTCCAAGCGGGGAGAGTGTTAGTAAAGCATCTGGAATGGTGAACCCGAGGACCAGGATACGAAAACTGAGATGCATTTTAAATCGTTTCCCAATCACACGGTGGACGATACTCTGGGTTTCCCATGCATGTTTTAGCTGGAGGAAGAATGCCTTGAACCTGGAGAGTTGGGACCCATGGAATGGGTACCATGCAATATGACTTCAAAGGGTCTGCATTTGCTCACCGAAACTCACCAATGCTATCAGCCTGAAGTGTCCAGCCTTATGTCTCAACCAGCTCTGGGTGTAGATGTGGTCAATCCCGGTTGCATCACATGCCCTGAGTGAATTATTTAAGAATTGCTCTCTATTTCACTGTCTTTGTGTTTTGTTTTCGAAATTTATTTTGATAATGGGATTTATCGGATTTTCACTGCTGCGTTTCGGCCGCTGTACACACGGTTGATTCTCTTACGGAGACATATATATCCATGGGTTTTAAGATTCTTCCTAGTCAGGTATATTCCTAGGCGTTGAATATGTGGTGTTGGGTCCATTTCGTTGAGCAAGGAGTAGGTCTTGTCTATTACATATTTGGCTTATGGAAAGTTATCTGTGCTAATTTCAGTCTCTGGTTTTATGCAGCACCCCAACGCACCTTTCAACATAAGCAAGCACTATTTGGTTTTCTCAATTTGAGACCCTGTTCTGTTTTGTAATTCAGTTCATGTGTAGTCAAGTTTACATTACGTGTATTAGTGATATCTTATGATGTTTCTTTTTCTGTGTGATGTAGTTCACGTAGAATCACCGTACCTGCATCCACTCACTATGCCGCTACGGGACTGATGACACAGATTTCATTGCTGAGTGATATTGCATTGTACGTACATGCCACAACTTCTTTATCCATTTTTTGCTTTCTGGGATATTTACCTGATACTGTACACGAGCTTCTTGTGAACACAGCCGTCCCAAATATTGGGGTGGCTGTCTGTTTTTGGTTTTAATTTCCGTAAGCTATAGGACCATTAGTGCAATTGCCATAGGCTGTGTTCCTTTATTTCTTACGTGTTTCAGGAAACACCATACACTTCTCCAGGGTGGCTGTTGGCAATTTACATACTGCCAATCAGCATAACAAGGCTCCCTGTTCTCCATATCCTGTCCTACCTTTCTGGATTTTACACTTTTTTCAGATGGCCCTTTTGCCAGGGGGGCAGTGAGACTTCATTGTAGTGCAGATTTCCTTTACAGGCTTGCTTGGTTGGCCAAAAAGTGCGTATGCGTTTTTTCCTGAATATATTCAGGAAAAAACGCATACGCCCTTTTTTGCCAAGTGCATCATTGTCAACGTTGTGCCTCTTTTCCTATGCTTTCAGGGCAATTCCAGTCTACCCCCTGCAATCGTTTTCCTGAAATTCTGCCCCGCTTTCAAGTCCCCTTCGCAGGCTTACTTCAATATACTTTTGGAAGATAGCTGTCATTTATAACTCTGCAGGTTTGTGAATTTCAGTGCCCCTGATCTCCTTTCTTCAACTCGCTTTCTTGTGAGCTGGGCACAAAACCGCAGGATTGCTTCAGGCACTAATCTGTTTCCAGCAGGGCATGCTGAGCCTTTGGTTAATTCCTCTTCCTGGTGGGAAATGAGCGTTACATTTGCCCGTGCAGACACCTACAGCTAGTCTCTCATTGGTTCTCCTTATTCCTGTTCATCTTGCACAGAAATTGCAAGCTGTGCCAAACAGGAGGTTAAAGGCACTGACTCTCCAAGTGGGGAGAGTGTTAGTAAAGCGTCTGGAATGGTGAACCCGAGGACCAGGATACGAAAACTGAGATGCATTTTAAATCGTTTCCCAATCTCACGGTGTACCATATTCTGTGTTTCCCACGCATGTTTTAGCTGAAGAAAGAATCCCTTGAACCTGGAGAGTTGGGACCCTTGGAATGGGTACCATGCAGTATGACTTCAAAGGATCTGCATTTTTTCACCGAAACTCACCAATGCTATCAGCCTGAAGTGTCCAGCCTTATGTCTCAACCAGCTCTGGGTGTAGATGTGATAAATCCAGGTTGCATCACATTCCCTGAGTGAATTATTTAAGAATTGCTACCTATTTCACTGTCATTGTGTTTTGTTTTTGAAATTTATTTTGATAATGGGATTTATCGGATTTTCACTGCTTCGTTTATGCCGCTGTACACGCGCTTGATTCTCTTACGGAGACATATAAGTCCATGGGTTTTAAGATTCTTACTAATCCGGTATATTCTTAGGCATTGAATATGGCGTGTTGAGTCCATTTCGTTTAGCAAGGAGTAGGTCTTGACTATTACATATTTGGCTTATGGAATGGTATCTGTGCTAATTTCAATCTCTGGTTTTATGCAGCACCCCAACTCACCTTTTCCCTTAAGGAAGCATAAGTTGGTTTTCTTAATTTGAAACCCTCTTCTCTTTTGTAATTCAATTCATGTGTAGCCATGTTAACATTCCATGTATTAGTGATATCTTATGTCTTTTTCTTTTTGAATTATGTGACTTCGAATGATCACACGTAACTCCCCTGGAGTTTTTATAACTGGCCGTATTTCATTGATTTCCAGGCTGAGTAATATTCCACTCTACATAAGCACCACATCTCTGTCCATTTTTTCTCTGCAGATACATTTAAGTTATATCCTAGTCGAGGATCTTTTAAACAGAGAGGTGTTAAACATTGGGGTGCCTGTGTCCTCTCGATTTTTGTTTTTCCCAAGATATACGTCCATGAGTGCAAGTGCCCTGTGCTCGGTAGCTCATTTTTTAGATGCTTTAGTAAACACAATAGACTTATCCAGAGTGACCGTTGGCAATATACATTTCCACTATAAGACTCACAGGGCTCCCTTTTCTCCTTGCCCTGTCCTGCATTTCTGGTGTTTACACTTTATGAGGACGGCTCTTCTGACTGATGCAAAGTGATATGTTTTGTAGTATTGATTTCCAGTGCCCACCTGTTTGGTTGGCTAAAAAAGTGTATGCCCTTTTCTTGAATATATACAGAAAAAGACGCATACACCCTTTTTGGCCAACTGCAATGTTGGCAATGTTCAGCCCCTTTTCTTGTGCTTAATGGCGAGTCCTTTCTACCTCTTCCAATCCCTTTCCTGCCATTCTCCGTTGCTTACAAGTCCTTTTCTCTGACTTTTCTCAAGACATTTTTCAGTGATAGATATTTTCAATTCTGCAGTTTCGTGAATTTTAGTGCCCCTGAGTTCCATTTTCCAACTTGTGTTTATGGGAACTGGCCACAAAGCATCAGGATTCCTCAAGCCCTATTCTGTTTCCATGGGCAACCCTAGCCTTTGGTCAATTCGTCTTCCTGATTGGAAATTAGAGTGGCATGTGCCTGTCCGAACACCTAGGACTTGTCTCTCATTGTTCCTCCTCCTTCTGCTTCATCCTCTGGACAAATTCCAAACTGTATGCAACAGGATGTTGACAGTGCTGACATCTCCAAGTGGGGAGACTGTTAGTAAAGACGCTGGAGTGGTGAACCCTAGCACCAAGAGATGAGGAGATGAGATGCCTTTTCCAAACTTTTCCCGATCAGACGGTATACCATCCTCTGGGTGTGACAGGCATGTTTTAGGTGTAGGAAGGGTCCCATTCATGTGAGGAGAACACCAGGGGATTTTAAATATCAGTGTCTCTCCGCAACCCAAACGGGAATTTTTTAAGCTACGGCTACACATATGTTCATTAAGGGCCTTGGGAAGTAGGCAGAGTCCAAACTTTAGATGATTGAAGTCTTCAGGGTCAGAAGCACTCACCACTGTCTTCCCTTAGATTCCATTTTTACTGTCATTGATGGATGATGTCAATAAAAATATCTATTCTTTTTCAGATCATTTCCCCTTATAGGTTATTGCAAAATATTGAGTGTAGTTCCCTGTGCTATACAGTAGTTCCTTGCTGATGATTTCATACATAGCAGTGTGTATGTGTTAATCCCAAACTGTTAATTTATCCCTCCTCCTACCATTTCCCTTTGGTAATAATAAATTATAAGATTTTATGCTTCTCAGAAATGGGGGAGCTGAAAGAGAGGTATCATTTTCAATGCAAAAGCATTTAAAACAAGATTGAAGCTTTAACCAAGATTATTAGATGTACATCCTTGGAAAGAAATCACTTTGTTTCTCTAATATTGACCTGACAAAGAAGACAAACCTTTTCACTGAACTTGCTTATAAGAAAGTGATGGAAATATCAAATGGAAGTGTTAGAAACATCTTATTTTACCCGAGCCTTATACACTGTTCTATGTTAATTACAGTTTGGCTCACACATCTGTTCATTGAAGTTACAATGTTCTCAATTTCTGTTACTGATCCTCCAGAGTGGACGCCAACAAGTGTCCCCCTGCCCAGTGTCATTGGAGCCAATAGATCGAGACTGAGTTTGGTTCAAAAGCAAAGGAAACTTTATATTTTGATCGGAGAATGGAGAGGTGCTACCCTGTGGGCTGTGGGCTGGGCTGCTGTGTAGAGATCCTGTCAGAGTCACTGGGAGGGAGGGGGCTGAGCTCTCGAGGACCTGGTTGGCTGCAGCTCAGGCTCTATGTCACGGAGTCTGAACTGGGCCCCAGGAGCTGAAGTGTCATCGAGCCATTCTGCTCTAGGAAATCTGGTCTGAAGTGCCGGGTGTGGAACCTCTGTATGCGGGACACTAGGAGCACCTGAAATTAGACAAAGCACAAAGGATAAAAATGGTTAGACTTTATTTTATTGCCCAGATTCTATTTTTATCTCCCAGGCATTTTTAAGGGGCTTTGCCTGGGACAAACTTCTCTTCTGCCTTTTGTCCCTTTCCTCATTCTTGGAGTGCTGCGGGTGCAGACCCTTCTTCTGTAACTGCTGAGTGCTGAGTTAGGAGGCTTCATACCCGTGGGCGAGGGTCAGAACTTCTCCCCAGCAGCCTCCAGGTGACGTTGATTGTCCCCAGGCCTCCTGCCTCCCTGCTCGTCCACCTGAGCACCAGTATTGGAAGTGTTATAGATTCTAATGACCTTTAAGGGTCCAGAAAGGAGATGTGCAGTGGTGCTGTGAGGTCCAGTTTCACTCCGCCCCACATTTGTTCGGCCACCTTAGGCTGACCGTTTCTGCCAGCCTAGATGCTCTGACTGACCGTTTCTGCCAGCCTAGATGCTCTGACCAACAGTCGTGGCTTTCTTCCATTAGGCCCCTGAATTAACGTAAAAACAGCACCAGGTGTCAGGATCCTGCCCGCTCAGCTCCCAGACAGTCCAGGGTCAGTGGTGATGAAGGATCATGATGGTCACTGAGTCAAGAGCCTTTGGAAGTAAACAGGAGTCCAGCCGGTCTTATTGGCCACCATCATCAGGGTGTCTGTAGGCTTTTCTATGGTGACAGCATGATATACGGTTCCCCCGCCAAGATTATTAGCTCCCCTCTGGGTACAGTAAGTACTGCAAGCAGTAGTCTACTCTTTTGGGACACACTCTTGTTGTTTTATGAGAGAAACTCCAGGTCAAGTGATGGTCACACGGGTCGTCATGGTGCCCCGTTGCCCCCGGTTATCTCTCTGGAGGTTGGAGTTGGAGGGCCTCCTCAATCGAGGTCAGTGTGCCCACGGAGCAAACCCTGCAACTTCAGGGCATGGTTGGGGGTTAGGATCACCACGTGGGGTCCGTTTCCCTTAGAAGGGAGGTGGCCTTTTGGGCTGCTGATTTCCAGGTTTTCAGATACCACCAGTATCTTGGCCAGATGTGGCGGTGGGCCAAGCCCCTTGGTGACCATAGTTTATCCTACCTGGATGGCATTCTTGCATTGTTCCATTTCAAGTGGTCCCAGTTTTTGCACTAATACTCCAATGGCGATTCACCTTTCACCAGGAATGTAAAGGTCAAAGGGTTTAGCTAAATTAGGGAGTTCCAGGGCAAGGGTCTGAATTGACTGCTCTTTCCATTCTTGAAAGGCCACTTCTGGATTCTATTCAAAAGGATCATCATCTTTTCCTTTCAGTGTTTCATATAGAGGCCCAGCTAGTAGACTGTAGTTAGGGATCCAGAGGCAGGAAACCCTGGCTTCCCCAGGAACCCCTAAGCTGTCTTCTAGTTTCAGAAAGGGGTAAGGCTGTAAATTGTTTCTTCCCTTTCCTGGGATGGGCTTCTCCGACCTTCTGTGAGAATGAAGCCCAGGCAGGTCACCGTAGTCTGTGATACTTGAGCTTTTTCGTGGACAACTTCTATCCTTTATTGGCTTGGTAGTTCTGAGGCCTCCTTAGTAGGGCTGGCGATCAGAATGTCGTCTGAATATTGTTCCTTCAGGAGTGTTTCCTTTTCCAGAGGTAGAACTTTTAGGTCTTTAGCTGAGCTTTCCCCAAAGATGGTGTGGGAATTTTTGAACCCTTGGGGCAAGACAGCCTGGAAGTATTGTTTTAGTTGTATGTTGAGTCCTGTCACTCACAAGCCAAAATTTCTTGTGACTCTGGGACTAATGGAATACAAAAGAAGGCATCAGTGAAGACTAATACAGAATACCAAGTCCTGGTGGTTGGTAGAATGACCAGCAGGGTGTAGGATTTAGGAACTACTGGAGGTATATCCTCAGTGGCTTCACTGACTGTCCTGACATCCTTTACCAGGACTCCAGCAGCCCATGGGGCTCTCGAGGTCAGGCCAATCCCAGGATATGGAGCTCACCTGGGCAGGTACCCTACCCCCACCCCAGCCCACGGGGCTCTCGTGTTCAGGCCCCTCCCAGGATATGGGATTCCCTGGGCAGGTCCTCTGCAGTCCATGGGGCTCCCGTGGTCAGGCCCCTCCCAGGATACAGAGCTACCCTTGCAGGTACCTTGGCAGGGCTGGGCACACAGGAACCGTGCACATAGCCCTCATTGCAGAGCACTCCCAGCTCACCTGTCGCTCAGATCTGACACAGAGCACCTCAGAGCAGGACTTGAACTAACAAACAGCAGCTCTGACAGGTCTGTGACCCTGGGCATCACTCTGTGTGGCCTCCTCCACCTGGTCTTCCAGAGACTTCCACTGCACCCGGGGCACCAGGCCTCTGTCTCCAACCACCACCCACCCCTCCTCTCCCTGACTCCTGGGTTCCTCTCATTAGGAGAGGGTTTTCTTGAAGTTGTCTCCCACTCATGGGCCAGATAATATAATTAGAAAACAAGCCAGAGCTGCAGCCCCTTGTCTATCCTGACTCTCAGGAGCCCACACCTGTTCCTTGGACCTGGCCAATTCAGCAAGTTCCATTTTCAGCAACTGTGAGCCCCTGAGGGGTGATTATTGGCTGGCTTGGGAAGCCTGACCGTGCCGGCCAGCCCTCCCCAGGTGTGCCTGGGTTGAGATCAATATAAACACCGCTCCAGGCAGCAAGAGCCCCTGCAGCTGTGCCTGACGCCATTTTCTCTGCCCTGTCAGCAGTCTCGGGGCTGGGCTGGTGGGAGGGAGTGAGAGGCCACGGCTTTGTGGGTGTCCCAGTGTGAGTGGGGCTCTGCTGGACTTTCTGCAGCAGTTGCCAAGATGCTACCTGCTAAAGAAGAGGATGTGTCACCCACACCTGCCACTGGAATTTCTCCCTGGGCACAGGTGAGGAAGGAAGAAAGCAGTGGGGGCCGGGACAGCAGGGGTATCTCAGGCAGGGAAATGGAGAGCTTCCAGAAGAGCACCCAGGGCCAGGACCATCCTGGCCGGCCTGCAGGCACCAAGTCGGCTGGCATGCTGTCCCTCATGTGGCTCCATGGCCCTTCCTCTAGGTTTTCAAGTCCTTGTACATATTCAGGTGTTTAGCCTTGGAAGGGTGGGAACATTTCAGCAGCAGCTGGCCTGGGGCTCGGCCCACGTTTACTCACAGATACCTCGGCACGGTCCCCCAGCTTTGCAGTGAGGACGCTTGTTGCGAGGAGCATGCTGGCTGAATGGGAGATGATTCCCCACCACTGACCAACTTCAGAATTGTTTGCAATTGGAGCAAGTGCCCTGAAACGGTTTTCCTCTGTGTAACTGGTGGGTTCTGTTCTTTTTTATCTTTTTTTCGTTTTTGGTTCAAGGTAGATTTTATTCCTCTTTTGTGTATTTACAGATATAAGCATGGAAATAATTTATTCATATAAATACATGTATGTGAAGGGAAGAATATTTTTTCTGTTTTACTTTTTTTAATTTTATTTTTTTATTTTGAATTTAATTTTATATTTTTATACAGCAGGTTGTTTTTGGTTATCTACTTTATACAGATAAATGTATACATACCAATCCCAATATCTCAACTCCTCCCACCACCATCCCCAACAGCTTTCCCCCCTTGTTGTCCATACGTTTGTTGTATACATGTGTTGCTCTATTTCTGCCTTGCAAAACGGTTCATCTGTACAATTTTTCTAGGTTCCACATATATGCATTAATATACAAGATTTGTTTTTCTCTTTCTGACTTACTTCACTCTGTATGACAGTCTCTAGATCCATCAACGTCTCTACAAATGTCCCAATTTCATTCCTTTTTATGGCTTCGTAACATTCCATTTTATATATGTACCACATCTTTATGCATTCGTCTGTCTGTGGGCATTTAGGTTGCTTCCATTACCTGGATAGTGTAAATAGTGATGCAATGAACATTGTGGTGAATGTCTCTTTTTGATTTATGGTTTTGTCTGGGTATATGCCCAGTAGAGGGATTGCTGTATCATATGGTAATTCTATTCTTAGTTTTATAAGAAACTCCATAATGTTCTCCACAGTGACTGTATCAATTTACATTCCCAACAATAGTGGAAGAGGATTCCTTATCTCCACACCGTTTCCAGCATTTGTTGTTTGTAGATTTTCTGATGATGCCCATTCTAATAGGTGTGAGGTGATACACCATGGATGAGTCTATTTCGTTGAGCAAAGAGTAGGTCTTGTTTATTACGTATTTGGCTTATGGAATGGTATGTGTGCTAATTTCAATCTGTTTTTATACAGCAGCCCAACTCAACTTTCCCCTTTAGCAAGCATAAGGTTTTTATCTAAATGTGAGACTCTGTTCGGTTTTGTAATTCAGTTTATGTGTAGCCAAGTTTACACTCCCTCTATTAGTGATATCTTATGATAATTATCTTTCTTTGTGTGACATATTTCTCTTAGAATCATCATAATTAAATCCACTCAATTTGCTGCTACAGGCCTGATGACATTGATTTCACTGCTGAGTGATATTCTGTTGTACATAAGTAGCACAACTTCTTTATCCATTTTTTTCTTTCTGGGATATTTAATTTGTACTGGACTCGAGGTTCTTGTAAACACAGCAGCCCTAAATTTTGTGTTGGCTGTGTCTTGTTGATTTTAATTTTCCTAAGCTATAGGGCCAAAAGTGGAAGTGCCCTAGGCTCTGTAGCTTTGTTTTTTAGATGTTTCAGGATACACCATGAACATCTCCAGAGTGTCTGTTGGCAATTTACATCCCGCCCATCAGCATAACACGGCTCCCTGTTCTCCATGGCCTGTCCTGTGTTTCTGGATTTTACACTTTATTCAGATGGCCTTTTTGACGAATGGGAAATGTGACTTCATTGTAGTGTGGATTTCCATTGCTGGAGTGCTTGGTTGGCCAAAATGTTCATATGCGTTTTTTCCTGAATATATTCAGGAAAAATGTATACGCACTTTTTGTCCATGTGCATCACTGTCAAAGATCTGCCGCTTTTCATATGCTTTAAATGCAATTCCAATCTACCTCTTGAAATATGATTCCTGCAATTCTGCCTCGTTTTCAAGTCCTCTTTGCAGACTTACTTCGATATATTTTTGCCAATAGCTGTCATTTATCTCTGCAGGTTTGTGAATTACAGTGCCCCTGAGCTCCTTTCTTAACTCGCTTCCTTGTAAGCTGGCCACAAAACTGCAGGTTTGCTTCAGGCCATAATCAGGGTCCGGCACGGCACTCTGAGCCTTTGGTTAATTCCTCTTCCTGGTGGGAAATTAGAGTTAAATGTGCCCCTCCACATACCTGCCTCACTCCCAGCCACATGGTGATGTATGTCCTCAGGTTTGAGGCCATATGTGATGGGTTCCTCATCTTTTGATGATGTGGCCACACTGGTGTGTGGACACTCCTGCCTGGTTCCCATCCCCTTGGTGATGTGGGCCCTCTGGTGAGACTCTGATCCTGGTTGGGTTCCTCACACATCCGTGAGGTGAGCCCTCTTCTCTGAGGTCACTCCTGCCTGGCTGGCACAACCCGCCTTGTTGACTTCGGCACCCTGGTGGCAGTTGGAGCCTGCTGGGAGCCTCCTTCCCGCGGTGATGAGGCCCTCTGGCGTCAGACCCTAATGGCGGGGTTCCCACATTTTCTGATACGTGCTAAGTGGTACGAGGGCACTCCTGCCAGGTTCCCATCCTCATGAGCGTGTGGGCCTTCTGTTCTGAGGTCCTAACGGCTGGGTTGCTCACACTTTCATGATGTGGGCCCTCTGCTGTGAGGTCAATCCTGCCTGGCTGGCGCACGTCGCCTTGGCGACGTGGACCCTCTGGTGGCAGTTGGAGCGTGCTGGGGCCTCCTCCCCTCAGTGATGAGGGCCTTCTGGTGTCAGGCCGTAAGCTCCACACATTTTCTGATGTGTGCCCAGTGGTGCGAGTCACTCCTGCCATGTTCCCATCCCCATGGGCATGTGGGACTTCTGTTCTGTGGTCCCAACTGCTGGGCTGCTCACAGTTTCATGATGTGGGCCCTTTGCTGTGTGTTCACTCTGGCCTGTATCCCATAGTGTCAGTGCTCTGGGCCTCCAGCTTGGAGTTTCCAACTTCTCGATTCCTCACCTTTTTTATTCTATGGGCCTTCGGTTGTGCGTCTCCTCCTGCATGCCTCACTCCCAGCCCCTTCGTGATGTGTGTCCCCTTGTTTGAGGCCACATGTGCTGTGTTCCTCACCTTTCTATAATGTGGCCACACTGGTGTGAGGACACTCTTGCCTGGTTCCCATTCCCTTGGTGATGTTGGCCCCACTGCTGTTAGGACAGTCTTGCCTGGTTCCCATCACCTTGGTGATGTTGGCCCTCTGGTGAGAGTCTGATCCTGGTTAGGTTCCTCACCCTTCTGTGAGGTGGGCCCTCTGCTCTGAGGTCACTCCTGCCTGGCTGGCACACCCCGCCTTGGCAACGTCGGCCATATGGTGGCAGTTGGAGCCTGCTGGGAGCCTCCTCCCCTCGGTGATGAGGGCCCTCTGGCCTCAGGCCCTAACTGCTGGGTTCCCACATTTTCTGATTCGTGCTAAGTGGTGCAAGGACACTCCTGCCAGGTTCCCATCCCCATGGGGATGTGAGCCTTCTGCTCTGAGGTCCCAACGGCTGTGTTGCTCACAGTTTCATGATGAGGGCCCTCTGGTGTGAGTTCACTCCTGCCTAGATCCCATAGCCTCGCTGCTCCTGGCTGCCTGCCGGAGGTTCCAACTGTGGGATTCCTCACCTTTTTTATTCTATGGTCCCTCTGTTTTGAGGATCCTCTGGCCTGCCTCACTCCCAGCCCCTTGGTGATGTGTGTCCTCAGGTTTGAGGCCACGTGTGCTGGGTCCCTCAAATTATGGTGATGTAGCCCCACTGGTGTGAGGACACTCCTGCCTGGTTCCCATTCCCTTGGTGATGTTGGCCCTCTGGTGACAGTCTGATCCTTGTTGGGTTCCTCACACTTCTGTGAGGTGGGCTTTCTGCTCTGAGGTCACTCCTGCCTGGTTGGCACACCCCGCCTTGGTGACATCGGCCTTATGGTGGCAGTTGGAGCCTGCTGGGAGCCTCCTCCCCTCGGTGATGAGGGTCCTCTGGCCTCAGGTCCTAACTGCTGGGTTCCCACATTTTCTGATTCGTGGAAGTGGGCCGAGGACACTCCTGTCAGGTTCCCATCCCCATAGGGATGTGGGCCTTCTGCTCTGAGGTCCCATCCGCTGGGTTGCTCACAGTTTCATGATGTGGGACCTCTGCTGTGAGTTTGCTGTGGCCTGGATCCCATAGACTCTGTGCTCTGGGCGGCCTACTGGCCGGTTCCAACTGCTGGATTCCTCACAACTTTTATTCTGTGGGCTCTGTTTTGTGAGGATACTCCTGCTTGCCTCACTCCTAGCCCCTTGGAGATGTGGGTCCCCTGTTTTAGGCCACATGTTCTGGGTTCCTCACCTTTCTATAATGTGGCCACACTGGTGTGAGGACCCTCCTGCCTGGTTCCGATCCCCTTGGTGATGTGGGCCCTCTGGTGAGAGTCTTATCCTGGCTGGTTTCCTCACCCTTCTGTGAGGTAGGCCCTCTGCGGTGAGGTCACTCCTGCCTGGCTGGCACACATCACCTTGGTGACGTGGGCCCTCAGTTGGGAGTTGGTGTCTGCTGCGAGTCTCCGTCCCTCGGTAATGAGGGCCCTCTTGCGTCAGACCCTAACTCCTGGGCTCCCAAAATTTGCAGATGTGCGACCTGTGGTGCGAGTACACTCCTGTCAGGTTCCCAACCCCATGGGAATTTGGGCCTTCTGCTCTGAGGTCCCAACGGCTGGGGTGCTCACAGTTTCATGATGAGGGCCCTCTGATGTGCGTTCATTCCGGCCTAGATCCCATAGGCTTGCTGCTCCTGGGCGCCTGCTGGGAGGTTCCAACTGCGGGATTCCTCACCTTTTTTATTCTATGGGCCCTCTGTTTTGAGGCTCCTCCTGCCTGCCTCAATCCCAGCCCCGTTGTGATGTGTGTCCTCTGGTGTGAGGCCACGTGTGCTGGGTCCCTCACCTTTCGATGATGTGGCCCCAATGGTGTGAGGACACTCGTGCCTGTTTCCCAGCCCCTTGGTGATGTGGCCCCTCTGGTGAGAGTCTGATCCTGGCTGGGTTCCTTACCGTTCTGTGAGGTGGGCCCTGTGCTCTGAGGTAACTCCTGCCTGGCTTGCTCCCATTGCCTTGGTGACGTCGGCCCTCTGGTGGCAGTTGGATCCTTTTGGAGACTCCTGTCCTCGGTGATGAGGTCCCTCTGGCGTCAGGCTCTAACTGCTGGGTTCCCCAGGTTTTCTGATGTGAGCCCAGTGATGCCAGGACACTCGTGAAATGTTCCCATCCCCATGGCGATATGGGCCTTCTGCTCTGAGGTTCCAACGACTGGGTTGCTCACAGTTTCCTGATGTTAGCTCTCTGGTTTTAGTTCACTCATTCCTAGATCCCATAGCCTCTGTACTCTGGGCCGCCTGCTGGGAAGTTCCAACTGCTGGGTTCCTCACCTTTTTTATTCTTTGGGCCCTGTGTTGGGAGGCTCCTCCTGCCTGTGTCACTCCCAGCCCCTTGGTGATGTAGGTCCTCTGGTTTGTGGCCACATGTGCCAGTTTCCTCATCTTTTAGTGATGTGGACCCACTGGTGTGAGGACACTCGTGCCTGGTTCCCGTCCCCTTGGTGATATGGGCCCTCTGGTGAGAGTCTGATCCTGGTTGGGTTCCTCACACTTCTTTGAGGTGGGCCGTCTGCTGTGAGGTCACTCCTGCCTGGCTGGCACACCCCGCCTTGGCGACGTGGGCCCTCTTGTGGTAGTTGGAACATGCTGGGAGCCTCCTCCCCTCAGTGATGAGGGCCCTCTGGCGTCAGGCCCTAACTGCTGGGTACCCACATTTTCTGATATGTGCTAAGTGGTGCGAGGACACTCCTGCCATGCTCCCAACACCTTGGGGATGTGGACCTTCTGCTCTGAGGTCCAAATGGCTGGGTTGCTCGCAGTTTCATGAGTGGACCCTCTGCTGTGAGTTTACTGCGGCCTGAATCGCATAGACTTGGTGCTCTTGGCCGCCTGCTGGGAGGTTCCCATTGCTGGATTCCTCAGCTTTTTTATTCTATGGGCCCTGTGTTGTGAGGCTACTCCTGCCTGCCTCATTCCGAGCCCCTTGGAGATGTGGGTCTTCTGGTTTAGGCCACATGTGCTGGGTTCCTCACCTTTCTATGATGTGGCCACACTGGTGTGAAGACTCTCCTGCCTGGTTCTGATCACCTTGGTGATGTGGGCCCTCTGGTGAGAGTCTTATCCTGGCTGTGTTCCTCACCCTTCTGTGAGGTAGGCCCTCTGCGGTGAGGTCACTCCTACCTGGCTGTCACACGTCACCTTGGCGACGTGGGACCTCAGTTGGGTGTTGGTGCCTGATTGGAGTCTCCTCCCCTTGGTAATGAGGGCCCTCTGGCGTCAGGCCCTAACTCCTGGGTTCCCTAAATTCTCTGATGTGTGCCCTGTGGTGCGAGTACACTTCTGACAGGTTCCCAACCCCATGGGAATGTGGGCCTTCTGCTCTGAGATCCCAACGCCTAGGTTGCTCACAGTTTCATGATGACGGCCCTCTGGTGTGAGATCACTCCGGCCTGGATCCCATAGTCTTGCTGCTCCTGGCCGCCTGCTGGGAGGTTCCAACTGCGGGATTCTTCACCTCTTTAATTCTATGGTCCCTCTGTTTTGAGGCTCCTCCTGCCTGCCTCAATCTCAGCTCCCTTGTGATGTGTGTCCTCTGGTTTGAGGCCACGTGTGCTGGGTCCCTCACTTTTCGGTGATGTGGCCCCACTAGTGTGAGGACACTCCTGCCTGGTTCCCATTCCCTTGGTGATGTGGGACCTCTGGTGAGAATCTGATCCTCTTTGGTTCTTCACACTTCTGTGAGGTTGACCCTCTGCTCTGAGGTCACTCCTGCGTGGTTGTTGCACTATGCATTGGCGACGTCGTCCCTCTGGTAGCAGTCGGAGCTGGCTGGGAGCCACCGCCCCTCGGTGATGAGGGCCCTCTGGCATCAGGCACTAATTGCTGGGCTCCCCACATTTTTTCATGTGTGCCCACTCTTGCGATGACACTCCTGCTTGTTTCCCTTCCCCATGGGGATGTGGGCCTTCTGCTCTGAGGTCACAACGGCTGGGTTGCTTACAGAATCACAATGAGGGCCCTCTGTTGTGAGTTCATGCCGGCCTGGATCTCATAGCCTCAGTGCTCTGGGCCGCCTGCTAGGAAGATCCAACTGCTGGTTTCCACACCTTTTGTATACAATGGGACATGTGTTGTGAGGTTAATCCTGCCTGCCTCACTCCGAAACCCATGGTGATGTGGGTCCTCTGGTTTGAGGCCACATGTGCTGGGTACCTCAACTTTTGATGATGTGGCCCCACGGGTGTGAGGACACTCCTGCCTGGTTCCCATCACCTTGGTGATGTGGGCCCTCTGGGGAGAGTCTGATCCTGGCTGGGTTCCCTACCATTCTGTGAGGTGGGCCCTCTGATGTCAGGTCACTCCTGCCTGGCTAGCTCACATCGCCTTGGCGACGTGGGCCCTCTGTTGGCCACTGGAGCATGCTGGGAGCCTCCTACTCCCGTGAATGATGGCCCTGGAAAAAATGCATATGCCCTTTTTGACCAAGTGCTTCATTGACGAGGTTCTGCCACTTCTCTTATGCTTTCAGAGCAATTCACGTCTACCTCCTGAAATCGGATTCCAGCAATTCTGCCCCACTTTCAAGTCCTCTTCGCAGCCTTAATTCAATATATTTTTGTACGATTTCTGTCATTTATAAGTCTGCAGGTATGTGAATGACAGTGCCCCTGAGCTCCTTTCCTCAACTCGCTTTCTTGTGAGCTGGCCACAAAACCGCAGGATTGCTTCAGGCCCTAATCTTGTTCCAGCACGGCATGCTGAGCCTTTGGTTAATTCCTTTTCGTTTTGGGAAATGAGTGTTAAAATTGCCCGTGCATACTGAGCATATACCCTGAGAAAACCAAAATTCAAAAAGAGTCATGTACCAAAATGTTCATTGCAGCTCTATTTACAATAGCCCGGAGATGGAAAGAACCTAAGCGCCCATCATCGGACGAATGGATAAAGAAGATGTGGCACATATACACAATGGAATATTACTCAGCCTTAAAAAGAAATGAAACTGAGTTATTTGTAATGAGATGGATAGACCTAGAGTCTGTCATACAGAGTGAAGTAAGTCAGAAAGAAAAAGACAAATAGCATATGCTAACACATATATATGGAATTTAAAGGAAAAAAATGTCATGAAGAACCTAGGGATAAGACAGGAATAGAGGCGCAGACCTACTGGAGAACGGAATTGAGGATATGGGGAGGGGGAATGGTGAGTTCTGACAGGGCGAGAGAGAGTCATGGACATATACACACTAACAAATGTAGTAAGGTAGATAGCAAGGGGGAAGCAGCCGCAAGGCACAGGGATATTAGCTCGGGGCGTTGGGACAGCCTGGAGGGGTGGAAGGGGGAGAGAGGGAGGGAGGGAGACACAAGAGGGAAGACACAGGGAGCATATGTATATGTATAGCTGATTCACTTTGTTATAAAGCAAAAACTAACACACCATTGTAAAGCAATTATACCCCAATAAAGATGTTAAAAAAATATTTGCCCGTGCACACACCTACAGATAGTCTCCCATTGGTTCTCCGTATTCCTGTCCATCTTGCGCAGAAATTGCAAACAGTGCCAAACAGGAGGTTAAAGGCACTGACTCTCCAAATGGGGAGAGTGTAAGAAAAGGGTCTGGATGGTGAACCTGAGTACCAGGGGACGAAAACAGACATGCATGTAAAAAGGTTTCCCAGTCACACGGTGGAGCATACTCTGGGTTTCCCATGCAAATTTTAGCAGAAGGAAGAATCCCTTGAACCTGGAGAGTTGGGAACCATGGAATGGGTACCAGGCAGTATGACATCAAAGGGTCTGCATTTGCTCACTGAACCTCACCAATGCTATCAGCCCAAAGGGTCCAGCCTTATCTCTCACCCAGCTCTGGGTGTAGATGTGGTAAACCAGGTTGCATCACATGCCCTGTGTGAGTTATTTAAGAATTGCTCTCTATTTCACTGTCATTGTGTTTTGTTTTTGAAATTTTTTTTGACACTGGGATTTATCGGATTTTCACTGCTGCGTTAATGCTGCTGTACACACTCTTGATTCTCTTACGGAGACATAAATATCCACGGGTTTTAAGATTCTTCCTAGTCAGGTATATTCCTAGGCGTTGAATATGTGGTGTTGAGTCCATTTCGTTGAGCAAGGAGTAGGTCTTGTCTATTACATATTTGGCTTATGGAACGGTATCTGTGCTAATTTCAGTCTCTGGTTTTATGCAGCACTCCAACGCTCCATTCTCCATAAGAAAGCACAAGTTGGTTTTCTAAATTTGAGACTGTTCTGTTTTGTAATTCAGTTCATGTGTAGTCAAGTTTACATACTGTGTATTAGTGATATTTTATGATGTTTCTTTTTATGTGTGACTTATTTCACGTAGAATCACCATACCTGAATCCACTCACTATGCCGCTACGGGCCTGATGACACAGATTTCATTGCTGAGTGATATTCCATTGTACGTACGTACCACAACTTCTTTATCCATTGTTTGCTCTCTGAGATATTTACCTGGTACTGTAAACGAGGTTCTTGTGAACAGAGAGGTCCCAAACTTTGAGGTGGCTGGGTGTTTTTGATTTTAATTTCCCTAAGCTGTAGGACCATAATTGGAAGTGCCATAGGCTGTGTTGCTTTGTTTCTTACGTGTTTCAGGAAACACATAACACTTCTCCAGAATGGCTGTCGGCAATTTACATCATATGCATCAGAATAATAAGGATCCCTGTTTTCCATTGCCTGTCATCCGTTTCTGGATTTTACAATTTGTTAAATGGCCCTTTTGCCCTGGGGGGCACTGAGACTTCATTATAGTGCAGGTTTATTTACAAGCTTGCTTGGTTGGCCAAAAAGTGCGTATGCGTTTTTTCCTGAATACATTTAGGGCAAAAAGCATCCGCACTTTTTGGACAAGTGCATCATTATCGACGTTCTGCCTCTTTTCCTATTCTTTAAGTGCAATTCCAGTTTAAACCTTCAATCGTTTTCCTGAATTTCTGCCCGCTTTCAAGTCCCCTTTGCAGGCTTACTTCAATATATTTTTGGAGGATAGCTGTCATTTATAACTCTGCAGGTTTGTGAATTACAGTGCCCCTGAGCTCCTTTCTTCAACTCGCTTTCTTGTGAGCTGGGCACAAAACCGCAGGATTGATTCAGGCACTAATCTCTTTCCAGCAGGGCACGCTGAGCCTTTGGTTAATTCCTCTTCCTCGTGGGAAATGAGCATTACATTTGCCCGTGCAGACAACTACAGCTAGTCTCTCATTGGTTCTCCCTATTCCTGTTCATCTTGCACAGAAATTGCAAGCTGTGCCAAAGAGGAGGTTAAAGGCACTGACTCTCCAAGTGGGGAGAGTGTTAGTAAAGCGTCTGGAATGGTGAACCCGAGGACCAGGATACGAAAACTGAGATGCATTTCAAATCGTTTCCCAATCACACGGTGGACGATAGTCTGGGTTTCCCATGCATGTTTTAGCTGGAGGAAGAATCCCTTGAACCTGGAGAGTTGGGACACATGGAATAGGTACCATGCAGTATGACTTCAAAGGGTCTGCATTTGCTCACCGAAACTCACCAATGCTATCAGCCTGAAGTGTCCAGCCTTATGTCTCAACCAGCTGTGGGTGTAGATGTGGTCAATCCCGGTTGCATCACATGCCCTGAGTGAATTGTTTAAGAATTGCTCTCTATTTCACTGTCTTTGTGTTTTCTTTTTGAAATTTATTTTGATAATGAGATTTAACGGATTTTCACTGCTGCGTTTATGCCGCTGTACACACGCTTGATTCTCTTACGGAGATATATAAATCCATGGCTTTTAAGATTCTTCCTAGTCAGGTATATTCCTAGGCGTTGAATATGTGGTGTTGAGTCCATTTCGTTGAGCAAGGAGTAGGTCTTGTCTATTACAAATTTGGCTTATGGTAAGTTATCTGTGCTAATTTCAGTCTCTGGTTTTATGCAGCATCCCAACGTACATTTCCCCATAAGCAAGCACTAGTTGGTTTTCAAAATTTGAGACCCTGTTCTGTTTTGTAATTAAGTTCATGTGTAGTTAAATTTACATTCCGTGTATTAGTGATAACTTATGATGTTTCTTTTTCTGTGTGATGTAGTTCACGTAGAATCACCGTACCTGCATCCACTCACTATGCCGCTACGGGCCTGATGACACAGATTTCATTGCTGAGTGATATTGCATTGCACGTACGTGCCACAACTTCTTTATCCATTTTTTGCTTTCTGGGATATTTACCTGGTACTGTAGACGAGCTTCTTGGGAACACAGCCGTCCCAAACTTTGGGGTGGATCTCTGTTTTTGATTTTAATTTCCCTAAGCAAGAGGACCATAAGTGCAATTGCCATAGGCTGTGTTCCTTTATTTCTTACGTGTTTCAGGAAACACCATACACTTCTCCAGGGTGGCTGTTGGCAATTTACATCCTCCCAATCAGCATAACAAGGCTCCCTGTTCTCCATATCCTGTCCTACCTTTCTGGATTTTACACTTTTTTCAGATGGCCCTTTTGCCAGGGGGGCAGTGAGACTTCATTGTAGTGCAGATTTCCTTTACAGGCTTGCTTGGTTGGCCAAAAAGGGCATATGCGTTTTTTCCTGAATATATTCAGGAAAAAACGCATATGCCCTTTTTGGCCAAGTGCATCATTGTCGACGTTGTGCCTCTTTTCCTATGCTTTCAGGGCAATTCCAGTCTACCCCCTGCAATCTTTTCCCTGAAATTCTGCCCCGCTTTCAAGTCCCCTTCGCAGGCTTACTTCAATATTCTTTGGGAAGATAGCTGTCATTTATAACTCTGCAGGTTTGTGAATTACAGTGGCCCTGAGCTACTTTCTTCAACTCGCTTTCTTGTGAGCTCGGCACAAAACCGCAGGATTGCTTCAGGCACTAATCTGTTTCCAGCATGGCATGCTGAGCCTTTGGTCAATTCCTCTTCTTGGTGGGAAATGAACGTTACATTTGCCCGTGCAGACACCTACAGCTAGTCTCTCATTGGTTCTCCCTATTCCTGTTCATCTTGCACAGAAATTGCAAGCTGTGCCAAAGAGGAGGTTAAAGGCACTGACTCTCCAAGCGGGGAGATTGTTAGTAAAGCGTCTGGAATGGTGAACCCGAGGACCAGGATACGAAAACTGAGATGCATTTTAAATCGTTTCCCAATCACACGGTGGACGATACTCTGGGTTTCCCATGCATGTTTTAGCTGGGGGAAGAATCCATTGAACCTGGAGAGTTGGGACCCATGGAAGGGGTACCATGCAGTATGACTTCAAAGGGTCTGCATTTGCTCACCGAAACTCACCAATGCTATCAGCCTGAAGTGTCCAGCCTTATGTCTCAACCAGCTCTGGGTGTAGATGTGGTCAATCCCGGTTGCATCACATGCCCTGAGTGAATTGTTTAAGAATTGCTCTCTATTTCACTGTCTTTGTGTTTTGTTTTTGAAATTTATTTTGATAATGGGATTTATCGGATTTTCACTGCTGCGTTTATGCCGCTGTACACACGCTTGATTCTCTTACGGAGACATATAAATCCATGGGTTTTAAGATTCTACCTAGTCAGGTATATTCCTAGGCGTTGAATATGTGGTGTTGGGTCCATTTCGTTGAGCAAGTAGTAGGTCTTGTCTATTACATATTTGGCTTATGGAAAGTTATCTGTGCTAATTTCAGTCTCTGGTTTTATGCAGCACCCCAACGCACCTTTCCCCATAAGCAAGCACTAGTTGGTTTTCTAAATTTGAGACCCTGTTCTGTTTTGTAATTCAGTTCATGTGTAGTCAAGTTTACATTCCGTGTATTAGTGATATCTTATGATGTTTCTTTTTCTGTGTGACGTAGTTCACGTAGAATCACCGTGCCTGCATCCACTCACTATGCCGCTACGGGCCTGATGACACAGATTTCATTGCTGAGTGATATTGCATTGTACGTACGTGCCACAACTTCTTTATCCATTTTTTGCTTTCTGGGATATTTACCTGATTCTGTAGACGAGCTTCTTGTGAACACAGCCGTCCTAAATATTGGGGTGGCTGTCTGTTTTTGATTTTAATTTCCGTAAGATATAGGACCATAAGTGGAAGTGCCATAGGCTGTGTTGCTTTGTTTCTTACGTGTTTCAGGAAACACCATACACTTCTCCAGTGTGGCTGCTGGCAATTTACATCCTACCAATCAGCATAACAAGTCTACCTGTTCTCCATATCCTGGCCTACCTTTCTGGATTTTACACTTTTTTCAGATGGCCCTTTTGCCCGGGGGGCAGTGAGACGTCATTGTAGTGCAGATTTCCTTTACAGGCTTGCTTGGTTGGCCAAAAAGGGCGTATGCATTTTTTCCTGAATATATTCAGGAAAAAACGCATACGCCCTTTTTGGCCAAGTGCATCATTGTCGACGTTCTGACTCTTTTCCTATGCTTTCAGGGCAATTCCAGTCTACCCCTGCAATCGTTTTCCTGAAATTCTGCCCCGCTTTCAAGTCCCATTCGCAGGCTTACTTCAATATATTTTTGGAGGATAGCTGTCATTTATAAATCTGCAGGTTTGTGAATTACAGTGCCCCTGAGCTCCTTTCTTCAACTCGCTTTCCTGTGAGCTGGGCACAAAACCGCAGGATTGCTTCAGGCCCTAATCTCTTTCCAGCAGGGCACACTGAGCCTTTGTTTAATTCCTCTTCCTGGTGGGCAATGAGCGTTACATTTGCCCGTGCACACACCTCCACCTAGTCTCTCATTGGTTCTCCCTATTCCTGTTCATCTTGCACAGAAATTGCAAGCTGTGCCAAAGAGGAGGTTAAAGGCACTGACTCTCCAAGCGGGGAGAGTGTTAGTAAAGCATCTGGAATGGTGAACCCGAGGACCAGGATACGAAAACTGAGATGCATTTTAAATCGTTTCTCAATCACACAGTGGACGATACTCTGGGTTTCCCATGCATGTTTTAGCTGGAGGAAGAATCCCTTGGTCCTGGAGAGTTGGGACCCATGGAATGGTTACCATATAGTATGACTTCAAAGGGTCTGCATTTGCTCACCGAACCTCACCAATGCTATCAGCCTGAAGTGTCCAGCTTTATGTCTCAACCAGCTCTGGGTGTTGATGTGGTCAATCCCGGTTGCATCACATGCCCTGAGTGAATTATTTAAGAATTGCTCTCTATTTCACTGTCTTTGTGTTTTGTTTTCGAAATTTATTTTGATAATGGGATTTATCGGAGTTTCACTGCTGTGTTTATGCCGCTGTACACACGCTTGATTCTCTTACGGAGACATATATATCCATGGGTTTTAAGATTCTTCCTAGTCAGGTATATTCCTAGGCGTTGAATATGTGGTGTTGGGTCCATTTCGTTGAGCAAGGAGTAGGTCTTGTCTATTACATAGTTGGCTTATGGAAAGTTATCTGTGCTAATTTCAGTCTCTGGTTTTATGCAGCACCCCAACGCACCTTTCCCCATAAGCAAGCACTAGTTGGTTTTCTAAATTTGAGACCCTGTTCTGTTTTGTAATTCAGTTCATGTGTAGTCAAGTTTACATTCCGTGTATTAGTGATATCTTATGATGTTTCTTTTTCTGTGTGACGTAGTTCACGTAGAATCACCGTACCTGCATCCACTCACTATGCCGCTACGGGCCTGATGACACAGATTTCATTGCTGAGTGATATTGCATTGTACGTACGTGCCACAACTTCTTTATCCATTTTTTGCTTTCTGGGATATTTACCTGATACTGTAGACGAGCTTCTTGTGAACACAGCCGTCCCAAATATTGGGGTGGCTGTCTGTTCTTGATTTTAATTTCCGTAAGCTATAGGACCATAATTGGAAGTGCCATAGGCTGTGTTGCTTTGTTTCTTACGTGTTTCAGGAAACACCATACACTTCTCCAGGGTGGCTGCTGGCAATTTACATCCTGCCAATCAGCATAACAAGGCTCCCTGTTCTCCATATCCTGTCCTACCTTTCTGGATTTTACACTTTTTTCAGATGGCCCTTTTGCCCGGGGGGCAGTGAGACTTCATTGTAGTGCAGATTTCCTTTACAGGCTTGCTTGGTTGGCCAAAAAGGGCGTATGCGTTTTTTCCTGAATATATTCAGGAAAAATCGCATACGCCCTTTTTGGCCAAGTGCATCATTGTCTACGTTCTGCCCCTTTTCCTATGCTTTCAGGGCAATTCCAGTTTACCCCCTGCAATCGTTTTCCTGAAATTCTGCCCCGCTTTCAAGTCCCCTTCGCAGGCTTACTTCAATATATTTTTGCAGGATAGCTGTCATTTATAACTCTGCAGGTTTGTGAATTACAGTGCCCCTGAGCTCCTTTCTTCAATTCGCTTTCTTGTGAGCTGGGCACAAAACCGCAGGATTGCTTCAGGCCCTAATCTGTTTTCAGCAGGGTACACTGAGCCTTTGTTTAATTCTTCTTCCTGGTCGGCAATGAGCGTTACATTTGCCCGTGCAGACACCTACAGCTAGTCTCTCATTGGTTCTCCCTATTCCAGTTCATCTTGCACAGAAATTGCAAGCTGTGCCAAACAGGAGGTTAAAGGCACTAACTCTCCAAGCGGGGAGAGTTTTAGTAAAGTATCTGGAATGGTGAACCCGAAGACCAGGATACGAAAACTGAGATGCATTTTAAATCGTTTCCCAATCACACGGTGGAGGATACTCTGGGTTTCCCGTGCATGTTTTAGCTGGAGGTAGAATGCTTTGAACCTGGAGAGTTGGGACCCATGGAATGGGTACCATGCAGTATGACTTCAAAGGGTCTGCATTTGCTCACCGAAACTCACCAATGCTATCAGCCTGAAGTGTCTAGCCTTATGTCTCAACCAGCTCTGGGTGTAGATGTGGTCAATCCCGGTTGCATCACATGCCCTGAGTGAATTATTTAAGAATTGCTCTCTATTTCACTGTCTTTGTGTTTTGTTTTCGAAATTTATTTTGATAATGGGATTTATCGGATTTTCACTGCTGCGTTTCGGCCGCTGTACAAACGTTTGATTCTCTTACGGAGACATATATATCCATGGGTTTTAAGATTCTTCCTAGTCAGGTATATTCCTAGGCGTTGAATATGTGGTGTTGGGTCCACTTCGTTGAGCAAGGAGTAGGTCTTGTCTATTACATATTTGGCTTATGGAAAGTTATCTGTGCTAATTTCAGTCTCTGGTTTTATGCAGCACCCCAAGGCACCTTTTCCCATAAGCAAGCACTAGTTGGTTTTCTAAATTTGAGACCCTGTTCTGTTTTGTAATTCAGTTCATGTGTAGTCAAATTTACATTCCGTTTATTAGTGATATCTTATGATGTTTCTTTTTCTGTGTGACGTAGTTCACGTAGAATCACCGTACCTGCATCCACTCACTATGCCGCTACGGGCCTGATGACACAGATTTCATTCTTGAGTGATATTGCATTGTACGTACGTGCCACAACTTCTTTATCCATTTTTTGCTTTCTGGGATATTTACCTGATACTGTAGACGAGCTTCTTGTGAACACAGCCATCCCAAATATTGGGGTGGCTGTCTGTTTTTGATTTTAATTTCCATAAGCTATAGGACCATAAGTGGAAGTGCCATAGGCTGTGTTGCTTTGTTTCTTACGTGTTTCAGGAAACACCATACACTTCTCCAGGGTGGCTGCTGGCAATTTACATCCTGCCAATCAGCATAACAAGGCTCCCTGTTCTCCATATCCTGTCCTATCTTTCTGGATTTTACACTTTTTTCAGATGGCCCTTTTGCCCGGGGGGCAGTGAGACTTCATTGTAGTGCAGATTTCCTTTACAGGCTTGCTTGGTTGGCCAAAAAGGGCGTATGCGTTTTTTCCTGAATATATTCAGGAAAAAATGCATACGCCCTTTTTGGCCAAGTGCATCATTGTCGACGTTGTGCCTCTTTTCCTATGCTTTCAGGGCAATTCCAGTCTACCCCCTGCAATCGTTTTCCTGAAATTCTGCCCCGGGTTCAAGTCCCCTTCGCAGGCTTACTTCAATATCCTTTTGGAAGATAGCTGTCATTTATAACTCTGCAGGTTTGTGAATTACAGTGCCCCTGAGCTCCTTTCTTCAACTCGCTTTCTTGTGAGCTGGGCAGAAAACCGCAGGATTGCTTCTGGCTCTAATCTGTTTCAAGTAGGACACGCTGAGCCTTTGGTTAATTCCTCTTCCTGGTGGGAAATGAGCGTTACATTTGCCCGTGCAGACACCTACAGCTAGTCTCTCATTGGTTCACCTTATTCCTGTTCATCTTGCACAGAAATTGCAAGCTGTGCCAAACAGGAGGTTAAAGGCACTGGCTCTCCAAGCGGGGAGAGTGTTAGTAAAGCGTCTAGAATGGTGAACCCGAGGACCAGGATACGTAAACTGAGATGCATTTTAAATCATTTCCCAATCACACGGTGGACGATACTCTGGGTTTCCCATGCATGTTTTAGCTGGAGGAAGAATCCCTTGAACCTGGAGTGTTGGGACCCATGGAATGCGTACCATGCAGTATGACTTCAAAGGGTCTGCATTTACTCACCGAACCTCACCAATGCTATCAGCCTGAAGTGTCCAGCCTTATGTCTCAACCAGCTCTGGGTGTAGATGTGGTCAATCCCGGTTGCATCACATGCCCTGAGTGAATTATTTAAGAATTGCTCTCTATTTCACTGTCTTTGTGTTTTGTTTTTGAAATTTATTTTGATAATGGGATTTATCGGATTTTCACTGCTGCGTTTCGGCCGCTGTACACACGCTTGATTCTCTTACGGACACATATATATCCATGGGTTTTAAGATTCTTCCTAGTCAGGTATATTCCTAGGCGTTGAATATGTGGTGTTGGGTCCATTTCGTTGAGCAAGGAGTAGGTCTTTTCTATTACATATTTGGCTTATGGAAAGTTATCTGTGCTAATTTCAGTCTCTGGTTTTATGCAGCACCCCAATGCACCTTTCCCCATAAGCAAGCACTAGTTGGTTTTCTAAATTTGAGACCCTGTTCTGTTTTGTAATTCAGTTCATGTGTAGTCAAGTTTACATTCCGTATATTAGTGATACCTTATGATGTTTCTTTATCTGTGTGACGTAGTTCACGTAGAATCACCGTACCTGCATCCACTCACTATGCCGCTATGGGCCTGATGACACAGATTTCATTGCTGAGTGATATTGCATTGTACGTACGTGCAACAACTTCTTTATCCATTTTTTGCTTTCTGGGATATTTACCTGATACTGTAGGCGAGCTTCTTGTGAACACAGCCGTCCCAAATATTGGGGTGGCTGTCTGTTTTTGATTTTAATTTCCGTAAGCTATAAGACCATAAGCGGAAGTGCCATAGGCTGTGTTGCTTTGTTTCTTACGTGTTTCAGGAAACACCATACACTTCTCCAGGGTGGCTGCTGGCAATTTACATCCTGCCAATCAGCATAAGAAGGCTCCCTGTTCTCTATATCCTGTCCTACCTTTCTGGATTTTACACTTTTTTCAGATGACCCTTTGGCCCGGGGGGCAGTGAGACTTCATTGTAGTGCAGATTTCCTTTACAGGCTTGCTAGGTTGGCCAAAAAGGGCGTTTGCGTTTTTTCCTGAATATATTCAGGAAAAAACGCATACGCCATTTTTGGCCAAGTGCATCATTGTCGACGTTCTGCCTCTTTTCCTATGCTTTCAGGGCAATTCCAGTCTACCCCCTGCAATCGTTTTCCTGAAATTCTGCCCCGCTTTCAAGTCCCCTTCGCAGGCTTACTTCAATATACTTTTGGAAGATAGCTGTCATTTATAACTCTGCAGGTTTGTGAATTACAGTGCCCCTGAGCTCCTTTCTTCAACTCGTTTTCTTGTGAGCAGGGCACAAAACCGCAGGATTGCTTCAGGCCCTAATCTGTTTCCAGCAGGGCACACTGAACCTTTGTTTAATTCCTCTTCCTGGTAGGCAATGAGCGTTACATTTGCCCGTGCAGACACCTACAGCTAGTCTCTCATTGGTTCTCCCTATTCCTGTTCATATTGCACAGAAATTGCAAGCTGTGCCAAAGAGGAGGTTAAAGGCACTGACTCTCCAAGCGGGGAGAGTGTTAGTAAAGCATCTGGAATGGTGAACCCGAGGACCAGTATACGAAAACTGAGATGCATTTTAAATCGTTTCCCAATCACACGGTGGACGATACTCTGTGTTTCCCGTGCATGTTTTAGCTGGAGGAAGAATCCCTTGAACCTGGAGAGTTGGGACCCATGGATTGGGTACCATGCAGTATGACTTCAAAGGGTCTGCATTTGCTCACCGAAACTCACCAATGCTATCAGCCTTAAGTGTCCAGCCTTATGTCTCAACCAGCTCTGGGTGTAGATGTGGTCAATCCCGGTTGCATCACATGCCCTGAGTGAATTATTTAAGAATTACCCTGTATTTCACTGTCTTTGTGTTTTGTTTTCGAAATTTCTTTTGATAATGGGATTTATCGGATTTTCACTGCTGCGTTTCGGCCGCTGTACACACGCTTGATTCTCTTACGGAGACATATATATCCATGGGTTTTAAGATTCTTCCTAGTCAGGTATATTCCTAGGCGTTGAATATGTGGTGTTGGGTCCATTTCGTTGAGCAAGGAGTAAGTCTTGTCTATTACATATTTGGCTTATGGAAAGTTATCTGTGCTAATTTCAGTCTCTGGTTTTATGCAGCACCCCAAGGCACCTTTCCCCATAAGCAAGCACTAGTTGGTTTTCTAAATTTGAGACCCTGTTCTGTTTTGTAATTCAGTTCATGTGTAGTCAAGTTTACATTCCGTGTATTAGTGTTATCTTATGATGTTTCTTTTTCTGTGTGACGTAGTTCACGTAGAATCACCGTACCTGCATCCACTCACTATGCCGCTACGGGCCTGATGACACAGATTTCATTGCTGAGTGATATTGCATTGTACGTACGTGCCACAACTTCTTTATCCATTTTTTGGTTTCTGGGATATTTACCTGATACTGTAGACGAGCTTCTTGTGAACACAGCTGTCCTAAATATTGGGGTGGCTGTCTGTTTTTGATTTTAATTTCCGTCAGCTATAGGACCATAAGTGGAAGTGCCATTGGCTGTGTTGCTTCGTTTCTTACGTGTTTCAGGAAACACCATACACTTCTCCAGGGTGGCTGCTGGCAATTTACATCCTGCCAATCAGCATAACAAGGCTCCCTGTTCTCCATATCCTGTCCTACCTTTCTGGATTTTACACTTTTTTCAGATGGCCCTTTTGCCCGGGGGGCAGTGAGACTTCATTGTAGTGCAGATTTCCCTTACAGGCTTGCTTGGTTGGCCAAAAAGGGCGTATGCGTTTTTTCCTGAATATATTCAGGAAAAAACGCATACGCCCTTTTTGGCCAAGTGCATCATTGTCGACGTTGTGCCTCTTTTCCTATGCTTTCAGGGCAATTCCAGTCTACCCCCTGCAATCGTTTTCCTGAAATTCTGCCCCGCTTTCAAGTCCCCTTCACAGGCTTACTTCAATATATTTTTGGAGGATAGCTGTCATTTATAACTCTGCAGATTTGTGAATTACAGTGCCCCTGAGCTCCTTTCCTCAACTCATTTTCTTGGGAGCTGGGCACAAAACCGCAGGATTGTTTCACGCCCTAATCTGTTTCCGGGAGGGCACGCTGAGCCTTTGGTTAATTCCTCTTCCTGGTGGGCAATGAGCGTTACATTTGCCCGTGCAGACACCTACAGCTAGTCTCTCATTGGTTCTCCCTATTCCTGTTCATCTTGCACAGAAATTGCAAGCTGTGCCAAACAGGAGGTGAAAGGCACTAACAGTCCAAGCGGGGAGAGTGTTAGTAAAGCATCTGGAATGGTGAACCCGAGGAGCAGGATACGAAAACTGAGATGCATTTTAAATCGTTTCCCAATCACATGGTGGACAATACTGCGGGTTTCCCATGCATGTTTTAGCTGGAGGAAGAATCCCTTGAACCTGAAGAGTTGGGACCCATGGAATAGGTACCATGCAGTATGACTTCAAGGGTCTGCATTTGCTCACCGAAACTCACCAATGCTATCAGCCTGAAGTGTCCAGCCTTATGTCTCAACCAGCTCTGTGTGTAGATGTGGTCAATACCTGTTGCATCACATGCCCTGAGTGAATTATTTAACAATTGCTCTCTATTTCACTGTCTTTGTGTTTTGTTTGCGAAATTTATTTTGATAATGGGATTTATCGGATTTTCACTGCTGCGTTTCGGCCGCTGTACACACGCTTGATTCTCTTACGGAGACATATATATCCATGGCTTTTAAGATTCTTCCTAGTCAGGTATATTCCTAGGCGTTGAATATGTGGTGTTGAGTCCATTTCGTTGAACAAGGAGTAGGTTTTGTCTATTACATATTTGGCTTATGGAATGTTATCTGTGCTAATTTCAGTCTCTGGTTTTATGCAGCACCCCAAGGAACCTGTCCCCATAAGCAAGCACTAGTTGGTTTTCTAAATTTGAGACCCTGTTATGTTTTGTAATTCAGTTCATGTGTAATCAAGATTACATTCCGTGTATTAGTGATATCTTATGATGTTTCTTTTTCTGTGTGACGTAGTTCACGTAGAATCACCGTACCTGCATCCACTCATTATGCCGCTACGGGCCTGACGACACAGATTTCATTGCTGAGTGATACTGCATGGCACGTACGTGCCACAACTTCTTTATCCATTTTTTGCTTTCTGGGATATTTACCTGGTACTGTAGACGAGCTTCTTGGGAACACAGCCGTCCCAAACTTTGCGGTGGCTCTCTGTTTTTGATTTTAATTTCCCTAAGGAATAGGACCATCAGTGCAATTGCCATAGGCTGTGTTGCTTTATTTCTTACGTTTTTCAGGAAACACCATACACTTCTCCAGGGTGGCTGTTGGCAATTTACATCCTGCCAATCAGCATAACAAGGCTCCCTGTTCTCCATATCCTGTCCTACCTTTCTGGATTTTACACTTTTTTCAGATGGCCCTCTTGCCCGGGGGGCAGTGAGACTTCATTGTAGTGCAGATTTCCTTTACAGGCTTGCTTGGTTGGCCAAAAAGGGCGTATGCGTTTTTTCCTGAATATATTCAGGAAAAAACGCATACGCACTTTTTGGCCAAGTGCATCATTGTCGACGTTGTGCCTCTTTTCCTATGCTTTCAGGGCAATTCCAGTCTACCCCCTGCAATCGTTTTCCTGAAATTCTGCCCCGCTTTCACGTCCCCTTCGCAGGCTTACTTCAATATACTTTAGGAAGATAGCTGTCATTTATAACTCTGCAGGTTTGTGAATTACAGTGCCCCTGAGCTCCTTTCTTCAACTCGCTTTCTTGTGAGCTGGGCACAAAACCGCAGGATTGCTTCAGGCCCTAATCTGTTTCCAGCAGGGCACACTGAGCCTTTGTTTAATTCCTCTTCCGGGTGGGCAATGAGCGTTACATTTGCCCGTGCAGACACCTACAGCTAGTCTCTCATTGGTTCTCCGTATTCCTGTTCATCTTGCACAGAAATTGCAAGCTGTGCCAAAGAGGAGGTTAAAGGCACTGACTCTCCAAGCGGGGAGAGTGTCAGTAAAGCATCTGGAATGGTGAACCCGAGGACCAGGATACGAAAACTGAGATGCATTTTAAATCGTTTCCCAATCACACGGTGGACCATACTGTGGGATACCCATGCATGTTTTAGCTGGAGGAAGAATCCCTTGAACCTGAAGTGTTGGGACCCATGGAATAGGTACCATGCAGTATGACTTCAAAGGGTCTGAATTTGCTCACCGAAACTCACAAATGCTATCAGCCTGAAGTGTCCAGCCTTATGTCTCAACCAGCTCTGGGTGTAGATGTGGTCAATCCCGGTTGCATCACATGCCCTGAGTGAATTATATAAGAATTGCTCTCTATTTCACTGTCTTTGTGTTTTGTTTTCGAAATTTATTTTGATAATGGGATTTATCGGATTTTCACTGCTGTGTATCAGCCGCTGTACACACGCTTGATTCTCTTACGGAGACATATATATCCATGGGTTTTAAGATTCTTCCTAGTCAGGTATATTCCTAGGCGTTGAATACGTGGTGTTGAGTCCATTTCGTTGAGCAAGGAGTAGGTCTTTTCTATTTCATATTTGGCTTATGGAATGTTATCTGTGGTAATTTCAGTCTCTGGTTTTATGCAGCACCCCAAGGCACCTTTCCGCATAAGCAAGCACCAGTTGGTTTTCTAAATTTGAGACCCTGTTCTGTTTTGTAATTCAGTTCATGTGTAGTCAAGTTTACATTCCGTGTATTAGTGATATCTTATGATGTTTCTTTTTCTGTGTGACGTAGTTCACGTAAAATCACCGTACCTGCATCCACTCACTATGCCGCTACGGGCCTGATGACACAGATTTCATTGCTGAGTGATACTGCATTGCACGTACGTGCCACAACTTCTTTATCCACTTTTTGCTTTCTGGGATATTTACCTGATACTATGGACGAGCTTCTTGGGAAAACAGCCGTCCCAAATATTGGGGTGGCTGTCTGTTTTTGATTTTAATTTCCGTAAACTATAGGACCATAAGTGGAAGTGCCATAGGCTGTGTTGCTTTGTTTCTTATGTGTTTCAGGAAACACCATACATTTCTCCAGGGTGGCTGCTGGCAATTTACATCCTGCCAATCAGCATAACAAGGCTCCCTGTTCTCCATATCCTGTCCTACCTCTCTGGATTTTACACTTTTTTCAGATGGCCGTTTTGCCCGGGGGGCAGTGAGACTTCATTGTAGTGCAGATTTCCTTTACAGGCTTGCTTGGTTGGCCAAAAAGAGCGTATGCGTTTTTTCCTGAATATATTCAGGTGAAAACGCATATGGCCTTTTTGGCCAAGTGCATCATTGTCGACGTTCTGCCTCTTTTCCTATGCTTTCAGGGCAATTCCAGTCTACCCCCTGCAATCGTTTTCCTGAAATTCTGCCCCGCTTTCAAGTCCCCTTTGCAGGCTTACTTCAATATACTTTTGGAAGATAGCTGTCATTTATAACTCTGCAGGTTTGTGAATTACAGTGCCCCTGGGCTCCTTTCTTCAACTCGCTTTCTTGTGAGCTGGGCAGAAAACCGCAGGATTGCTTCAGGCCCTAATCTGTTTCCGGCAGGGCACGCTGAGCCTTTGGTTAATTCCTCTTCCTGGTGGGAAATGAGTGTTACATTTGCCCGTGCAGACACCTATAGCTAGTCTGTCATTGGTTCTCCCTATTCCTGTTCATCTTGCACAGAAATTGCAAGCTGTGCCACAGAGGAGGTTAAAGGCTCTGACTGTCCAAGCGGGGAGAGTGTTAGTAAGGCATCTGGAATGGTGAACCCGAGGACCAGGATACTAAAATTGAGATGCATTTTAAATCGTTTCCCAATCACACTGTGGACGATACTCTGGTTTTCCCATGCATGTTTTAGCTGGAGGAAGAATCCCTTGAACCTGGAGAGTTCGGACCCATGGAATGGGTACCATGCAGTATGACTTCAAAGGGTCTGCATTTGCTCACCGAAACTCAGCAATGCTATCAGCCTGACGTGTCCAGCCTTATGTCTCAACCAGCTCTGGGTGTAGATGTGGTCAATCCCGGTTGCATCACATGCCCTGAGTGAATTATTTAAGAATTGCTCTCTATTTCACTGTCTTTGTGTTTTGTTTTTGAAATTTATTTTGATAATGGGATTTATCGGATTTTCACTGCTGCGTTTATGCTGCTGTACACACGCTTGATTCTCTTACGGAGACATATAAATCCATGGGTTTTATGATTCTTCCTAGTCAGGTATATTCCTAGGCGTTGAATATGTGGTGTTGAGTCCATTTCGTTGAGCATGGAGTAGGTCTTGTCTATTACATATTTGGCTTATGGAATGTTATCTGTGCTAATTTCAGTCTCTGGTTTTATGCAGCACCCCAACGCACCTTTCCCCATAAGCAAGCACTAGTTGGTTTTCTAAATTTGAGACCCTGTTCTGTTTTGTAATCAGTTCATGTGTAGTCAAGTTTACATTCTGTGTATTAGTTATATCTTATGATGTTTCTTTTTCTGTGTGACGTAGTTCACGTAGAATCACCGTACCTGCATCCACTCACTATGCCGCTACGGGCCTGATGACACAGATTTCATTGCTGAGTGATATTGCATTGTACGTACGTGCCACAACTTCTTTATCCATTTTTTGCTTTCTGGGATATTTACCTGATACTGTAGACGAGCTTCTTGTGAACACAGGCGTCCCAAATATTGGGGTGGCTGTCTGTTTTTGATTTTAATTTCCGTAAGCTATAGGACCATAAGTGGAAGTGCCATAGGCTGTGTTGCTTTGTTTCTTACGTGTTTCAGGAAACACCATACACTTCTCCAGGGTGGCTGCTGGCAATTTACATCCTGCCAATCAGCATAACAAGGCTCCCTGTTCTCCATATCCTGTCCTACCTTTCTGGATTTTACAGTTTTTTCAGATGGACCTTTTGCCCGGGGGGGGGGGGCAGTGAGATTTCATTGTAGTGCAGATTTCCTTTACAGGCTTGCTTGGTTGGCCAAAAAGGGCGTATGCGTTTTTTCCTGAATATATTCAGGAAAAAACGCATACGCACTTTTTGTCCAAGTGCATCATTTTCGACGTTGTGCCTCTTTTTCTATGCTTTCAGGGCAATTCCAGTCTACCCCCTGCAATAGTTTTCCTAAAATTCTGCCCCACTTTCAAGTCCCCTTCGCAGGCTTACTTCAATATATTTTTGGAGGATAGCTGTCATTGATAACTGCAGGTTTGTGAATTACAGTGCCCCTGAGCTCCTTTCTTCAACTCGCTTTCTTGTGAGCTGGGCACAAAACCGCAGGATTGCTTCAGGCCCTAATCTGTTTTCAGCTGGGCACGCTGAGCCTTTGTTTAATTCCTCTTCCTGGTGGGCAATGAGCGTTACATTTGCCCGTGCAGACACCTACAGCTAGTCTCTTATTGGTTCTCCCTATTCCTGTCCATCTTGCACAGAAATTGCAAGCTGTGCCAAAGAGGAGGTTAAAGGCACTGAGTCTCCAAGCGGGGAGAGTGTTAGTAAAGCATCTGGAATGGTGAACCCGAGGACCAGGATACGAAAACAGAGATGCATTTTAAATCGTTTCCCAATCACACGGTGGACGATACTCTGGGTTTCCCATGCATGTTTTAGCTGGAGGAAGAATCCCTTGAACCTGGAGAGTTGGGACCCATGGAATGGGTACCATGCAGTATGACTTCAAAGGGTCTGCATTTGCTCACCGAAACTCACCAATGCTATCAGCCTGAAGTGTCCAGCCTTATGTCTCAACCAGCTCTGGGTGTAAATGTGGTCAATCCCGGTTGCATCACATGCCCTGAGTGAATTATTTAAGAATTGCTCTCTATTTCACTGTCTTTGTGTTTTGTTTTCGAAATTTATTTTGATAATGGGATTTATCTGATTTTCACTGCTGCGTTTCGGCCGCTGTACACACGCTTGATTCTCTTACGGAGACATATATATCCATGGGTTTTAAGATTCTTCCTAGTCAGGTATATTCCTAGGCGTTGAATATGTGGTGTTGGGTCCATTTCGTTGAGCAAGGAGTAGGTCTTGTCTATTACATATTTGGCTTATGGAAAGTTATCTGTGCTAATTTCAGTCTCTGGTTTTATGCAGCACCCCTACGCACCTTTCCCCATAAGCAAGCACTAGTTGGTTTTCTAAATTTGAGACCCTGTTCTGTTTTGTAATTCAGTTCATGTGTAGTCAAGTTTACATTCCGTGTATTAGTGATATCTTATGATGTTTCTTTTTCTGTGTGACGTAGTTCACGTAGAATCACCGTACCTGCAACCACTCACTATGCCGCTACAGGCCTGATGACACCGATTACATTGCTGAGTGACATTGCATTGTACGTACGTGCCCCAACTTCTTTATCCAGTTTTTGCTTTCTGGGATATTTACCTGATACTGTAGACGAGCTTCTTGTGAACACAGCCGTCCCAAATATTGGGGTGGCTGTCTGTTTTTGATTTTAATTTCCGTAAGCTATAGGACCATAAGTGGAAGTGCCATAGGCTGTGTTGCTTTGTTTCATACGTGTTTCAGGAAACACCATACACTTCTCCAGGGTGGCTGCTCGCAATTTACATCCTGCCAATCAGCATAACAAGGCTCCCTGTTCTCCATATCCTGTCCTACCTTTCTGGATTTTACACTTTTTTCAGATGGCCCTTTTGCCCGGGGGGCAGTGAGACTTCATTGGAGTGCAGATTTCCTTTACAGGCTTGCTTGGCTGGCCAAAAAGTGCGTATGCGTTTTTTCCTGAATATATTCAGGATAAAACGCATACGCCCTTTTTGGCCAAGTCTATCATTGTCGACGTTGTGCCTCTTTTCCTATGCTTTCAGGGCAATTCCAGTCTACCCCCTGCAATCGTTTTCCTGAAATTCTGCCCCGCTTTCAAGTCCCCTTCGCAGGCTTACTTCAATATATTTTTGGAGGATAGCTGTCATTTATAACTCTGCAGGTTTGTGAATTACAGTGCCCCTGAGGTCCTTTCTTCAACTCGCTTTCTTGAGAGCTGGGCACAAAACCGCAGGATTGCTTCAGGCCCTAATCTGTTTCCAGCAGGGCACACTGAGCCTTTGTTTAATTCCTCTTCCTGGTGGGCAATGAGTGTTACATTTGCCCGTGCAGACACCTACAGCTAGTCTCTCATTGGTTCTCCCTATTCCTGTTCATCTTGCACCGAAATTGCAAGCTGTGCCAAACAGGAGGTTAAAGGCACTGACTCTCGAAGCGGGGAGAGTGTTAGTAAAGCGTCTGGAATGGTGAACCCGAGGACAAGGATACGAAATCTGAGATCCATTTTAAATCGTTTCCCAGTCACACGGTGTACCATACTCTGGGTTTCCCATGCATGTTTTAGCTGGAGGAAGAATGCCTTGAACCTGGAGATTTGGGATCAATGGAATGGGTACCATGCAGTATGACTTCAAAGGGTCTGCATTTGCTCACCGAAACTCACCACTATCAGCCTGAAGTGTCCAGCCTTATGTCTCAACCAGCTCTGGGTGTAGATGTGGTCAATCCCGGTTGCATCACATGCCCTGAGTGAATTATTTAAGAATTGCTCTCTATTTCACGGTCTTTGTGTTTTGTTTTCGAAATTTATTTTGATAATGGGATTTATCGGATTTTCACTGCTGCGTTTCGGCCGCTGTACACACGCTTGATTCTCTTACGGAGCCATATATATCCATGGGTTTTAAGATTCTTCGTAGTCAGGTATATTCCTAGGCTTTGAATATGAGGTGTTGGGTCCATTTCGTTGAGGAAGGAGTAGGTTTTGTCTATTACATATTTGGCTTATGGAAAGTTATCTGTGCTAATTTCAGTCTCTGGTTTTATGCAACACCCCAAGGCACCTTTCCCCATAAGCAAGCACTAGTTGGTTTTCTAAATTTGAGATCCTGTTCTGTTTTGTAATTCAGTTCATGTGTAGTCAAGTTTACATTCCGTGTATTAGTGATATCTTATGATGTTTCTTTTTCTGTGTGACGTAGTTCAGGTAGAATCACCGTACCTGCATCCACTCCCTATGCCGCTACGGGCCTGATGACACAGATTTCATTGCTGAGTGATATTGCATTGTACGTACGTGCCACAACTTCTTTATCCATTTTTTGCTTTCTGGGATATTTACCTGATACTGTAGACGAGCTTCTTGTGAACACAGTAGTCCCAAATATTGGGGTGGCTGTCTGTTTTTGATTTTAATTTCCGTAAGCTATAGGACCATAAGTGGAAGTTCCATAGGCTCTGTTGCTTTGTTTCTTACGTGTTTCACTAAACACCATACACTTCTCCAGGGTGGCTGCTGGCAATTTACATCCTGCCAATCAGCATAACAAGGCTCCCTGTTCTCCATATCCTGTCCTACCTTTCTGGACTTTACACTTTTTTCAGATGGCCTTTTTGCCCGGGGGGCAGTGAGACTTCATTGTAGTGCAGATTTCATTTACAGGCTTGCTTGGTTGGCCAAAAAGGGCATATGCGTTTTTTCCTGAATATATTCAGGAAAAAACGCATACGCCCTTTTTGGCCAAGTGCATCATTGTCGACGTTGTGCCTCTTTTCCTATGCTTTCAGGGCAATTCCAGTCTACCCCCTGCAATCGTTTTCCTGAAATTCTGCCCTGCTTTCAAGTCCCCTTCGCAGGCTTACTTCAATATATTTTTGGAGGATAGCTGTCATTTATAACTCTGCAGGTTTGTGAATTACAGTGCCCCTGAGCTCCTTTCTTCAACTCGCTTTCTTGTGAGCTGGGCACAAAACCGCAGGATTGCTTCAGGCCCTAATATGTTTCCAGCAGGGCACACTGAGCCTTTGTTTAATTCCTCTTCCTGGTGGGCAATGAGCGTTACATTTGCCCGTGCAGACACCTACAGCTAGTCTCTCATTGGTTCTCCCTATTCCTGTTCATCTTGCACAGAAATTGCAAGCTGTGCCAAACAGGAGGTTAAAGGCACTGACTCTCCAAGCGGGGAGAGTGTTAGTAAAGCATCTGGAATGGTGAACCCGAGGACCAGGATACGAAAACTGAGATGCATTTTAAATCGTTTCCCAATCACACGGTGGACGATACTCTGGGTTTCCCATGCATGTTTTAGCTGGAGGAAGAATTCCTTGAACCTGGAGAGTTGGGACCCATGGAATGGGTACCATGCAGTATGACTTCAAAGGGTCTGCATTTGCTCACCGAAACTCACCAATGCTATCAGCCTGAAGTGTCCAGCCTTATGTCTCAACCAGCTCTGGGTGTAGATGTGGTCAATCGCGGTTGCATCACATGCCCTGAGTGAATTATTTTAGAATTGCTCTCTATTTCACTGTCTTTGTGTTTTGTTTTCGAAATTTATTTTGATAATGGGATTTATCGGATTTTCACTGCTGCGTTTCGGCCGCTGTACACACGCTTGATTCTCTTACGGAGACATATATATCCATGGGTTTTAAGATTTTTCTTAGTCAGGTATATTCCTAGGCGTTGAATATGTGGTGTTGGGTCCATTTCGTTGAGCAAGGAGTAGGTCTTGTCTATTACATATTTGGCTTTTGGAAAGTTATCTGTGCTAATTTTAGTCTCTGGTTTTATGCAGCACCCCTACGCACCTTTCCCCATAAGCAAGCACTAGTTGCTTTTCTAAATTTGAGACCCTGTTCTGTTTTGTAATTCAGTTCATGTGTAGTCAAGTTTACATTCCGTGTATTAGTGATATCTTATGATGTTTCTTTTTCTGTGTGACGTAGTTCATGTAGAATCACCGTACCTGCATCCACTCACTATGCCGCTACGGGCCTGATGACACAGATTTCATTGCTGAGTGATATTGCATTGTACGTACGTGCCACAACTTCTTTATCCATTTTTTGCTTTCTGGGATATTTACCTGATACTGTAGACGAGCTTCTTGTGAACACAGCCGTCCCAAATATTGGGGTGGCTGTCTGTTTTTGATTTTAATTTCCGTAAGCTATAGGACCATAAGTGGAAGTGCCATAGGCTGTGTTGCTTTGTTTCTTACGTGTTTCAGGAAACACCATACACTTCTCCAGGGTGGCTGCTGGCAATTTACATCCTGCCAATCAGCATAACAAGGCTCCCTGTTCTCCATATCCTGTCCTAACTTTCTGGATTTTACACTTTTTTCAGATGGCCCTTTTGCCCGGGGGGCAGTGAGACTTCATTGTAGTGCAGATTTCCTTTACAGGCTTGCCTGGTTGGCCAAAAAGGGCATATGCGTTTTTTCCTGAATATATTCAGGAAAAAACGCATACGCCGTTGTTGGCCAAGTGCATCATTGTCGACGTTGTGCCTCTTTTCCTATGCTTTCAGGGCAATTCCAGTCTACACCCTGCAATCGTTTTCCTGAAATTCTGCCCCGATTTCAAGTCCCCTTCGCAGGCTTACTTCAATATATTTTTGGAGGATAGCTGTCATTTATAACTCTGCAGGTTTGTGAATTACAGTGCCCCTGAGCTCCTTTCTTCAACTCGCTTTCTTGTGAGCTGGGCACAAAACCGCAGGATTGCTTCAGGCCCTAATCTGTTTCCAGCAGGGCACACTGAGCCTTTGTTTAATTCCTCTTCCTGGTGGGCAATGAGCGTTACATTTGCCCGTGCAGACACCTACAGCTAGTCTCTCATTGGTTCTCCCTATTCCTGTCCATCTTGCACAGAAATTGCAAGCTTTGCCAAAGACGAGGTTAAAGGCACTGACTCTCCAAGCGGGGAGAGTGTTAGTAAAGCGTCTGGAATGGTGAACCCGAGGACAAGGATATGAAAACTGAGATCCATTTTAAATCGTTTCCCAATCACACGGTGGACGATACTCTGGGTTTCCCATGCATGTTTTAGCTGGAGGAAGAATCCCTTGAACCTGGAGAGTAGGGATCCATGGAATGGGTACCATGCAGTATGACTTCAAAGGGTCTGCATTTGCTCACCGAAACTCACCAATGCTATCAGCCTGAAGTGTCCAGCCTTATATCTCAACCAGCTCTGGCTGTAGATGTGGTCAATCCCGGTTGCATCACATGCCCTGAGTGAATTATTTAAGAATTGCTCTCTATTTCACTGTCTTTGTGTTTTGTTTTCGAAATTTATTTTGATAATGGGATTTATCGGATTTTCACTGCTGCGTTTCGGCCGCTGTACACACGCTTGATTCTCTTACGGAGACATATATATCCATGGGTTTTAAGATTCTTCCTAGTCAGGTATATTCCTAGGCGTTGAATATGTGGTGTTGGGTCCATTTCGTTGAGCAAGGAGTAGGTCTTGTCTATTACATATTTGGCTTATGGAAAGTTATCTGTGCTAATTTCAGTCTCTGGTTTTATGCAGCACCCCAACGCACCTTTCCCCATAAGCAAGCACTAGTTGGTTTTCTAAATTTGAGACCCTGTTTTGTTTTGTAATTCAGTTCATGTGTAGTCAAGTTTACATTCCGTGTATTAGTGATATCTTATGATGTTTCTTTTTCTGTGTGACGTAGTTCACGTAGAATCACCGTACATGCATCCACTGACTAACCGCTACGGGCCGGATGACAATGATTTCATTGCTGAGTGATATTCCATTGTACGTACGTGCCACAACTTCTTTATCCATTTTTTGCTTTCTGGGATATTTACCTGATACTGTAGACGAGCTTCTTGTGAACACAGCCATCCCAAACATTGGGGTGGGTGTCTGTTTTTGATTTTAATTTCCGTAATCTTTGGGACCATAAGTGGAAGTGCCATGGGCTGTGTTGCTTTGTTTCTTATGGGTTTCAGGAAACACCATACATTTCTCCAGGGTGGCTGTTGGCAATTTACATCCTGCCAATCAGCATAACAAGGCTCACTGTTCTCCATATCCTTTCCTACGTTTCTGGATTTTACACTTTTTTCAGATGGCCCTTTTGCCCAGGGGGCAGTTAGACTTCATTGTAGTGCAGATTTCCTTTACAGGCTTGCTTGGTTTGCGGAAAAGGGCGTATGCGTTTTTTCCTGAATATATTCAGGAAAAAATGCATACGCACTTTTTGGCCAAGTGCACCATTGTCGACGTTCTGCCTCTTTTCCTATGCTTTCAGGGCAATTGCAGTCTACCCCCTGCAATCGTTTTCCTGAAATTCTGCCCCGCTTTCAAGTCCCCTTCGCAGGCTTACTTCAATATACTTTAGGAAGATAGCTGTCATTTATAACTCTGCAGGTTTGTGAATTACAGTGCCCCTGAGCTCCTTTCTTCAACTCGCTTTCTTGTGAGCTGGGCACAAAACCGCAGGATTGCTTCAGGCCCTAATCTGTTTCCAGCAGGGCACACTGAGCCTTTGTTTAATTCCTCTTCCTGGTGGGCAATGAGCGTTACATTTGCCCGTGCAGACACCTACAGCTAGTCTCTCATTGGTTCTCCCTATTCCTGTCCATCTTACACAGAAATTGCAAGCTTTGCCAAAGACGAGGTTAAAGGCACTGACTCTCCAAGTGGGGAGAGTGTTAGTAAAGCATCTGGAATGGTGAACCCGAGGACAAGGATATGAAAACTGAGATCCATTTTAAATCGTTTCCCAATCACACGGTGGACGATACTCTGGGTTTCCCATGCATGTTTTAGCTGGAGGAAGAATCCCTTGAACCTGGAGAGTAGGGATCCATGGAATGGGTACCATGCAGTATGACTTCAAAGGGTCTGCATTTGCTCACCGAAACTCACCAATGCTATCAGCCTGAAGTGTCCAGCCTTATATCTCAACCAGCTCTGGCTGTAGATGTGGTCAATCCCGGTTGCATCACATGCCCTGAGTGAATTATTTAAGAATTGCTCTCTATTTCACTGTCTTTGTGTTTTGTTTTCGAAATTTATTTTGATAATGGGATTTATCGGATTTTCACTGCTGCGTTTCGGCCGCTGTACACACGCTTGATTCTCTTACGGAGACATATATATCCATGGGTTTTAAGATTCTTCCTAGTCAGGTATATTCCTAGGCGTTGAATATGTGGTGTTGGGTCCATTTCGTTGAGCAAGGAGTAGGTCTTGTCTATTACATATTTGGCTTATGGAAAGTTATCTGTGCTAATTTCAGTCTCTGGTTTTATGCAGCACCCCAACGCACCTTTCCCCATAAGCAAGCACTAGTTGGTTTTCTAAATTTGAGACCCTGTTTTGTTTTGTAATTCAGTTCATGTGTAGTCAAGTTTACATTCCGTGTATTAGTGATATCTTATGATGTTTCTTTTTCTGTGTGACGTAGTTCACGTAGAATCACCGTACATGCATCCACTGACTAACCGCTACGGGCCGGATGACAATGATTTCATTGCTGAGTGATATTCCATTGTACGTACGTGCCACAACTTCTTTATCCATTTTTTGCTTTCTGGGATATTTACCTGATACTGTAGACGAGCTTCTTGTGAACACAGCCATCCCAAACATTGGGGTGGGTATCTGTTTTTGATTTTAATTTCCGTAATCTTTGGGACCATAAGTGGAAGTGCCATGGGCTGTGTTGCTTTGTTTCTTATGGGTTTCAGGAAACACCATACATTTCTCCAGGGTGGCTGTTGGCAATTTACATCCTGCCAATCAGCATAACAAGGCTCACTGTTCTCCATATCCTGTCCTATGTTTCTGGATTTTACACTTTTTTCAGATGGCCCTTTTGCCCAGGGGGCAGTTAGACTTCATTGTAGTGCAGATTTCCTTTACAGGCTTGCTTGGTTTGCGGAAAAGGGCGTATGCGTTTTTTCCTGAATATATTCAGGAAAAAATGCATACGCACTTTTTGGCCAAGTGCACCATTGTCGACGTTCTGCCTCTTTTCCTATGCTTTCAGGGCAATTCCAGTCTACCCCCTGCAATCGTTTTCCTGAAATTCTGTCCCGCTTTCAAGTCCCCTTCGCAGGCTTACTTCAATATATTTTTGGAGGATAGCTGTCATTTATAACTCTGCACGTTTGTAAATTACAGTGCCCCTGAGCTCCTTTCTTCAACTCGCTTTCTTGTGAGCTGGGCACAAAACCGCAGGATTGCTTCAGGCCCTAATCTGTTTCCGGCAGGGCACGCTGAGCCTTTGGTTAATTCCTCTTCCTGGTGGGAAATGAGCCTTACATTTGCCCGTGCAGACACCTATAGCTAGTCTCTCATTGGTTCTCCCTATTCCTGTTCATCTTGCGCAGAAATTGCAAGCTGTGCCAAACAGGAGGTTAAAGGCACTGACTCTCCAAGCGGGGAGAGTGTTAGTAAACCGTCTGGAATTGTGAACCCTAGGACCAGGATACGAAAACTGAGATGCATTTTAAATCGTTTCCTAATCACACGGTGGACCATACTCGGCGTTTCCCACGCATGTTTTAGCTGAAGAAAGAATCCCTTGAACCTGGAGAGTTGGGAACCTTGGAATGGGTACCATGCAGTATGACTTCAAAGGATCTGCATTTGTTCACCGAAACTCACCAATGCTATCACCCTGAAGTGTCCAGCCTTATGTCTCAACCAGCTCTGGGTGTAGATGTGGTAAATCCAGGTTGCATCACATGCCCTTAGTGAATTATTTAAGAATTGCTACCTATTACACTGTCATTCTGTTTTGTTTTTGAAATTTTTTTTAATAATGGGATTTATCGGATTTTCACTGCTTCGTTTATGCCGCTGTACACGCGCTTGATTCTCTTACGGAGACATATAAGTCCATGGGTTTTAAGATTCTTACTAATCCGGTATATTCTTAGGCATTGAATATGGCGTGTTGAGTCCATTTCGTTGAGCAAGGAGTAGGTCTTGACTATTACATATTTGGCTTATGGAATGGTATCTGTGCTAATTTCAATCTCTGGTTTTATGCAGCACCCCAACTCACCTTTCCCCTTAAGGAAGCATAAGTTGGTTTTCTTAATTTGAAACCCTCTTCTCTTTTGTAATTCAGTTCATGTGTAGCCATGTTAACGTTCCATGTATTAGTGATATCTTATGTCTTTTTCTTTTTGAATTATGTGACTTCGAATGATCACACGTAACTCCTCTGGAGTTGTTATAACTGGCCGTATTTCATTGATTTCCAGGCTGAGTAATATTCCACTCTACATAAGCACCACATCTCTGTCCGTTTTTTCTCTGCAGATACATTTAAGTTATATCCTAGTCGAGGATCTTTTAAACAGAGAGGTGGTTAACATTGGGGTGCCTGTGTCCTCTCGATTTTTGTTTTTCCCAAGATATACGTCCATGAGTGCAAGTGCCCTGTGCTCGGTAGCTCATTTTTTAGATGCTTTAGTAAACACAATAGACTTATCCAGAGTGACCGTTGGCAATATACATTTCCACTATAAGACTCACAGGGCTCCCTTTTCTCCTTGCCCTGTCCTGCATTTCTGGTGTTTACACTTTATGAGGACGGCTCTTCTGACTGATGCAAAGTGATATGTTTTGTAGTATTGATTTCCAGTGCCCACCTGTTTGGTTGGCTGAAAAAGTGTATGCCCTTTTCTTGAATATATACAGAAAAAGACGCATACACCCTTTTTGGCCAACTGCAATGTTCAGCCCCTTTTCTTGTGCTTAATGGCGAGTCCTTTCTACCTCTTCCAATCCCTTTCCTGCCATTCTCCGTTGCTTACAAGTCCTTTTCTCTGACTTTCCTCAAGACATTTTTCAGTGATAGATATTTTCAATTCTGCAGTTTCGTGAATTTTAGTGCCCCTCAGTTCCATTTTCCAACTTGTGTTTATGGGAACTGGCCACAAAGCATCAGGATTCCTCAAGCCCTATTCTGTTTCCATGGGCAACCCTAGCCTTTGGTCAATTCGTCTTCCTGATTGGAAATTAGAGTGGCATGTGCCTGTCCGAACACCTAGGACTTGTCTCTCATTGTTCCTCCTCCTTCTGCTTCATCCTCTGGACAAATTCCAAACTGTATGCAACAGGATGTTGACAGTGCTGACATCTCCAAGTGGGGAGACTGTTAGTAAAGACGCTGGAGTGGTGAACCCTAGCACCAAGAGATGAGGAGATGAGATGCCTTTTCCAAACTTTTCCCGATCAGACGGTATACCATCCTCTGGGTGTGACAGGCATGTTTTAGGTGTAGGAAGGGTCCCATTCATGTGAGGAGAACACCAGGGGATTTTAAATATCAGTGTCTCTCCGCAACCCAAACTGGGGAATTTTTTAAGCTACGGCTACACATATGTTCATTAAGGGCCTTGGGAAGTAGGCAGAGTCCAAACTTTAGATGATTGAAGTCTTCAGGGTCAGAAGCACTCACCACTGTCTTCCCTTAGATTCCATTTTTACTGTCATTGATGGATGATGTCAATAAAAATATCTATTCTTTTTCAGATCATTTCCCCTTATAGGTTATTGCAAAATATTGAGTGTAGTTCCCTGTGCTATACAGTAGTTCCTTGCTGATGATTTCATACATAGCAGTGTGTATGTGTTAATCCCAAACTGTTAATTTATCCCTCCTCCTACCATTTCCCTTTGGTAATAATAAATTATAAGATTTTATGCTTCTCAGAAATGGGGGAGCTGAAAGAGAGGTATCATTTTCAATGCAAAAGCATTTAAAACAAGATTGAAGCTTTAACCAAGATTATTAGATGTACATCCTTGGAAAGAAATCACTTTGTTTCTCTAATATTGACCTGACAAAGAAGACAAACCTTTTCACTGAACTTGCTTATAAGAAAGTGATGGAAATATCAAATGGAAGTGTTAGAAACATCTTATTTTACCCGAGCCTTATACACTGTTCTATGTTAATTACAGTTTGGCTCACACATCTGTTCATTGAAGTTACAATGTTCTCAATTTCTGTTACTGATCCTCCAGAGTGGACGCCAACAAGTGTCCCCCTGCCCAGTGTCATTGGAGCCAATAGATCGAGACTGAGTTTGGTTCAAAAGCAAAGGAAACTTTATATTTTGATCAGAGAATGGAGAGGTGCTACCCTGTGGGCTGTGGGCTGGGCTGCTGTGTAGAGATCCTGTCAGAGTCACTGGGAGGGAGGGGGCTGAGCTCTCGAGGACCTGGTTGGCTGCAGCTCAGGCTCTATGTCTCGGAGTCTGAACTGGGCCCCAGGAGCTGAAGTGTCATCGAGCCATTCTGCTCTAGGAAATCTGGTCTGAAGTGCCGGGTGTGGAACCTCTGTATGCGGGACACTAGGAGCACCTGAAATTAGACAAAGCACAAAGGATAAAAATGGTTAGACTTTATTTTATTGCCCAGATTCTATTTTTATCTCCCAGGCATTTTTAAGGGGCTTTGCCTGGGACAAACTTCTCTTCTGCCTTTTGTCCCTTTCCTCATTCTTGGAGTGCTGCGGGTGCAGACCCTTCTTCTGTAACTGCTGAGTGCTGAGTTAGGAGGCTTCATACCCGTGGGCGAGGGTCAGAACTTCTCCCCAGCAGCCTCCAGGTGACGTTGATTGTCCCCAGGCCTCCTGCCTCCCTGCTCGTCCACCTGAGCACCAGTATTGGAAGTGTTATAGATTCTAATGACCTTTAAGGGTCCAGAAAGGAGATGTGCAGTGGTGCTGTGAGGTCCAGTTTCACTCCGCCCCACATTTGTTCGGCCACCTTAGGCTGACCTTTTCTGCCAGCGTAGATGCTCTGACTGACCGTTTCTGCCAGCCTAGATGCTCTGACCAACAGTCTGCGCTTTCTTCCATTAGGCCCCTGAATTAACGTAAAAACAGCACCAGGTGTCAGGATCCTGCCCGCTCAGCTCCCAGACAGTCCAGGGTCAGTGGTGATGAAGGATCATGATGGTCACTGAGTCAAGAGCCTTTGGAAGTAAACAGGAGTCCAGCCGGTCTTATTGGCCACCATCATCAGGGTGTCTGTAGGCTTTTCTATGGTGACAGCATGATATACGGTTCCCCCGCCAAGATTATTAGCTCCCCTCTGGGTACAGTAAGTACTGCAAGCAGTAGTCTACTCTTTTGGGACACACTCTTGTTGTTTTATGAGAGAAACTCCAGGTCAAGTGATGGTCACACGGGTCGTCATGGTGCCCCGTTGCCCCCGGTTATCTCTCTGGAGGTTGGAGTTGGAGGGCCTCCTCAATCGAGGTCAGTGTGCCCACGGAGCAAACCCTGCAACTTCAGGGCATGGTTGGGGGTTAGGATCACCACGTGGGGTCCGTTTCCCTTAGAAGGGAGGTGGCCTTTTGGGCTGCTGATTTCCAGGTTTTCAGATACCACCAGTATCTTGGCCAGATGTGGCGGTGGGCCAAGCCCCTTGGTGACCATAGTTTATCCTACCTGGATGGCATTCTTGCATTGTTCCATTTCAAGTGGTCCCAGTTTTTGCACTAATACTCCAATGGCGATTCACCTTTCACCAGGAATGTAAAGGTCAAAGGGTTTAGCTAAATTAGGGAGTTCCAGGGCAAGGGTCTGAATTGACTGCTCTTTCCATTCTTGAAAGGCCACTTCTGGATTCTATTCAAAAGGATCATCATCTTTTCCTTTCAGTGTTTCATATAGAGGCCCAGCTAGTAGACTGTAGTTAGGGATCCAGAGGCAGGAAACCCTGGCTTCCCCAGGAACCCCTAAGCTGTCTTCTAGTTTCAGAAAGGGGTAAGGCTGTAAATTGTTTCTTCCCTTTCCTGGGATGGGCTTCTCCGACCTTCTGTGAGAATGAAGCCCAGGCAGGTCACCGTAGTCTGTGATACTTGAGCTTTTTCGTGGACAACTTCTATCCTTTATTGGCTTGGTAGTTCTGAGGCCTCCTTAGTAGGGCTGGCGATCAGAATGTCGTCTGAATATTGAAGGAGTGTTTCCTTTTCCAGAGGTAGAACTTTTAGGTCTTTAGCTGAGCTTTCCCCAAAGATGGTGTGGGAATTTTTGAACCCTTGGGGCAAGACAGCCTGGAAGTATTGTTTTAGTTGTATGTTGAGTCCTGTCACTCACAAGCCAAAATTTCTTGTGACTCTGGGACTAATGGAATACAAAAGAAGGCATCAGTGAAGACTAATACAGAATACCAAGTCCTGGTGGTTGGTAGAATGACCAGCAGGGTGTAGGATTTAGGAACTACTGGAGGTATATCCTCAGTGGCTTCACTGACTGTCCTGACATCCTTTACCAGGACTCCAGCAGCCCATGGGGCTCTCGAGGTCAGGCCAATCCCAGGATATGGAGCTCACCTGGGCAGGTACCCTACCCCCACCCCAGCCCACGGGGCTCTCGTGTTCAGGCCCCTCCCAGGATATGGGATTCCCTGGGCAGGTCCTCTGCAGTCCATGGGGCTCCTGTGGTCAGGCCCCTCCCAGGATACAGAGCTACCCTTGCAGGTACCTTGGCAGGGCTGGGCACACAGGAACCGTGCACATAGCCCTCATTGCAGAGCACTCCCAGCTCACCTGTCGCTCAGATCTGACACAGAGCACCTCAGAGCAGGACTTGAACTAACAAACAGCAGCTCTGACAGGTCTGTGACCCTGGGCATCACTCTGTGTGACCTCCTCCACCTGGTCTTCCAGAGACTTCCACTGCACCCGGGGCACCAGGCCTCTGTCTCCAACCACCACCCACCCCTCCTCTCCCTGACTCCTGGGTTCCTCTCATTAGGAGAGGGTTTTCTTGACGTTGTCTCCCACTCATGGGCCAGATAATATAATTAGAAAACAAGCCAGAGCTGCAGCCCCTTGTCTATCCTGACTCTCAGGAGCCCACACCTGTTCCTTGGACCTGGCCAATTCAGCAAGTTCCATTTTCAGCAACTGTGAGCCCCTGAGGGGTGATTATTGGCTGGCTTGGGAAGCCTGACCGTGCCGGCCAGCCCTCCCCAGGTGTGCCTGGGTTGAGATCAATATAAACACCGCTCCAGGCAGCAAGAGCCCCTGCAGCTGTGCCTGACGCCATTTTCTCTGCCCTGTCAGCAGTCTCGGGGCTGGGCTGGTGGGAGGGAGTGAGAGGCCACGGCTTTGTGGGTGTCCCAGTGTGAGTGGGGCTCTGCTGGACTTTCTGCAGCAGTTGCCAAGATGCTACCTGCTAAAGAAGAGGATGTGTCACCCACACCTGCCACTGGAATTTCTCCCTGGGCACAGGTGAGGAAGGAAGAAAGCAGTGGGGGCCGGGACAGCAGGGGTATCTCAGGCAGGGAAATGGAGAGCTTCCAGAAGAGCACCCAGGGCCAGGACCATCCTGGCCGGCCTGCAGGCACCAAGTCGGCTGGCATGCTGTCCCTCATGTGGCTCCATGGCCCTTCCTCTAGGTTTTCAAGTCCTTGTACATATTCAGGTGTTTAGCCTTGGAAGGGTGGGAACATTTCAGCAGCAGCTGGCCTGGGGCTCGGCCCACGTTTACTCACAGATACCTCGGCACGGTCCCCCAGCTTTGCAGTGAGGACGCTTGTTGCGAGGAGCATGCTGGCTGAATGGGAGATGATTCCCCACCACTGACCAACTTCAGAATTGTTTGCAATTGGAGCAAGTGCCCTGAAACGGTTTTCCTCTGTGTAACTGGTGGGTTCTGTTCTTTTTTATCTTTTTTTCGTTTTTGGTTCAAGGTAGATTTTATTCCTCTTTTGTGTATTTACAGATATAAGCATGGAAATAATTTATTCATATAAATACATGTATGTGAAGGGAAGAATATTTTTTCTGTTTTACTTTTTTTAATTTTATTTTTTTATTTTGAATTTAATTTTATATTTTTATACAGCAGGTTGTTTTTGGTTTTCTACTTTATACAGATAAATGTATACATACCAATCCCAATATCTCAACTCCTCCCACCACCATCCCCAACAGCTTTCCCCCCTTGTTGTCCATACGTTTGTTGTATACATGTGTTGCTCTATTTCTGCCTTGCAAAACGGTTCATCTGTACAATTTTTCTAGGTTCCACATATATGCATTAATATACAAGATTTGTTTTTCTCTTTCTGACTTACTTCACTCTGTATGACAGTCTCTAGATCCATCAACGTCTCTACAAATGTCCCAATTTCATTCCTTTTTATGGCTTCGTAACATTCCATTTTATATATGTACCACATCTTTATGCATTCGTCTGTCTGTGGGCATTTAGGTTGCTTCCATTACCTGGATAGTGTAAATAGTGATGCAATGAACATTGTGGTGAATGTCTCTTTTTGATTTATGGTTTTGTCTGGGTATATGCCCAGTAGAGGTATTGCTGTATCATATGGTAATTCTATTCTTAGTTTTATAAGAAACTCCATAATGTTCTCCACAGTGACTGTATCAATTTACATTCCCAACAATAGTGGAAGAGGATTCCTTATCTCCACACCGTTTCCAGCATTTGTTGTTTGTAGATTTTCTGATGATGCCCATTCTAATAGGTGTGAGGTGATACACCATGGATGAGTCTATTTCGTTGAGCAAAGAGTAGGTCTTGTTTATTACGTATTTGGCTTATGGAATGGTATGTGTGCTAATTTCAATCTGTTTTTATACAGCAGCCCAACTCAACTTTCCCCTTTAGCAAGCATAAGGTTTTTATCTAAATGTGAGACTCTGTTCGGTTTTGTAATTCAGTTTATGTGTAGCCAAGTTTACACTCCCTCTATTAGTGATATCTTATGATAATTATCTTTCTTTGTGTGACATATTTCTCTTAGAATCATCATAATTAAATCCACTCAATTTGCTGCTACAGGCCTGATGACATTGATTTCACTGCTGAGTGATATTCTGTTGTACATAAGTAGCACAACTTAGTTATCCATTTTTTTCTTTCTGGGATATTTAATTTGTACTGGACTCGAGGTTCTTGTAAACACAGCAGCCCTAAATTTTGTGTTGGCTGTGTCTTGTTGATTTTAATTTTCCTAAGCTATAGGGCCAAAAGTGGAAGTGCCCTAGGCTCTGTAGCTTTGTTTTTTAGATGTTTCAGGATACACCATGAACATCTCCAGAGTGTCTGTTGGCAATTTACATCCCGCCCATCAGCATAACACGGCTCCCTGTTCTCCATGGCCTGTCCTGTGTTTCTGGATTGTACACTTTATTCAGATGGCCTTTTTGACGAATGGGAAATGTGACTTCATTGTAGTGTGGATTTCCATTGCTGGAGTGCTTGGTTGGCCAAAATGTTCATATGCGTTTTTTCCTGAATATATTCAGGAAAAATGTATACGCACTTTTTGTCCATGTGCATCACTGTCAAAGATCTGCCGCTTTTCATATGCTTTAAATGCAATTCCAATCTACCTCTTGAAATATGATTCCTGCAATTCTGCCTCGTTTTCAAGTCCTCTTTGCAGACTTACTTCGATATATTTTTGCCAATAGCTGTCATTTATCTCTGCAGGTTTGTGAATTACAGTGCCCCTGAGCTCCTTTCTTAACTCGCTTCCTTGTAAGCTGGCCACAAAACTGCAGGTTTGCTTCAGGCCATAATCAGGGTCCGGCACGGCACTCTGAGCCTTTGGTTAATTCCTCTTCCTGGTGGGAAATTAGAGTTAAATGTGCCCCTCCACATACCTGCCTCACTCCCAGCCACATGGTGATGTATGTCCTCAGGTTTGAGGCCATATGTGATGGGTTCCTCATCTTTTGATGATGTGGCCACACTGGTGTGTGGACACTCCTGCCTGGTTCCCATCCCCTTGGTGATGTGGGCCCTCTGGTGAGACTCTGATCCTGGTTGGGTTCCTCACACATCCGTGAGGTGAGCCCTCTTCTCTGAGGTCACTCCTGCCTGGCTGGCACAACCCGCCTTGTTGACTTCGGCACCCTGGTGGCAGTTGGAGCCTGCTGGGAGCCTCCTTCCCGCGGTGATGAGGCCCTCTGGCGTCAGACCCTAATGGCGGGGTTCCCACATTTTCTGATACGTGCTAAGTGGTACGAGGGCACTCCTGCCAGGTTCCCATCCTCATGAGCGTGTGGGCCTTCTGTTCTGAGGTCCTAACGGCTGGGTTGCTCACACTTTCATGATGTGGGCCCTCTGCTGTGAGGTCAATCCTGCCTGGCTGGCGCACGTCGCCTTGGCGACGTGGACCCTCTGGTGGCAGTTGGAGCGTGCTGGGGCCTCCTCCCCTCAGTGATGAGGGCCTTCTGGTGTCAGGCCGTAAGCTCCACACATTTTCTGATGTGTGCCCAGTGGTGCGAGTCACTCCTGCCATGTTCCCATCCCCATGGGCATGTGGGACTTCTGTTCTGTGGTCCCAACTGCTGGGTTGCTCACAGTTTCATGATGTGGGCCCTTTGCTGTGTGTTCACTCTGGCCTGTATCCCATAGTGTCAGTGCTCTGGGCCTCCAGCTTGGAGTTTCCAACTTCTCGATTCCTCACCTTTTTTATTCTATGGGCCTTCGGTTGTGCGTCTCCTCCTGCATGCCTCACTCCCAGCCCCTTCGTGATGTGTGTCCCCTTGTTTGAGGCCACATGTGCTGTGTTCCTCACCTTTCTATAATGTGGCCACACTGGTGTGAGGACACTCTTGCCTGGTTCCCATTCCCTTGGTGATGTTGGCCCCACTGCTGTTAGGACAGTCTTGCCTGGTTCCCATCACCTTGGTGATGTTGGCCCTCTGGTGAGAGTCTGATCCTGGTTAGGTTCCTCACCCTTCTGTGAGGTGGGCCCTCTGCTCTGAGGTCACTCCTGCCTGGCTGGCACACCCCGCCTTGGCAACGTCGGCCATATGGTGGCAGTTGGAGCCTGCTGGGAGCCTCCTCCCCTCGGTGATGAGGGCCCTCTGGCCTCAGGCCCTAACTGCTGGGTTCCCACATTTTCTGATTCGTGCTAAGTGGTGCAAGGACACTCCTGCCAGGTTCCCATCCCCATGGGGATGTGAGCCTTCTGCTCTGAGGTCCCAACGGCTGTGTTGCTCACAGTTTCATGATGAGGGCCCTCTGGTGTGAGTTCACTCCTGCCTAGATCCCATAGCCTCGCTGCTCCTGGCTGCCTGCCGGAGGTTCCAACTGTGGGATTCCTCACCTTTTTTATTCTATGGTCCCTCTGTTTTGAGGATCCTCTGGCCTGCCTCACTCCCAGCCCCTTGGTGATGTGTGTCCTCAGGTTTGAGGCCACGTGTGCTGGGTCCCTCAAATTATGGTGATGTAGCCCCACTGGTGTGAGGACACTCCTGCCTGGTTCCCATTCCCTTGGTGATGTTGGCCCTCTGGTGACAGTCTGATCCTTGTTGGGTTCCTCACACTTCTGTGAGGTGGGCTTTCTGCTCTGAGGTCACTCCTGCCTGGTTGGCACACCCCGCCTTGGTGACATCGGCCTTATGGTGGCAGTTGGAGCCTGCTGGGAGCCTCCTCCCCTCGGTGATGAGGGTCCTCTGGCCTCAGGTCCTAACTGCTGGGTTCCCACATTTTCTGATTCGTGGAAGTGGGCCGAGGACACTCCTGTCAGGTTCCCATCCCCATAGGGATGTGGGCCTTCTGCTCTGAGGTCCCATCCGCTGGGTTGCTCACAGTTTCATGATGTGGGACCTCTGCTGTGAGTTTGCTGTGGCCTGGATCCCATAGACTCTGTGCTCTGGGCGGCCTACTGGCCGGTTCCAACTGCTGGATTCCTCACAACTTTTATTCTGTGGGCTCTGTTTTGTGAGGATACTCCTGCTTGCCTCACTCCTAGCCCCTTGGAGATGTGGGTCCCCTGTTTTAGGCCACATGTTCTGGGTTCCTCACCTTTCTATAATGTGGCCACACTGGTGTGAGGACCCTCCTGCCTGGTTCCGATCCCCTTGGTGATGTGGGCCCTCTGGTGAGAGTCTTATCCTGGCTGGTTTCCTCACCCTTCTGTGAGGTAGGCCCTCTGCGGTGAGGTCACTCCTGCCTGGCTGGCACACATCACCTTGGTGACGTGGGCCCTCAGTTGGGAGTTGGTGTCTGCTGCGAGTCTCCGTCCCTCGGTAATGAGGGCCCTCTTGCGTCAGACCCTAACTCCTGGGCTCCCAAAATTTGCAGATGTGCGACCTGTGGTGCGAGTACACTCCTGTCAGGTTCCCAACCCCATGGGAATTTGGGCCTTCTGCTCTGAGGTCCCAACGGCTGGGGTGCTCACAGTTTCATGATGAGGGCCCTCTGATGTGCGTTCATTCCGGCCTAGATCCCATAGGCTTGCTGCTCCTGGGCGCCTGCTGGGAGGTTCCAACTGCGGGATTCCTCACCTTTTTTATTCTATGGGCCCTCTGTTTTGAGGCTCCTCCTGCCTGCCTCAATCCCAGCCCCGTTGTGATGTGTGTCCTCTGGTGTGAGGCCACGTGTGCTGGGTCCCTCACCTTTCGATGATGTGGCCCCAATGGTGTGAGGACACTCGTGCCTTTTCCCCAGCCCCTTGGTGACGTGGCCCCTCTGGTGAGAGTCTGATCCTGGCTGGGTTCCTTACCGTTCTGTGAGGTGGGCCCTGTGCTCTGAGGTAACTCCTGCCTGGCTTGCTCCCATTGCCTTGGTGACGTCGGCCCTCTGGTGGCAGTTGGATCCTTTTGGAGACTCCTGTCCTCGGTGATGAGGTCCCTCTGGCGTCAGGCTCTAACTGCTGGGCTCCCCAGGTTTTCTGATGTGAGCCCAGTGATGCCAGGACACTCGTGAAATGTTCCCATCCCCATGGCGATATGGGCCTTCTGCTCTGAGGTTCCAACGACTGGGTTGCTCACAGTTTCCTGATGTTAGCTCTCTGGTGTTAGTTCACTCATTCCTAGATCCCATAGCCTCTGTACTCTGGGCCGCCTGCTGGGAAGTTCCAACTGCTGGGTTCCTCACCTTTTTTATTCTTTGGGCCCTGTGTTGGGAGGCTCCTCCTGCCTGTGTCACTCCCAGCCCCATGGTGATGTAGGTCCTCTGGTTTGTGGCCACATGTACCAGTTTCCTCATCTTTTAGTGATGTGGCCCCACTGGTGTGAGGACACTCGTGCCTGGTTCCCGTCCCCTTGGTGATATGGGCCCTCTGGTGAGAGTCTGATCCTGGTTGGGTTCCTCACACTTCTTTGAGGTGGGCCGTCTGCTGTGAGGTCACTCCTGCCTGGCTGGCACACCCCGCCTTGGTGACGTGGGCCCTCTTGTGGTAGTTGTAACATGCTGGGAGCCTCCTCCCCTCAGTGATGAGGGCCCTCTGGCGTCAGGCCCTAACTGCTGGCTACCCACCTTTTCTGATATGTGCTAAGTGGTGCGAGGACCTTCCTGCCATGCTCCCAACACCTTGGGGATGTGGACCTTCTGCTCTGAGGTCCAAATGGCTGGGTTGCTCGCAGTTTCATGATGTGGACCCTCTGCTGTGAGTTTACTGCGGCCTGAATCGCATAGACTTGGTGCTCTTGGCCGCCTGCTGGGAGGTTCCCATTGCTGGATTCCTCAGCTTTTTTATTCTATGGGCCCTGTGTTGTGAGGCTACTCCTGCCTGCCTCATTCCGAGCCCCTTGGAGATGTGGGTCTTCTGGTTTAGGCCACATGTGCTGGGTTCCTCACCTTTCTATGATGTGGCCACACTGGTGTGAAGACTCTCCTGCCTGGTTCTGATCACCTTGGTGATGTGGGCCCTCTGGTGAGAGTCTTATCCTGGCTGTGTTCCTCACCCTTCTGTGAGGTAGGCCCTCTGCGGTGAGGTCACTCCTACCTGGCTGTCACACGTCACCTTGGCGACGTGGGACCTCAGTTGGGTGTTGGTGCCTGATTGGAGTCTCCTCCCCTTGGTAATGAGGGCCCTCTGGCGTCAGGCCCTAACTCCTGGGTTCCCTAAATTCTCTGCTGTGTGCCCTGTGGTGCGAGTACACTTCTGACAGGTTCCCAACCCCATGGGAATGTGGGCCTTCTGCTCTGAGATCCCAACGCCTAGGTTGCTCACAGTTTCATGATGACGGCCCTCTGGTGTGAGATCACTCCGGCCTGGATCCCATAGTCTCGCTGCTCCTGGCCGCCTGCTGGGAGGTTCCAACTGCGGGATTCTTCACCTCTTTAATTCTATGGTCCCTCTGTTTTGAGGCTCCTCCTGCCTGCCTCAATCCCAGCTCCCTTGTGATGTGTGTCCTCTGGTTTGAGGCCACGTGTGCTGGGTCCCTCACTTTTCGGTGATGTGGCCCCACTAGTGTGAGGACACTCCTGCCTGGTTCCCATTCCCTTGGTGATGTGGGCCCTCTGGTGAGAATCTGATCCTCTTTGGTTCTTCACACTTCTGTGAGGTTGACCCTCTGCTCTGAGGTCACTCCTGCCTGGTTGTCGCACTCCGCATTGGCGACGTCGCCCCTCTGGTAGCAGTCGGAGCTGGCTGGGAGCCACCGCCCCTCGGTGATGAGGGCCCTCTGGCATCAGGCACTAATTGCTGGGCTCCCCACATTTTTTCATGTGTGCCCACTCTTGCGATGACACTCCTGCTTGTTTCCCTTCCCCATGGGGATGTGGGCCTTCTGCTCTGAGGTCACAACGGCTGGGTTGCTTACAGAATCACAATGAGGGCCCTCTGTTGTGAGTTCATGCCGGCCTGGATCTCATAGCCTCAGTGCTCTGGGCCGCCTGCTAGGAAGATCCAACTGCTGGTTTCCACACCTTTTGTATACAATGGGACATGTGTTGTGAGGTTAATCCTGCCTGCCTCACTCCGAAACCCATGGTGATGTGGGTCCTCTGGTTTGAGGCCACATGTGCTGGGTACCTCAACTTTTGATGATGTGGCCCCACGGGTGTGAGGACACTCCTGCCTGGTTCCCATCACCTTGGTGATGTGGGCCCTCTGGGGAGAGTCTGATCCTGGCTGGGTTCCCTACCATTCTGTGAGGTGGGCCCTCTGATGTCAGGTCACTCCTGCCTGGCTAGCTCACATCGCCTTGGTGACGTGGGCCCTCTGTTGGCCACTGGAGCATGCTGGGAGCCTCCTCCTCCCGTGAATGATGGCCTTGGAAAAAATGCATATGCCCTTTTTGGCCAAGTGCTTCATTGACGAGGTTCTGCCACTTCTCTTATGCTTTCAGAGCAATTCACGTCTACCTCCTGAAATCGGATTCCAGCAATTCTGCCCCACTTTCAAGTCCTCTTCGCAGCCTTAATTCAATATATTTTTGTACGATTTCTGTCATTTATAAGTCTGCAGGTATGTGAATGACAGTGCCCCTGAGCTCCTTGCCTCAACTCGCTTTCTTGTGAGCTGGCCACAAAACCGCAGGATTGCTTCAGGCCCTAATCTTGTTCCAGCACGGCATGCTGAGCCTTTGGTTAATTCCTTTTCCTGTTGGGAAATGAGTGTTAAAATTGCCCGTGCATACTGGGCATATACCCTGAGAAAACCAAAATTCAAAAAGAGTCATGTACCAAAATGTTCATTGCAGCTCTATTTACAATAGCCCGGAGATGGAAAGAACCTAAGCGCCCATCATCGGACGAATGGATAAAGAAGATGTGGCACATATACACAATGGAATATTACTCAGCCTTAAAAAGAAATGAAACTGAGTTATTTGTAATGAGATGGATAGACCTAGAGTCTGTCATACAGAGTGAAGTAAGTCAGAAAGAAAAAGACAAATAGCGTATGCTAACACATATATATGGAATTTAAAGGGAAAAAATGTCATGAAGAACCTAGGGATAAGGCAGGAATAGAGGCGCAGACCTACTGGAGAACGGAATTGAGGATATGGGGAGGGGGAATGGTGAGTTTTGACAGGGCGAGAGAGAGTCATGGACATATACACACTAACAAATGTAGTAAGGTAGATAGCAAGGGGGAAGCAGCCGCAAGGCACAGGAATATTAGCTCGGGGCGTTGGGACAGCCTGGAGGGGTGGAAGGGGAGAGAGGGAGGGAGGGAGAAACAAGAGGGAAGACACAGGGAGCATATGTATATGTATAGCTGATTCACTTTGTTATAAAGCAAAAACTAACACACCACTGTAAAGCAATTATACCCCAATAAAGATGTTAAAAAAAATATTTGCCCGTGCACACACCTAAAGATAGTCTCCCATTGGTTCTCCGTATTCCTGTTCATCTTGCGCAGAAATTGCAAAGAGTGCCAAACAGGAGGTTAAAGGCACTGACTCTCCAAATGGGGAGAGTGTAAGAAAAGGGTCTGGAATGGTGAACCTGAGTACCAGGGGACGAAAACAGACATGCATGTAAAAAGGTTTCCCAGTCACACGGTGGAGCATACTCTGGGTTTCCCATGCAAATTTTAGCAGAAGGAAGAATCCCTTGAACCTGGAGAGTTGGGAACCATGGAATGGGTACCAGGCAGTATGACATCAAAGGGTCTGCATTTGCTCACTGAACCTCACCAATGCTATCAGCCCAAAGGGTCCAGCCTTATCTCTCACCCAGCTCTGGGTGTAGATGTGGTAAACCAGGTTGCATCACATGCCCTGTGTGAGTTATTTAAGAATTGCTCTCTATTTCACTGTCATTGTGTTTTGTTTTTGAAATTTTTTTTTGACACTGGGATTTATCGGATTTTCACTGCTGTGTTAATGCCGCTGTACACACTCTTGATTCTCTTACGGAGACATAAATATCCACGGGTTTTAAGATTCTTCCTAGTCAGGTATATTCCTAGGCGTTGAATATGTGGTGTTGAGTCCATTTCGTTGAGCAAGGAGTAGGTCTTGTCTATTACATATTTGGCTTATGGAACGGTATCGGTGCTAATTTCAGTCTCTGGTTTTATGCAGCACTCCAACGCACCTTTCTCCATAAGAAAGCACAAGTTGGTTTTCTAAATTTGAGACTGTTCTGTTTTGTAATTCAGTTCATGTGTAGTCAAGTTTACATACTGTGTATTAGTGATATTTTATGATGTTTCTTTTTATGTGTGACTTATTTCACGTAGAATCACCATACCTGAATCCACTCACTATGCCGCTACGGGCCTGATGACACAGATTTCATTGCTGAGTGATATTCCATTGTACGTACGTACCACAACTTCTTTATCTATTGTTTGCTCTCTGAGATATTTACCTGGTACTCTAAACGAGGTTCTTGTGAACAGAGAGGTCCCAAATTTTGAGGTGGCTGGGTGTTTTTGATTTTAATTTCCCTAACCTGTAGGACCATAAGTGGAAGTGTCATAGGCTGTGTTGCTTTGTTTCTTACGTGTTTCAGGAAACACATAACACTTCTCCAGAATGGCTGTCGGCAATTTACATCATATGCATCAGCATAATAAGGATCCCTGTTTTCCATTGCCTGTCCTCCGTTTCTGGATTTTACAATTTTTTTAAATGGCCCTTTTGCCCTGGGGGGCACTGAGACTTCATTGTAGTGCAGGTTTATTTACAAGCTTGCTTGGTTGGCCAAAAAGTGCGTATGCGTTTTTTCCTGAATACATTTAGGGCAAAAAGCATCCACACATTTTGGACAAGTGCATCATTATCGACGTTCTGCCTCTTTTCCTATTCTTTAAGTGCAATTCCAGTTTAACCCTTCAATCGTTTTCCTGAATTTCTGCCCCGCTTTCAAGTCCCCTTTGCAGGCTTACTTCAATATATTTTTGGAGGATAGCTGTCATTTATAACTCTGCAGGTTTGTGAATTACAGAGCCCCTGAGCTCCTTTCTTCAACTCGCTTTCTTGTGAGCTGGGCACAAAACCGCAGGATTGCTTCAGGCACTAATCTCTTTCCAGCAGGACACGCTGAGCCTTTGGTTAATTCCTCTTCCTGGTGGGAAATGAGCATTACATTTGCCCGTGCAGACAACTACAGCTAGTCTCTCATTGGTTCTCCCTATTCCTATTCATCTTGCACAGAAATTGCAAGCTGTGCCAAAGAGGAGGTTAAAGGCACTGACTCTCCAAGCGGGGAGAGTGTTAGTAAAGCATCTGGAATGGTGAACCCGAGGACCAGGATACGAAAACTGAGATGCATTTTAAATCGTTTCCCAATCACACGGTGGACGATACTCTGGGTTTCCCATGCATGTTTTAGCTGGAGGAAGAATCCCTTGAACCTGGAGAGATGGGACCCATGGAATGGGTACCATGCAGTATGACTTCAAAGGGTCTGCATTTGCTCACCGAAACTCACCAATGCTATCAGCCTGAAGTGTCCAGCCTTATGTCTCAACCAGCTCTGGGTGTAGATGTTGTCAATCCCGGTTGCATCACATGCCCTGAGTGAATTGTTTAAGAATTGCTCTCTATTTCACTGTCTTTGTGTTTTGTTTTTGAAATTTATTTGATAATGGGATTTATCGGATTTTCACTGCTGCTTTTATGCCACTGTACACATGCTTGATTCTCTTACGGAGAGATATAAATCCATGGGTTTTAAGATTCTTCCTAGTCAGGTATATTCCTAGGCGTTGAATATGTGGTGTTGAGTCCATTTCGTTGAGCAAGGAGTAGGTCTTGTCTATTACATATTTGGTTTATGGTAAGTTATCTGTGCTAATTTCAGTCTCTGGTTTTATGCAGCATCCCAACGTACATTTCCCCATAAGCAAGCACTAGTTGGTTTTCAAAACTTTAGACCCTGTTCTGTTTTGTAATTAAGTTCATTTGTAGTTAAATTTACATTCCGTGTATTAGTGATAACTTATGATGTTTCTTTTTCTGTGTGATGTAGTTCACGTAGAATCACCGTACCTGCATCCACTCACTATGCCGCTACGGGCCTGATGACACAGATTTCATTGCTGAGTGATATTGCATTGCACGTACGTGCCACAACTTCTTTATCCATTTTTTGCTTTCTGGGATATTTACCTGGTACTGAAGATGAGCTTCTTGGGAACACAGCCGTCCCAAACTTTGGGGTGGACCTCTGTTTTTGATTTTAATTTCCCTAAGCAAGAGGACCATAAGTGCAATTGCCATAGGCTGTGTTCCTTTATTTCTTACGTGTTTCAGGAAACACCATACAATTCTCCAGGGTGGCTGTTGGCAATTTACATCCTCCCAATCAGCATAACAAGGCTCCCTGTTCTCCATATCCTGTCCTACCTTTCTGGATTTTACACTTTTTTCAGATGGCCCTTTTGCCGGGAGGGCAGTGAGACTTCATTTTAGTGCAGATTTCCTTTACAGGCTTGCTTGGTTGGCCAAAAAGGGCGTATGCGTTTTTTCCTGAATATATTCAGGAAAAAACGCATACGCCCTTTTTGGCCAAGTGCATCATTGTCGACGTTGTGCCTCTTTTCCTATGCTTTCAGGGCAATTCCAGTCTACCCACTGCAATCTTTTTCCTGAAATTCTGCCCCGCTTTCAAGTCCCCTTCGCAGGCTTACTTCAATATACTTTTGGAAGATAGCTGTCATTTATAACTCTGCAGGTTTGTGAATTACAGTGCCCCTGAGATCCATTCTTCAACTCGCTTTCTTGTGAGCTGGGCACAAAACCGCAGGATTGCTTCAGGCACTAATCTGTTTCCGGCAGGGCATGCACAGCCTTTGGTTAATTCCTCTTTCTGGTGGGAAATGAGCGTTACATTTGCCCGTGCAGACACCTACAGCTAGTCTCTCATAGGTTCTCCCTATTCCTGTTCATCTTGCACAGAAATTGCAAGCTGTGCCAAACAGGAGGTTAAAGGCACTGCCTCTCCAAGCAGGGAGAGTGTTAGGAAAGCACCTGGAATGGTGAACCCGAGGACAAGGATACGAAAACTGAGATGCATTTTAAATCGTTTCCCAATCACACGGTGGACCATACTGTGGGTTTCCCATGAATGTTTTAGCTGGAGGAAGAATCCCTTGAACCTGAAGAGTTGGGACCCATGGAATAGGTACCATGCAGTATGACTTCAAAGGGTCTGCATTTGCTCACCGAAACTCACCAATGCTATCAGCCTGAAGTGTCCAGGCTTATGTCTCAACCAACTCTGGGTGTAGATGTGGTCAATCCCGTTTGCATCCCATGCCCTGAGTGAATTATTTAAGAATTGCTCTCTATTTCACTGTCTTTGTGTTTTGTTTTCGAAATTTATTTTGATAATGGGATTTATCGGATTTTCACTGCAGCGTTTCGGCCGCTGTACACACGCTTGATTCTCTTACGGAGACATATATATCCATGGGTTTTAAGATTCTTCCTAGTCAGGTATATTCCTAGGCATTGAATATGTGGCATTGAGTACATTTCGTTGAGCAAGGAGTAGGTCTTGTCTATTACATATTTGGCTTATGGAAAGTTATCTGTGCTAATTTCAGTCTCTGGTTTTATGCAGCACCCCAAGGCACCTTTCCCCATAAGCAAGCACTAGTTGGTTTTCTAAATTTGAGACCATGTTCTGTTTTGTAATTCAGTTCATGTGTAGTCAAGTTTACATTCCGTGTATTAGTGATATCTTATGATGTTTCTTTTTCTGTGTGACGTAGTTCACGTAGAATCACCGTATCTGCATCCACTCACTATGCCGCTACGGGCCTGATGACACAGATTTCATTGCTGAGTGATACTGCATTGCGCGTACGTGCCACAACTTCTTTATCCATTTTTTGCTTTCTGGGATATTTACCTGATACTGTAGACGAGCTTCTTGTAAACACAGACGTCCCAAATATTGGGGTGGCTGTCTGTTTTTGATTTTAATTTCCGTAAGCTATAGGACCATAAGTGGAAGTGCCATAGGCTGTGTTGCTTTGTTTCTTACGTGTTTCAGGAAACACCATACACTTCTCCACGGTGGCTGGTGGCAATTTACATCCTGCCAATCAGCATAACAAGGCTCCCTGTTCTCCATATCCTGTCCTACCTTTCTGGATTTTACACTTTTTTCTGATGGCCCTTTTGCCCGGGGGGCAGTGAGACTTCATTGTAGTGCAGATATCCTTTACAGGCTTGTTTGGTTGGCCAAAAAGGGCGTATGCGTTTTTTCCTGAATATATTCAGGGAAAAACGCATACGCCCTTTTTGGCCAAGTGCATCATTGTCGACGTTGTGCCTCTATTCCTATGCTTTCAGGGCAATTCCACTCTACCCCCTGCAATCGTTTTCCTGAAATTCTGCCCCGCTTTCAAGTCCCCTTCGCAGGCTTACTTCAATATATTTTTGGAGGATAGCTGTCATTTATAACTCTGCAGGTTTGTGAATTACAGTGCCCCTGAGCTCCTTTCTTCAAGTCGCTTTCTTGTGAGCTGGGCACAAAACCGCAGGATTGCTTCAGGCCCTAATCTGTTTCCGGCAGGGCATGCTGAGCCTTTGGTTAATTCCTCTTCCTGGTGGGAAATGAGCGTTACATTTGCCCGTACAGACACCTACAGCTAGTCTCTCATTGGTTCTCCTTATTCCTGTTCATCTTGCACAGAAATTGCAAGCTGTGCCAAACAGGAGGTTAAAGGCACTGACTCTCCAAGCAGGGAGAGTGTTAGTAAAGCATCTGGAATGGTGAACATGAGGACCAGGATACGAAAACTGAGATGCATTTTAAATCATTTCCCAATCACACGATGGACCACACTGTGGGTTTCCAATGCATGTTTTAGCTGGAGGAAGAATCCCTTGAACCTGAAGAGTTGGGAACCATGGAATGGGTACCATGCAGTATGACTTCAAAGGGTCTGCATTTGCTCACCGAAACTCACCAATGCTATCAGCCTGAAGTGTCCAGCCTTATGTCTCAAGCAGCTCTGGATGTAGATGTGGTCAATCCCGGTTGCATCACATGCCCTGAGTGAATTATTTAAGAATTGCTCTCTATTTCACTGTCTTTGTGTTTTGTTTTCGAAATTTATTTTGATAATGGGATTTATCGGTTTTCATTGCTGCGTTTCGGCCACTGTACACACGCTTGATTCTCTTACGGAGACATATATATCCATGGGTTTTAAGATTCTTCCTAATCAGGTATATTCCTAGGCGTTGAATATGTGGTGTTGGGTCCATTTCATTGAGCAAGGAGTAGGTCTTGTCTATTACATATTTGGCTTATGGAAAGTTATCTGTGCTAATTTCAGTCTCTGGTTTTATGCAGCACCCCAACGCACCTTTCCCCATAAGCAAGCACTAGTTGGTTTTCTAAATTTGAGACCCTGTTCTGTTTTGTAATTCAGTTCATGTGTAGTCAAGTTTACATTCCGTGTATTAGTGATATCTTATGATGTTTCTTTTTCTGTGTGACGTAGTTCACGTAGAATCACCGTACCTGCATCCACTCACTATGCCGCTACGGGCCTGATGACACAGATTTCATTGCTGAGTGATACTGCATTGCACGTACGTGCCACAACTTCTTTATCCATTTTTTGCTTTCTGGGATATTTACCTGATACTGTAGACGAGCTTCTTGGGAACACAGCCGTCCCAAACATTGGGGTGGCTCTCTGGTTTTGATTTTAATTTCCCTAAGGAATAGGACCATAAGTGCAATTGCCATAGGCTGTGTTGCTTTATTTCTTACGTGTTTCAGGAAACACCATACACTTCTCCAGGGTGGCTGTTCACAATTTACATCCTGCCAATCAGCATAACAAGGCTCCCTGTTCTCCATATCCTGTCCTACCTTTCTGGATTTTACACTTTTTTCAGATGGCCCTTTTGCCCGGGGGGGCAGTGAGATTTCATTGTAGTGTAGATTTCCTTTACAGGCTTGCTTGGTTGGCCAAAAAGGGCATATGCGTTTTTTCCTGAATATATTCAGGAAAAAACGCATATGCCCTTTTTGGCCAAGTGCATCATTGTCGATGTTCTCCCTCTTTTCCTATGCTTTCAGGGCAATTCCAGTCTACCCCCTGCAATCGTTTTCCTGAAATTCTGCCCCGCTTTCAAGTCCCCTTCGCAGGCTTACTTCAATATATTGTTGGAGGATAGCTGTCAATTATAACTCTGCAGGTTTTTGAATTACAGTGCCCCTGAGCTCCTTTCTTCAACTCGCTTTCTTGTGAGCTGGGCAGAAAACCGCAGGATTGCTACAGGCCCTAATCTGTTTCCGGCAGGGCACACTGAGCCTTTGGTTAATTCCTCTTCCTGTTGGGAAATGAGCGTTACATTTGCCCGTGCAGACACCTAGAGCTAGTCACTCGTTAGTTCTCCCTATTCCTGTTCATCTTGCACAGAAATTGCAAGCTGTGCCAAACAGGAGGTTAAAGGCACTGACTCTCCAAGTGGGGAGAGTGTTAGTAAAGCATCTGGAATGGTGAACCCGAGGACCAGGATACGAAAACTGAGATGCATTTTAAATCTTTTCCCAATCACACGGTGGACCATACTCTGGGTTTCCCATGCATGTTTTAGCTGGAGGAAGAATCGCTTGAACCTGGAGAGTTGGGACCCATGGAATGGGTACCATGCAGTATGACTTCAAAGGGTCTGCATTTGCTCACCGAAACTCACCAATGCTATCAGCCTGAAGTGTCCAGCCTTATGTCTCAACCAGCTCTGGGTGTAGATGTGGTCAATCGCGGTTGCATCACATGCCCTGAGTGAATTATTTAAGAATTGCTCTCTATTTCACTGTCTTTGTGTTTTGTTTTCGAAATTTATTTTGATAATGGGATTTATCGGATTTTCACTGCTGCGTTTCGGCCGCTGTACACACGCTTGATTCTCTTACGGAGACATATATATCCATGGGTTTTAAGATTCTTCCTAGTCAGGTATATTCCTAGGCGTTGAATATGTGGTGTTGGGTCCATTTCGTTGAGCAAGGAGTAGGTCTTGTCTATTACATATTTGGCTTATGGAAAGTTATCTGTGCTAATTTCAGTCTCTGGTTTTATGCAGCACCCCAAGGCACCTTTCCGTATAAGCAAGCACTAGTTGGTTTTCTAAATTTGAGACCCTGTTCTGTTTTGTAATTCAGTTCATGTGTAGTCAAGTTTACATTCCGTGTATTAGTGATATCTTATGATGTTTCTTTTTCTGTGTGACGTAGTTCACGTAGAATCACCGTACCTGCATCCACTCACTATTCCGCTACGGGCCTGATGACACAGATTTCATTGCTGAGTGATATTGCATTGAACGTACGTGTCACAACTTCTTTATCCATTTTTTGCTTTCTGGGATATTTACCTGATACTGTAGACGAGCTTCTTGTGAACAGAGCCGTCCCAAATATTGGGGTGGCTGTCTGTTTTTGATTTTAATTTCCGTAAGCTATAGGACCATAAGTGGAAGTGCCATAGGCTGTGTTGCTTTGTTTCTTACGTGTTTCAGGAAACACCATACACTTCCCAAGGGTGGCTGCTGGCAATTTACATCCTGCCAATCAGCATAACAAGGCTCCCTGTTCTCCATATCCTGTCCTACCTTTCTGGATTTTACACTTTTTTCAGATGGCCCTTTTGTCCGGGGGGCAGTGAGACTTCATTGTAGTGCAGATTTCCTTTACAGGCTTGCTTGGTTGGCCAAAAAGGGCGTATGTGTTTTTTCCTGAATATATTCAGGAAAAAACACATACGCCCTTTTTGGCCAAGTGCATCATTGTCGATGTTGTGCCTCTTTTCCTATGCTTTCAGGGCAATTCCAGTCTACACCCCGCAATCGTTTTCCTGAAATTCTGCCCCGCTTTCAAGTCCCCTTCGCAGGCTTACTTCAATATATTTTTGGAGGATAGCTGTCATTTATAACTCTACAAGTTTGTGAATTACAGTGCCCCTGAGCTCCTTTCTTCAACTCGCTTTCTTGTGAGCTGGGCACAAAACCGCAGGATTGCTTCAGGCCCTAATCTGTTTCCAGCAGGGCACACTGAGCCTTTGTTTAATTCCTCATCCTGGTAGGCAATGAGCGTTACATTTGCCCGTGCAGACACCTACAGCTAGTCTCTCATTGGTTCTCCCTATTCCTGTTCATCTTGCACAGAAATTGCAAGCTGTGCCAAAGAGGAGGTTAAAGGCACTGACTCTCCAAGCGGGGAGAGTGTTAGTAAAGCATCTGGAATGGTGAACCCGAGGAACAGGATACGAAAACTGAGATGCATTTTAAATCATTTCCCAATCACACGGTGGACGATACTCTGGGTTTCCCGTGCATGTTTTAGCTGGAGGAAGAATCCCTTAAACCTGGAGATTTGGGACCCATGGAATGGGTACCATGCAGTATGACTTCAAAGGGTCTGCATTTGCTCACCGAAACTCACCAATGCTATCAGCCTGAAGCGTCCAGCCTTATGTCTCAACCAGCTCTGGGTGTAGATGTGTTAAATCCCGGTTGCATCACATGCCCTGAGTGAATTATTTAAGAATTGCTCTCTATTTCACTGTCTTTGTGTTTTGTTTTCGAAATTTATTTTGATAATGGGATTTATCGGATTTTCACTGCTGCGTTTCGGCTGCTGTACACACGCTTGATTCTCTTACGGAGACATATATATCCATGGTTTTAAGATTCTTCCTAGTCAGGTATATTCCTAGGCGTTGAATATGTGGTGTTGGGTCCATTTCGTTGAGCAAGGAGTAGGTCTTGTTTATTACATATTTGGCTTATGGAAAGTTTTCTGTGCTAATTTCAGTCTCTGGTTTTATGCAGCACCCCAACGCACCTTTCCCCATAAGCAAGCAGTAGTTGGTTTTCTAAATTTGAGACCCTGTTCTGTTTTGTAATTCAGTTCATGTGTAGTCAAGTTTACATTCCGTGTATTAGTGATATCTTATGATGTTTCTTTTTCTGTGTGACGTAGTTCACGTAGAATCACCGTACCTGCATCCACTCACTATGCCGCTACGGGCCTGATGACACAGATTTCATTGCTGAGTGATAATGCATTGTACGTACGTGCCACAACTTCTTTATCCATTTTTTGCTTTCTGGGATATTTACCTGATACTGTAGACGAGCTTCTTGTGATCACATCCGTCCCAAATATTGGGGTGGCTGTCTGTTTTTGATTTTAATTTCCGTAAGCTATAGGACCATAAGTGGAAGTGCCATAGGCTGTGTTGCTTTGTTTCTTACGTGTTTCAGGAAACACCATACACTTCTCCAGGGTGGCTGCTGGCAATTTACATCCTGCCAATCAGCATAACAAGGCTTCCTGTTCTCCATATCCTGTCCTACATTTCTGGATTTTACACTTTTTTCAGATGGCCCTTTTGCCCGGGGGGCAGTGAGACTTCATTGTAGTGCAGATTTCCTTTACAGGCTTGCTTGGTTGGCCAAAAAGGGCGTATGCGTTTTTTCCTGAATATATTCAGGAAAAAACGCATACGCCCTTTTTGGCCAAGTGCATCATTGTCGACGTTGTGCCTCTTTTCCTATGCTTTCAGGGCAATTCCAGTCTACCCCCTGCAATCGTTTTCCTGAAATTCTGCCCCACTTTCAATTCCCCTTCGCAGGCTTACTTCAATATATTTTTGGAGGATAGCTGTCATTTATAACTCTGCAGGTTTGTGAATTACAGTGTCCCTGAGCTCCTTTCTTCAACTCGCTTTCTTGTGAGCTGGGCACAAAACCGCAGGATTGCTTCAGGCCCTAATCTGTTTCCAGCAGGGCACACTGAGCCTTTGTTTAATTCCTCTTCCTGGTAGGCAATGAGCGTTACATTTGCCCGTGCAGACACCTACAGCTAGTCTCTCATTGGTTCTCCCTATTTCTGTTCATCTTGCACAGAAATTGCAAGCTGTGCCAAAGAGGAGTTTAAAGGCACTGACTCTCCAAGCGGGGAGAGTGTTAGTAAAACATCTGGAATGGTGAACCCGAGGAACAGGATACGAAAACTGAGATGCATTTTAAATCATTTCCCAATCACACGGTGGACGATACTCTGGGTTTCCCATGCATGTTTTAGCTGGAGGAAGAATCCCTTAAACCTGGATAGTTGGGACCCATGGAATGGGTACCATGCAGTATGACTTCAAAGGGTCTGCATTTGCTCACCGAAACTCACCAATGCTATCAGCCTGAAGCGTCCAGCCTTATGTCTCAACCAGCTCTGGGTGTAGATGTGTTAAATCCCGGTTGCATCACATGCCCTGAGTGAATTAGTTAAGAATTGCTCTCTATTTCACTGTCTTTGTGTTTTGTTTTCGAAATTTATTTTGATAATGGGATTTATCGGATTTTCACTGCTGCGTTTCGGCTGCTGTACACACGCTTGATTCTCTTACGGAGACATATATATCCATGGTTTTAAGATTCTTCCTAGTCAGGTATATTCCTAGGCGTTGAATATGTGGTGTTGGGTCCATTTCGTTGAGCAAGGAGTAGGTTTTGTCTATTACATATTTGGCTTACGGAAAGTTTTCTGTGCTAATTTCAGTCTCTGGTTTTAGGCAGCACCCCAAGGCACCTTTCCCCATAAGCAAGCACTAGTTGGTTTTCTAAATTTGAGACCCTGTTCTGTTTTGTAATTCAGTTCATGTGTAGTCAAGTTTACATTCCGTGTATTAGTGATATCTTATGATGTTTCTTTTTCTGTGTGACGTAGTTCACGTAGAATCACCGTATCTGCATCCACTCACTATGCCGCTACGGGCCTGATGACACAGATTTCATTGCTGAGTGATATTGCATTGTACGTACGTGCCACAACTTCTTTATCCATTTTTTGCTTTCTGGGATATTTACCTGATACTGTAGACGAGCTTCTTGTGAACACAGCCGTCCCAAATATTGGGGTGGCTGTCTGTTTTTGATTTTCATTTCCGTAAGCTATAGGACCATAAGTGGAAGTGCCATAGGCTGTGTTGCTTTGTTTCTTACGTGTTTCAGGAAACACCATACACTTCTCCAGGGTGGCTGCTGGCAATTTACATCCTGCCAATCAGCATAACAAGGCTTCCTGTTCTCAATATCCTGTCCTACATTTCTGGATTTTACACTTTTTTCAGATGGCCCTTTTGCCCGGGGGGCAGTGAGACTTCATTGTAGTGCAGATTTCCTTTACAGGCTTGCTTGGTTGGCCAAAAACGGCGTATGCGTTTTTTCCTGAATATATTCAGGAAAAAACGCATACGCCCTTTTTGGCCAAGTGCATCATTGTCGACGTTGTGCCTCTTTTCCTATGCTTTCAGGGCAATTCCAGTCTACCCCCTGCAATCGTTTTCCTGAAATTCTGCCCCACTTTCAATTCCCCTTCGCAGGCTTACTTCAATATATTTTTGGAGGATAGCTGTCATTTATAACTCTGCAGGTTTGTGAATTACAGTGTCCCTGAGCTCCTTTCTTCAACTCGCTTTCTTGTGAGCTGGGCACAAAACCGCAGGATTGCTTCAGGCCCTAATCTGTTTCCAGCAGGGCACACTGAGCCTTTGTTTAATTCCTCTTCCTGGTAGGCAATGAGCGTTACATTTGCCCGTGCAGACACCTACAGCTAGTCTCTGATTGGTTCTCCCTATTCCTGTTCATCTTGCACAGAAATTGCAAGCTGTGCCAAAGAGGAGGTTAAAGGCACTGACTCTCCAAGCGGGGAGAGTGTTAGTAAAACATCTGGAATGGTGAACCCGAGGAACAGGACACGAAAACTGAGATGCATTTTAAATCATTTCCCAATCACACGGTGGACGATACTCTGGGTTTCCCATGCATGTTTTAGCTGGAGGAAGAATCCCTTAAACCTGGAGAGTTGGGACCCATGGAATGGGTACCATGCAGTATGACTTCAAAGGGTCTGCATTTGCTCACCGAAACTCACCAATGCTATCAGCCTGAAGCGTCCAGCCTTATGTCTCAACCAGCTCTGGGTGTAGATGTGTTAAATCCCGGTTGCATCACATGCCCTGAGTGAATTATTTAAGAATTGCTCTCTATTTCACTGTCTTTGTGTTTTGTTTTCGAAATTTATTTTGACAATGGGATTTATCGGATTTTCACTGCTGCGTTTCGGCTGCTGTACACACGCTTGATTCTCTTACGGAGACATATATATCCATGGTTTTAAGATTCTTCCTAGTCAGGTATATTCCTAGGCGTTGAATATGTGGTGTTGGGTCCATTTCGTTGAGCAAGGAGTAGGTTTTGTCTATTACATATTTGGCTTACGGAAAGTTTTCTGTGCTAATTTCAGTCTCTGGTTTTAGGCAGCACCCCAACGCACCTTTCCCCATAAGCAAGCACTAGTTGGTTTTCTAAATTTGAGACCCTGTTCTGTTTTGTAATTCAGTTCATGTGTAGTCAAGTTTACATTCCGTGTATTAGTGATATCTTATGATGTTTCTTTTTCTGTGTGACGTAGTTCACGTAGAATCACCGTTTCTGCATCCACTCACTATGCCGCTACGGGCCTGATGACACAGATTTCATTGCTGAGTGATATTGCATTGCACGTACGTGCCACAACTTCTTTATCCATTTTTTGCTTTCTGGGATATTTACCTGGTACTGTAGACGAGCTTCTTGGGAACACAGCCATCCCAAACTTTGGGGTGGCTCTCTGTTTTTGATTTTAATTTCCCTAAGGAATAGGACCATAAGTGCAATTGCCATAGGCTGTGTTGCTTTATTTCTTATGTGTTTCAGGAAACACCATACACTTCTCCAGGGTGGCTGTTCACAATTTACATCCTGCCAATCAGCATAACAAGGCTCCCTGTTCTCCATATCCTGTCCTAACTTTCTGGATTTTACACTTTTTTCAGATGGCCCTCTTGCCCGGGGGGCAGTGAGACTACATTGTAGTGCAGATTTCCTTTACAGGCATGCTTGGTTGGCCAAAAAGGGCGTATGAGTTTTTTCCTGAATATATTCAGGAAAAAACGCATACGCCCTTTTTGGCCAAGTGCATCATTGTCGACGTTGTGCCTCTTTTCCTATGCTTTCAGGGCAATTCCAGTCTACCCCCTGCAATCGTTTTCCTGAAATTCTGCCCCGCTTTCAAGTCCCCTTCGCAGGCTTACTTCAATATATTTTTGGAGGATAGCTGTCATTTATAACTCTGCAGGTTTGTGAATTACAGTGCCCCTGAGCTCCTTTCTTCAACTCGCTTTCTTGTGAGCTGGGCACAAAACCGCAGGATTGCTTCAGGCCGTAATCTGTTTCCGGCAGGGCAGGCTGAGTCTTTGTTTAATTCCTCTTCCTGGTGGGCAATGAGCGTTACATTTGCCCGTGCAGACACCTACAGCTAGTCTCTCATTGGTTCTCCCTATTCCTGTTCATCTTGCACAGAAATTGCAAGATGTGCCAAACAGGAGGTTAAAGGCCCTGACTCTCCAAGCGGGGAGAGTGTTAGTCAAGCATCTGGAATGGTGAACCCGAGGACCAGGATACGAAAACTGAGATGCATTTTAAATCGCTTCCCAATCACACGGTGGACGATACTCTGGGTTTCCCATGCATGTTTTAGCTGGAGGAAGAATCCCTTGAACCTGGAGAGTTGGGACCCATGGAATGGGTACCATGCAGTATGACTTCAAAGGGTCTGCATTTGCTCACCGAAACTCACCAATGCTATCAGCCTGAAGTGTCCAGGATTATGTCTCAACCAGCTCTGGGTGTAGATGTGGTCAATCCCGGTTACATCACATTCCCTGAGTGAATTATTTAAGAATTGCTCTCTATTTTACTGTCTTTGTGTTTTGTTTTCGAAATTTATTATGATAATGGAATTTATCGGATTTTCACTGCTGCGTTTCGGCCGCTGTACACACGCTTGATTCTCTTACGGAGACATATATATCCATGGGTTTTAAGATTCTTCCTAGTCAGGTATATTCCTAGGCGTTGAATATGTGGTGTTGGGTCCATTTCGTTGAACAAGGAGTAGGTCTTGTCTATTACATATTTGGCTTATGGAAAGTTATCTGTGCTAATTTCAGTCTCTGGCTTTATGTAGCACCCCAACGCACCTTTCCCCATAAGCAAGCACTAGTTGGTTTTCTAAATTTGAGACCCTGTTCTGTTTTGTAATTCAGTTCATGTGTAGTCAAGTTTACATTCCGTGTATTAGTGATATCTTATGATGTTTCCTTTTCTGTGTGACGTAGTTCACGTAGAATCACCGTACCTGCATCCACTCACTATGCCGCTACGGGCCTGATGACACAGATTTCATTGCTGAGTGATATTGCATTGTACGTACGTGCCACAACTTCTTTATGCATTTTTTGATTTCTGGGATATTTACCTGATACTGTAGACGAGCTTCTTGTGAACACAGCCGTCCCAAATATTTGGGTGGCTGTCTGTTTTTGATTTTAATTTCCGTAAGCTATAGGACCATAAGTGGAAGTGCCATAGGCGGTGTTGCTTTGTTTCTTACGTGTTTCAGGAAACACCATACACTTCTCCAGGGTGGCTGCTGGCAATTTACATCCTGCCAATCAGCATAACAAGGCTCCCTGTTCTCCATATCCTGTCCTACCTTTCTGGATTTTACACTTTTTTCAGATGGCCCTTTTGCCAGGGGTGCAGTGAGACTTCATTGTAGTACAGATTTCCTTTACAGGCTTGCTTGGTTGGCCAAAAAGGGCATATGCGTTTTTTCCTGAATATATTCAGGAAAAACGCATACGCCCTTTTTGGCCAAGTGCATCATTGTCGACGTTGTGCCTCTTTTCCTATGCTTTCAGGGCAATTCCAGTCTACCCCCTGCAATCGTTTTCCTGAAATTCTGGGCCGCTTTCAAGTCCCCTTCGCAGGCTTACTTCAATATATTTTTGGAGGATAGCTGTCAATTATAACTCTGCAGGTTTGTGAATTACAGTGCCCCTGAGCTCCTTTCTTCAACTCGCTTTCTTGTGAGCTGGGCACAAAACCGCAGGATTGCTTCAGGCCCTAATCTGTTTCCAGCAGGGCAGGCTGAGCCTTTGTTTAATTCCTCTTCCTGGTGGGCAATGAGTGTTACATTTGCCCGTGCAGACACCTACACCTAGTCTCTCATTTGTTCTCGCTATTCCTGTTCATCTTGCACAGAAATTGCAAACTGTGCCAAACAGGAGGTTAAAGGCACTGACTCTCCAAGCGGGGAGAGTGTTAGTAAAGCATCTGGAATGGTGAACCCAAGGACCAGGATACGAAAACTGAGATGCATTTTAAATCGTTTCCCAATCACACGATGGACAATACTCTGGGTTTCCCATGCATGTTTTATCTGGAGGAAGAATCCCTTGAACCTGGAGAGTTGGGACCCATGGAATGGGTACCATGCAGTATGACTTCAAAGGGTCTGCATTTGCTCACCGAAACTCACCAATGCTATCAGCCTAAAGTGTCCAGGCTTATGTTTCAGTCAGCTCTGGGTGTAGATGTGGTCAATCCCGGTTGCATCACATGCCCTGAGTGAATTATTTAAGAATTGCTCTCTATTTCACTGTCTTTGTGTTTTGTTTTCGAAATTTATTATGATAATGGGATTTATCGGAATTTCACTGCTGCGTTTCGGCCGCTGTACACACGCTTGATTCTCTTACGGAGACATATATATCCATGGGTTTTAAGATTCTTCCTAGGCAGGTATATTCCTAGGCGTTGAATATGTGGTGTTGGGTCCATTTCGTTGATCAAGGAATAGGTCTTGTCTATTACATATTTAGCTTATGGAAAGTTATCTGTGCTAATTTCAGTCTCTGGTTTTATGCAGCACCCGAACGCACCTTTCCCGATAAGCAAGCACTAGTTGCTTTTCTAAATTTGAGACCCTGTTCTGTTTTGTAATTCAGTTCATGTGTAGTCAAGTTTACATTCCGTGTATTAGTGATATCTTATGATGTTTCCTTTTCTGTGTGACGTAGTTCACGTAGAATCACCGTACCTGCATCCACTCACTATGCCGCTACGGGCCTGATGACACAGATTTCATTGCTGAGTACTATTGCATTGTACGTACGTGCCACAACTTCTTTATCCATTTTTTGCTTTCTGGGATATTTACCTGATACTGTAGACGAGCTTCTTGTGAACACAGCCGTCCCAAATATTTGGGTGGGTGTCTGTTTTTGATTTTAATTTCCGTAAGCTATAGGACCATAAGTGGAAGTGCCATAGGCTGTGTTGCTTTGTTTCTTACGTGTTTCAGGAAACACCATACACTTTTCCACGGTGGCTGCTGGCAATTTACATCTTGCCAATCAGCATAACAAGGCTCCCTGTTCTCCATATCCTGTCCTACCTTTCTGGATTTTACACTTTTTTCAGATGGCCCTTTTGCCCGGGGGGCAGTGAGACTTCATTGTAGTGCAGATTTCCTTTACAGGCCTGCTTGGTTGGCCAAAAAGTGCGTATGCGTTTTTTCCTGAATATATTCAGGAAAAAACGCATACGCCCTTTTTGGCCAAGTGCATCATTGTCTACGTTGTGCCTCTTTTCCTATGCTTTCAGGGCAATTCCAGTCTACGCCCTGCAATCGTTTTCTTGAAATTCTGCCCCGCTTTCAAGTCCCCTTCGCAGGCTTACTTCAATATATTTTTGGAGGATAGCTGTCATTTATAACTCTGCAGGTTTGTGAATTACAGTGCCCCTGAGCTCCTTTCTTCAACTCGCTTTCTTGTGAGCTGGGCACAAAACCGCAGGATTGCTTCAGGCCGTAATCTGTTTCCGGTAGGGCAGGCTGAGCCTTTGTTTAATTCCTCTTCCTGGTGGGCAATGAGCGTTATTTTGCCCGTGCAGACAACTACAGCTAGTCTCTCATTGGTTCTCCCTATTCCTGTTCATCTTGCACAGAAATTGCAGGCTGTGCCAAACAGGAGGTTAAAGGCACTGACTCTCCAAGTGGGGAGAGTGTTAGTAAAGCATCTGGAATGGTGAACCCGAGGACCAGGATACGAAAACTGAGATGCATTTTAAATCGTTTCCCAATCACACGGTGGACAATACTCTGGGTTTCCCATGCATGTTTTAGCTGGAGGAAGAATCCCTTGAACCTGGAGAGTTGGGACCCATGGAATGGGTACCATGCAGTATGACTTCAAAGGGTCTGCATGTGCTCACCGAAACTCACCAATGCTATCAGCCTGAAGTGTCCAGGCTTATGTCTCAACCAGCTCTGGGTGTAGATGTGGTCAATCCCGGTTACATCACATTCCCTGAGTGAATTATGTAAGAATTGCTCTCTATTTTACTGTCTTTGTGTTTTGTTTTCGAAATTTATTATGATAATGGAATTTATCGGATTTTCACTGCTGCGTTTCGGCCGCTGTACACACGCTTGATTCTCTTACGGAGACATATATATCCATGGGTTTTAAGATTCTTCCTAGTCAGGTATATTCCTAGGCGTTGAATATGTGGTGTTGGGTCCATTTCGTTGAACAAGGAGTAGGTCTTGTCTATTACATATTTGGCTTATGGAAAGTTATCTGTGCTAATTTCAGTCTCTGGCTTTATGTAGCACCCCAACGCACCTTTCCCCATAAGGAAGCACTAGTTGGTTTTCTAAATTTGAGACCCTGTTCTGTTTTGTAATTCAGTTCATGTGTAGTCAAGTTTACATTCCGTGTATTAGTGATATCTTATTATGTTTCCTTTTCTGTGTGACGTAGTTCACGTAGAATCACCGTACCTGCATCCACTCACTATGCCGCTACGGGCCTGATGACACAGATTTCATTGCTGAGTGATATTGCATTGTACGTACGTGCCACAACTTCTTTATCCATTTTTTGATTTCTGGGATATTTACCTGATACTGTAGACGAGCTTCTTGTGAACACAGCCGTCCCAAATATTTGGGTGGCTGTCTGTTTTTGATTTCAATTTCCGTAAGCTATAGGACCATAAGTGGAAGTGCCATAGGCTGTGTTGCTTTGTTTCTTACGTGTTTCAGGAAACACCATACACTTCTCCAGGTTGGCTGCTGGCAATTTACATCCTGCCAATCAGCATAACAAGGCTCCCTGTTCTCCATATCCTGTCCTACCTTTCTGGATTTTACACTTTTTTCAGGTGGCCCTTTTGCCAGGGGTGCAGTGAGACTTCATTGTAGTACAGATTTCCTTTACAGGCTTGCTTGGTTGGCCAAAAAGGGCATATGCGTTTTTTCCTGAATATATTCAGGAAAAAACGCATACGCCCTTTTTGGCCAAGTGCATCATTGTCGACGTTGTGCCTCTTTTCCTATGCTTTCAGGGCAATTCCAGTCTACCCCCTGCAATCGTTTTCCTGAAATTCTGCCCCGCTTTCAAGTCCCCTTCGCAGGCTTACTTCAATATATTTTTGGAGGATAGCTGTCAATTATAACTCTGCAGGTTTGTGAATTACAGTGCCCCTGAGCTCCTTTCTTCAACTCGCTTTCTTGTGAGCTGGGCACAAAACCGCAGGATTGCTTCAGGCCCTAATCTGTTTCCAGCAGGGCACACTGAGCCTTTGTTTAATTCCTCTTCCTGGTGGGCAATGAGTGTTACATTTGCCCGTGCAGACACCTACACCTAGTCTCTCATTTGTTCTCGCTATTCCTGTTCATCTTGCAGAGAAATTGCAAACTGTGCCAAACAGGAGGTTAAAGGCACTGACTCTCCAAGCGGGGAGAGTGTTAGTAAAGCATCTGGAATGGTGAACACAAGGACCAGGATACGAAAACTGAGATGCATTTTAAATTGTTTCCCAATCACACGGTGGACGATACTCTGGGTTTCCCATGCATGTTTTAGCTGGAGGAAGAATCCCTTGAACCTGGAGAGTTGGGACCCATGGAATGGGTACCATGCAGTATGACTTCAAAGGGTCTGCATTTGCTCACCGAAACTCACAAATGCTATCAGCCTAAAGTGTCCAGGCTTATGTCTCAGTCAGCTCTGGGTGTAGATGTGGTCAATCCCGGTTGCATCACATGCCCTGAGTGAATTATTTAAGAATTGCTCTCTATTTCACTGTCTTTGTGTTTTGCTTTCGAAATTTATTATGATAATGGGATTTATCGGATTTTCACTGCTGCGTTTCGGCCGCTGTACACACGCTTGATTCTCTTACGGAGACATATAAATCCATGGGTTTTAAGATTCTTCCTAGTCAGGTATATTCCTAGGCGTTGAATATGTGGTGTTGGGTCCATTTCGTTGATCAAGGAGTAGGTCTTGTCTATTACATATTTAGCTTATGGAAAGTTATCTGTGCTAATTTCAGTCTCTGGTTTTATGCAGCACCCGAACGCACCTTTCCCGATAAGCAAGCACTAGTTGGTTTTCTAAATTTGAGACCCTGTTCTGTTTTGTAATTCAGTTCATGGGTAGTCAAGTTTACATTCCGTGTATTAGTGATATCTTATGATGTTTCCTTTTCTGTGTGAAGTAGTTCACGTAGAATCACCGTACCTGCATCCACTCACTATGCCGCTACGGGCCTGATGACACAGATTTCATTGCTGAGTGATATTGCATTGTACTACGTGCCACAACTTCTTTATCCATTTTTTGCTTTCTGGGATATTTACCTGATACTGTAGACGAGCTTCTTGTGAACACAGCCGTCCCAAATATTTGGGTGGGTGTCTCTTTTTGATTTTAATTTCCGTAAGCTATAGGACCATAAGTGGAAGTGCCATAGGCTGTGTTGCTTTGTTTCTTACGTGTTTCAGGAAACACCATACACTTTTCCACGGTGGCTGCTGGCAATTTACATCCTGCCAATCAGCATAACAAGGCTCCCTGTTCTCCATATCCTGTCCTACCTTTCTGGATTTTACACTTTTTTCAGATGGCCCTTTTGCCCGGGGGGCAGTGAGACTTCATTGTAGTGCAGATTTCCTTTACAGGCCTGCTTGGTTGGCCAAAAAGGGCGTATGCGTTTTTTCCTGAATATATTCAGGAAAAAACGCATACGCCCTTTTTGGCCCAGTGCATCATTGTCGACGCTCTGCCTCTTTTCCTATGCTTTCAGGGCAATTCCATTCTATCCCCTGCAATCGTTTATCTGAAATTCTGCCCCGCTTTCAAGTCCCCTTCGCAGGCTTACTTCAATATATTTTTGGAGGATAGCTGTCATTTATAACTCTGCAGGTTTGTGAATTACAGTGCCCATGAGATCCTTTCTTCAACTCGCTTTCTTGTGAGCTGGGCACAAAACCGCAGGATTGCTTCAGGCCCTAATCTGTTTCCAGCAGGGCACCCTGAGCCTTTGTTTAATTCCTCTTCCTCGTGGGCAATGAGCGTTACATTTGCCTGTGCAGACACTTACAGCTAGTCTCTCATTGGTTCTCCCTATTCCTGTTCATCTTGCACAGAAATTGCAAGCTGTGCCAAACAGGAGGTTAAAGGCACTGACTCTCCAAGTGGGGAGAGTGTTAGTAAAGCATCTGGAATGGTGAAGCCGAGGACCAGGATACGAAAACTGAGATGCATTTTAAATCGTTTCCCAATCACACGGTGGACGATACTCTGGGTTTTCCATGCATGTTTTAGCTGGAGGAAGAATCCCTTGAATCTGGAGAGTTGGGACCCATGGAATGGGTACCATGCAGTATGACTTCAAAGGGTCTGCATTTGCTCACCGAAACTCACCAATGCTATCAGCCTGAAGTGTCCAGCCTTATGTCTCAACCAGCTCTGGGTGTAGATGTGGTCACTCCCGGTTGCATCACATGCCCTGAGTGAATTATTTAAGAATTGCTCTCTATTTCACTGTCTTTGTGTTTTGTTTTCGAAATTTATTTTGATAATGGGATTTATCGGATTTTCACTGCTGCATTTCGGCCGCAGTACACACGCTTGATTCTCTTACGGAGACATATATATCCATGGGTTTTAAGATTCTTCCTAGTCAGGTATATTCCTAGGCGTTGAATATGTGGTGTTGGGTCCATTTCGTTGAGCAAGGAGTAGGTCTTGTCTATTACATATTTGGCTTATGGAAAGTTATCTGTGCTAATTTCAGTCTCTTGTTTTATGCAGCACCCCAACGCACCTTTCCCCATAAGCAAGCACTAGTTGGTTTTCTAAATTTGAGACCCTGTTCTGTTTTGTAATTCAGTTCATGTGTAGTCAAGTTTACATTCCGTGTATTAGTGATATCTTATGATGTTTCCTTTTCTGTGTGACGTAGTTCACGTAGAATCACCGTACCTGCATCCACTCACTATGCCGCTACGGGCCTGATGACACAGATTTCATTGCTGAGTGATATTGCATTGTACGTACGTGCCACAACTTCTTTATGCATTTTTTGCTTTCTGGGATATTTACCTGATACTGTAGACGAGCTTCTTGTGAACAGAGCCGTCCCAAATATTGGGGTGGCTGTCTGTTTTTGATTTTAATTTCCGTAAGCTATAGGACCATAAGTGGAAGTGCCATAGGCTGTGTTGCTTTGTTTCTTACGTGTTTCAGGAAACACCATACACTTCTCCAGGGTGGCTGCTGGCAATTTACATCCTGCAAATCAGCATAACAAGGCTCCCTGTTCTCCATATCCTGTCCTACCTTTCTGGATTTTACACTTTTTTCAGATGGCCCTTTTGCCAGGGGTGCAGTGAGACTTCATTGTAGTGCAGATTTCCTTTACAGGCTTGCTTGGTTGGCCAAAAAGGGCGTATGCGTTTTTTCCTGAATATATTCAGGAAAAAACGCATACGCCCTTTTTGGCCAAGTACATCATTGTCGACGTTGTGCCTCTTTTCCTATGCTTTCAGGGCAATTCCAGTCTACCCCCTGCAATCGTTTTCCTGAAATTCTGCCCCGCTTTCAAGTCCCCTTCGCAGGCTTACTTCAATATATTTTTGGAGGATAGCTGTCAATTATAACTCTGCAGGTTTGTGAATTACAGTGCCCCTGAGCTCCTTTCTTCAACTCGCTTTCTTGTGAGCTGGGCACAAAACCGCAGGATTGCTTCAGGCCCTAATCTGTTTCCAGCAGGGCACAATGAGCCTTTGTTTAATTCCTCTTCCTGGTGGGCAATGAGTGTTACATTTGCCCGTGCAGACACCTACACCTAGTCTCTCATTTGTTCTCGCTATTCCTGTTCATCTTGCACAGAAATTGCAAACTGTGCCAAACAGGAGGTTAAAGGCACTGACTCTCCAAGCGGGGAGAGTGTTAGTAAAGCATCTGGAATGGTGAAGCCGAGGACCAGGATACGAAAACTGAGATGCATTTTAAATCATTTCCCAATCACACAGTGGACAATACTCTGGGTTTCCCATGCATGTTTTAGCTGGAGGAAGAATCCCTTGCACCTGGAGAGTTGGGACCCATGGAATGGGTACCATGCAGTATGACTTCAAAGGGTCTGCATTTGCTCACCGAAACTCACCAATGCTATCAGCCTAAAGTGTCCAGGCTTATGTCTCAGTCAGCTCTGGGTGTAGATGTGGTCAATCCCGGTTGCATCACATGCCCTGAGTGAATTATTTAAGAATTGCTCTCTATTTCACTGTCTTTGTGTTTTGTTTTCGAAAATTATTATGATAATGGGATTTATCGGACTTTCACTGCTGCGTTTCGGCCGCTGTACACACGCTTGATTCTCTTACGGAGACATATATATCCATGGGTTTTAAGATTCTTCCTAGTCAGGTATATTCCTAGGCGTTGAATATGTGGTGTTGGGTCCATTTCGTTGATCAAGGAGTAGGTCTTGTCTATTACATATTTAGCTTATGGAAAGTTATCTGTGCTAATTTCAGTCTCTGGTTTTATGCAGCACCCGAACGCACCTTTCCCGATAAGCAAGCACTGGTTGGTTTTCTAAATTTGAGACCCTGTTCTGTTTTGTAATTCAGTTCATGTGTAGTCAAGTTTACATTCCGTGTATTAGTGATATCTTATGATGTTTCCTTTTCTGTGTGACGTAGTTCACGTAGAATCACCGTACCTGCATCCACTCACTATGCCGCTACGGGCCTGATGACACAGATTTCATTGCTGAGTACTATTGCATTGTACGTACGTGCCACAACTTCTTTATCCATTTTTTGCTTTCTGGGATATTTACCTGATACTGTAGACGAGCTTCTTGTGAACACAGCCGTCCCAAATATTTGGGTGGGTGTCTGTTTTTGATTTTAATTTCCGTAAGCTATAGGACCATAAGTGGAAGTGCCATAGGCTGTGTTGCTTTGTTTCTTACGTGTTTCAGGAAACACCATACACATTTCCACGGTGGCTGCTGGCAATTTACATCCTGCCAATCAGCATAACAAGGCTCCCTGTTCTCCATATCCTGTCCTACCTTTCTGGATTTTACACTTTTTTCAGATGGCCCTTTTGCCCGGGGGGCAGTGAGACTTCATTGTAGTGCAGATTTCCTTTACAGGCCTGCTTGGTTGGCCAAAAAGGGCGTATGCGTTTTTTCCTGAATATATTCAGGAAAAAACGCATACGCCCTTTTTGGCCCAGTGCATCATTGTCGACGCTCTGCCTCTTTTCCTATGCTTTCAGGGCAATTCCATTCTATCCCCTGCAATCGTTTATCTGAAATTCTGCCCCGCTTTCAAGTCCCCTTCGCAGGCTTACTTCAATATATTTTTGGAGGATAGCTGTCATTTATAACTCTGCAGGTTTGTGAATTACAGTGCCCATGAGATCCTTTCTTCAACTCGCTTTCTTGTGAGCTGGGCACAAAACCGCAGGATTGCTTCAGGCCCTAATCTGTTTCCAGCAGGGCACCCTGAGCCTTTGTTTAATTCCTCTTCCTCGTGGGCAATGAGCGTTACATTTGCCTGTGCAGACACTTACAGCTAGTCTCTCATTGGTTCTCCCTATTCCTGTTCATCTTGCACAGAAATTGCAAGCTGTGCCAAAGAGGAGGTTAAAGGCACTGACTCTCCAAGTGGGGAGAGTGTTAGTAAAGCATCTGGAATGGTGAAGCCGAGGACCAGGATACGAAAACTGAGATGCATTTTAAATCGTTTCCCAATCACACGGTGGACGATACTCTGGGTTTTCCATGCATGTTTTAGCTGGAGGAAGAATCCCTTGAATCTGGAGAGTTGGGACCCATGGAATGGGTACCATGCAGTATGACTTCAAAGGGTCTGCATTTGCTCACCGAAACTCACCAATGCTATCAGCCTGAAGTGTCCAGCCTTATGTCTCAACCAGCTCTGGGTGTAGATGTGGTCACTCCCGGTTGCATCACATGCCCTGAGTGAATTATTTAAGAATTGCTCTCTATTTCACTGTCTTTGTGTTTTGTTTTCGAAATTTATTTTGATAATGGGATTTATCGGATTTTCACTGCTGCATTTCGGCCGCAGTACACACGCTTGATTCTCTTACGGAGACATATATATCCATGGGTTTTAAGATTCTTCCTAGTCAGGTATATTCCTAGGCGTTGAATATGTGGTGTTGGGTCCATTTCGTTGAGCAAGGAGTAGGTCTTGTCTATTACATATTTGGCTTATGGAAAGTTATCTGTGCTAATTTCAGTCTCTTGTTTTATGCAGCACCCCAACGCACCTTTCCCCATAAGCAAGCACTAGTTGGTTTTCTAAATTTGAGACCCTGTTCTGTTTTGTAATTCAGTTCATGTGTAGTCAAGTTTACATTCCGTGTATTAGTGATATCTTATGATGTTTCCTTTTCTGTGTGACGTAGTTCACGTAGAATCACCGTACCTGCATCCACTCACTATGCCGCTACGGGCCTGATGACACAGATTTCATTGCTGAGTGATATTGCATTGTACGTACGTGCCACAACTTCTTTATGCATTTTTTGCTTTCTGGGATATTTACCTGATACTGTAGACGAGCTTCTTGTGAACAGAGCCGTCCCAAATATTGGGGTGGCTGTCTGTTTTTGATTTTAATTTCCGTAAGCTATAGGACCATAAGTGGAAGTGCCATAGGCTGTGTTGCTTTGTTTCTTACGTGTTTCAGGAAACACCATACACTTCTCCAGGGTGGCTGCTGGCAATTTACATCCTGCAAATCAGCATAACAAGGCTCCCTGTTCTCCATATCCTGTCCTACCTTTCTGGATTTTACACTTTTTTCAGATGGCCCTTTTGCCAGGGGTGCAGTGAGACTTCATTGTAGTGCAGATTTCCTTTACAGGCTTGCTTGGTTGGCCAAAAAGGGCGTATGCGTTTTTTCCTGAATATATTCAGGAAAAAACGCATACGCCCTTTTTGGCCAAGTACATCATTGTCGACGTTGTGCCTCTTTTCCTATGCTTTCAGGGCAATTCCAGTCTACCCCCTGCAATCGTTTTCCTGAAATTCTGCCCCGCTTTCAAGTCCCCTTCGCAGGCTTACTTCAATATATTTTTGGAGGATAGCTGTCAATTATAACTCTGCAGGTTTGTGAATTACAGTGCCCCTGAGCTCCTTTCTTCAACTCGCTTTCTTGTGAGCTGGGCACAAAACCGCAGGATTGCTTCAGGCCCTAATCTGTTTCCAGCAGGGCACAATGAGCCTTTGTTTAATTCCTCTTCCTGGTGGGCAATGAGTGTTACATTTGCCCGTGCAGACACCTACACCTAGTCTCTCATTTGTTCTCGCTATTCCTGTTCATCTTGCACAGAAATTGCAAACTGTGCCAAACAGGAGGTTAAAGGCACTGACTCTCCAAGCGGGGAGAGTGTTAGTAAAGCATCTGGAATGGTGAAGCCGAGGACCAGGATACGAAAACTGAGATGCATTTTAAATCATTTCCCAATCACACAGTGGACAATACTCTGGGTTTCCCATGCATGTTTTAGCTGGAGGAAGAATCCCTTGCACCTGGAGAGTTGGGACCCATGGAATGGGTACCATGCAGTATGACTTCAAAGGGTCTGCATTTGCTCACCGAAACTCACCAATGCTATCAGCCTAAAGTGTCCAGGCTTATGTCTCAGTCAGCTCTGGGTGTAGATGTGGTCAATCCCGGTTGCATCACATGCCCTGAGTGAATTATTTAAGAATTGCTCTCTATTTCACTGTCTTTGTGTTTTGTTTTCGAAAATTATTATGATAATGGGATTTATCGGACTTTCACTGCTGCGTTTCGGCCGCTGTACACACGCTTGATTCTCTTACGGAGACATATATATCCATGGGTTTTAAGATTCTTCCTAGTCAGGTATATTCCTAGGCGTTGAATATGTGGTGTTGGGTCCATTTCGTTGATCAAGGAGTAGGTCTTGTCTATTACATATTTAGCTTATGGAAAGTTATCTGTGCTAATTTCAGTCTCTGGTTTTATGCAGCACCCGAACGCACCTTTCCCGATAAGCAAGCACTGGTTGGTTTTCTAAATTTGAGACCCTGTTCTGTTTTGTAATTCAGTTCATGTGTAGTCAAGTTTACATTCCGTGTATTAGTGATATCTTATGATGTTTCCTTTTCTGTGTGACGTAGTTCACGTAGAATCACCGTACCTGCATCCACTCACTATGCCGCTACGGGCCTGATGACACAGATTTCATTGCTGAGTACTATTGCATTGTACGTACGTGCCACAACTTCTTTATCCATTTTTTGCTTTCTGGGATATTTACCTGATACTGTAGACGAGCTTCTTGTGAACACAGCCGTCCCAAATATTTGGGTGGGTGTCTGTTTTTGATTTTAATTTCCGTAAGCTATAGGACCATAAGTGGAAGTGCCATAGGCTGTGTTGCTTTGTTTCTTACGTGTTTCAGGAAACACCATACACATTTCCACGGTGGCTGCTGGCAATTTACATCCTGCCAATCAGCATAACAAGGCTCCCTGTTCTCCATATCCTGTCCTACCTTTCTGGATTTTACACTTTTTTCAGATGGCCCTTTTGCCCGGGGGGCAGTGAGACTTCATTGTAGTGCAGATTTCCTTTACAGGCCTGCTTGGTTGGCCAAAAAGTGCGTATGCGTTTTTTCCTGAATATATTCAGGAAAAAACGCATACGCCCTTTTTGGCCAAGTGCATCATTGTCGACGTTGTGCCTCTTTTCCTATGCTTTCAGGGCAATTCCAGTCTACGCCCTGCAATCGTTTTCTTGAAATTCTGCCCCGCTTTCAAGTCCCCTTCGCAGGCTTACTTCAATATATTTTTGGAGGATAGCTGTCATTTATAACTCTGCAGGTTTGTGAATTACAGTGCCCCTGAGCTCCTTTCTTCAACTCGCTTTCTTGTGAGCTGGGCACAAAACCGCAGGATTGTTTCAGGCCGTAATCTGTTTCCGGTAGGGCAGGCTGAGCCTTTGTTTAATTCCTCTTCCTGGTGGGCAATGAGCGTTACTTTGCCCGTGCAGACAACTACAGCTAGTCTCTCATTGGTTCTCCCTATTCCTGTTCATCTTGCACAGAAATTGCAAGCTGTGCCAAACAGGAGGTTAAAGGCACTGACTCTCCAAGCGGGGAGAGTGTTAGTAAAGCATCTGGAATGGTGAACCCGAGGACCAGGATACGAAAACTGAGATGCATTTTAAATCGCTTCCCAATCACACGGTGGACGATACTCTTGGTTTCCCATGCATGTTTTAGCTGGAGGAAGAATCCCTTGAACCTGGAGAGTTGGGACCCATGGAATGGGTACCATGCAGTATGACTTCAAAGGGTCTGCATTTGCTCACCGAAACTCACCAATGCTATCAGCCTGAAGTGTCCAGCCTTATGTCTCAACCAGCTCTGGGTGTAGATGTGGTCAATCCCGGTTGCATCACATGCCCTGAGTGAATTATTTAAGAATGGCTCTCTATTTCACTGTCTTTGTGTTTTGTTTTCGAAATGTATTTTGATAATGGGATTTATCGGATTTCCACTGCTGTGTTTCGGCCGCTGTACACACGCTTGATTCTCTTACGGAGACATATATATCCATGGGTTTTAAGATTCTTCCTAGTCAGGTATATTACTAGGCGTTGAATATGTGGTGTTGGGTCCATTTCGTTGAGCAAGGAGTAGGTCTTGTCTATTACATATTTGGCTTATGGAAAGTTATCTGTGCTAATTTCAGTCTCTGGTTTTATGCAGCACCCCAAGGCACCTTTTCCCATAAGCAAGCACTAGTTGGTTTTCTAAATTTGAGACCCTGTTCTGTTTTGTAATTCAGTTCATGTGTAGTCAAGTTTACATTCCGTGTATTAGTGATATCTTATGATGTTTCTTTTTCTGTGTGACGTAGTTCACGTAGAATCACCGTACCTGCATCCACTCACTATGCCGCTATGGGCCTGATGACACAGGTTAAATTGCTGAGTGATATTGCATTGTACGTACGTACCACAACTTCTTTATCCATTTTTTCTTTCTGGGATATTTACCTGATACTGTAGACGAGCTTCTTGTGAACACAGCCGTCCCAAATATTGGGGTGGCTGTCTGTTTTTCATTTTAATTTCCGTAAGCTATAGGACCGTAAGTGGAAGTGCCATAGGCTGTGTTGCTTTGTTTCTTACGTGTTTCAGGAAACACCATACACTTCTCCAAGGTGGCTGCTGGCAATTTACATCCTGCCAATCAGCATAACAATGCTCCCTGTTCTCCATATCCTGTCCTACCTTTCTGGATTTTACACTTTTTTCAGATGGTCCTTTTGCCCGGGGGGCAGTGAGACTTCATTGTAGTGCAGATTTCCTTTACAGGCTTGCTTGGTTGGCCAAAAAGTGCGTATGCGTTTTTACCTGAAAATATTCAGGAAAAAACGCATACGCCCTTTTTGGCCAAGTGCATCATTGTTGACGTTCTTCCTCTTTTCCTATGCTTTCAGGGCAATTCCAGTCTACCCCCTGCAATCGTTTTCCTGAAATTCTGCCCCGCTTTCAAGTCCCCTTCGCAGGCTTACTTCAGTATATTTTTGGAGGATAGCTGTCATTTATAACTCTGCAGGTTTGTGAATTACAGTGTCCCTGAGCTCCTTTCTTCAACTTGCTTTCTTGTGAGCTGGGCACAAAACCGCAGGATTGCTTCAGGCCCTAATCTGTTTCCGGCAGGGCATGCTGAGCCTTTGGTTAATTCCTCTTCCTTGTGGGAAATGAGTGTTACATTTGCCCGTGCAGACACCTACAGTAAGTCTCTCATTCGTTCTCCCTATTCCTGTTCATCTTGCACAGAAATTGCAAGCTGTGCCAAACAGGAGGTTAAAGGCACTGACTCTCCAAGCAGGGAGAGTTTTAGTAAAGCATCTGGAATGGTGAACCTGAGGACCAGGATACGAAAACTGAGATGCATTTTAAATCGTTTCCCAATCACACGGTGGACCATACTGTGGGTTTCCCATGCATGTTTTAGCTGGAGGAAGAATCCCTTGAACCGGAAGAGTTGGGACCCATGGAATAGGTACCATGCAGTATGACTTCAAAGGGTCTGCATTTGCTCACCTAAACTCACCAATGCTATCAGCCTGAAGTGTCCAGCCTTATGTCTCAACCTGCTCTGGGTGTAGATGTGTTAAATCCCTGTTGCATCACATGCCCTGAGTGAATTATTTAAGAATTGCTCTCTATTTCACTGTCTTTGTGTTTTGTTTTCGAAATTTATTTTGATAATGGGATTTATCGGATTTTCACTGCTGCGTTTCGGCCGCTGTACACATGCTTGATTCTCTTATGGAGACATATATATCCATGGGTTTTAAGATTTTTCCTAGTCAGGTATATTCCTAGGCGTTGTATATGTGGTGTTGGGTCCATTTCGTTGAGCAAGGAGTAGGTCTTGTCTATTACATATTTTGCTTATGGAAAGATATCTGTGCTAATTTCAGTCTCTGGTTTTATGCAGCACCCCAAGGCACCTTTCCCCATAAGCAAGCACTAGTTGGCTTTCTAAATTTGAGACCCTGTTCTGTTTTGTAATTCAGTTCATGTGTAGTCAAGTTTACATTCCGTGTATTAGTGATATCTTATGATGTTTCTTTTTCTGTGTGACGTAGTTTACGTAGAATCACCGTACATGCATCCACTCACTATGCCGCTACGGGCCTGATGACACAGATTTTATTGCTGAGTGATATTGCATTGCACGTACGTTCCACAACTTCTTTATCCATTTTTTGCTTTCTGGGATATTTACCTGGTTCTGTAGACGAGCTTCTTGGGAACACAGCCGTCCCAAACTTTGGGGTGGCTCTCTGTTTTTGATTTTAATTTCCCTAAGCAATAGGACCATAAGTGCAATTGCCATAGGCTGTGTTGCTTTATTTCTTACGTGTTTCAGGAAACACCATACACTTCTCCAGGGTGGCTGTTTACAATTTACATCCAGCCAATCAGCATAACAAGGCTCCCTGTTCTCCATATCCTGTCCTACCTTTCAGGATTTTACACTTTGTTCAGATGGCCCTTTTGCCCGGGGGGCAGTGAGGTTTCATTGTAGTGCAGATTTCCTTTACAGGTTTGCTTGGTTGGCCAAAAAGGGCGTATGCGTTTTTTCCTGAATATATTCAGGAAAAAACGCATACGCCCTTTTTGGTCAAGTGCATCATTGTCGACATTGTGCCTCTTTTCCTATGCTTTCAGGGCAATTGCAGTCTACCCCCTGCAATCGTTTTCCTGAAATTCTGCCCCGCTTTCAAGTCCCCTTCGCAGGCTTACTTCAATATACTTTGGAAGATAGCTGTCATTTATAACTCTGCAGGTTTGTGAATTACAGTGCCCCTGAGCTCCTTTCTTCAACTCGCTTTCTTGTGAGCTGGGCACAAAACCGCAGGATTGCTTCAGGCACTAATCTGTTTCCCGCAGGGCACGCTGAGCATTTGGTTAATTCCTCTTCCTGGTGGGAAATGAGCGTTACATTTGCCCGTGCAGACACCTATAGCTAGTCTCTCATTGGTTCTCCCTATTCCTGTTCATCTTGCACAGAAATTGCAAGCTCTGCCAAACAGGAGGTTAAAGGCACTGACTCTCCAAATGGGGAGAGTGTTAGTAAAGCATCTGGAATGGTGAACCCGAGGACCAGGATACGAAAACTGAGATGCATTTTAAATCGTTTCCCAATCACACGGTGGACCATACTGTGGGTTTCCCATGCATGTTTTAGCTGGAGGAAGTATCCCTTGAACCTGGAGAGTTGGGACCCATGGAATAGGTACCATGCAGTATGACTTCAAAGGGTCTGCATTTGCTCACCGAAACTCACCAATGCTATCAGCCTGAAGTGTCCAGCCTTATGTCTCAACCAGCTCTGGGTGTAGATGTGTTAAATTCCTGTTGCATCACATGCCCTGAGTGAATTATTTAAGAATTGCTCTGTATTTCACTGTCTTTGTGTTTTGTTTTTGAAATTTATTTTGATAATGGGATTTATCGGATTTTCACTGCTGCGTTTATGCCGCTGTACACACGCTTGATTCTCTTACGGAGACATATAAATCCATGGGTTTTAAGATTCTTCCTAGTCAGGTATATTCCTAGGCGTTGAATATGTGGTGTTGAGTCCATTTCGTTGAGCAAGGAGTAGGTCTTGTCTATTACATATTTGGCTCATGGAATGTTATCTGTGCTAATTTCAGTCTCTGGTTTTATGCAGCACCCCAAGGCACCTTTCCCCATAAGCAAGCACTTGTTGGTTTTCTAAATTTGAGACCCTGTTCTGTTTTGTAATTCAGTTCATGTGTAGTCAAGTTTATATTCCGTGTATTAGTGATATCTTATGATGTTTCTTTTTCTGTGTGACGTAGTTCACGTAGAATCACCGTACCTGCATCCACTCACTATGCCGCTACGGGCCTGATGACACAGATTTCATTGCTGAGTGATAATGCATTGCACGTACGTGCCACAACTTTTTTATCCATTTTTTGCTTTCTGGGATATTTACCTGGTACTGTAGACGAGCTTCTTGGGAACACAGCCGTCCCAAACTTTGGGGTGGCTCTCTGTTTTTGATTTTAATTTCCCTAAGCAATAGGACCATAAGTGCAATTGCCATAGGCTGTGTTGCTTTATTCCTTACGTGTTTCAGGAAACACCATACACTTCTCCAGGGTGGCTGCTGGCAATTTATATCCTGCCAATCAGCATAACAAGGCTCCCTGTTCTTCATTTCCTGTCCTACCTTTCTGGATTTTACACTTTTTTCAGATGGCCCTTTTGCCCGGGGGGGCAGTGAGATTTCATTGTAGTGCAGATTTCCTTTACAGGCTTGCTTGGTTGGCCAAAAAGGGCGTATGCGTTTTTTCCTAAATATATTCAGGAAAAAACGCATACGCCCTTTTTGGCCAAGTGCATCATTGTCGACGTTGTGCCTCTTTTCCTATGCTTTCAGGGCAATTCCAGTCTACCCCCTGAAATCGTTTCCCTGAAATTCTGCCCCGCTTTCAAGTCCACTTCGCAGGCTTACTTCAATATATTTTTGGAGGATAGCTGTCATTTATAACTCTGCAGGTTTGTGAATTACAGTGCCCCTGAGCTCCTTTCTTCAACTCGCTTTCTTGTGAGCTGGGCACAAAACCGCAGGATTGCTTCAGGCCCTAATCTGTTTCCGGCAGGGCACGCTGCCCTTTGGTTAACTCCTCTTCCTGGTGGGAAATGAGCGTTACATTTGCCCGTGCAGACACCTATAGCTAGTCTCTCATTGGTTCTCCCTATTCCTGTTCATCTTGCACAGAATTTGCAAGCTGTGCCAAACAGGAGGTTAAAGGCACTGACTCTGCAAGCGGGGAGAATGGTAGTAAAGCATCTGGAATGGTGAACCCGAGGACCAGGATACCAAAACTGAGATGCAATTTAAATCGTTTCCCAATCACACGGTGGACCATACTGTGGGTTTCCCATGCATGTTTTAGCTGGAGTAAGAATCCCTTGAACCTGGAGAGTTGGGACCCATGGAATAGGTACCATGCAGTATGACTTCAAAGGGTCTGCATTTGCTCACCGAAACTCACCAATGCTATCAGCCTGAAGTGTCCAGCCTTATGTCTCAACCAGCTCTGGGTGTAGATGTGTTAAATCCCGGTTGCATCACATGCCCTGAGTGAATTATTTAAGAATTGCTCTCTATTTCACTGTCTTTGTGTTTTGTTTTTGAAATTTATTTTGATAATGGGATTTATCGGATTTTCACTGCTGCGTTTATGCCGCTGTACACACGTTTGATTCTCTTACGGAGACATATAAATCCATGGGTTTTAAGATTCTTCCTAGTCAGGTATATTCCTAGGTGTTGAATATGTGGTGTTGAGTCCATTTCGTTGAGCAAGGAGTAGGTCTTGTCTATTACATATTTGGCTCATGGAATGTTATCTGTGCTAATTTCAGTCTCTGGTTTTATGCAGCACCCCAAGGCACCTTTCCCCATAAGCAAGCACTAGTTGGTTTTCTAAATTTGAGACCCTGTTCTGTTTTGTAATTCAGTTCATGTGTAGTCAAGTTTATATTCCGTGTATTAGTGATATCTTATGATGTTTCTTTTTCTGTGTGACGTAGTTCACGTAGAATCACCGTACCTGCATCCACTCACTATGCCTCTACGGGCCTGATGACACAGATTTCATTGCTGAGTGATATTGCATTGCACGTACGTGCCACAACTTCTTTATCCATTTTTTGCTTTCTGGGATATTTACCTGGTACTGTAGACGAGCTTCTTGGGAACACAGCCGTCCCAAACTTTGGGGTGGCTCTCTGTTTTTGATTTTAATTTCCCTAAGCAAATGGACCATAAGTGCAATTGCCATAGGCTGTGTTGCTTTATTTCTTACGTGTTTCAGGAAACACCATACACTTCTCCAGGGTGGCTGCTGGCAATTTACATCCTGCCAATCAGGATAACAAGGCTCCCTGTTCTTCATATCCTGTCCTACCTTTCTGGATTTTACACTTTTTTCAGATGGCCCTTTTGCCCGGGGGGGCAGTGAGATTTCATTGTAGTGCAGATTTCCTTTACAGGCTTGCTTGGTTGGCCAAAAAGGGCGTATGCGTTTTTTCCTGAATATATTCAGGAAAAAACGCATACGCCCTTTTTGGCCAAGTGCATCATTGTCGACGTTGTGCCTCTTTTCCTATGCTTTCAGGGCAATTCCAGTCTACCCCCTGAAATCGTTTCCCTGAAATTCTGCCCCGCTTTCAAGTCCACTTCACAGGCTTACTTCAATATATTTTTGGAGGATAGCTTTCATTTATAACTCTGCAGGTTTGTGAATTACAGTGCCCCTGAGCTCCTTTCTTCAACTCGCTTTCTTGTGAGCTGGGCACAAAACCGCAGGATTGCTTCAGGCCCTAATCTGTTTCCAGCAGGGCACACTGAGCCTTTGTTTAATTCCTCTTCCTGGTGGGCAATGAGCATTACATTTGCCCGTGCAGACACCTACAGCTAGTCTCTCATTGGTTCTCCCTATTCCTGTTCATCTTGCACAGAAATTGCAAGCTGTGCCAAACAGGAGGTTAAAGGCACTGACTCTGCAAGCGGGGAGAATGTTAGTAAAGCATCTGGAATGGTGAACCCGAGGACCAGGATACCAAAACTTAGATGCAATTTAAATCGTTTCCCAATCACACGGTGGACCATACTGTGGGTTTCCCATGCATGTTTTAGCTGGAGGAAGAATCCCTTGAACCTGGAGAGTTGGGACCCATGGAATAGGTACCATGCAGTATGACTTCAAAGGGTCTGCATTTGCTCACCGAAACTCACCAATGCTATCAGCCTGAAGTGTCCAGCCTTATGTCTCAACCAGCTCTGGTTGTAGATGTGGTCAATCCCGGTTGCATCACATGCCCTGAGTGAATTATTTAAGAATTGCTCTCTATTTCACTGTCTTTGTGTTTTGTTTTTGAAATTTATTTTGATAATGGGATTTATCGGATTTTCACTGCTGCATTTATGCCGCTGTACACACGTTTGATTCTCTTACGGAGACATATATATCCATGGGTTTTAAGATTCTTCCTAGTCAGGTATATTCCTAGGCGTTGAATATGTGGTGTTGAGTTCATTTCGTTGAGCAAGGAGTAGGTCTTGTCTATTACATATTTGGCTCATGGAATGTTATCTGTGCTAATTTCAGTCTCTGGTTTTATGCAGCACCCCAAGGCACCTTTCCCCATAAGCAAGCACTAGTTGGTTTTCTAAATTTGAGACCCTGTTCTGTTTTGTAATTCAGTTCATGTGTAGTCAAGTTTATATTCCGTGTATTAGTGATATCTTATGATGTTTCTTTTTCTGTGTGACGTAGTTCACGTAGAATCACCGTACCTGCATCCACTCACTATGCCGCTACGGGCCTGATGACACAGATTTCATTGCTGAGTGATATTGCCTTGCACGTACGTGCCACAACTTCTTTATCCATTTTTTGCTTTCTGGGATATTTACCTGGTACTGTAGACGAGCTTCTTGGGAACACAGCCGTCCCAAACTTTGGGGTGGCTCTCTGTTTTTTATTTTAATTTCCCTAAGCAATTGGACCATAAGTGCAATTGCCATAGGCTGTGTTGCTTTATTTCTTACGTGTTTCAGGAAACACCATACACTTCTCCAGGGTGGCTGCTGGCAATTTACATCCTGCCAATCAGCATAACAAGGCTCCCTGTTCTCCATATCCTGTCCTACCTTTCTGGATTTTACACTTTTTTCAGATGGCCCTTTTGCCCGGGGGGGCAGTGAGATTTCATTGTAGTGCAGATTTCCTTTACAGGCTTGCTTGGTTGGCCAAAAAGGGCGTATGCGTTTTTTCCTGAATATATTCAGGAAAAAACGCATACGCCCTTTTTGGCCAAGTGCATCATTGTCGACGTTGTGCCTCTTTTCCTATGCTTTCAGGGCAATTCCAGTCTACCCCCTGCAATCGTTTTCCTGAAATTCTGCCCCGCTTTCAAGTCCCCTTCGCAGGCTTACTTCAATATATTTTTGGAAGATAGCTGTCATTTATAACTCTGCAGGTTTTTGAATTACAGTTCCACTGAGCTCCTATCTTCAACTCGCTTTCTTGTGAGCTGGGAACAAAACGGCAGGATTGCTTCAGGCACTAATCTGTTTCCAGCAGGGCACACTGAGCCTTTGTTTAATTCCTCTTCCTGGTGGGCAGTGAGCGTTACATTTGCCCTTGCAGACACCTACAGCTAGTCTCTCATTGGTTCTCCCTATTCCTGTTCATCTTGCACAGAAATTGCAAGCTCTGCCAAAGAGGAGGTTAAAGGCACTGACTTTCCAAGCGGGGAGTGAACCCGAGGACCAGGATACGAAAACTGAGATGCATTTTAAATCGTTTCCAAATCACACGGTGGACCATACTGTGGGTTTCCCATGCATGTTTTAGCTGGAGGAAGAATCCCTTGAACCTGGAGAGTTGGGACCCTTGGAATGTGTAGCATGCAATATGACTTCAAAGGGTCTGCATTTGCTCACCGAAACTCACCAATGCTATCAGCCTGAAGTGTCCAGCCTTATGTCTCAACCAGCTCTGGGTGTAGATGTGTTAAATCCCGGTTGCATCACATGCCCTGAGTGAATTATGTAAGAGTTGCTCTCTATTTCACTGTCTTTGTGTTTTGTTTTTGAAATTTATTTTGATAATGGGATTTATCGGATTTTCACTGCTGCATTTATGCCGCTGTACACACGTTTGATTCTCTTACGGAGACATATAAATCCATGGGTTTTAAGATTCTTCCTAGTCAGGTATATTCCTAGGTGTTGAATATGTGGTGTTGAGTCCATTTCGTTGAGCAAGGAGTAGGTCTTGTCTATTACATATTTGGCTCATGGAATGTTATCTGTGCTAATTTCAGTCTCTGGTTTTATGCAGCACCCCAAGGCACCTTTCCCCATAACAAGCACTAGTTGGTTTTCTAAATTTGCGTCCCTGTACTGTTTTGTAATTCAGTTCATGTGTAGTCAAGTTTACATTCCGTGTATTAATGATATCTTATGATATTTCATTTTCTGTGTGATGTAGTTCACGTAGAATCACCGTACCTGCATCCACTCACTATGCCGCTACGGGCCTAATGACACAGATTTCATTGCTGAGTGATATTGCATTGCACGTACGTGCCACAACTTCTTTATCCATTTTTTGCTTTCTGGGATATTTATCTGGTACTGTAGACGAGCTTCTTGGGAACACAGCCATCCCAAACTTTGGGGTGGCTCTCTGTTTTTGATTTTAATTTCCCTAAGCAAGAGGACCATAAGTGCAATTGCCATAGGCTGTGTTGCTTTATTTCTTACGTGTTTCAGGAAACACCATATACTTCTCCAGGGTGACTGTTCACAATTTACATCCTGCCAATCAGCATAACAAGGCTCCCTGTTCTCCATATCCTGTCCTACCTTTCTGGATTTTACACTTTTTTCAGATGGCCCTTTTGCCCGGGGGGCAGTGAGATTTCATTGTAGTGCAGATTTCCTTTACAGCCTTGCTTGTTTGGCCAAAAAGGGCGTATGCGTTTTTTCCTGAATATATTCAGGAAAAAACGCATACGCCCTTTTTGGCCAAGTGCATCATTGTCGACATTCTGCCTCTATTCCTAGGCTCTCAGGGCAATTCCAGTCTACCCCCTGCAATCGTTTTCCTGAAATTCTGCCCCGCTTTCAAGTCCCCTTCGCAGGCTTACTTCAATATACTTTTGGAGGATAGCTGTCATTTATAACTCTGCATGTTTGTGAATTACAGTGCCCCTGAGCTCCTTACTTCAACTCGCTTTCTTGTGAGCTGGGCACAAAACCGCAGGATTGCTTCAGGCACTAATCTGTTTCCAGCAGGGCACACTGAGCCTTTGGTTAATTCCTCTTCCTGATGGGAAATGAGCGTTACATTTGCCCGTGCAGACACCTACAGCTAGTCTCTCATTGGTTCTCCCTATTCCTGTTCATCTTGCACAGAAATTGCAAGCTGTGCCAAACAGGAGGTTAAAGGCACTGACTCTATAAGTTGGGAGAGTGTTAGTAAAGCATCTGGAATGGTGAACCCGAGGACCAGGATACGAAAACTGAGATGCATTTTAAATCGTTTCCCAATCACACGGTGGACGATACTCTGGGTTTCCCATGCATGTTTTAGCTGGAGGAAGAATCCCTTGAACCTGGAGAGTTGGGACCCATGGAATGGGTACCATGCAGTATGACTTCAAAGGGTCTGCATTTGCTCACCGAAACTCACCAATGCTATCAGTCTGAAGTGTCCAGCCTTATGGCTCAACCAGCTCTGGGTGTAGATGTGGTCAATCCCGGTTTCATCACATGCCCTGAGTGAATTATTTAAGAATTGCTCTCTATTTCACTGTCTTTGTGTTTTGTTTTCGAAATTTATTTGGATAATGGGATTTATCGGATTTCCACTACTACGTTTCGGCCGCTGTACACACGCTTGATTCTCTTACGGAGACATATATATCCATGGGTTTTAATATTCTTCCTAGTCAGGTATATTACTTGGCGTTGAATATGTGGTGTTGGGTCCATTTCGTTGAGCAAGGAGTAGGTCTTGTCTATTACATATTTGGCTTATGGAAAGTTATCTGTGCTAATTTCAGTCTCTGGTTTTATGCAGCACCCCAAGGCACCTTTTCCCATAATCAAGCACTAGTTGGTTTTCTAAATTTGAGACCCTGTTCTGTTTTGTAATTCAGTTCATGTGTAGTCAAGTTTTCATTCCGTGTATTAGTGATATCTTATGATGTTTCTTTTTCTGTGTGACGTAGTTCACGTAGAATCACCGTACCTGCATCCACTCACTATGCCGCTACGGGCCTGATGACACAGATTTCATTGCTGAGTGATACTGCATTGCACGTACGTGCCACAACTTCTTTATCCATTATTTGCTTTCTGGGATATTTACCTGGTACTGTAGACGAGCTTCTTGGGAACACAGCCGTCCCAAACTTTCTGGTGGCTCTCTGTTTTTGATTTTAATTTCCCTAAGGAATAGGACCATAAGTGCAATTGCCATAGGCTGTGTTGCTTTATTTCTTACGTGTCTCAGGAAACACCATACACTTCTCCAGTGTGGCTGCTGGCAATTTACATCCTGCCAATCAGCATAACAAGGCTCCCTGTTCTCCATATCCTCTCCTACCTTTCTGGATTTTACACTTTTTTCAGATGGCCGTTTTGCCCGGGGGGCAGTGAGACTTCATTGTAGTGTAGATTTCCTTTACAGGCTTGCTTGGTTGGCCAAAAAGGGCGTATGCGTTTTTTCCTGAATATATTCAGGAAAAAACGCATACGCCCTTTTCGGCCAAGTGCATCATTGTCGACGTTGTACCTCTTTTCCTATGCTTTCAGGGCAATTCCATTCTACCCCCTGCAATCCTGTTCCTGAAATTCTGCCCCGCTTTCAAGTCCCCTTCGCAGGCTTACTTCAATATATTTTTGGAGGATAGCTGTCATTTATAACTCTGCAGGTTTGTGAATTACAGTGCCCCTGAGCTCATTTCTTCAACTCGCTTTCTTGTGAGCTGGGCACAAAACCGCAGGATTGCTTCAGGCCCTAATCTGTTTCCAGCAGGGCACACTGAGCCTTTGTTTAATTCCTCTTCCTGGTGGGCAATGAGCGTTACATTTGCCCGTGCAGACACCTACAACTAGTCTCTCATTGGTTCTCCCTATTCCTGTTCATCTTGCACAGAAATTGCAAGCTGTGCCAAACAGGAGGTTAAAGCCACTGACTCTCCAAGCGGGGAGAGTGTTAGTAAAGCATCTGGAATGGTGAACCCGAGGACCATGATACGAAAACTGAGATGCATTTTAAATCGTTTCCCAATCACACGGTGGACGTTCCTCTGGGTTTCCCATGCATGTTTTTGCTGGAGGAAGAATCCCTTGAACCTGGAGAGTTGGGACCCATGGAATGGGTACCATGCAGTATGACTTCAAAGGGTCTGCATTTGCTCACCGAAACTCACCAATGCTATCAGCCTGAAGTGTCCAGCCTTATGTCTCAACCAGCTCTGGGTGTAGATGTGTTAAATCCCGGTTGCATCACATGCCCTGAGTGAATTATTTAAGACTTGCTCTCTATTTCACTGTCTTTGTGTTTTGTTTTTGAAATTTATTTTGATAATGGGATTTATCGGATTTTCACTGCTGCGGTTATGCCGCTGTACACACGCTTGATTCTCTTACGGAGACAAAAAATCCATGGGTTTTAAGATTCTTCCTAGTCAGGTATATCCTTAGGCGTTGAATATGTGGTGTTGAGTCCATTTCGTTGAGCAAGGAGTAGGTCTTGACTGTTACATATTTGGCTTATGGAATGGTATCTGTGCTAATTTCAGTCTCTGGTTTTATGCAGCACCCCAACTCACCTTTCCCCTTAAGGAAGCATAAGTTGGTTTTCTTAATTTGAGACCCTCTTCTCTTTTGTAATTCAGTTCATGTGTAGCCATGTTAACATTCCATGTATTAGTGATATCTTATGTCTTTTTCTTTTTGAATTATGTGACTTCGAATGATCACACGTAACTCCTCTGGAGTTGTTATAACTGGCCGTATTTCATTGATTTCCAGGCTGAGTAATATTCCACTCTACATAAGCACCACATCTCTGTCCGTTTTTTCTCTGCAGATACATTTAAGTTATATCCTAGTCGAGGATCTTTTAAACAGAGAGGTGGTAAACATTGGGGTGCCTTTGTCCTCTCGATTTTTGTTTTTCCCAAATATACGTCCATGAGTGCAATTGCCCTGTGCTCGGTAGCTCATTTTTTAGATGCTTTAGTAAACACAATAGACTTATCCAGAGTGACCGTTGGCAATATACATTTCCACTATAAGACTCACAGGGCTCCCTTTTCTCCTTGCCCTGTCCTGCATTTCTGGTGTTTACACTTTATGAGGACGGCTCTTCTGACTGATGCAAAGTGATATGTTTTGTAGTATTGATTTCCAGTGCCCACCTGTTTGGTTGGCTAAAAAAGTGTATGCCCTTTTCTTGAATATATACAGAAAAAGACGCATACACCCTTTTTGGCCAACTGCAATGTTGGCAATGTTCAGCCCCTTTTCTTGTGCTTAATGGCGAGTCCTTTCTACCTCTTCCAATCCCTTTCCTGCCATTCTCCGTTGCTTACAAGTCCTTTTCTCTGACTTTCCTCAAGACATTTTTCAGTGATAGATATTTTCAATTCTGCAGTTTCATGAATTTTAGTGCCCCTGAGTTCCATTTTCCAACTTGTGTTTATGGGAACTGGCCACAAAGCATCAGGATTCCTCAAGCCCTATTCTGTTTCCATGGGCAACCCTAGCCTTTGGTCAATTCGTCTTCCTGATTGGAAATTAGAGTGGCATGTGCCTGTCCGAACACCTAGGACTTGTCTCTCATTGTTCCTCCTCCTTCTGCTTCATCCTCTGGACAAATTCCAAACTGTATGCAACAGGATGTTGACAGTGCTGACATCTCCAAGTGGGGAGACTGTTAGTAAAGACGCTGGAGTGGTGAACCCTAGCACCAAGAGATGAGGAGATGAGATGCCTTTTCCAAACTTTTCCCGATCAGACGGTATACCATCCTCTGGGTGTGACAGGCATGTTTTAGGTGTAGGAAGGGTCCCATTCATGTGAGGAGAACACCAGGGGATTTTAAATATCAGTGTCTCTCCGCAACCCAAACTGGGGAATTGTTTAAGCTACGGCTACACATATGTTCATTAAGGGCCTTGGGAAGTAGGCAGAGTCCAAACTTTAGATGATTGAAGTCTTCAGGGTCAGGAGCACTCACCACTGTCTTCCCTTAGATTCCATTTTTACTGTCATTGATGGATGATGTCAATAAAAATATCTATTCTTTTTCAGATCATTTCCCCTTATAGGTTATTGCAAAATATTGAGTGTAGTTCCCTGTGCTATACAGTAGTTCCTTGCTGATGATTTCATACATAGCAGTGTGTATGTGTTAATCCCAAACTGTTAATTTATCCCTCCTCCTACCATTTCCCTTTGGTAATAATAAATTATAAGATTTTATGCTTCTCAGAAATGGGGGAGCTGAAAGAGAGGTATCATTTTCAATGCAAAAGCATTTAAAACAAGATTGAAGCTTTAACCAAGATTATTAGATGTACATCCTTGGAAAGAAATCACTTTGTTTCTCTAATATTGACCTGACAAAGAAGACAAACCTTTTCACTGAACTTGCTTATAAGAAAGTGATGGAAATATCAAATGGAAGTGTTAGAAACATCTTATTTTACCCGAGCCTTATACACTGTTCTATGTTAATTACAGTTTGGCTCACACATCTGTTCATTGAAGTTACAATGTTCTCAATTTCTGTTACTGATCCTCCAGAGTGGACGCCAACAAGTGTCCCCCTGCCCAGTGTCATTGGAGCCAATAGATCGAGACTGAGTTTGGTTCAAAAGCAAAGGAAACTTTATATTTTGATCAGAGAATGGAGAGGTGCTACCCTGTGGGCTGTGGGCTGGGCTGCTGTGTAGAGATCCTGTCAGAGTCACTGGGAGGGAGGGGGCTGAGCTCTCGAGGACCTGGTTGGCTGCAGCTCAGGCTCTATGTCACGGAGTCTGAACTGGGCCCCAGGAGCTGAAGTGTCATCGAGCCATTCTGCTCTAGGAAATCTGGTCTGAAGTGCCGGGTGTGGAACCTCTGTATGCGGGACACTAGGAGCACCTGAAATTAGACAAAGCACAAAGGATAAAAATGGTTAGACTTTATTTTATTGCCCAGATTCTATTTTTATCTCCCAGGCATTTTTAAGGGGCTTTGCCTGGGACAAACTTCTCTTCTGCCTTTTGTCCCTTTCCTCATTCTTGGAGTGCTGCGGGTGCAGACCCTTCTTCTGTAACTGCTGAGTGCTGAGTTAGGAGGCTTCATACCCGTGGGCGAGGGTCAGAACTTCTCCCCAGCAGCCTCCAGGTGACGTTGATTGTCCCCAGGCCTCCTGCCTCCCTGCTCGTCCACCTGAGCACCAGTATTGGAAGTGTTATAGATTCTAATGACCTTTAAGGGTCCAGAAAGGAGATGTGCAGTGGCGCTGTGAGGTCCAGTTTCACTCCGCCCCACATTTGTTCGGCCACCTTAGGCTGACCGTTTCTGCCAGCCTAGATGCTCTGACTGACCGTTTCTGCCAGCCTAGATGCTCTGACCAACAGTCGTGGCTTTCTTCCATTAGGCCCCTGAATTAACGTAAAAACAGCACCAGGTGTCAGGATCCTGCCCGCTCAGCTCCCAGACAGTCCAGGGTCAGTGGTGATGAAGGATCATGATGGTCACTGAGTCAAGAGCCTTTGGAAGTAAACAGGAGTCCAGCCGGTCTTATTGGCCACCATCATCAGGGTGTCTGTAGGCTTTTCTATGGTGACAGCATGATATACGGTTCCCCCGCCAAGATTATTAGCTCCCCTCTGGGTACAGTAAGTACTGCAAGCAGTAGTCTACTCTTTTGGGACACACTCTTGTTGTTTTATGAGAGAAACTCCAGGTCAAGTGATGGTCACACGGGTCGTCATGGTGCCCCGTTGCCCCCGGTTATCTCTCTGGAGGTTGGAGTTGGAGGGCCTCCTCAATCGAGGTCAGTGTGCCCACGGAGCAAACCCTGCAACTTCAGGGCATGGTTGGGGGTTAGGATCACCACGTGGGGTCCGTTTCCCTTAGAAGGGAGGTGGCCTTTTGGGCTGCTGATTTCCAGGTTTTCAGATACCACCAGTATCTTGGCCAGATGTGGCGGTGGGCCAAGCCCCTTGGTGACCATAGTTTATCCTACCTGGATGGCATTCTTGCATTGTTCCATTTCAAGTGGTCCCAGTTTTTGCACTAATACTCCAATGGCGATTCACCTTTCACCAGGAATGTAAAGGTCAAAGGGTTTAGCTAAATTAGGGAGTTCCAGGGCAAGGGTCTGAATTGACTGCTCTTTCCATTCTTGAAAGGCCACTTCTGGATTCTATTCAAAAGGATCATCATCTTTTCCTTTCAGTGTTTCATATAGAGGCCCAGCTAGTAGACTGTAGTTTGGGATCCAGAGGCAGGAAACCCTGGCTTCCCCAGGAACCCCTAAGCTGTCTTCTAGTTTCAGAAAGGGGTAAGGCTGTAAATTGTTTCTTCCCTTTCCTGGGATGGGCTTCTCCGACCTTCTGTGAGAATGAAGCCCAGGCAGGTCACCGTAGTCTGTGATACTTGAGCTTTTTCGTGGACAACTTCTATCCTTTATTGGCTTGGTAGTTCTGAGGCCTCCTTAGTAGGGCTGGCGATCAGAATGTCGTCTGAATATTGTTCCTTCAGGAGTGTTTCCTTTTCCAGAGGTAGAACTTTTAGGTCTTTAGCTGAGCTTTCCCCAAAGATGGTGTGGGAATTTTTGAACCCTTGGGGCAAGACAGCCTGGAAGTATTGTTTTAGTTGTATGTTGAGTCCTGTCACTCACAAGCCAAAATTTCTTGTGACTCTGGGACTAATGGAATACAAAAGAAGGCATCAGTGAAGACTAATACAGAATACCAAGTCCTGGTGGTTGGTAGAATGACCAGCAGGGTGTAGGATTTAGGAACTACTGGAGGTATATCCTCAGTGGCTTCACTGACTGTCCTGACATCCTTTACCAGGACTCCAGCAGCCCATGGGGCTCTCGAGGTCAGGCCAATCCCAGGATATGGAGCTCACCTGGGCAGGTACCCTACCCCCACCCCAGCCCACGGGGCTCTCGTGTTCAGGCCCCTCCCAGGATATGGGATTCCCTGGGCAGGTCCTCTGCAGTCCATGGGGCTCCCGTGGTCAGGCCCCTCCCAGGATACAGAGCTACCCTTGCAGGTACCTTGGCAGGGCTGGGCACACAGGAACCGTGCACATAGCCCTCATTGCAGAGCACTCCCAGCTCACCTGTCGCTCAGATCTGACACAGAGCACCTCAGAGCAGGACTTGAACTAACAAACAGCAGCTCTGACAGGTCTGTGACCCTGGGCATCACTCTGTGTGGCCTCCTCCACCTGGTCTTCCAGAGACTTCCACTGCACCCGGGGCACCAGGCCTCTGTCTCCAACCACCACCCACCCCTCCTCTCCCTGACTCCTGGGTTCCTCTCATTAGGAGAGGGTTTTCTTGAAGTTGTCTCCCACTCATGGGCCAGATAATATAATTAGAAAACAAGCCAGAGCTGCAGCCCCTTGTCTATCCTGACTCTCAGGAGCCCACACCTGTTCCTTGGACCTGGCCAATTCAGCAAGTTCCATTTTCAGCAACTGTGAGCCCCTGAGGGGTGATTATTGGCTGGCTTGGGAAGCCTGACCGTGCCGGCCAGCCCTCCCCAGGTGTGCCTGGGTTGAGATCAATATAAACACCGCTCCAGGCAGCAAGAGCCCCTGCAGCTGTGCCTGACGCCATTTTCTCTGCCCTGTCAGCAGTCTCGGGGCTGGGCTGGTGGGAGGGAGTGAGAGGCCACGGCTTTGTGGGTGTCCCAGTGTGAGTGGGGCTCTGCTGGACTTTCTGCAGCAGTTGCCAAGATGCTACCTGCTAAAGAAGAGGATGTGTCACCCACACCTGCCGCTGGAATTTCTCCCTGGGCACAGGTGAGGAAGGAAGAAAGCAGTGGGGGCCGGGACAGCAGGGGTATCTCAGGCAGGGAAATGGAGAGCTTCCAGAAGAGCACCCAGGGCCAGGACCATCCTGGCTGGCCTGCAGGCACCAAGTCGGCAGGCATGCTGTCCCTCATGTGGCTCCATGGCCCTTCCTCTAGGTTTTCAAGTCCTTGTACATATTCAGGTGTTTAGCCTTGGAAGGGTGGGAACATTTCAGCAGCAGCTGGCCTGGGGCTCGGCCCACGTTTACTCACAGATACCTCGGCACGGTCCCCCAGCTTTGCAGTGAGGACGCTTGTTGCGAGGAGCATGCTGGCTGAATGGGAGATGATTCCCCACCACTGACCAACTTCAGAATTGTTTGCAATTGGAGCAAGTGCCCTGAAACGGTTTTCCTCTGTGTAACTGGTGGGTTCTGTTCTTTTTTATCTTTTTTTCGTTTTTGGTTCAAGGTAGATTTTATTCCTCTTTTGTGTATTTACAGATATAAGCATGGAAATAATTTATTCATATAAATACATGTATGTGAAGGGAAGAATATTTTTTCTGTTTTACTTTTTTTAATTTTATTTTTTTATTTTGAATTTAATTTTATATTTTTATACAGCAGGTTGTTTTTGGTTATCTACTTTATACATATAAATGTATACATACCAATCCCAATATCTCAACTCCTCCCACCACCATCCCCAACAGCTTTCCCCCCTTGTTGTCCATACGTTTGTTGTATACATGTATTGCTCTATTTCTGCCTTGCAAAACGGTTCATCTGTACAATTTTTCTAGGTTCCACATATATGCATTAATATACAAGATTTGTTTTTCTCTTTCTGACTTACTTCACTCTGTATGACAGTCTCTAGATCCATCAACGTCTCTACAAATGTCCCAATTTCATTCCTTTTTATGGCTTAGTAATATTCCATTTTATATATGTACCACATCTTTATGCATTCGTCTGTCTGTGGGCATTTAGGTTGCTTCCATTTCCTGGATAGTGTAAATAGTGATGCAATGAACATTGTGGTGAATGTCTCTTTTTGATTTATGGTTTTGTCTGGGTATATGCCCAGTAGAGGGATTGCTGTATCATATGGTAATTCTATTCTTAGTTTTATAAGAAACTCCATAATGTTCTCCACAGTGACTGTATCAATTTACGTTCCCAACAATAGTGGAAGAGGATTCCTTATCTCCACACCGTTTCCAGCATTTGTTGTTTGTATATTTTCTGATGATGCCCATTCTAATAGGTGTGAGGTGATACACCATGGATGAGTCTATTTCGTTGAGCAAAGAGTAGGTCTTGTTTATTACGTATTTGGCTTATGGAATGGTATGTGTGCTAATTTCACTCTGTTTTTATACAGCAGCCCAACTCAACTTTCCCCTTAAGCAAGCATAAGGTTTTTATCTAAATGTGAGACTCTGTTCGGTTTTGTAATTCAGTTTATGTGTAGCCAAGTTTACACTCCCTCTATTAGTGATATCTTATGATAATTATCTTTCTTTGTGTGACATATTTCTCTTAGAATCATCATAATTAAATCCACTCAATTTGCTGCTACAGGCCTGATGACATTGATTTCACTGCTGAGTGATATTCCGTTGTACGTAAGTAGCACAACTTCTTTATCCATTTTTTTCTTTCTGGGATATTTAATTTGTACTGGACTCGAGGTTCTTGTAAACACAGCAGCCCTAAATTTTGTGTTGGCTGTGTCTTGTTGATTTTAATTTTCCTAAGCTATAGGGCCAAAAGTGGAAGTGCCCTAGGCTCTGTAGCTTTGTTTTTTAGATGTTTCAGGATACACCATGAACATCTCCAGAGTGTCTGTTGGCAATTTACATCCCGCCCATCAGCATAACACGGCTCCCTGTTCTCCATGGCCTGTCCTGTGTTTCTGATTTTTACACTTTATTCAGATGGCCTTTTTGACGAATGGGAAATGTGACTTCATTGTAGTGTGGATTTCCATTGCTGGAGTGCTTGGTTGGCCAAAATGTTCATATGCGTTTTTTCCTGAATATATTCAGGAAAAATGTATACGCACTTTTTGTCCATGTGCATCACTGTCAAAGATCTGCCGCTTTTCATATGCTTTAAATGCAATTCCAATCTACCTCTTGAAATATGATTCCTGCAATTCTGCCTCGTTTTCAAGTCCTCTTTGCAGACTTACTTCGATATATTTTTGCCAATAGCTGTCATTTATCTCTGCAGGTTTGTGAATTACAGTGCCCCTGAGCTCCTTTCTTAACTCGCTTCCTTGTAAGCTGGCCACAAAACTGCAGGTTTGCTTCAGGCCATAATCAGGGTCCGGCACGGCACTCTGAGCCTTTGGTTAATTCCTCTTCCTGGTGGGAAATTAGAGTTAAATGTGCCCCTCCAGTTACCTGCCTCACTCCCAGCCACATGGTGATGTATGTCCTCAGGTTTGAGGCCATATGTGATGGGTTCCTCATCTTTTGATGATGTGGCCCCACTGGTGTGTGGACACTCCTGCCTGGTTCCCATCCCCTTGGTGATGTGGGCCCTCTGGTGAGACTCTGATCCTGGTTGGGTTCCTCACACATCCGTGAGGTGAGCCCTCTTCTCTGAGGTCACTCCTGCCTGGCTGGCACAACCCGCCTTGTTGACTTCGGCACCCTGGTGGCAGTTGGAGCCTGCTGGGAGCCTCCTTCCCGCGGTGATGAGGCCCTCTGGCGTCAGACCCTAATGGCGGGGTTCCCACATTTTCTGATACGTGCTAAGTGGTACGAGGGCACTCCTGCCAGGTTCCCATCCTCATGAGCGTGTGGGCCTTCTGTTCTCAGGTCCTAATGGCTGGGTTGCTCACACTTTCATGATGTGGGCCCTCTGCTGTGAGGTCAATCCTGCCTGGCTGGCGCACGTCGCCTTGGCGACGTGGACCCTCTGGTGGCAGTTGGAGCGTGCTGGGGCCTCCTCCCCTCAGTGATGAGGGCCTTCTGGTGTCAGGCCCTAAGTGCTGGGCTCCACACATTTTCTGATGTGTGCCCAGTGGTGCGAGTCACTCCTGCCAGGTTCCCATCCCCATGGGCATGTGGGACTTCTGTTCTGTGGTCCCAACTGCTGGGCTGCTCACAGTTTCATGATGTGGGCCCTTTGCTGTGTGTTCACTCTGGCCTGTATCCCATAGTGTCAGTGCTCTGGGCCTCCAGCTTGGAGTTTCCAACTTCTCGATTCCTCACCTTTTTTATTCTATGGGCCCTCGGTTGTGCGTCTCCTCCTGCATGCCTCACTCCCAGCCACTTCGTGATGTGTGTCCCCTTGTTTGAGGCCACATGTGCTGTGTTCCTCACCTTTCTATAATGTGGCCACACTGGTGTGAGGACACTCTTGCCTGGTTCCCATTCCCTTGGTGATGTTGGCCCCACTGCTGTTAGGACAGTCTTGCCTGGTTCCCATCACCTTGGTGATGTTGGCCCTCTGGTGAGAGTCTGATCCTGGTTAGGTTCCTCACCTTTCTGTGAGGTGGGCCCTCTGCTCTGAGGTCACTCCTGCCTGGCTGGCACACCCCGCCTTGGCGACGTGGGCCCTCTTGTGGTAGTTGGAACATGCTGGGAGCCTCCTCCCCTCAGTGATGAGGGCCCTCTGGCGTCAGGCCCTAACTGCTGGGTACCCACATTTTCTGATATGTGCTAAGTGGTGTGAGGACACTCCTGCCATGCTCCCAACACCTTGGGGATGTGGACCTTCTGCTCTGAGGTCCAAATGGCTGGGTTGCTCACAGTTTCATGATGTGGACCCTCTGCTGTGAGTTTACTGCGGCCTGAATCGCATAGACTTGGTGCTCTTGGCCGCCTGCTGGGAGGTTCCCATTGCTGGATTCCTCAGCTTTTTTATTCTATGGGCCCTGTGTTGTGAGGCTACTCCTGCCTGCCTCATTCCGAGCCCCTTGGAGATGTGGGTCTTCTGGTTTAGGCCACATGTGCTGGGTTCCTCACCTTTCTATGATGTGGCCACACTGGTGTGAAGACTCTCCTGCCTGGTTCTGATCACCTTGGTGATGTGGGCCCTCTGGTGAGAGTCTTATCCTGGCTGTGTTCCTCACCCTTCTGTGAGGTAGGCCCTCTGCGGTGAGGTCACTCCTACCTGGCTGTCACACGTCACCTTGGCGACGTGGGACCTCAGTTGGGTGTTGGTGCCTGATTGGAGTCTCCTCCCCTTGGTAATGAGGGCCCTCTGGCGTCAGGCCCTAACTCCTGGGTTCCCTAAATTCTCTGATATGTGCCCTGTGGTGCGAGTACACTTCTGACAGGTTCCCAACCCCATGGGAATGTGGGCCTTCTGCTCTGAGATCCCAACGCCTAGGTTGCTCACAGTTTCATGATGACGGCCCTCTGGTGTGAGATCACTCCGGCCTGGATCCCATAGTCTCGCTGCTCCTGGCCGCCTGCTGGGAGGTTCCAACTGCGGGATTCTTCACCTCTTTAATTCTATGGTCCCTCTGTTTTGAGGCTCCTCCTGCCTGCCTCAATCCCAGCTCCCTTGTGATGTGTGTCCTCTGGTTTGAGGCCACGTGTGCTGGGTCCCTCACTTTTCGGTGATGTGGCCCCACTAGTGTGAGGACACTCCTGCCTGGTTCCCATTCCCTTGGTGATGTGGGCCCTCTGGTGAGAATCTGATCCTCTTTGGTTCTTCACACTTCTGTGAGGTTGACCCTCTGCTCTGAGGTCACTCCTGCCTGGTTGTCGCACTCCGCATTGGCGACGTCGCCCCTCTGGTAGCAGTCGGAGCTGGCTGGGAGCCACCGCCCCTCGGTGATGAGGGCCCTCTGGTATCAGGCACTAATTGCTGGGCTCCCCACATTTTTTCATGTGTGCCCACTCTTGCGATGACACTCCTGCTTGTTTCCCTTCCCCATGGGGATGTGGGTCTTCTGCTCTGAGGTCACAACGGCTGGGTTGCTTACAGAATCACAATGAGGGCCCTCTGTTGTGAGTTCATGCCGGCCTGGATCTCATAGCCTCAGTGCTCTGGGCCGCCTGCTAGGAAGATCCAACTGCTGGTTTCCACACCTTTTGTATACAATGGGACATGTGTTGTGAGGTTAATCCTGCCTGCCTCACTCCAAAACCCATGGTGATGTGGGTCCTCTGGTTTGAGGCCACATGTGCTGGGTACCTCAACTTTTGATGATGTGGCCCCACGGGTGTGAGGACACTCCTGCCTGGTTCCCATCACCTTGGTGATGTGGGCCCTCTGGGGAGAGTCTGATCCTGGCTGGGTTCCCTACCATTCTGTGAGGTGGGCCCTCTGATGTCAGGTCACTCCTGCCTGGCTAGCTCACATCGCCTTGGCGACGTGGGCCCTCTGTTGGCCACTGGAGCATGCTGGGAGCCTCCTACTCCCGTGAATGATGGCCCTGGAAAAAATGCATATGCCCTTTTTGGCCAAGTGCTTCATTGACGAGGTTCTGCCACTTCTCTTATGCTTTCAGAGCAATTCACGTCTACCTCCTGAAATCGGATTCCAGCAATTCTGCCCCACTTTCAAGTCCTCTTCGCAGCCTTAATTCAATATATTTTTGTACGATTTCTGTCATTTATAAGTCTGCAGGTATGTGAATGACAGTGCCCCTGAGCTCCTTGCCTCAACTCGCTTTCTTGTGAGCTGGCCACAAAACCGCAGGATTGCTTCAGGCCCTAATCTTGTTCCAGCACGGCATGCTGAGCCTTTGGTTAATTCCTTTTCCTGTTGGGAAATGAGTGTTAAAATTGCCCGTGCATACTGGGCATATACCCTGAGAAAACCAAAATTCAAAAAGAGTCATGTACCAAAATGTTCATTGCAGCTCTATTTACAATAGCCCGGAGATGGAAAGAACCTAAGCGCCCATCATCGGACGAATGGATAAAGAAGATGTGGCACATATACACAATGGAATATTACTCAGCCTTAAAAAGAAATGAAACTGAGTTATTTGTAATGAGATGGATAGACCTAGAGTCTGTCATACAGAGTGAAGTAAGTCAGAAAGAAAAAGACAAATAGCGTATGCTAACACATATATATGGAATTTAAAGGAAAAAAATGTCATGAAGAACCTAGGGATAAGACAGGAATAGAGGCGCAGACCTACTGGAGAACGGAATTGAGGATATGGGGAGGGGGAACGGTGAGTTTTGACAGGGCGAGAGAGAGTCATGGACATATACACACTAACAAATGTAGTAAGGTAGATAGCAAGGGGGAAGCAGCCGCAAGGCACAGGGATATTAGCTCGGGGCGTTGGGACAGCCTGGAGGGGTGGAAGGGGGAGAGAGGGAGGGAGGGAGACACAAGAGGGAAGACACAGGGAGCATATGTATATGTATAGCTGATTCACTTTGTTATAAAGCAAAAACTAACACACCATTGTAAAGCAATTATACCCCAATAAAGATGTTAAAAAAAATATTTGCCCGTGCACACACCTACAGATAGTCTCCCATTGGTTCTCCGTATTCCTGTTCATCTTGCGCAGAAATTGCAAACAGTGCCAAGCAGGAGGTTAAATGCACTGACTCTCCAAATGGGGAGAGTGTAAGAAAAGGTTCTGGAATGGTGAACCTGAGTACCAGGGGACGAAAACAGACATGCATGTAAAAAGGTTTCCCAGTCACACGGTGGAGCATATTCTGGGTTTCCCATGCAAATTTTAGCTGAAGGAAGAATCCATTGAACCTGGAGAGTTGGGAACCATGGAATGGGTACCAGGCAGTATGACATCAAAGGGTCTGCATTTGCTCACTGAACCTCACCAATGCTATCAGCCCAAAGGGTCCAGCCTTATCTCTCACCCAACTCTGGGTGTAGATGTGGTAAACCAGGTTGCATCACATGCCCTGTGTGAGTTATTTAAGAATTGCTCTCTATTTCACTGTCATTGTGTTTTGTTTTTGAAATTTTTTTTTGACACGGATTTATCGGATTTTCACTGCTGCGTTAATGCCGCTGTACACACTCTTGATTCTCTTACGGAGACATAAATATCCACGGGTTTTAAGATTCTTCCTAGTCAGGTATATTCCTAGGCGTTGAATATGTGGTGTTGAGTCCATTTCGTTGAGCAAGGAGTAGGTCTTGTCTATTACATATTTGGCTTATGGAACGGTATCTGTGCTAATTTCAGTCTCTGGTTTTATGCAGCAGTCCAACGCACCTTTCTCCATAAGAAAGCACAAGTTGGTTTTCTAAATTTGAAACTGTTCTGTTTTGTAATTCAGTTCATGTGTAGTCAAGTTTACATACTGTGTATTAGTGATATTTTATGATGTTTCTTTTTATGTGTGACTTATTTCACGTAGAATCACCATACCTGAATCCACTCACTATGCCGCTACGGGCCTGATGACACAGATTTCATTGCTGAGTGATATTCCATTGTACGTACGTACCACAACTTCTTTATCCATTGTTTGCTCTCTGAGATATTTACCTGGTACTGTAAACGAGGTTCTTGTGAACAGAGAGGTCCCAAACTTTGACGTGGCTGGGTGTTTTTGATTTTAATTTCCCTAAGCTGTAGGACCATAAGTGGAAGTGCCATAGGCTGTGTTGCTTTGTTTCTTACGTGTTTCAGGAAACACATAACACTTCTCAAGAATGGCTGTCGGCAATTTACATCATATGCATCAGCATAATAAGGATCCTTGTTTTCCATTGCCTGTCCTCCGTTTCTGGATTTTAAAATTGTTTTAAATGGCCCCTTTGCCCTGGGGGGCACTGAGACTTCATTGTAGTGCAGGTTTATTTACAAGCTTGCTTGGTTGGCCAAAAAGTGCGTATGCGTTTTTTCCTCAATACATTTTGGGAAAAAAGCATCCGCACTTTTTGGACAAGTGCATCATTATCGACGTTCTGCCTCTTTTCCTATTCTTTAAGTGCAATTCCAGTTTAACCCTTCAATCGTTTTCCTGAATTTCTGCCCCGCTTTCAAGTCCCCTTTGCAGGCTTACTTCAATATATTTTTGGAGGATAGCTGTCATTTATAACTCTGCAGGTTTGTGAATTACAGTGCCTCTGAGCTCCTTTCTTCAACTCGCTTTCTTGTGAGCTGGGCACAAAACCGCAGGATTGCTTCAGGCACTAATCTCTTTCCAGCAGGGCACGATGAGCCTTTGGTTAATTCCTCTTAATGATGGGAAATGAGCGTTACATTTGCCCATGCAGACACCTACAGCTAGTCTCTCATTGGTTCTCCCTATTCCTGTTCACCTTGCACAGAAATTGCAAGCTGTGCCAAACAGGAGGTTAAAGGCACTGACTCTCCAAGCGGGGAGAGTGTTAGTAAAGCGTCTGGAATGGTGAACCCGAGGACCAGGATACGAAAACTGAGATGCATTTTAAATCGTTTCCAAATCACACGGTGGACGATACTCTGGGTTTCCCATGCATGTTTTAGCTGGAGGAAGAATGCCTTGAACCTGGAGTGTTGGGACCCATGGAATGGGTACCATGCAGTATGACTTCAAAGGGTCTGCATTTGCTCACTGAAACTCACCAATGCTATCAGCCTGAAGTGTCCAGCCTTATGTCTCAACCAGCTCTGGGTGTAGATGTGGTAAATCCCGGTTGCATCACATGCCCTGAGTGAATTATTTAAGAATTGCTCTCTATTTCACTGTCTTTGTGTTTTGTTTTCGAAATTTATTTTGATAATGGGATTTATGGGATTTTCACTGCTGCGTTTCGGCCGCTGTACACAAGCTTGATTCTCTTACGGAGACATATATATCCATGGGTTTTAAGATTCTTCCTAGTCAGGTATATTCCTAGGCGTTGAAAAAGTGGTGTTGGGTCCATTTCGTTGAGCAAGGAGTAGGACTTGTCTATTACATATTTGGCTTATGGAAAGTTATCTGTGCTAATTTCAGTCTCTGGTTTTATGCAGCATCCCAACGCACATTTCCCCGTAAGGAAGCACTAGTTGGTTTTCTAAATTTGAGACCCTGTTCTGTTTTGTAATTCAGTTCATGTGTAGTCAAGTTTACATTCCGTGTATTAGTGATATCTTATGATGTTTCTTTTTCTGTGTGACGTAGTTCACGTAGAATCACCGTACCTGCATCCACTCACTATGCCGCTACGGGCCTGATGACACAGATTTAATTGCTGAGTGATATTGCATTGCACGTACGTGCCACAACTTCTTTATCCATTTTTTGCTTTCTGGGATATTTACCTGGTACTGTAGACGAGCTTCTTGTGAACACAGCCGTCCCAAATATTGGGGTGGCTGTCTGTTTTTGATTTTAATTTCCGTAAGCTATAGGACCATAAGTGCAAGTGCCATAGGCTGTGTTGCTTTGTTTCTTACGTGTTTCAGGAAACACCATACACTTCTCCAGGGTGGCTGCTGGCAATTTACATCCTGCCAATCAGCATAACAAGGCTCCCTGTTCTCCATATCCTGTCCTACCTTTCTAGATTTTACACTTTTTTCAGATGGCCCTTTTGCCAGCGGGGCAGTGAGATTTCATTGTTGTGCAGATTTCCTTTATAGGCTTGCTTGGTTGGCCAAAAAGGGCGTATGCGTTTTTTCCTGAATATATTCAGGAAAAAACGCATACGTCCTTTTTGGCCAAGGGCATCATTGTCGACGTTGTGCCTCTTTTCCTATGCTTTCAGGGCAATTCCAGTCTACCCCCTGCAATCGTTTTCCTGAAATTCTGCCCCGCTTTCAAGTCCCCTTCGCAGGCTTACTTCAATATATTTTTGGAGGATAGCTGTCATTTATAACTCTCCAGGTTTGTGAATTACAGTGAACCTGAGCTCCTTTCTTCAACTCGCTTTCTTGTGAGCTGGGCACAAAACCGCAGGATTGCTTAAGGCCCTAATCTGTTTCCAGCAGGGCACACTGAGTCTTTGTTTAATTCCTCTTCCTGGTGGGCAATGAGCGTTACATTTGCCCGTGCAGACACCTACAGCTAGTCTCTCATTGGTTCTCCCTATTCCTGTTCATCTTGCACAGAAATTGCAAGCTGTGCCAAACAGGAGGTTAAAGGCACTGACTCTCCAAGCGGGGAGAGTGTTAGTAAAGCATCTGGAATGGTGAACCCGAGGACCAGGATACGAAAACTGAGATGCATTTTAAATCGTTTCCCAATCACACGGTGGACGATACCCTGGGTTTCCCATGCATGTTTTAGCTGGAGGAAGAATCCCTTGAACCTGGAGAGTTGGGACCCATGGAATGGGTACCATGCAGTATGACTTCAAAGGCTGTGCATTTACTCACCGAACCTCACCAATGCTATCAGCCTGAAGTGTCCAGCCTTATGTCTCAACCAGGTCTGGGTGTAGATGTGTTAATTCCCGGTTGCATCACATGCCCTGAGTGAATTATTTAAGAATTGCTCTCTATTTCACTGTCTTTGTGTTTTGTTTTTGAAATTTATTTTGATAATGGGATTTATCGGATTTTCACTGCTGCGTTTCGGCCGCTGTACACACGCTTGATTCTCTTATGGCGACATATATATCCATGGGTTTTAAGATTCTTCCTAGTCAGATATATTCATAGGCGTTGAACATATGGTGTTGGGTCCATTTCTTTGAGCAAGGAGTAGGTCTTGTCTATTACTTATTTGGCTTATGGAAAATTATCTGTGCTAATTTCAGTCTCTGGTTTTATGCAGCACCCCAACGCACCTTTCCCCATAAGCAAGCACTAGTTGGTTTTCTAAATTTGAGACCCTGTTCTGTTTTGTAATTCAGTTCATGTGTAGTCAAGTTTACATTCCGTGTATTAGTGATATCTTATGATGTTTTTATTTCTGTGTGACGTAGTTCACGTAGAATCACCGTACATGCATCCACTCACTATGCCGCTATGGGCCTGATGACACAGATTTCATTGCTGAGTGATATTCCATTGTACGTACATGCCACAACTTCTTTATCCATTTTTTGATTTCTGGGATATTTACCTGGTACTGTAGACGATCTTCTTGTGAACACAGCCGTCCCAAACATTGGTGTGGCTGTCTGTTTTTGATTTTAATTTCCCTAAGCTATAGGACCATATGTGGAAGTGCCATAGGCTGTGTTGCTTTGTTTCTTACGTGTTTCAGGAAACACCATACACTTCTCCAGGGTGGCTGTTGGCAATTTACATCCTGCCAATCAGCATAACAAGGCTCCCTCTTCTCCATATCCTGTCCTACCTTTCTAGATTTTACACTTTTTTCAGATGGCCCTTTTGCCAGTGGGGCAGTGAGATTTCATTGTTGTGCAGATTTCCTTTACAGGCTTGCTTGGTTGGCCAAAAAGGGCGTATGCTTTTTTTCCTGAATATATTCAGGAAAAAAAGCATACGCCCTTTTTGGCCAAGTGCATCATTGTCGACGTTGTGCCTCTTTTCCTATGCTTTCAGGGCAATTCCAGTCTACCCCCTGCAATCGTTTTCCTGAAATTCTGCCCCGCTTTCAAGTCCCCTTCGCAGGCTTACTTCAATATATTTTTGGAGGATAGGTGTCATTTATAACTCTGCAGGTTTGTGAATTACAGTGCCCCTGAGCTCCTTTCTTCAACTCGCTTTCTTGTGAGCTGGGCACAAAACCGCAGGATTGCTTCAGGCCCTAATTTGTTTCCGGCAGGGCATGCTGAACCTTTGGTTAATTCCTCTTCCTGGTGGGCAATGAGCGTTACATTTGCCCGTGCAGACACCTACAGCTAGTCTCTCATTGGTTCTCCCTATTCCTGTTCATCTTGCACAGAAATTGCAAGCTGTGTCAAAGAGGAGGTTAAAGGCACTGACTCTCCAAGCGGGGAGAGTGTTAGTAAAGCATCTGGAATGGTGAACCCGAGGACCAGGATACGAAAACTGAGATGCATTTTAAATCGTTTCCCAATCACACGGTGGACGATACTCTGGGTTTCCCATGCATGTTTTAGCTGGAGGAAGAATGCCTTGAACCTGGAGAGTTGGGACCCATGGAATGGGTACCATGCAGTATGACTTCAAAGGGTCTGCATTTGCTCACCGAAACTCACCAGTGCTATCAGCGTGAAGTGTCCAGCCTTATGTCTCAACCAGCTCTGGGTGTAGATGTGGTCAATCCCGGTTGCATCACATGCCCTGAGTGAATTATTTAAGAATTGCTCTCTATTTCACTGTCTTTGTGTTTTGTTTTCGAAATTTATTTTGATAATGGGATTTATCGGATTTTCACTGCTTTTTTTCGGCCGCTGTACACACGCTTGATTCTCTTACGGAGATATATATATCCATGGGTTTTAAGATTCTTCCTAGTCAGGTATATTCCTAGGCGTTGAATACGTGGTGTTGGGTCCATTTCGTTGAACAAGGTGTAGGTCTTGTCTATTACATATTTGGCTTATGGAAAGTTATCTGTGCTAATTTCAGTCTCTGGTTTTATGCAGCACCCCAAGGCACCTTTCCCCATAAGCAAGCACTAGTTGGTTTTCTAAATTTGAGACCCTGTTCTGTTTTGTAATTCAGTTCATGTGTAGTCAAGTTTACATTCCGTGTATTAGTGATATCTTATGATGTTTCTTTTTCTGTGTGACGTAGTTCACGTAGAATCACCGTACCTGCATCCACTCACTATGCCGCTACGGGCCTGATGACACAGATTTCATTGCTGAGTGATATTGCATTGTACGTACGTGCCACAACTTCTTAATCCATTTTTTGCTTTCTGGGATATTTACCTGATACTGTAGACGAGCTTCTTGTGAACACAGCTGTCCCAAACATTGGGGTGGCTCTCTGTTTTTGATTTTAATTTCCCTAAGAAATAGGACCATAAGTGCAATTGCCATAGGTTGTGTTGCTTTATTTCTTACGTGTTTCAGGAAACACCATACACTTCTCCAGGGTGGCTCTTCACAATTTACATCCTGCCAATCAGCATAACAAGGCTCCCTGTTCTCCATATCCTGTCCTACCTTTCTGGATTTTACACTTTTTTCAGATGGCCCTTTTGCCCGGGGGGCAGTGAGACTTCATTGTAGTGCAGATTTCCTTTACAGGCTTGCTTGGTTGGCCAAAAAGGGCGTATGCGTTTTTTCCTGAATATATTCAGGAAAAAACGCATACGCCCTTTTTGGCCAACTGCATCATTGTCGACGTTCTGCCTCTTTTCCTATGCTTTCAGGGCAATTCCAGTCTACCCCCTGCAATCGTTTTCCTGAAATTCTGTCCCGCTTTCAAGTCCCCTTCGCAGGCTTACCTCAATATATTTTTGGAGGATAGCTGTCATTTATAACTCTGCAGGTTTGTGAATTACAGTGCCCCTGAGCTCCTTTCTTCAACTCGCTTTCTTGTGAGCTGGGCACAAAACCGCAGGATTGCTTCAGGCCCTAATCTGTTTCCGGCAGGGCATGCTGAACCTTTGGTTAATTCCTCTTCCTGGTGGGAAATGAGCGTTACATTTGCCCGTGCAGACACCTACAGCTAGTCTCTCATTGGTTCTCCCTATTCCTGTTCATCTTGCACAGAAATTGCAAGCTGTGTCAAACAGGAGGTTAAAGGCACTGACTCTCCAAGCGGGGAGAGTGTTAGTAAAGCATCTGGAATGGTGAACCCGAGGACCAGGATACGAAAACTGAGATGCATTTTAAATCGTTTCCCAATCACACAGTGGACGATACTCTGGGTTTCCCATGCATGTTTTAGCTGGAGGAAGAATGCCTTGAAACTGGAGAGTTGGGACCCATGGAATGGGTACCATGCAGTATGACTTCAAAGGGTCTGCATTTGCTCACCGAAACTCACCAGTGCTATCAGCGTGAAGTGTCCAGCCTTATGTCTCAACCAGCTCTGGGTGTAGATGTGGTCAATCAGGTTGCATCACATGCCCTGAGTGAATTATTAAAAATTGCTCTCTATTTCACTGTCTTGGTGTTTTGTTTTCGAAAATTATTTTGATAATGGGATTTTTCGGATTTTCACTGCTGCGTTTCGGCCGCTGTACACACGCTTGTTTCTCTTACGGAGACATATATATCCATGGGTTTTAAGATTCTTCCTAGTCAGGTATAATCCTAGGCGTTGAATATGTGGTGTTGGGTCCATTTCGTTGAACAAGGTGTAGGTCTTGTCTATTACATATTTGGCTTATGGAAAGTTATCTGTGCTAATTTCAGTCTCTGGTTTTATGCAGCACCCCAAGGCACCTTTCCCCATAAGCAAGCACTAGTTGGTTTTCTAAATTTGAGACCCTGTTCTGTTTTGTAATTCAGTTCATGTGTAGTCAAGTTTACATTCCGTGTATTAGTGATATCTTATGATGTTTCTTTTTCTGTGTGACGTAGTTCACGTAGAATCACCGTACCTGCATCCACTCACTATGCCGCTACGGGCCTGATGACACAGATTTCATTGCTGAGTGATATTGCATTGTACGTACGTGCCACAACTTCTTTATCCATTTTTTGCTTTCTGGGATATTTACCTGATACTGTAGACGAGCTTCTTGTGAACACAGCCGTCCCAAACATTGGGGTGGCTCTCTGTTTTTGATTTTAATTTCCCTAAGAAATAGGACCATAAGTGCAATTGCCATAGGCTGTGTTGCTTTATTTCTTACGTGTTTCAGGAAACACCATACACTTCTCCAGGGTGGCTCTTCACAATTTACATCCTGCCAATCAGCATAACAAGGCTCCCTGTTCTCCATATCCTGTCCTACCTTTCTGGATTTTACAATTTTTTCAGATGGCCCTTTTGCCCGGGGGGGGGCAGTGAGATTTCATTGTAGTGCAGATTTCCTTTACAGGCTTGCTTGGTTGGCCAAAAAGGGCGTATGCGTTTTTTCCTGAATATATTCAGGAAAAAACGCATACGCCGTTTTTGGCCAAGTGCATCATTGTCGACGTTCTGCCTCTTTTCCTATGCTTTCAGGGCACTTACATCTACCCCTGCAATCATTTTCCTGAAACTCTGCCCCGCTTTCAAGTCCCCTTCGCAGGCTTACTTCAATATATTTTTGGAGGATAGCTGTCATTTATAACTCTGGAGGTTTGTGAATTACAGTGCCCCTGAGCTCCTTTCTTCAACTCGCTTTCTTGTGAGCTGGGCACAAAACTGCAGGATTGCTTCAGGCCCTAATCTGTTTCCGGCAGGGCACGCTGAGCCTTTGGTTAATTCCTCTTCTTGGTGGGAAATGAGCGTTACATTTGCCCGTGCAGACACCTACAGCTAGTCTCTCATTGGTTCTCCCTATTCCTGTTCATCTTGCACAGAAATTGCAAGCTGTGCCAAACAGGAGGTTAAAGGCACTGACTCTCCAAGCTGGGAGAGTGTTAGTAAAGCATCTGGAATGGTGAACCCGAGGACCAGAATACGAAAACTGAGATGCATTTTAAATCGTTTCCCAATCACACGGTGGACGATACTCTGGGTTTCCCATGCATGTTTTAGCTGGAGGAAGAATCCCTTGAACCTGGAGAGTTGGGAACCATGGAATGGGTACCATGCAGTATGACTTCAAAGGGTCTGCATTTGCTCACCGAAACTCACCAATGCTATCAGCCTGAAGTCTCCAGCCTTATGTCTCAACCAGCTCTGGGTGTAGATGTGGTCAATCCCGGTTGCATCACATGCCCTGAGTGAGTTATTTAAGAAGTGCTCTCTATTTCACTGTCTTTGTGTTTTGTTTTTGAAATTTAATTTGATAATGGGATTTATCCGATTTTCACTGCTGCGTTTCGGCCGCTGTACACACGCTTGATTCTCTTACAGAGACATATAAATCCATGGATTTTAAAATTCTTCCTAGTCAGATATATTCCTAGGCGTTGAATATGTGGTGTTGAGTCCATTTCGTTGAGCAAGGAGTAGGTCTTTTCTATTACATATTTGGCTTATGGAATGTTATCAGTGCCAATTTCAGTCTCTGGTTTTATGCAGCACCCCAAGGCACCTTTCCCCATAAGCAAGCACTAGTTGGTTTTCTAAATTTGAGACCCTGTTCTGTTTTGTAATTCAGTTCATGTGTAGTCAAGTTTACATTCCGTGTATTAGTGATATCTTATGATGTTTCTTTTTCTGTGTGACATAGTTCACGTAGAATCACCGTACCTGCATCCACTCACTATGCCGCTACGGGCCTGATGACACAGATTTCATTGCTGAGTGATATTGCATTGTACGTACGTGCCACAACTTCTTTATCCATTATTTGCTTTCTGGGATATTTACCTGATACTGTAGACGAGCTTCTTGTGAACACAGCCGTTCCAAATATTGGGGTGGCTGTCTGTTTTTGATTTTAATTTCCGTAAGCTATAGGACCATAAGTGCAAGTGTCATAGGCTGTGTTGCTTTGTTTCTTACGTGTTTCAGGAAACACCATACACTTCTCCAGGGTGGCTGTTGGCAATTTACATCCTGCCAATCAGCATAACAAGGCTCCCTCTTCTCCATATCCTGTCCTACCTTTCTAGATTTTACACTTTTTTCAGATGGCCCTTTTGCCAGTGGGGCAGTGAGATTTCATTGTTGTGCAGATTTCCTTTACAGGCTTGCTTGGTTGGCCAAAAAGGGCGTATGCGTTTTTTCCTGAATATATTCAGGAAAAAACGCATACGCACTTTTTGGCCAACTGCATCATTGTCGACGTTGTGCCTCTTTTCCTATGCTTTCAGGGCAATTCCAGTCTACCCCCTGCAATTGTTTTCCTGAAATTCTGCCCCACTTTGAAGTCCCCATCGCAGGCTTACTTCAATATATTTTTGGAGGATAGCTGTCATTTATAACTCTGCAGGTTTGTGAATTACAGTGCCCCTGAGCTCCTTTCTTCAACTCGCTTTCTTGTGAGCTGGGCACAAAACCGCAGGATTGCTTCAGGCACTAATTTGTTTCCGGCAGGGCATGCTGAACCTTTGGTTATTTCCTCTTCCTGGTGTGAAATGAGCGTTACATTTGCCCGTGCAGACACCTACAGCTAGTCTCTCATTGGTTCTCCCTAATCCTGTTCATCTTGCACAGAAATTGCAAGCTGTGTCAAAGAGGAGGTTAAAGGTACTGACTCTCCAAGCGGGGAGAGTGTTAGTAAAGCATCTGGAATGGTGAACCCGAGGACCAGGATACGAAAACTGAGATGCATTTTAAATCGTTTCCCAATCACACAGTGGACGATACTCTGGGTTTCCCATGCATGTTTTAGCTGGAGGAAGAATGCCTTGAACCTGGAGAGTTGGGACCCATGGAATGGGTACCATGCAGTATGACTTCAAAGGGTCTGCATTTGCTCACCGAAACTCACCAGTGCTATCAGCGTGAAGTGTCCAGCCTTATGTCTCAACCAGCTCTGGGTGTAGATGTGGTCAATCCCGGTTGCATCACATGCCCTGAGTGAATTATTTAAGCATTGCTCTCTATTTCACTGTCTTTGTGTTTTGTTTTCGAAATTTATTTTGATAATGGGATTTATCGGATTTTCACTGCTGCGTTTCGGCCGCTGTACACACGCTTGATTCTCTTATGGAGACATATATATCCATGGGTTTTAAGATTCTTCCTAGTCAGGTATAATCCTAGGCGTTGAATATGTGGTGTTGGGTCCATTTCGTTGAACAAGGTGTAGGTCTTGTCTATTACATATTTGGCTTATGGAAAGTTATCTGTGCTAATTTCAGTCTCTGGTTTTATGCAGCACCCCAAGGCAACTTTCCCCATAAGCAAGCACTAGTTGGTTTTCTAAATTTGAGACCCTGTTCTGTTTTGTAATTCAGTTCATGTGTAGTCAAGTTTACATTCCGTGTATTAGTGATATCTTATGATGTTTCTTTTTCTGTGTGACGTAGTTCATGTAGAATCACCGTACCTGCATCCACTCACTATGCCGCTACGGGCCTGATGACACAGATTTCATTGCTGAGTGATATTGCATTGTACGTACGTGCCACAACTTCTTTATCCATTTTTTGCTTTCTGGGATATTTACCTGATACTGTAGACGAGCTTCTTGTGAACACAGCTGTCCCAAACATTGGGGTGGCTCTCTGTTTTTGATTTTAATTTCCCTAAGAAATAGGACCATAAGTGCAATTGCCTTAGGCTGTGTTGCTTTATTTCTTACGTGTTTCAGGAAACACCATACACTTCTCCAGGGTGGCTCTTCACAATTTACATCCTGCCAATCAGCATAACAAGGCTCCCTGTTCTCCATATCCTGTCCTACCTTTCTGGATTTTACAATTTTTTCAGATGGCCCTTTTGCCCGGGGGGGGCAGTGAGATTTCATTGTAGTGCAGATTTCCTTTACAGGCTTGCTTGGTTGGCCAAAAAGGGCGTATGCGTTTTTTCCTGAATATATTCAGGAAAAAACGCATACGCCATTTTTGGCCAAGTGCATCATTGTCGACGTTGTGCCTCTTTTCCTATGCTTCCAGGGCAATTGCAGTCTACCCCCTGCAATCGTTTTCCTGAAATTCTGCCCCGCTTTCAAGTCCCCTTCGCAGGCTTACTTCAATATATTTTTGGAGGATAGCTGTCATTTATAACTCTGCAGGTTTGTGAATTACAGTGCCCCTGAGCTCCTTTCTTCAACTCGCTTTCTTGTGAGCTGGGCACAAAACCGCAGGATTGCTTCAGGCCCTAATCTGTTTCCAGCAGGGCACACTGAGCCTGTGTTTAATTCCTCTTCCTGGTGGGCAATGAGCGTTACATTTGCCCGTGCAGACACCTACAGCTAGTCTCTCATTGGTTCTCCCTATTCCTGTTCATCTTGCACAGAATTTGCAAGCTGTGCCAAACAGGAGGTTAAAGGCACTGACTCTCCAAGCGGGGAGAGTGTTAGTAAAGCATCTGGAATGGTGAACCCGAGGACCAGGATACGAAAACTGAGATGCATTTTAAATCGTTTCCCAATCACACGGTGGACGATACTCTGGGTTTCCCATGCATGTTTTAGCTGGAGGAAGAATCCCTTGAACCTGGAGAGTTGGGACCCATGGAATGGGTACCATGCAGTATGATGAAAAAGGGTCTGCATTTGCTCACCGAAACTCACCAATGCTATCAGCCTGAAGTGTCCAACCTTATGTCTCAACCAGCTCTGGGTGTAGATGTGGTCAATCCCGGTTGCATCACATGCCCTGAGTGAATTATTTAAGAATTGCTCTCTATTTCACTCTCTTTGTGATTTGTTTTCGAAATTTATTTTGATAATGGGATTTATCGGATTTTCACTGCTGCGTTTCGGCCGCAGTACACACGCTTGGTTCTCTTATGTAGACATATATGTCCATGGGTTTTAAGATTCTTCCAAGTCAGGTATATTCCTAGGCGTTGAATATGTGGTGTTGGGTCCATTTCGTTGAGCAAGGAGTAGGTCTTGTCTATTACATATTTGGCTTATGGAAAGTTATCTGTGCTAATTTCAGTCTCTGGTTTTATGCAGCACCCCAAGGCACCTTTCCCCATAAGCAAGCACTAGTTGGTTTTCTAAATTTGAGACCCTGTTCTGTTTTGTAATTCAGTTCATGTGTAGTCAAATTTACATTCCGTGTATTAGTGATATCTTATGATGTTTCTTTTTCTGTGTGACGTAGTTCACGTAGAATCACCGTACCTGCATCCACTCACTATGCCGCTACGGGCCTGATGACACAGATTTCATTGCTGAGTGATATTGCATTGTACGTATGTGCCACAACTTCTTTATCCATTTTTTGCTTTCTGGGATATTTACCTGATACTGTAGACGAGCTTCTTGTGAACACAGCTGTCCCAAATATTGGGGTGGCTGTCTGTTTTTGATTTTAATTTCCGTAAGCTATAGGACCATAAGTGGAAGTGCCATAGGCTGTGTTGCTTTGTTTCTTACGTGTTTCAGGAAACACCATACACTTCTCCAGGGTGGCTGCTGGCAATTTACATCCTGCCAATCAGCATAAAAAGGCACCCTGTTCTCCATATCCTGTCCTACCTTTCTGGATTTTACACTTTTTTCAGATGGCCCTTTTGCCCGGGGGGCAGTGAGACTTCATTGTAGTGCAGATTTCCTTTACAGGCTTGCTTGGTTGGCCAAAAAGGGCGTATGCGTTTTTTCCTGAATATATTCAGGAAAAAACGCATACGCCGTTTTTGGCCAAGTGCATCATTGTCGACGTTCTGCCTATTTTCCTATGCTTTCAGGGCACTTACATCTACCCCTGCAATCGTTTTCCTGAAACTCTGCCCCGCTTTCAAGTCCCCTTCGCAGGCTTATTTCAATATATTTTTGGAGGATAGCTGTCATTTATAACTCTGCAGGTTTGTGAATTACAGTGCCCCTGAGCTCCTTTTTTCAACTCGCTTTCTTGTGAGCTGGGCACAAAACCGCAGGATTGCTTCAGGCCCTAATCTGTTTTCAGCAGGGCACGCTGAGCCTTTGTTTAATTCCTCTTCCTGGTCGGCAATGAGCGTTACATTTGCCCGTGCAGACACCTACAGCTAGTCTCTCATTGGTTCTCCCTATTCCTGTTCAGCTTGCACAGAAATTGCAAGCTGTGCCAAACAGGAGGTTAAAGGCACTGACTCTCCAAGCGGGGAGAGTGTTAGTAAAGCATCTGGAATGGTGAACCCGAGGACCAGGATACGAAAACTGAGATGCATTTTAAATCATTTCCCAATCACACGGTGGACGATACTCTGGGTTTCCCATGCATGTTTTAGCTGGAGGAAGAATCCCTTGAACCTGGAGAGTTGGGACCCATGGAATGGGTACCATGCAGTATGACTTCAAAGGGTCTGCATTTGCTCACCAAAACTCACCAATGCTATCAGCCTGAAGTGTCCAGCCTTATGTCTCAACCAGGTCTGGTTGTAGATGTGTTAAATCCCGGTTGCATCACATGCCCTGAGTGAATTATTTAAGAATTGCTCTCTATTTCACTCTCTTTGTGATTTGTTTTCGAAATTTATTTTGATAATGGGATTTATCGGATTTTCACTGCTGCGTTTTGGCCGCAGTACACACGCTTGTTTCTCTTATGTAGACATATATATCCATGGGTTTTAAGATTCTTCCTAGTCTGGTATATTCCTAGGCGTTGAATATGTGGTGTTGGGTCCATTTCGTTGAGCAAGGAGTAGGTCTTGTCTATTACATATTTGGCTTATGGAAAGTTATCTGTGCTAATTTCAGTCTCTGGTTTTATGCAGCACCCCAAGGCACCTTTCCCCATAAGCAAGCACTAGTTGGTTTTCTAAATTTGAGACCCTGTTCTGTTTTGTAATTCAGTTCATGTGTAGTCAAGTTTACATTCCGTGTATTAGTGATATCTTATGATGTTTCTTTTTCTGTGTGACGTAGTTCACGTAGAATCACCGTACCTGCATCCACTCACTATGCCGCTACGGGCCTGATGACACAGATTTCATTGCTGAGTGATATTGCATTGTACGTACGTGCCACAACTTCTTTATCCATTTTTTGCTTTCTGGGATATTTACCTGATACTGTAGACGAGCTTCTTGTGAACACAGCCGTCCCAAATATTGGGGTGGCTGTCTGTTTTTGATTTTAATTTCCGTAAGCTATAGGACCATAAGTGGAAGTGCCATAGGCTGTGTTGTTTTGTTTCTTACGTGTTTCAGGAAACACCATACACTTCTCCAGGGTGGCTGCTGGCAATTTACATCCTGCCAATCAGCATAACAAGGCTCCCTGTTCTCCATATCCTGTCCTACCTTTCTGGATTTTACACTTTTTTCAGATGGCCCTTTTGCCCGGGGGGCAGTGAGACTTCATTGTAGTGCAGATTTCCTTTACAGGCTTGCTTGGTTGGCCAAAAAGGGCGTATGCGTTTTTTCCTGAATATATTCAGGAAAAAACGCATACGCCGTTTTTGGCCAAGTGCATCATTGTCGACGTTCTGCCTCTTTTCCTATGCTTTCAGGGCACTTACATCTACCCCTGCAATCGTTTTCCTGAAACTCTGCCCCGCTTTCAAGTCCCCTTCGCAGGCTTACTTCAATATATTTTTGGAGGATAGCTGTCATTTATAACTCTGCAGGTTTGTGAATTACAGTGCCCCTGAGCTCCTTTCTTCAACTCGCTTTCTTGTGAGCTGGGCACAAAACCGCAGGATTGCTTCAGGCCCTAATCTGTTTTCAGCAGGGCACGCTGAGCCTTTGTTTAATTCCTCTTCCTGGTCGGCAATGAGCGTTACATTTGCCCGTGCAGACACCTACAGCTAGTCTCTCACTGGTTCTCCCTATTCCTGTTCATCTTGCACAGAAATTGCAAGCTGTGCCAAACAGGAGGTTAAAGGCACTGACTCTCCAAGCGGGGAGAGTGTTAGTAAAGCATCTGGAATGGTGAACCCGAGGACCAGGATACGAAAACTGAGATGCATTTTAAATCATTTCCCAATCACACGGTGGACGATACTCTGGGTTTCCCATGCATGTTATAGCTGGAGGAAGAATCCCTTGAACCTGGAGAGTTGGGACCCATGGAATGGGTACCATGCAGTATGACTTCAAAGGGTCTGCATTTGCTCACCAAAACTCACCAATGCTATCAGCCTGAAGTGTCCAGCCTTATGTCTCAACCAGCTCTGGGTGTAGATGTGTTAAATCCCGGTTGCATCACATGCCCTGAGTGAATTATTTAAGAATTGCTCTCTATTTCACTCACTTTGTGATTTGTTTTCGAAATTTATTTTGATAATGGGATTTATCGGATTTTCACTGCTGCGTTTCGGCCGCAGTACACACGCTTGACTCTCTTATGTAGACATATATATCCATGGGTTTTAAGATTCTTCCTAGTCAGGTATATTCCTAGGCGTTGAATATGTGGTGTTGAGTCCATTTCGTTGAGCAAGGAGTCGGTCTTGTCTATTACATATTTGGCTTATGGAATGTTATCTGTGCTAATTTCAGTCTCTGGTTTTATGCAGCACCCCAAGGCACCTTTCCCCATAAGCAAGCACTAGTTGGTTTTCTAAATTTGAGACCCTGTTCTGTTTTGTAATTCAGTTCATGTGTAGTCAAGTTTACATTCCGTGTATTAGTGATATCTTATGATGTTTCTTTTTCTGTGTGACGTAGTTCACGTAGAATCACCGTACCTGCATCCACTCAATATGCCGCTACGGGCCTGATGACACAGATTTCATTGCTGAGTGATATTGCATTGCACGTACGTGCCACAACTTCTTTATCCATATTTTGCTTTCTGGGATATTTACCTGGTACTGTAGACGAGCTTCTTGTGAACACAGCCGTCCCAAACATTGGGGTGGCTCTCTGTTTTTGATTTTAATTTCCCTAAGGAATAGGACCATAAGTGCAATTGCCATAGGCTGTGTTGCTTTATTTCTTACGTGTTTCAGGAAACACCATACACTTCTCCAGGGTGGCTGCTGGCAATTTACATCCTGCAAATCAGCATAACAAGGCTCCCTGTTCTCCATATCCTGTCCTACCTTTCTGGATTTTACACTTTTTTTAGATAGCCCTTTTGCCCGGGGGGCAGTGAGACTTCATTGTAGTGCAGATTTCCTTTACAGGCTTGCTTGGTTGGCCAAAAAGGGCGTATGCGTTTTTTCCTGAATATATTCAGGAAAAAACGCATACGCCCTTTTTGGCCAAGTGCATCATTGTCGACGTTGTGCCTATTTTCCTATGCTTTCAGGCCAATTCCAGTCTACCCCCTGCAATCGTTTTCCTGAAATTCTGCCCCGCTTTCAAGTCCCCTTCGCAGGCTTAATTCAATATATTTTTGGAGGATAGCTGTCAATTATAACTCTGCAGGTTTGTGAATTACAGTGCCCCTGAGCTCCTTTCTTCAACGCGCTTTCTTGTGACCTGGGCACAAAACCGCAGGATTGCTTCAGGCCCTAATCTGTTTCCAGCAGGGCACACTGAGCCTTTATTTAATTCCTCTTTCAGGTGGGCAATGAGTGTTACATTTGCCCGTGCAGACACCTACAGCTAGTCTCTCATTGGTTCTCCCTATTCCTGTTCATCTTGCACCGAAATTGCAAGCTGTGCCAAACAGGAGGTTAAAGACACTGACTCTCCAAGCGGGGAGAGTGTTAGTAAAGCATCTGGAATGGTGAAACCGAGGACCAGGATACGAAAACTGATATGCATTTTTAATCGTTTCCCAATCACACGGTGGACCATACTTTGGGTTTCCCATGCATGTTTTCGCTGGAGGAAGAATCCCTTGAACCTAAAGAGTTGGGACCCATGGAATAGGTTCCATGCAGTATGACTTCAAAGGGTCAGCATTTGCTCACCGAAACTCACCAATGCTATCAGCCTGACGTGTCCAGCCTTATGTCTCAACCAGCTCTGGGTGTAGATGTGGTTAATCCTGGTTGCATCACATGCTCTGAGTGAATTATTTAAGAATTGCTGTCTATTTCACTGTCTTTGTGTTTTGTTTTCGAAATTTATTTGGATAATGGGATTTATCGGATTTTCACTGCTGCGTTTCGGCCGCTGTACACACACTTGATTCTCTTACGGAGACATATATATGCATGGGTTTTAAGATTCTTCCTAGTCAGGTATATTCCTAGGCGTTGAATATGTGGTGTTGAGTCCATTTCGTTGAGCAAGGAGTCGGTCTTGTCTATTACATATTTGGCTTATTGAATGTTATCTGTGCTAATTTCAGTCTCTGGTTTTATGCAGCACCCCAAGGCACCTTTCCCCATAAGCAAGCACTAGTTGGTTTTCTAAATTTGAGACCCTGTTCTGTTTTGTAATTCAGTTCATGTGTAGTCAAGTTTACATTCCGTGTATTAGTGATATCTTATGATGTTTCTTTTTCTGTGTGACGTAGTTCACGTAGAATCACCGTACCTGCATCCACTCACTATGCCGCTACGGGCCTGATGACACAGATTTCATTGCTGAGTGATATTGCATTGCACGTACGTGCCACAACTTCTTTATCCATATTTTGCTTTCTGGAATATTTACCTGGTACTGTAGACGAGCTTCTTGTGATCACAGCCGTCCCAAACATTGGGGTGGCTCTCTGTTTTTGATTTTAATTTCCCTAAGGAATAGGACCATAAGTGCAATTGCCATAGGCTGTGTTGCTTTATTTCTTTCGTGTTTCAGGAAACACCATACACTTCTCCAGGGTGGCTGCTGGCAATTTACATCCTGCAAATCAGCATAACAAGGCTCCCTGTTCTCCATATCCTGTCCTACCTTTCTGGATTTTACACTTTTTTCAGATGGCCCTTTTGCTCGGGGGGCAGTGAGACTTCATTGTAGTGCAGATTTCCTTTAAAGGCTTGCTTGGTTGGCAAAAAAGGGCGTATGCGTTTTTTCCAGAATATATTCAGGAAAAAACGCATACGCCCTTTTTGGCCAAGTGCATCATTGTCGACGTTGTGCCTCTTTTCCTATGCTTTCAGAGCAATTCCAGTCTACCCCCTGCAATCGTTTTCCTGAAATTCTGCCCCGCTTTAAAGTCCCCTTCGCAGGCTTACTTCAATATATTTTTGGAGGATAGCTGTCATTTATAACTCTGCAGGTTTGTGAATTACAGTGCCCCTGAGCTCCTTTCTTCAACTCGCTTTCTTGTGAGCTGGGCACAAAACCGCAGGATTGCTTCAGGCCCTAATCTGTTTCCAGCAGGGCTCACTGAGCCTTTGTTTAAGTCCTCTTCCTGGTGGGCAATGAGCGTTACATTTGCCCGTGCAGACACCTAAATCTAGTCTCTCATTGGTTCTCCCTATTCCTGTTCATCTTGCACAGAAATTGCAAGCTGTGCCAAAGAGGAGGTTAAAGGCACTGACTCTCCAAGCAGGGAGAGTGTTAGTAAAGCATCTGGAATGGTGAACCCGAGGACCAGGATACGAAAACTGAGATGCATTTTAAATCGTTTCCCAATCACACGGTGGACGATACTCTGGGTTTCCTATGCATGTTTTAGCTGGAGGAAGAATCCCTTGAACCTGGAGAGTTGGGACCCATGGAATGGGTACCATGCAGTATGACTTCAAAGGGTCTGCATTTGCTCACCGAAACTCACCAATGCTATCAGCCTGAAGTGTCCAGCCTTATGTCTCAACCAGCTGTGGGTGTAGATGTGGTCAATCCCGGTTGCATCACATGCCCTGAGTGAATTATTTAAGAATTGCTCTATATTTCACTGTCTGTGTGTTTTATTTTCGAAATTTATTTTGATAATGGGATTTATCGGATTTTCAGTGCTGCGTTTCGGCCGCTGTACACACGCTTGATTCTCTTACGGAGACATATAAATCCATGGGTTTTAAGATTCTTCCTAGTTAGGTATATACCTAGGCGTTGAATATGTGGTGTTGGGTCCATTTCGTTGAGCAAGGAGTAGGTCTTGTCTATTACATATTTGGCTTATGGAAAGTTATCTGTGCTAATTTCAGTCTCTGGTTTTATGCAGCACCCCAACGCAACTTTCCCCATAAGCAAGCACTAGTTGGTTTTCTAAATTTGAGACCCTGTTCTGTTTTGTAATTCAGTTCATGTGTAGTCAAGTTTACATTCCGTGTATTAGTGATATCTTATGGTGTTTCTTTTTCTGTGTGACGTAGCTCACGTAGAATCGCCGTATCTGCATCCACTCACTATGCCGCTACGGGCCTGATGACACAGATTTCATTGCTGAGTGATATTGCATTGTACGTACGTGCCACAACTTCTTTATCCATATTTTGCTTTCTGGGATATTTACCTGATACTGTAGACGAGCTTCTTGTGAACACAGCCGTCCCAAATATTGAGGTGGCTGTCTGTTTTTGATTTTAATTTCCGTAAGCTATAGGACCATAAGTGGAAGTGCCATAGGCTGTGTTGCTTTGTTTCTTACGTGTTTCAGGAAACACCATACACTTCTCCAGGGTGGCTGCTGGCAATTTACATCCTGCCAATCAGCATAACAAGGCTCCCTGTTCTCCATATCCTGTCCTACCTTTCTGGATTTTACACTTTTTTCAGATGGCCCTTTTGCCCGGGGGGCAGTGAGACTTCATTGTAGTGCAGATTTCTTTACAGGCTTGCTTTTTGGCCAAAAAGGGCGTATGCGTTTTTTCCTGAATATATTCAGGAAAAAACGCATATGCCCTTTGTGGCCAAGTGCATCATTGTCGACGTTGTGGCTCTTTTCCTATGCTTTCAGGGCAATTCCAGTCTACCCCGTGCAATGGTTTTCCTGAAACTCTGCCCTGCTTTCAAGTCCCCTTCGCAGGCTTACTTCAATATATTTTTGGAGGATAGCTGTCATTTATAACTCTGCAGGTTTGTGAATTACAGTGCCCCTGAGCTCCTTTCTTCAACTCGCTTTCTTGTGAGCTGGGCACAAAACTGCAGGATTGCTTCAGGCCGTAGTCTGTTTCCGGCAGGGCACGCTGAGCCTTTGTTTAATTCCTCTTCCTGGTGCGCAATGAGTGTTACATTTGCCCGTGCAGACACCTACATCTAGTCTCTCATTGCTTCTCCTATTCCTGTTCATCTTGCACAGAAATTGTTAGCTGTGCCAAATACGAGGTTAAAGGCACTGACTCTCCAAGCGGGGAGATTGTTAGTAAAGCATCTGGAATGGTGAACCCGAGCACCAGGATACGAAAACTGAGATGCATTTTAAATCGTTTCCCAATCACACGGTGGACGATACTCTGGGTTTCTCATGCATGTTTTAGCCGGAGGAAGAATCCTTTGAACCTGGAGAGTTGGGACCCATGGAATGGGTACCATGCAGTATGACTTCAAAGGGTCTGCATTTACTCACCGACACTTACCAATGCTATCAGCCTGAAGTGTCCAGCCTTATGTCTCAACCAGCTCTGGGTGTAGTTGTGGTAAATCCCGGTTGCATCACATGCCCTTAGTGAATTATTTAAGAATTGCTCTCTATTTCACTGTCTTTGAGTTTTGTTTTTGAAATTTATTTTGATAATGGGATTTATCGGATTTTCACTGCTGCGTTTCGGCCGCAGTACACACGCTTGTTTCTCTTACGGAGACATATATATCCATGGGTTTTAAGATTCTTTGTAGTCAGGTATATTCCTAGGTGTTGAATATGTGGTGTTGAGTCCATTTCGTTGAGCAAGAGTAGGTCTTGTCTATTACATATTTGGCTTATGGAATGTTATCTGTTCTAATTTCAGTCTCTGGTTTTATGCAGCACCCCAACGCACCTTTCCCCATAAGCAAGCACTAGTTGGTTTTCTAAATTTGAGACCCTGTTCTGTTGTGTAATTCAGTTCATGTGTAGTCAAGTTTACATTCCGTGTATTAGTGATATCTTATGATGTTTCTTTTTCTGTGTGACGTAGTTCACGTAGTATCACCGTACCTGCATCCACTCACTATGCCGCTACGGGCCTGATGACACAGATTTCATTGCTGAGTGATATTGCATTGCACGTACGTGCCACAACTTCTTTATCCATTTTTTGCTTTCTGGGATATTTACCTGGTACTATAGACGAACTTCTTGTGAACACAGCCGTCCCAAACATTGGGGTGGCTGTCTGTTTTTGATTTTAATTTCCGTAATCTGTGGGAACATAATTGGAAGTGCCATAGGCTGTGTTGCTTTGTTTCTTATGTGTTTCAGGAAACACCATACACTTCTCCAGGGTGGCTGCTGGCAATTTACATCCTGCCAATCAGCATAACAAGGCTCCCTGTTCTCCATATCCTGTCCTACCTTTCTGGATTTTACACTTTTTTCAGATGGCCCTTTTGCCCGGGGGGCAGTGAGACTTCATTGTAGTGCAGATTTCTTTACAGGCTTGCTTTTTGGCCAAAAAGGGCGTATGCGTTTTTTCCTGAATATATTCAGGAAAAAACGCATATGCCCTTTGTGGCCAAGTGCATCATTGTCGACGTTGTGGCTCTTTTCCTATGCTTTCAGGGCAATTCCAGTCTACCCCGTGCAATGGTTTTCCTGAAACTCTGCCCTGCTTTCAAGTCCCCTTCGCTGGCTTACTTCAGTATATTTTTGGAGGATAGCTGTCATTTATAACTCTCCAGGTTTGTGAATTACAGTGCCCCTGAGCTCCTTTCTTCAACTCGCTTTCTTGTGAGCTGGGCACAAAACCGCAGGATTGCTTCAGGCCGTAGTCTGTTTCCGGCAGCGCACGCTGAGCCTTTGTTTAATTCCTCTTCCTGGTGCGCAATGAGTGTTACATTTGCCCGTGCAGACACCTACATCTAGTCTCTCATTGCTTCTCCTATTCCTGTTCATCTTGCACAGAAATTGTTAGCTGTGCCAAATACGAGGTTAAAGGCACTGACTCTCCAAGCGGGGAGATTGTTAGTAAAGCATCTGGAATGGTGAACCCGAGCACCAGGATACGAAAACTGAGATGCATTTTAAATCGTTTCCCAATCACACGGTGGACGATACTCTGGGTTTCTCATGCATGTTTTAGCCGGAGGAAGAATCCTTTGAACCTGGAGAGTTGGGACCCATGGAATGGGTACCATGCAGTATGACTTCAAAGGGTCTGCATTTACTCACCGACACTTACCAATGCTATCAGCCTGAAGTGTCCAGCCTTATGTCTCAACCAGCTCTGGGTGTAGTTGTGGTAAATCCCGGTTGCATCACATGCCCTTAGTGAATTATTTAAGAATTGCTCTCTATTTCACTGTCTTTGAGTTTTGTTTTTGAAATTTATTTTGATAATGGGATTTATCGGATTTTCACTGCTGCGTTTCGGCCGCAGTACACACGCTTGTTTCTCTTACGGAGACATATATATCCATGGGTTTTAAGATTCTTTGTAGTCAGGTATATTCCTAGGTGTTGAATATGTGGTGTTGAGTCCATTTCGTTGAGCAAGAGTAGGTCTTGTCTATTACATATTTGGCTTATGGAATGTTATCTGTTCTAATTTCAGTCTCTGGTTTTATGCAGCACCCCAACGCACCTTTCCCCATAAGCAAGCACTAGTTGGTTTTCTAAATTTGAGACCCTGTTCTGTTGTGTAATTCAGTTCATGTGTAGTCAAGTTTACATTCCGTGTATTAGTGATATCTTATGATGTTTCTTTTTCTGTGTGACGTAGTTCACGTAGTATCACCGTACCTGCATCCACTCACTATGCCGCTACGGGCCTGATGACACAGATTTCATTGCTGAGTGATATTGCATTGCACGTACGTGCCACAACTTCTTTATCCATTTTTTGCTTTCTGGGATATTTACCTGGTACTATAGACGAACTTCTTGTGAACACAGCCGTCCCAAACATTGGGGTGGCTGTCTGTTTTTGATTTTAATTTCCGTAATCTGTGGGAACATAATTGGAAGTGCCATAGGCTGTGTTGCTTTGTTTCTTATGTGTTTCAGGAAACACCATACACTTCTCCAGGGTGGCTGCTGGCAATTTACATCCTGCCAATCAGCATAACAAGGCTCCCTGTTCTCCATATACTGTCCTACCTTTCTGGATTTTACACTTTTTTCAGATGGCCCTTTTGCCTGGGGGGGCAGAGAGACTTCATTGTAGTGCAGATTTCCTTTACAGGCTTGCTTGGTTGGCCAAAAAGGGCGTATGCGTTTTTTCCTGAATATATTCAGGAAAAAACGCATACGCCCTTTTTGGCCAAGTGCATCATTGTCGACGTTCTGCCTCTTTTCCTATGCTTTCAGGGCAATTCCATTCTATCCCCTGCAATCTTTTATCTGAAATTCTGCCCCGCTTTCAAGTCCCCTTCGCAGGCTTACGTCAATATATTTTTGGAGGATAGCTGTCATTTATAACTCTGCAGGTTTGTGAATTACAGTGCCCCTGAGCTCCTTTCTTCAACTCGCTTTCTTGTGAGCTGGGCACAAAACCGGAGGATTGCTTCAGGCCCTAATCTGTTTCCAGCAGGGCACACTGAGCCTTTGTTCAATTCCTCTTCCTGGTGGGCAATGAGCGTTACATTTGCCCGTGCAGACACCTACAGCTACTCTCTCATTGGTTCTCCCTATTCCTGTGCATCTTGCATAGAAATTGCAAGCTGTGCCAAACAGGAGGTTAAAGGCACTGACTCTCCTAGCGGGGAGAGTTTTAGGAAAGCGTCTGGAATGGTGAACCCGAGGACAAGGATACGAAAACTGAGATCCATTTTAAATCGTTTCCCAATCTCACGGTGTACCACACTCTGTGTTTCCCATGCATGTTTTAGCTGAAGGAAGAATCCCTTGAACCTGGAGAGTTGGGACCAATGGAATGGGTACCATGCAGTATGACTTCAAAGGGTCTGCCTTTGCTCACTGAAACTCACCAATGCTATCAGCCTGAAGTGTCCAGCCTTATGTCTCAACCAACTCTGGGTGTAGATGTGGTAAATCCCGGTTGCATCACATGCCCTGAGTGAATTATTTAAGAATTGCTCTCTATTTCACTGTCTTTGTGTTCTGTTTTCGAAATTTATTTTGATAATGGGATTTATCGGATTTTCACTGCTGCGTTTCGGCCGCTGTACACACGCTTGATTCTCTTACGGAGACATATATATCCATGGGTTTTAAGATTCTTCCTAGTCAGGTATATTCCTACGCGTTGAATATGTGGTGTTGGGTCCATCTCGTTGAGCAAGGAGTAGGTCTTGTCTATTACATATTTGGCTTATGGAAAGTTATCTGTGCGAATTTCAGTCTCTGGTTTTATGCAGCACCCCAACGCACCTTTCCCCATAAGCAAGCACTAGTTGGTTTTCTAAATTTGAGACCCTGTTCTGTTTTGTTATTCAGTTCATGTGTAGTCAAGTTTACATTCCGTGTATTAGTGATATCCTATGATGTTTCTTTTTCTGTGTGACGTAGTTCACGTAGAATAACCATACCTGAATCCACTCACTATGCCGCTACGGGCCTGATGACACAGATTTCATTGCTGAGTGATATTGCATTGTACGTACGTGCCACAACTTCTTTATCCATTTTTTGCTTTCTGGGATATTTACCTGATACTGTAGACGAGCTCCTTGTGTACACAGCTGTCCCAAATATTGGGGTGGCTGTCTGTTTTTGAATTTAATTTCCGTAAGCTATAGGACCATAAGTGGAAGTGCCATAGGCTGTGTTGCTTTGTTTCTTACGTGTTTCAGGAAACACCATACACTTCTCCAGGGTGGCTGCTGGCAATTTACATCCTGCCAATCAGCATAACAAGGCTCCCTGTTCTCCATATCCTGTCCTACCTTTCTGGATTTTACACTTTTTTCAGATGGCCCTTTTCCCCGGGGGGCAGTGAGACTTCATTGTAGTGCAGATTTCCTTTACAGGCTTGCTTGGTTGGCCAAAAAGGGCATATGCGTTTTTTCCTGAATATATTCAGGAAAAAACGCATATGCCCTTTTTGGCCAAGTGCATCATTGTCGACGTTGTGCCTCTTTTCCTATGCTTTCAGGGCAATTCTAGTCTACCCCCTGCAATCGTTTTCCTGAAATTCTGCCCTGCTTTCAAGTCCCCTTCGCAGGCTTACTTCAATATATTTTTGGAGGATAGCTGTCATTTATAACTCTGCAGGTTTGTGAATTACAGTGCCCCTGAGCTCCTTTCTTCAACTCGCTTTCTTGTGCACTCGGCACAAAACCCCAGGATTGCTTCAGGCCCTAATCTGTTTCCGGCAGGGCACACTGAGCCTTTGGTTAATTCCTCTTCCTGGTGGGAAATGAGCGTTACATTTGCCCGTGCAGACACCTACAGCTAGTCTCTCATTGGTTCTCCCTATTCCTGTTCATCTTGCACAGAAATTGCAAGCTGTGCCAAACAGGAGGTTAAAGGCACTGACTCTCCAAGCGGGGAGAGTGTTAGTAAATCATCTGGAATGGTGAACCCGAGGACCAGGATACGAAAACTGAGATGCATTTTAAATCGTTTCCCAATCACACGGTGGATGATACTCTGGGTTTCCCATGCATGTTTTAGCTGGAGCAAGAATCCCTTGAATCTGGAGAGTTGGGACCAATGGAATGAGTACCATGCAGTATGACTTAAAAGGGTCTGCATTTGCTCAACGAAACTCACCAATGCTATCAGCCTGAAGTGTCCAGCCTTATGTCTCAACCAGCTCTGGGTTTAGATGTGTTAAATCCCGGTTGCATCACATGCCCTGAGTGAATTATTTAAGAATTGCTCTCTATTTCACTGTCTTTGTGTTTTTTTTTTAAATTTATTTTGATAATGGGATTTATCGGATTTTCACTGCTGCGTTTATGCCTCTGTACACACGCTTGATTCTCTTACGGAGACACATAAATCCATTGGTTTTAAGATTCTTCCTAGTCAGGTATATTCCTAGGCGTTCAATATGTGGTGTTTAGTCCATTTCGTTGAGCAAGGAGTAGGTCTTGTCTATTACATATTTGGCTTATGGAATGTTATGTGTGCTAATTTCAGTCTCTGGTTTTATGCAGCACCCCAATGCACCTTTCCCCATAAGCAAGCACTAGTTGGTTTTCTAAATTTGAGACCCTGTTCTGTTTTGTAATTTAGTTCATGTGTAGTCAAGTTTACATTCCGTGTATTAGTGATATCTTATGATGTTTCTTTTTCTGTGTGACGTAGTTCACGTAGAATCACCGTACCTGCATCCACTCACTATGCCGCTACGGGCCTGATGACACAGATTTCATTGCTGAGTGATACTGCATTGCACGTACGTGCCACAACTTCTTTATCCATTTTTTGCTTTCTGGGATATTTACCTGATACTGTAGACGAGCTTCTTGTGAACACAGCTGTCCCAAATATTGGGGTGGCTGTCTGTTTTTGATTTTAATTTCCGTAAGCTATAGGACCATAAGTGGAAGTGCCATAGGCTGTGTTGCTTTGTTTCTTACGAGTTTCAGGAAACACCATACACTTCTCCAGGGTGGCTGTTCACAATTTACATCCTGCCAATCAGCATAACAAGGCTCCCTGTTCTCCATATCCTGTCCTACCTTTCTGGATTTTACACTTTTTTCAGATGGCCCTTTTGCCCTGGGGGCAGTGAGACTTCATTGTAGTGCAGATTTCCTTTACAGGCTTGCTTGGTTGGCCAAAAAGGGCGTATGCTTTTTTTCCTGAATATATTCGGGAAAAAACTCATACGCCCTCTTTGGCCAAGTGCATCATTGTCGACGTTGTGCCTATTTTCCTATGCTTTCAGGGCAATTCCAGTCTACCCCCTGCAATCGTTTTACTGAAATTCTGCCGCGCTTTCAAGTCCCCTTCGCAGGCTTAATTCAATATATATTTGGAGGATAGCTGTCATTTATAACTCTGCAGGTTTGTGAATTACAGTGCCCCTGAGCTCCTTTCTTCAACTCGCTTTCTTGTGAGCTGGGCACAAAACCGCAGGATTGCTTCAGGCCCTAATCTGTTTCCAGCAGGGCACACTGAGCCTTTGTTTAATTCCTCTTCCTGGTGGGCAATGAGCGTTACATTTGCCCATGCAGACACCTACAGCTAGTCTCTCATTGGTTCTCCCTAATCCTGTTCATCTTGCACAGAATTTGCAAGCTGTGCCAAACAGGAGGTTAAAGGCACTGACTCTCCAAGCGGGGAGAGTGTTAGTAAAGCATCTGGAATGGTGAACCCGAGGACCAGGATACGAAAACTGAGATGCATTTTAAATCGTTCCCCAATCACACGGTGGACGATACTCTTTGTTTCCCAAGCATGTTTTAGCTGGAGGAAGAATCCCTTGAACCTGAAGAGTTGGGAACCATGGAAGAGGTACCATGCAGTATGACTTCAAATAGTCTACATTTGCTCACCGAAACTCACCAATGCTATCAGCCTGAAGTGTCCAGCCTTATGTCTCGACCAGCTCTGGGTGTAGATGTGTTAAATGCCGGTTGCATCACATGCCCTGAGTGAATTATTTAAGAATTGCTCTCTATTTCACTGTCTTTGTGATTTGTTTTTGAAATTTATTTTGATAATGGGATTTATCGGATTTTCACTGCTGCGTATCGGCCGCTGTACAACCGCTTGATTCTCTTACGGAGACATATATTTCCATGGGTTTTAAGATTCTTCCTAGTCAGGTATATTCCTAGGCGTTGAATATGTGGTGTTGAGTCCATTTCGCTGAGCAAGGAGTAGGTCTTGTCTATTACATATTTGGCTTATGGAATGTTATCTGTGCTAATTTCAGTCTCTGGTTTTATGCAGCACCCCAAGGCACCTTTCCCCATAAGCAAGCACTAGTTGATTTTGTAAATTTGAGACCCTGTTCTGTTTTGTAATTCAGTTCATGTGTAGTCAAGTTTACAATCCGAGTATTAGTGATATCTTATGATGTTTCTTTTTCTGTGTGACGTAGTTCACGTAGAATCACCGTACCTGCATCCACTCACTATGCCGCTACGGGCCTGATGACACAGATTTCATTGCTGAGTGACATTGCATTGCACGTACGTGCCACAACTTCTTTATCCATTTTTTGCTTTCTGGGATATTTACCTGGTACTGTAGACGAGCTTCTTGGGAACACAGCCGTCCCAAACTTTGGGGTGGCTCTCTGTTTTTGATTTTAATTTCCCTAAGGAATAGGACCATAAGTGCAATTGCCATAGGCTGTGTTGCTTTATTTCTTACGTGTTTCAGGAAACACCATACACTTCTCCAGGGTGGCTGTTGGCAATTTACATCCTGCCAATCAGCATAACAAGGCTCCCTGTTCTCCATATCCTGTCCTACCTTTCTGGATTTTACAATTTTTCAGATGGCCTTCTTCCCCGGGGGGCACTGAGAGTTCATTGTAGTGCAGATTTCCTTTACAGGCTTGCTTGGTTGGCCAAAAAGGGCGTATGCGTTTTTTCCTGAATATATTTAGGAGAAAACTCATACGCCCTTTTTGGCCAAGTGCATCATTGTCGACGTTCTGCCTCTTTTCCTATGCTTTCAGGGTAATTCCAGTCTACCCCCTGCAATCGTTTTCCTGAAATTCTGCCCTGCTTTCAAGTCCCCTTCGCAGGCTTACTTCAATATACTTTTTGAAGATAGCTATCATTTATAACTCTGCAGGTTTGTGAGTTACAGTGCCCCTGAGCTCCTTTCTTCAACTCGCTTTCTTGTGAGCTGGGCACAAAACCGCAGGATTGCTTCAGGCCCTAATCTGTTTCCAGCAGGTCACACTGAGCCTTTGTTTAATTCCTCTTCCGGGTGGGCAGTGAGCGTTACATTTGCCCGTGCAGACACCTACAGCTAGTCTCTCATTGGTTCTCCCTATTCCTGTTCATCTTGCTCAGAAATTGCAAACTGTGCCAAACAGGAGGTTAAAGGCACTGACTCTCCAAGCGGGGAGAGTGTTAGTAAAGCGTCTGGAATGGTGAACCCGAGGACAAGGATACGAAAACTGAGATGCATTTTAAATCATTTCCCAATCACACGGTGGACCATACTGTGGGTTTCCCATGCATGTTTTAGCTGGAGGAAGAATCCCTTTAACCTGAAGAGTTCGGACCCATGGAATAGGTACCATGCAGTATGAATTCAAAGGGTCTGCATTTGCTCACCGAAACTCACCAATGCTATCAGCCTGAAGTGTCCAGCCTTATGTCTCAACCAGCTCTGGGTGTAGATGTGGTCAATCCCAGTTGCATCACATACCCTGAGTGAATTATTTAAGAATTGCTCTCTATTTCACTGTCTTTGTGTTTTGTTTTCGAAATTTATTTTGATAATGGGATTTATCGGATTTTCACTGCTGCGTATCGGCCTCTGTACAAACGCTTGATTCTCTTACGGAGACATATATATCCATGGGTTTTAAGATTCTTCCTAGTCAGGTATATTCCTAGACGTTGAATATGTGGTGTTGAGTCCATTTCGTTGAGCAAGGAGTAGGTCTTGTCTATTACATATTTGGCTTATGGAAAGTTATCTGTGCTAATTTCAGTCTCTGGTTTTATGCAGCACCCCAAGGCACCTTTCCCCATAAGCAAGCACTAGTTGATTTTGTAAATTTGAGACCCTGTTCTGTTTTGTAATTCAGTTCATGTGTAGTCAAGTTTACATTCCGAGTATTAGTGATATCTTATGATGTTTCTTTTTCTGTGTGACGTAGTTCACGTAGAATCACCGTACCTGCATCCACACACTATGCCGCTACGGGCCTGATGACACAGATTTCATTGCTAAGTGACATTGCATTGCACGTACGTGCCACAACATCTTTATCCATTTTTTGCTTTCTGGGATATTTACCTGGTACTGTAGACGAGCTTCTTGGGAACACAGCCGTCCCAAACTTTGGGGTGGCTCTCTGTTTTTGATTTTAATTTCCCTAAGGAATAGGACCATAAGTGCAATTGCCATAGGCTGTGTTGCTTTATTTCTTACGTGTTTCAGGAAACACCATACACTTCTCCAGGGTGGCTGTTGGCAATTTACATCCTGCCAATCAGCATAACAAGGCTCCCTGTTCTCCATATCCTGTCCTACCTTTGTTGATTTTACAATTTTTCAGATGGCGCTCTTGCCCGGGGGGCAGTGAGACTTCATTGTAATGCAGATTTACTTTACAGGCTTGCTTGGTTGGCCAAAAAGGGCGTATGCGTTTTTCCTTAATATATTCAGGAAAAAACGCATACGCCCTTTTTGGCCAAGTGCATCATTGTCGACGTTGTGCCTCTTTTCCTATGCTTTCAGGGCAATTCCAGTCTACGCCCTGCAATCGTTTTTCTGGAATTCTGCCCCGCTTTCAAGTCACCTTCGCAGGCTTACTTCAATATACTTTTGGAAGATAGCTGTCATTTATAACTCTGCAGGTTTGTGAATTACAGTGCCCCTGAGCTCCTTTCTTCAACTCGCTTTCTTGTGAGCTGGGCACAAAACCGCAGGATTGCTTCAGGCCCTAATCTGTTTTCAGCATGGCACGCTGAGCCTTTGTTTAATTCCTATTCCTGGTCGGCAATGAGCGTTACATTTGCCCGTGCAGACACTTACAGCTAGTCTCTCATTGGTTCTCCCTATTCCTGTTCATCTTGCACAGAAATTGCAAGCTGTGCCAAAGAGGAGGTTAAAGGCACTGACTCTCCAAGCGGGGAGAGTGTTAGGAAAGCATCTGGAATGGTGAAACCGAGGACCAGGATACGAAAACTGAGATGCATTTTAAATCGTTTCCCAATCACACGGTGGACGATACTCTGGGTTTCCCATGCATGTTTTAGCTGGAAGAAGAATCCCTTGAACCTGGAGAGTTGGGACCCATGGAATGGGTACCATGCAGTATGACTTCAAAGGGTCTGCATTTGCTCACCGAAACTCACCAATGCTATCAGCCTGAAGTGTCCAGCCTTATGTTTCAACCAGCTCTGGGTGTAGATGTGGTCAATCCCGGTTGCATCACATGCCCTGAGTGAATTATTTAAGAATTGCTCTCTATTTCACTGTCTTTGTGTTTTGTTTTCGAAATTTATTTTGATAATGGGATTTATCGGATTTTCACTGCTGCGTTTCGGCCGCTGTACACACGCTTGATTCTCTTACGGAGACATATATATCCATGGGTTTTAAGATTCTTCCTAGTCAGGTATATTCCTAGGCGTTGAATATGTGGTGTTGGGTCCATTTCGTTGAGCAAGGAGTAGGTCTTGTCTGTTACATATTTGGCTTATGGAAAGTTATCTGTGCTAATTTCAGTCTCAGGTTTTATGCAGCACCCCAACGCACCTTTCCCCATAAGCAAGCACTAGTTGGTTTTCTAAATTTGAGACCCTGTTCTGTTTTGTTATTCAGTTCATGTGTAGTCAAGTTTACATTCCGTGTATTAGTGATATCTTATGATGTTTCTTTTTCTGTGTGACGTAGTTCACGTAGAATCACCGTATCTGCATCCACTCACTATGCCGCTACGGGCCTGATGACACAGATTTCATTGCTGAGTGATATTCCATTGTACGTACGTGCCACAAGTTCTTTATCCATTTTTTGCTTTCTGGGATATTTACCTGGTACTGTAGAGGAGCTTCCTGTGAACACAGCCATCCCAAACATTGGGGTGGCTGTCTGTTTTTGATTTTAATTTCCCTAAGCTATAGGACCATAAGTGCAAGTGCCATTGGCTGTGTTGCTTTATTTCTTACGTGTTTCAGGAAACACCATACACTTCTCCAGGGTGGCTGTTGGCAATTTACATCCTGCCAATCAGCATAACAAGGCTCTCTGTTCTCCATATCCTGTCCTACCTTTCTGGATTTTACACTTTTTTCAGATGGCCCTTTTGCCCAGGGGGCAGTGAGACTTCATTGTAGTGCAGATTTCTTTACAGGCTTGCTTGGTTTGCGAAAAAGGGCGTATCCGTTTTTTCCTGAATATATTCAGGAAAAAATGCATACCCACTTTTTGGCCAAGTGCACCATTGTCGACGTTCTGCCTCTTTTCCAATGCTTTCTGGGCAATTCCAGTCTACCCCCTGCAATCGTTTTCCTGAAATTCTGCCCCGCTTTCAAGTCCCCTTCGCAGGCTTACTTCAATATATTTTTGGAGGATAGCTGTCATTTATAACTCTGCAGGTTTGTGAATTACAGTGCCCTTGAGCTCCTTTCTTTAACTCGCTTTCTTGTGAGCTGGGCACAAAACCGCAGGTTTGCTTCAGGCCGTAATCTGTTTCCAGCAGGGCACACTGAGCCTTTGTTTAATTCCTCTTCCGGGTGGGCAATGAGCGTTACATTTGCCCGTGCAGACACCTACAGCTAGTCTCTCATTGGTTCTCCCTATTCCTGTTCATCTTGCATAGAATTTGCAAGCTGTGCCAAACAGGAGGTTAAAGACACTGACTCTCCTAGCGGGGAGAGTTTTAGGAAAGCGTCTGGAATGGTGAACACGAGGACAAGGATACGAAAACTGAGATCCATTTTAAATCGTTTCCCAATCTCACGGTGTACCACACTCTGTGTTTCCCATGCATGTTTTAGCTGAAGGAAGAATCCCTTGAGCCTGGAGAGTTGGGACCCATGGAATGGGTACCATGCAGTATGACTTCAAAGGGTCTGCCTTTGCTCACTGAAACTCACCAATGCTATCAGCCTGAAGTGTCCAGCCTTATGTTTCAACCAGCTCTGGGTGTAGATGTGGTCAATCCCGGTTGCATCACATGCCCTGAGTGAATTATTTAAGAATTGCTCTCTATTTCACTGTCTTTGTGTTTTGTTTTCGAAATTTATTTTGATAATGGGATTTATCGGATTTTCACTGCTGCGTTTCGGCCGCTGTACACACGCTTGATTCTCTTACGGAGACATATATATCCATGGGTTTTAAGATTCTTCCTAGTCAGGTATATTCCTAGGCGTTGAATATGTGGTGTTGGGTCCATTTCGTTGAGCAAGGAGTAGGTCTTGTCTATTACATATTTGGCTTATGGAAAGTTATCTGTGCTAATTTCAGTCTCAGGTTTTATGCAGCACGCCAAGACACCTTTCCCCATAAGCAAGCACTAGTTGGTTTTCTAAATTTGAGACCCTGTTCTGTTTTGTTATTCAGTTCATGTGTAGTCAAGTTTACATTCCGTGTATTAGTGATATCTTATGATGTTTCTTTTTCTGTGTGACGTAGTTCACGTAGAATCACCGTACCTGCATCCACTCACTATGCCGCTACGGGCCTGATGACACAGATTTCATTGCTGAGTGATATTGCATTGTACGTACGTGCCACAACTTCTTTATCCATTTTTTGCTTTCTGGGATATTTACCTGATACTGTAGACGAGCTTCTGGTGTACACAGCTGTCCCAAATATTGGGGTGGCTGTCTGTTTTTGATTTTAATTTCCGTAAGCTATAGGACCATAAGTGGAAGTGCCATAGGCTGTGTTGCTTTGTTTCTTACGTGTTTCAGGAAACACCATACACTTCTCCAGGGTGGCTGCTGGCAATTTACATCCTGCCAATCAGCATAACAAGGCTCCCTGTTCTCCATATCCTGTCCTACCTTTCTGGATTTTACACTTTTTTCAGATGGCCCTTTTGCCCAGGGGGCAGTGAGACTTCATTGTAGTGCAGATTTCTTTACAGGCTTGCTTGGTTTGCGAAAAAGGGCGTATGCGTTTTTTCCTGAATATATTCAGGAAAAAACGCATACGCCCTTTTTGGCCAAGTGCATCATTGTCGACGTTGTGCCTCTTTTCCTATGCTTTCAGGGCAATTCCAGTCTACCCCCTGCAATCGTTTTCCTGAAATTCTGCCCTGCTTTCAAGTCCCCTTCGCAGGCTTACTTCAATATATTTTTGGAGGATAGCTGTCATTTATAACTCTGCAGGTTTGTGAATTACAGTGACCCTGAGCTCCTTTCTTCAACTCGCTTTCTTGTGAGCTGGGCACAAAGCCGCAGGATTGCTTCAGGCCCTAATCTGTTTCCGGCAGGGCACGATGAACCTTTGGTTAATTCCACTTCCTGTGGGAAATGAGCGTTACATTTGCCCGTGCAGACACCTACAGCTAGTCTCTCATTGGTTCTCCCTATTCCTGTTCATCTTGCACAGAAATTGCAAGCTGTGCCAAACAGGAGGTTAAAGGCACTGACTCTCCAAGCGGGGAGAGTGTTAGTAAAGCATCTGGAATGGTGAACCCGAGGACCAGGATACGAAAACTGAGATCCATTTTAAATCGTTTCCCAATCACACGGTGGACGATACTCTGGGTTTCCCATGCATGTTTTAGCTGGGGGAAGAATCCCTTGAACCTGGAGAGTTGGGACCCATGGAATGGGTACCATGAAGTATTACTTCAAAGGGTATGCATTTGCTCACCGAAACTCACCAATGCTATCAGCCTGAAGTGTCCAGCCTTATGTGTCAACCAGCTCTGGGTGTAGATGTGGTCAATCCCGGTTGCATCACATGCCCTGAGTGAATTGTTTAAGAATTTCTCTCTATTTCACTGTCTTTGTGTTTTGTTTTCGAAATTTATTTTGATAATGGGATTTATCGGATTTTCACTGCTGCGTTTCGGCCGCTGTACACACGCTTGATTCTCTTACGGAGACATATATATCCATGGGTTTTACGATTCTTCCTAGTCAGGTATATTCCTAGGCGTTGAATATGTGGTGTTGGGTCCATTTCGTTGAGCAAGGAGTAGGTCTTGTCTGTTACATATTTGGCTTATGGAAAGTTATCTGTGCTAATTTCAGTCTCTGGTTTTATGAAGCACCCCAAGGCACCTTTCCCCATAAGGAAGCACTAGTTGGTTTTCTAAATTTGAGACCATGTTCTTTTTTGTAATTCAGTTCATGTGTAGTCAAGTTTACATTCCGTGTATTAGTGATATCTTATGATGTTTCTTTTTCTGTGTGACGTAGTTCACGTAGAATCACCGTACCTGCATCCACTCACTATGCCGCTACGGGCCTGATGACACAGATTTCATTGCTGAGTGATATTGCATTGTACGTACGTGCCACAACTTCTTTATCCATTTTTTGCTTTCTGGGATATTTACCTGATACTGTAGACGAGCTTCCTGTGAACACAGCCGTCCCAAATATAGGGGTGGCTTTTTGTTTTTGATTTTAATTTCCGTAAGCTATAGGACCATAAGTGCAATTGCCATAGGCTGTGTTGCTCTATTTCTTACGTGTTTCAGTAAACACCATACACTTCTCCAGGGTGGCTGTTGGCAATTTACATCCTGCCAATCAGCATAACAAGGCTCCCTGTTCTCCATATCCTGTCCTACCTTTCTGGATTTTACACTTTTCTCAGATGGCCCTTTTTCCCAGGAGGCAGTGAGATTTCATTGTAGTGCAGATTTACTTTACAGGCTTGCTTGCTTGGCCAAAAAGTGCGTATGCGTTTTTTCCTGAATATATTCAGGAAAAAACGCATACGCCCTTTTTGGCCAAGTGCATCATTGTCGACCTTTTGCCTCTTTTCCTATGCTTTCACGGCAATTCCAGTCAACCCCCTGCAATCGTTTTCCTGAAATTCTGCCCCGCCTTCAAGTCCCCTTTGCAGGCTTACTTCAATATAATTTTGGAAGATAGCTGTCATTTATAACTCTGCAGGTTTGTGAATTACAGTGCCCCTGAGCTCCTTTCTTCAACTCGCTTTCTTGTGAGCTGGGCACAAAACCGCAGGATTGCTTAAGGCCCTAATCTGTTTCCAGCAGGGCACGCTGAGCCTTTGTTTAATTCCTCTTCCTGGTGGGCAATGAGCGTTACATTTGCCCGTGCAGACACCTACAGCTAGTCTCTCATTGGTTCTCCCTATTCCTGTTCATCTTGCACAGAAATTGCAAGCTGTGCCAAAGAGGAGGTTAAAGGCACTGACTCTCCAAGCGGGGAGAGTGTTAGTAAAGCATCTGGAATGGTGAACCCGAGGACCAGGATACGAAAACTGAGATGCATTTTAAATCGTTTCCCAATCACACGGTGGACGATACTCTGGGTTTCCCATGCATGTTTTAGCTGGAGGAAAAATCCCTTGAACCTGGAGAGTTGGGACCCATGGAATGGGTACCATGCAGTATGACTTCAAAGGGTCTGCATTTGCTCACCAAAACTCACCAATGCTATCAGCCTGAAGTGTCCAGCCTTATGTCTCAACCAGCTCTGGGTGTAGATGTGGTCAATCCCGGTTGCATCACATGCCCTGAGTGAATTGTTTAAGAATTGCTCTCTATTTCACTGTCTTTGTGTTTTGTTTTCGAAATTTATTTTGATAATGGGATTTATCGGATTTTCACTGCTGCATTTCGGCCACAGTACACACGCTTGATTCTCTTACGGAGACATATATATCCATGGGTTTTGAGATTCTTCCTAGTCAGATATAGTCCTAGGCGTTGAATATGTGGTGTTGAGTCCATTTCGTTGAGCAAGGAGTAGATCTTGTCTATTAAATATTTGGCTTATAGAATGTTATCTGTGCTAATTTCAGTCTGTGGTTTTATGCAGCACCCAAACGCACCTTTCCCCATAAGCAAGCACTAGTTGGTTTTCTAAATTTGAGACCCTGTTCAGTTTTGTAATTCAGTTCATGGGTAGTCAAGTTTACATTCCGTGTATCAGTGATATCTTATGATGTTTCTATTTCTGTGTGACGTAGTTCACGTAGAATCACCGTACATGCATCCACTCACTAACTGCTATGGGCCTGATGACACAGATTTCATTGCTGAGTGGTATTCCATTGTACGAACGTGCCACAACTTCTTTATCCATTTTTTGCTTTCTGGGATATTTACCTGGTACTGTAGACGAGCTTCCTGTGAACACAGCCGTCCCAAACGTTGGGGTGGCTGTCTGTTTTTGATTTTAATTTCCCTAAACTATAGGACCATAAGTGCAAGTGCCGTAGGCTGTGTTGCTTTATTTCCTACGTGTTTCAGGAAACACCATACACTTCTCCAGGGTGGCTGTTGGCAATTTACATCCTGCCAATCGGCATAACAATGCTCACTGTTCTCCATATCCTGCCATATCTTTCTGGATTTTCCACTATTCTCAGATGGCCCTTTTGCCAGGGGGGCAGTGAGACTTCATTGTAGTGCAGATTTCCTTTACAGGCTTGCTTGGTTGGCCAAAAAGGGCGTATGCGTTTTTTCCTGAATATATTCAGGAAAAAACGCATACGCCCTTTTTGGCCAATTGCATCATTGTAGACGTTCTGCCTCTTTTCCTATGCTTTCAGGGCAATTCCAGTCTATGCCGTGCAATCGTTTTCCTGAAATACTGCCCCGCTTTCAAGTCCCCTTCGCAGGCTTACTTCAATATATTTTTGAAGGATAGCTGTCATTTATAACTCTGCAGGTTTGTGAATTACAGTGCCCCTGAGCTCCTTTCTTCAACTCGCTTTCTTGTGAGCTGGGCACAAATCCGCAGGACTGCTTCAGGCCGTAATCTGTTTCCGGCAGGGCACGCTGAGCCTTTGTTTAATTCCTCTTCCTGGTGGGCAATGAGCGTTACATTTGCCCGTGCAGACACCTACAGCTAGTCTCTCATTGGTTCTCCCTATTCCTGTTCATCTTGCACAGAAATTGCAAGCTGTGCCAAACAGGAGGTTAAAGGCACTGACTCTCCAAGCGGGGAGAGAGTTAGTAAAGCATCTGGAATAGTGAACCCGAGGACCAGGATACGAAAACTGAGATGCATTTTAAATCGTTTCCCAATCACACGGTGGACGATACTCTGGGTTTCCCATGCATGTTTTAGCTGGGGGAAGAATCCCTTGAACCTGGAGAGTTGGGACCCATGGAATGGGTACCATGCAGTATGACTTCAAAGGGTCTGCATTTGCTCACCAAAACTCACCAATGCTATCAGCCTGAAGTGTCCAGCCTTATGTCTCAACCAGCTCTGGGTGTAGATGTGTTAAATCCCGGTTGCATCACATGCCCTGAGTGAATTATTTAAGAATTGCTCTCTATTTCACTCTCTTTGTGATTTGTTTTCGAAATTTATTTTGATAATTGGATTTATCAGATTTTCACTGCTGCGTTTCGGCCGCTGTACACACGCTTGATTCTCTTACGGAGACATATATATCCATGGGTTTTAAGATTCTTCCTAGTCAGGTATATTCCTAGGCGTTGAATATGTGGTGTTGGGTCCATTTCGTTGAGCAAGGAGTAGGTCTTGTCTATTACATATTTGGCTTATGGAAAGTTATCTGTGCTAATTTCAGTCTCTGGTTTTATGCAGCACCCCAATGCACCTTTCCCCATAAACAAGCACTAGTTGGTTTTCTAAATTTGAGACCCTGTTCTGTTTTGTAATTCAGTTCATGTGTAGTCAAGTTTACATTCCGTGTATTAGTGATATCTTATGATGTTTCTTTTTCTGTGTGACGTAGTTTACGTAGAATCACCGTACCTGCATCCACTCACTATGCCGCTACGGGCCTGATGACACAGATTTCATTGCTGAGTGATATTCCATTGTACGTACGTGCCACAACTTCTTTATCCATTTTTTGCTTTCTGGGATATTTACCTGGTACTGTAGACGACCTTCCTGTGAACACAGCCGTCCCAAACATTGGGGTGGCTGTCTGTTTTTGATTTTAATTTCCCTAAGCTATAGGACAATAAGTGCAAGTGCCATTGGCTGTGTTGCTTTATTTCTTACGTGTTTCAGGAAACACCATACACTTCTCCAGGGTGGCTGTTGGCAATTTACATCCTGCCAATCGGCATAACAAGGCTCACTGTTCTCCATATCCTGCCATACCTTTCTGGATTTTCCACTATTTTCAGATGGAACTTTTGCCAGGGGGGCAGTGAGACTTCATTGTAGGGCAGATTTCCTTTACAGGCTTGCTTGTTTGGCCATAAAGGGCGTATGCGTTTTTTCCTGAATATATTCAGGAAAAAACGCATACGCACTTTATGGCCAAGTGCATCATTGTCAACGTTCTGCCTCTTTTCCTATGCTTTCAAGGCAATTCCAGTCTACCCCCTGCAATCGTTTTCCTGTAATTCTGCCCCGCTTTCCAGTCCCCTTCGCAGGCTTACTTCAATATATTTTTGGAGGATAGCTGTCATTTATAACTCTGCAGGTTTGTGAATTACAGTGCCCCTGACCTCCTTTCTTCAACTCGCTTTCTTGTGAGCTGGGCCCAAAACCGCAGGATTGCTTCAGGCCCTAATCTGTTTCCAGCAGGGCACGATGAGCCTTTGGTTAATTCCTCTTCCTCGTGGGAAATGAGCGTTACATTTGCCCGTGCAGACACCTACATCTAGTCTCACATTGCTTCTCCTATTCCTGTTCATCTTGCACAGAAATTGCAAGCTGTGCCAAATACGAGGTTAAAGGCACTGACTCTCCAAGCGGGGAGATTGTTAGTAAAGCATCTGGAATAGTGAACCCGAGGACCAGGATACGAAAACTGAGATGCATTTTAAATCGTTTCCCAATCACACGGTGGACGATACTCTGGGTTTCTCATGCATGTTTTAGCCGGAGGAAGAATCCTTTGAACCTGGAGAGTTGGGACCCATGGAATGGGTACCATGCAGTATGACTTCAAAGTGTCTGCATTTACTCACCGAAACTTACCAATGCTATCAGCCTGAAGTGTCCAGCCTTATGTCTCAACCAGCTCTTGGTGTAGTTGTGGTAAATCCCGGTTGCATCACATGCCCTTAGTGAATTATTTAAGAATTGCTCTCTATTTCACTGTCTTTGAGATTTGTTTTTGAAATTTATTTTGATAATGGGATTTATCGGATTTTCACTGCTGCGTTTCGGCCGCAGTACACAGGCTTGTTTCTCTTACGGAGACATATATATCCATGGGTTTTAAGATTCTTCATAATCCGGTATATTCCTAGGCGTTGAATATGTGGTGTTGAGTCGATTTCGTTGAGCAAGGAGTAGGTCTTGTCTATTATATATTTGGCTTATGGAATGTTATCTGTGCTAGTTTCAGGCTCTGGTTTTATGAAGCACCCCAACGCACCTTTCCCCATAAGCAAGCACTAGTTGGTTTTCTAAATTTGAGACCCTGTTCTGTTGTGTAATTCAGTTCATGTGTAGTCAAGTTTACATTCCGTGTATTAGTGATATCTTATGATGTTTCTTTTTCTGTGTGACGTAGTTCACGTACAATCACCGTACCTGCATCCACTCACTATGCCGCTACGGGCCTGATGACACAGATTTCATTGCTGAGTGATATTGCATTGCACGTACGTGCCACAACTTCTTTATCCATTTTTTGCTTTCTGGGATATTTACCTGGTACTATAGACGAAATTCTTGTGAACACAGCCGTCCCAAACATTGGGGTGGCTGTCTGTTTTTCATTTTAATTTCCGTAATCTTTGGGACCATAAGTGGAAGTGCCATAGGCTGTGTTGCTTTGTTTCTTATGGGTTTCAGGAAACACCATACAGTTTTCCAGGGTGGCTGTTGGCAATTTACATCCTGCCAATCAGCATAACAAGGCTCCCTGTTCACCATATCCTGTCCTACCTTTCTGGATTTTACACTTTTTTCAGATGGCCCTTTTGCCCAGGGGGCAGTGAGATTTCATTGTAGTGCAGATTTCTTTACAGGCTTGCTTGGTTTGCGAAAAAGGGCGTATGCGTTTTTTTCTGAATATATTCAGGAAAAAATGCATACCCACTTTTTGGCCAAGTGCACTATTGTCGACGTTCTGCCTCTTTTCCAATGCTTTCTGGGCAATTCCAGTCTACCCCCTGCAATCGTTTTCCTGAAATTCTGCTCCGCTTTCAAGTCCCCTTCGCAGGCTTACTTCAATATATTTTTGGAGGATAGCTGTCTTTGATAACTCTGCAGGTTTGTGAATTACAGTGCCCCTGAGCTCCTTTCTTCAACTCGCTTTCTTGTGAGCTGGGCACAAAACCGCAGGATTGCTTCAGGCCCTAATCTGTTTCCGGCAGGGCACACTGAGGCTTTGGTTAATTCCTCTTCCTGGTGGGAAATGAGCGTTACATTTGCCCGTGCAAACACCTACAGCTAGTGTCTCATTGGTTCTCCCTATTCCTGTTCATCTTGCATAGAAATTGCAAGCTGTGCCAAACAGGAGGTTAAAGGCACTGACTCTCCAAGCGGGGAGAGTGTTAGGAAAGCGTCTGGAATGGTGAACCCGAGGACAAGGATACGAAAACTGAGATGCATTTTAAATCGTTTCCCAATCACACGGTGGACGATACTCTGGGTTTTCCATGCATGTTTTAGCTGGAAGAAGAATGCCTTGAACCTGGAGAGTTGGGACCCATGGAATACGTACCATGCAGTATTACTTCAAAGGGTCTGCATTTGCTCACCGAAACTCACCAATGCTATCAGCCTGAAGTGTCCAGCCTTATGTCTCAACCAGCTCTGGGTGTAGTTGTGGTCAATCCCGGTTGCATCACATGCCCTGAGTGAATTATTTAAGAATAGCTCTGTATTTCACTGTCTTTGTGTTCTGTTTTCGAAATTTATTTTGATAATGGGATTTACCGGATTTTCACTGCTGCGTTTCGGCCGCTGTACACACGCTTGATTCTCTTATGGAGACATATATATCCATGGGTTTTAAGATTCTTCCTAGTCAGGTATATTACTAGGCGTTGAATATGTGGTGTTGAGTCCATTTCGTTGAGCAAAGAGTAGGTCTTTTCTATTACATATTTGGCTTATGGAATGTTATCTGTGCTAATTTCCGTCTCTGGTTTTATGCAGCACCCCAAGGTACCTTTCCCCATAAGCAAGCACTAGTTCGTTTTCTAAATTTGAGACCCTGTTCTGTATTGTAATTCAGTTCATGTGTAGTCAAGTTTACATTCCGTGTATTAGTGATAACTTATGATGTTTCTTTTTCTGTGTGACGTAGTTCACGTAGAATCACCGTACCTGCATCCACTCATTATGCTGCTACGGGCCTGATGACACAGATTTCATTGCTGAGTGATATTGCATTGTACGTACATGCCACATCTTCTTTATCCATTTTTTGCTTTCTGGGATATTTACCTGATACTGTAGACGAGCTTCTTGTGAACACAGCCGTCCCAAATATTGGGGTGGCTGTCTGTTTTTGATTTTAATTTCCGTAAGCTATAGGACCATAAGTGCAAGTGCCATAGGCTGTGTTGCTTTGTTTCTTACGTGTTTCAGGAAACACCATACACTTCTCCAGGGTGGCTGCTGGCAATTTACATCCTGCCAATCAGCATAACAAGGCTCCCTGTTCTCCATATCCTGTCCTACCTTTCTGGATTTTACACTTTTTTCAGATGGCCCTTTTGTCTGGGGGGCAGTGAGACTTCATTGTAGTGCAGATTTCCTTTACAGCCTTGCTTGGTTGGCCAAAAAGTGCGTATGCGTTTTTTCCTGAATATATTCAGGAAAAAACGCATACGCCCTTTTTGGCCAAGTGCATCATTGTCGACGTTCTGCCTCTTTTCCTATGCTTTCAGGGCAATTCCAGTCTACCCCCTGCAATCGTTTTCCTGAAATTCTGCCCCGGTTTCAAGTCCCCTTCGCAGGCTTACTTCAATGTATTTTTGGAGGATAGCTGTCAATTATAACTCTGCAGGTTTGTGAATTACAGTGCCCCTGAGCTCCTTTCTTCAACTCGCTTTCTTGTGACCTGGGCACAAAACTGGAGGATTGATTCAGGCCCTAATCTGTTTCCGGCAGGGCACACTGAGCCTTTGGTTAATTCCTCTTCCTGGTGGGAAATGAGCGTTACATTTGCCCGTGCAGACACCTACAGCTAGTCTCTCATTGGTTCTCCCTATTCCTGTTCTTCTTGCACAGAAATTGCAAGCTGTGCCAAAGAGTAGGTTAAAGGCACTGACTCTCCAAGCGGGGAGAGTGTTAGTAAACCATCTGGAATGGTGAACACGAGGACCAGGATACGAAAACTGAGATGCATTTTAAATCGTTTCCCAATCACACGGTGGATGATACTCTGGGTTTCCCATGCATGTTTTAGCTGGAGGAAGAATCCCTTGAACCTGGAGATTTCGGACCCATGGAATGAGTACCATGCAGTATGACTTCAAAGGGTCTACATTTGCTCACCGAAACTCACCAATGCTATCAGCCTGAAGTGTCCAGGCTTATGTCTCAACCAGCTCTGGGTGTAGATGTGTTAAATCCCGGTTGCATCACATGCCCTGAGTGAATTATTTAAGAATTGCTCTCTATTTCACTGTCTTTGTGTTTTTTTTTGAAATTTATTTTGATAATGGGATTTATTGGATTTTCACTGCTGCGTTTATGCTGCTGTACACACGCTTGATTCTCTTATGGAGACATATAAATCCATGGGTTTTAAGATTCTTCCTAGTCAGGTATAATCCTAGGCGTTGAATATGTGGTGTTGAGTCCATTTCGTTGAGCAAGGAGTAGGTCTTGTCTATTATATATTTGGCTTATGGAATGTTATCTGTGCTAATTTAGGTCTCTGGTTTTATGCAGCACCCCAAGGCACCTTTCCCCATAAGCAAGCACTAGTTGGTTTTCTAAATTTGAGACCCTGTTCTGTTTTGTAATTCAGTTCATGTGTAGTCAAGTTTACATTCCGTGTATTAGTGATATCTTATGATGTTTCTTTTTCTGTGTGACGTAGTTCACATAGAATCACCGTACCTGCATCCACTCACTATGCCGCTACGGGCCTGATGACACAGATTTCATTGCTGAGTGATATTGCATTGCACGTACGTGCCACAACTTCTTTATCCATTTTTTGCTTTCTGGGATATTTACCTGGTACTATAGACGAGGTTCTTGGGAACACAGCCGTCCCAAACTTTGGGGTGGCTCTCTGTTTTTGATTTTAATTTCCCTAAGCAATAGGACCATAAGTGCAACTTCCATAGGCTGTGTTGCTTTATTTCTTACGTGTTTCAGGAAACACCATACACTTCTCCAGGGTGGCTGTTGGCAATTTACATCCTGCCAATCAGCATAACAAGGCTCCCTGTTCTCCATATCCTGTCCTACCTTTCTGGATTTTACACTTTTCTCAGATGGCCCATTTGCCCGGGGGGCAGTGAGATTTCATTGTAGTGCAGATTTCCTTTACAGGCTTGCTTGGTTGGCCAAAAAGGGCGTATGCGTTTTTTCCTGAATATATTCAGGAAAAAACGCATACGCCCTTTTTGGCCAAGTGCATCATTGTCGACGTTGTGCCGCTTTTCCTATGCTTTCAGGGCAATTCCAGTCTATCCCCTGCAACCGTTTTCCTGAAATTCTGCCCCACTTTCAAGTCCCCTTCGCAGGCTTACTTCAATATACTTTTGGAAGATAGCTGTCATTTATAACTCTGCAGGTTTGTGAATTACAGTGCCCCTGAGCTACTTTCTTCAACTCGCTTTCTTTTGATCTGGGCACAAAACCGCAGGATTGCTTCAGGCCCTAATCTGTTTCCAGCAGGGCACACTGAGCCTTTGTTTAATTCCTCTTCCTGGTAGGCAATGAGCGTTACATTTGCCCGTGCAGACACCTACAGCTAGTCTCCCATTGGTTCTCCCTATTCCTGTTCATCTTGCACAGAAATTGCAAGCTGTGCCAAAGAGGAGGTTAAAGGCACTGACTCTCCAAGCGGGGAGAGTGTTAGTAAAGCATCTGGAATGGTGAACCCGAGGACCAGGATACGAAAACTGAGATGCATTTTAAATTGTTTCCCAATCACACGGTGGACGATACTCTGGGTTTCCCATGCATGTTTTAGCTGGAGAAAGAATCCCTTAAACCTGGAGAGTTGGGACCCATGGAATGGGTACCATGCAGTATGACTTCAAAGGGTCTGCATTTGCTCACCGAAACTCCCCAATGCTATCAGCCTGAAGTTTCCAGCCTTATGTCTCAACCAGCTCTGGGTGTAGATGTGGTCAATCCCGGTTGCATCACATGCCCTGAGTGAATTATTTAAGAATAGCTCTGTATTTCACTGTCTTTGTGTTTTGTTTTCGAAATTTATTTTGATAATGGGATTTATCGGATTTTCACTGCTGCGTTTCGGCCGCTGTACACACGCTTGATTCTCTTACGGAGACATATATATCCATGGGTTTTAAGATTCTTCCTAGTGAGGTATACTCCTAGGCGTTGAATATGTGGTGTTGGGTCCATTTCGTTGAGCAAGGAGTAGGTCTTGTCTATTACATATTTGGCTTATGGAAAGTTATCTGTGCTAATTTCAGTCTCTGGTTTCATGCAGCACCCCAAGGCACCTTTCCCCATAAGCAAGCACTAGTTGGTTTTCTAAATTTGAGACCCTGTTCTGTTTTGTAATACAGTTCATGTGTAGTCAAGTTTACATTCCGTGTATTAGTGATATCTTATGATGTTTCTTTTTCTGTGTGACGTAGTTCACGTAGAATCACCGTACCTGCATCCACTCACTATGCCGCTACGGGCCTGATGACACAGATTTCATTGCTGAGTGATATTGCATTGTACGTACGTGCCAAATCTTCTTTATCCATTTTTTGCATTCTGGGATATTTACCTGATACTGTAAACGAGCTTCTTGTGAACACAGCCGTCCCAAATATTGGGGTGGCTGTCTGTTTTTGATTTTAATTTCCGTAAGCTATAGGACCATAAGTGGTAGTGCCATAGGCTGTGTTGCTTTGTTTCTTACGTGTTTCAGGAAACACCATACACTTCTCCAGGGTGGCTGCTGGCAATTTACATCCTGCCAATCAGCATAACAAGGCCTCCTGTTCTCCATATCCTGTCCTACCTTTCTGGATTTTACACTTTTTTCAGATGGCCCTTTTGCCCGGGGGGCAGTGAGACTTCATTGTAGTGCAGATTTCCTTTACAGGCTTGCTTGGTTGGCCAAAAAGGGCGTATGCGTTTTTTCCTGAATATATTCAGGAAAAAACGCATACGACCTTTTTGGCTAAGTGCATCATTGTCGACGTTCTGCCTCTTTTCCTATGCTTTCAGGGCAATTCCAGTCTACCCCCTGCAATCGTTTTCCTGAAATTCTGCCCCGCTTTCAAGTCCCCTTCTCAGGCTTACTTCAATATATTTTTGGAGGATAGCTGTCATTTATAACTCTGCAGGTTTGTGAATTACAGTGCCCCTGAGCTCCTTTCTTCAACTCGCTTTCTTGTGAGCTGGGCACAAAACCGCAGGATTGCTTCAGGCCCTAATCTGTTTCCAGCAGGGCACACTGAGCCTTTGTTTAATTCCTCTTCCTGGTGGGCAATGAGCGTTACATTTGCCCGTGCAGACACCTACAGCTAGTCTCTCATTGGTTCTCCCTATTCCTGTTCATCTTGCACAGAAATTGCAAGCTGTGCCAAAGAGGAGGTTAAAGGCACTGACTCTCCAAGCGGGGAGAGTGTTAGTAAAGCATCTGGAATGGTGAACGCGAGGACCAGGATACGAAAACTGAGATGCATTTTAAATCGTTTCCCAATCACACGGTGGACGATACTCTGGGTTTCCCATGCATGTTTTAGCTGGAGGAAGAATCCCTTGAACCTGGAGAGTTGGGACCCATGGAATGGGTACCATGCAGTATGACTTCAAAGCGTCTGCATTTGCTCACCAAAACTCACCAATGCTATCAGCCTGAAGCGTCCAGCCTTATGTCTCAACCAGCTCTGGGTGTAGATGTGGTAAATCCCGGTTGCATCACATGCCCTGAGTGAATTATTTAAGAATTGCTCTCTATTTCACTGTCTTTGTGTTTTGTTTTCGAAATTTATTTTGATAATGGGATTTATCGGATTTTCACTGCTGCGTTTCGGCCGCTGTACACACGCTTGATTCTCTTACGGAGACATATATATCCATGGGTTTTAAGATTCTTCCTAGTCAGGTATATTCCTAGGCGTTTAATATGTGGTGTTGAGTCCATTTCGTTGAGCAAGGAGTAGGTCTTGTCTATTACATATTTGGCTTATGGAATGTTATCTGTGCTAATTTCAGTCTCTGGTTTTATGCAGCACCCCAAGGCACCTTACCCCATAAGCAAGCACTAGTTGGTTTTCTAAATTTGAGACCCTGTTCTGTTTTGTAATTCAGTTCATGTGTAGTCAAGTTTACATTCCGTGTATTAGTGATATCTTATGATGTTTCTTTTTCTGTGTGACGTAGTTCACGTAGAATCACCGTACCTGCATCCACTCACTATGCCGCTACGGGCCTGATGACACAGATTTCATTGCTGAGTGATATTGCATTGCACGTACGTGCCACAACTTCTTTATCCATTTTTTGCTTTCTGGGATATTTACCTGGTACTGTAGACGAGCTTCTTGTGAACACAGCCGTCCCAAATATTGGGGTGGCTGTCTGTTTTTGATTTTAATTTCCGTAAGCTATAGGACCATAAGTGGAAGTGCCATAGGCTGTGTTGCTTTGTTTCTTACGTGTTTCAGGAAACACCATACACTTCTCCAGGGTGGCTGCTGGCAATTTACATCCTGCCCATCAGCATAACACGGCTCCCTGTTCTCCATATCCTGTCCTACCTTTCTGGATTTTACACTTTTTTCAGATGGCCCTTTTGCCCGGGGGGCAGTGAGACTTCATTGTAGTGCAGATTTCCTTTACAGGCTTGCTTGGTTGACCAAAAAGGGCGTATGCGTTTTTTCCTGAATATATTCAGGAAAAAACGCATACGCCCTTTTTGGCCAAGTACATCATTGACGACGTTCTGCCTCTTTTCCTATGCTTTCAGGGCAATTCCAGTCTACCCCCTGCATTGTTTTTCCTGAAATTCTGCCCCGCTTTCAAGTCCCCTTCGCAGGCTTACTTCAATATATTTTTGGAGGATAGCTGTCATTTATAACTCTGCAGGTTTGTGAATTACAGTGCCCCTGAGCTCCTTTCTTCAACTCGCTTTCTTGTGAGCTGGGCACAAAACCACAGGATTGCTTCAGGCCCTAATCTGTTTTCAGCAGGGCACGCTGAGCCTTTGTTTAATTCCTCTTCCTGGTCGGCAATGAGCGTTACATTTGCCCGTGCAGACACCTACAGCTAGTCTCTCATTGGTTCTCCCTATTCCTGTTCATCTTGCACAGAAATTGCAAGCTGTGTCAAACAGGAGGTTAAAAGCACTGACTCTCCAAGCGGGGAGAGTGTTAGTAAAGCATCTGGAATGGTGAACCCGAGGACAAGGATACGAAAACTGAGATTCATTTTAAATCGTTTCCCAATCACACGGTGGATGATACTGTGGGTTTCCCATGCATGTTTTAGCTGGAGGAAAAATGCCTTGAACCTGGAGAGTTGGGACCCATGGAATGGGTACCATGCAGTATGACTTCAAAGGGTCTGCATTTGCTCACCGAAACTCACCAATGCTATCAGCCTGAAGCGTCCAGCCTTATGTCTCAACCAGCTCTGGTTGTAGATGTGGTCAATCCCGGTTGCATCACATGCCCTGAGTGAATTATTTAAGAATTGCTCTCTATTTCACTGTCTTTGTGTTTTGTTTTCGAAATTTATTTTGATAATGGGATTTATCGGATTTTCACTGCTGCGTTTCGGCCGCTGTACACACGCTTGATTCTCTTACGGAGACATATATATCCATGGGTTTTAAGATTCTTCCTAGTCAGGTATATTCCTAGGCTTTGAATATGTGGTGTTGAGTCCATTTCGTTGAGCAAGGAGTAGGTCTTGTCTATTACATATTTGGCTTATGGAATGTTATCTGTGCTAATTTCTGTCTCTGGTTTTATGCAGCACCCCAAGGCACCTTTCCCCATAAGCAAGCACTAGTTGGTTTTCTAAATTTGAGACCCTGTTCTGTTTTGTAATTCAGTTCATGTGTAGTCAAGTTTACATTCCGTGTATTAGTGATATCTTATGATGTTTCTTTTTCTGTGTGATGTAGTTCACGTAGAATCACCGTACCTGCATCCACTCACTATGCCGCTACGGGCCTGATGACACAGATTTCATTGCTGAGTGATATTGCATTGCACGTTCGCGCCACAACATCTTTATCCATTTTTTGCTTTCTGGGATATTTTCCTCGTTCTGTAGACGAGCTTCTTGGGAACACAGCCATCCCAAACTTTGGGGTGGCTGTCTGTTTTTGATTTTAATTTCCCTAAGCAATACTACCATAATTGCAATTGCCATAGGCTGTGTTGCTTTATTTCTTACGTGTTTCAGGAAACACCATACACTTCTCCTGGGTGGAATCACAATTTACATCCTGCCAATCAGCATAACAAGGCTCCCTGTTCTCCATATCCTGTCCTACCTTTCTGGATTTTACACTTTTTCAGATGGCCCTTTTGCCCGGGGGGCAGTGAGACTTCATTGTAGTGCAGATTTCCCTTACAGGCTTGCTTGGTTGGCCAAAAAGGGCGTATGCGTTTTTTCCTGAATATATTCAGGAAAAAACGCATACGCCCTTTTTGGCCAAGTGCATCATTGTCGACGTTGTGCCTCTTTTCCTATGCTTTCAGGGCAATTCCAGTCTACCCCCTGCAATCGTTTTCCTGAAAATCTGCCCAGGTTTCAAGTCCCCTTCGCAGGCTTAGTTCAATATATTTTTGGAGGATAGCTGTCATTTATAACTCTGCAGGTTTGTGAATTACAGTGCCCCTGAGCTCCTTTCTTCAACTCGCTTTCTTGTGAGCTGGGCACAAAACCGCAGGATTGCTTCAGGCCCTAATCTATTTCCGGCAGGGCATGCTGAGACTTTGGTTAATTCCTCTTCCTGGTCGGAAATGAGCGTTACATTTTCCCGTGCAGACACCTACAGCTAGTCTCTCATTGGTTCTCCTTATTCCTGTTCATCTTGCACAGAAATTGCAAGCTGTGCCAAACAAGAGGTTAAAGGCAGTGACGCTCCAAGCGGGGAGAGTGTTAGTAAAGCATCTGGAATGGTGAACCCGAGGACCAGGATACGAAAACTGAGATGCATTTTAAATCATTTCCCAATCACACGGTGGACCATACTGTGGGTTTCCCAAGCATGTTTTAGCTGGAGGAAGAATCCCTTGAACCTGAAGAGTTGGGAACCATGGAATACGTACCATGCAGTATGACTTCAAAGGGTCTGCATTTGCTCACCGAAACTCACCAATGCTATCAGCCTGAAGTGTCCAGCCTTATGTCTCAACCAGCTCTGGGTGTAGATGTGGTCAATCCCGGTTGCATCACATGCCCTGAGTGAATTATTTAAGAATTGCTCTCTATTTCACTGTCTTTGTGTTTTGTTTTCGAAATTTATTTTGATAATGGGATTTATCGGATTTTCACTGCTGCGTTTCAGCCGCTGTACACACGCATGATTCTCTTACGGAGACATATATATCCATGGGTTTAAGATTCTTCCTAGTCAGGTATATTCCTAGGCGTTGAATATGTGGTGTTGAGTCCATTTCGTTGAGCAAGGAGTAGGTCTTGTCTATTACATATTTGGCTTATGGAATGTTATCTGTGCTAATTTCAGTCTCTGGTTTTATGCAGCACCCCAATGCACCTTTCCCCATAAGCAAGCACTAGTTGGTTTTCTAAATTTGAGACCCTGTTCTGTTTTGTAATTCAGTTCATGTGTAGTCAAGTTTACATTCCGTGTATTAGTGATATCTTATGATGTTTCTTTTTCTGTGTGACGTAGTTCACGTAGAATCACCGTACCTGCATCCACTCACTATGCCGCTACGGGCCTGATGACACAGATTTCATTGCTGAGTGATATTGCATTGCACGTACGTGCCACAACTTCTTTATCCATTTTTTGCTTTCTGGGATATTTACCTGGTACTGTAGACTAGCTTCTTGTGAACACAGCCGTCCCAAATATTGGGGTGGCTGTCTGTTTTTGATTTTAATTTCCGTAAGCAATAGGACCATAAGTGGAAGTGCCATAGGCTGTGTTGCTTTGTTTCTTACGTGTTTCAGGAAACACCATACACTTCTCCAGGGTGGCTGCTGGCAATTTACATCCTGCCAATCAGCGTAACAAGGCTCCCTGTTCTCCATATCCTGTCCTACCTTTCTGGATTTTACACTTTTTTCAGATGGCCCTTTTGTCCGGGGGGCAGTGAGACTTCATTGTAGTGCAGATTTCCTTTACAGGCTTGCTTTGTTGGCCAAAAAGGGCGTATGCCTTTTTTCCTGAATATATTCAGGAAAAAACGCATACGCCCTTTTTGGCCAAGTGCATCATTGTCGACGTTGTGCCTCTTTTCCTATGCTTTCAGGGCAATTCCAGTCTACCCCCTGCAATCGTTTTCCTGAAATTCTGCCCCGCTTTCAAGTCCCCTTCGCAGGCTTACTTCAAAATATTTTGGAAGATAGCTGTCATTTATAACTCTGCAGGTTTGTGAATTACAGTGCCCCTGAGCTCCTTTCTTCAACTCGCTTTCTTGTGAGCTGGGCACAAAACCGCAGGATTGCTTCAGGCCATAATCTGTTTCCAGCAGGGCACACTGAGCCTTTGTTTAATTCCTCTTCCTGGTAGGCAATGAGCGTTACATTTGCCCGTGCAGACACCTACATCTAGTCTCTCATTGGTTCTCCCTATTCCTGTTCATCTTGCACAGAAATTGCAAGCTGTGCCAAAGAGGAGGTTAAAGGCACTGACTCTCCAAGCGGGGAGAGTCTTAGTAAAGCATCTGGAATGGTGAACCCGAGGACCAGGATACGAAAAGTGAGATGCATTTAAAATCGTTTCCCAATCACACGGTGGACGATACTCTGGGTTTCCCGTGCATGTTTTAGCTGGAGTAAGAATCCTTTGAAACTGGAGATTTGGGACCCATGGAATGGGTACCATGCAGTATGACTTCAAAGGGTCTGCATTTGCTCACCGAAACTCACCAATGCTATCAGCCTGAGGTGTCCAGCCTTATGTCTCAACCAGCTCTGGGTGTAGATGTGGTCAATCCCGGTTGCATCACATGCCCTGAGTGAATTATTTAAGAATTGCTCTGTATTTCACTGTCTTTGTGTTTTATTTTCGATATTTATTTTGATAATGGGATTTATCGGATTTTCACTGCTGCGTTTCGGCCGCTGTACACACGCTTGATTCTCTTACGGAGACATATATATCCATGGGTTTTAAGATTCTTCCTAGTCAGGTATATTCCTAGGCGTTGAATATGTGGTGTTGGGTCCATTTCGTTGAGCAAGGAGTAGGTCTTGTCTATTACATATTTGGCTTATGGAAAGTTATCTGTGCTAATTTCAGTCTCTGGTTTTATGCAGCACCCCAAGGCACCTTTCCCCATAAGCAAGCACTAGTTGGTTTTCTAAATTTGAGACCCTGTTCTGTTTTGTAATTCAGTTCATGTGTAGTCAAGTTTACATTCCGTGTATTAGTGATATCTTATGATGTTTCTTTTTCTGTGTGACGTAGTTCACGTACAATCACCGTACCTGCATCCACTCACTATGCCGCTACGGGCCTGATGACACAGATTTCATTGCTGAGTGATATTGCATTGCACCTACGTGCCACAACTTCTTTATCCATTTTTTGCTTTCTGGGATATTTACCTGGTACTGTAGACGAGCTTCTTGGGAACACAGCCGTCCCAAACTTTGGGGTGGCTCTCTGTTGTTGATTTTAATTTCCCTAAGCAATAGGACCATAATTGCAATTGCCATAGGCTGTGTTGCTTTATTTCTTAAGTGTTTCAGGAAACACCATACACTTCTCCAGGGTGGCGGTTCACAATTTACATCCTGCCAATCAGCATAACAAGGCTCCCTGTTCTCCATATCCTTTCCTACCTTTCTGGATTTTACACTTTTTTCAGATGGCCCTTTTGCCAGTGGGGGCAGTGAGATTTCATTGTAGTGCAGATTTCCTTTACAGGCTTGCTTGGTTGGCCAAAAAGGGCGTATGCTTTTTTTCCTGAATATATTCAGGAAAAAACGCATACGCCCTTTTTGGCTAAGTGCATCATTGTCGACGTTCTGCCTCTTTTCCTATGCTTTCAGGGAAATTCCAGTCTACCCCCTGCAATCGTTTTCCTGAAATTCTGCCCCGCTTTCAAGTCCCCTTCGCAGGCTTACTTCAATATATTTTTGGAGGATAGCTGTCATTTATAACTCTGCAGGTTTGTGAATTACAGTGCCCCTGAGCTCCTTTCTTCAACTCGCTTTCTTGTGAGTTGGGCACAAAACCACAGGATTGCTTCAGGCCCTAATCTGTTTCCAGCAGGGCACACTGAGCCTTTGTTTAATTCCTCTTCCTGGTGGGCAATGAGCGTTACATTTGCCTGTGCAGACACCTACAGCTAGTCTCTCATTGGTTCTCCCTATTCCTGTTCATCTTGCACAGAAATTGCAAGCTGTGCCAAAGAGGAGGTTAAAGGCACTGACTCTCCAAGTGGGGAGAGTGTTAGTAAAGCATCTGGAATGGTGAACCCGAGGACCAGGATACGAAAACTGAGATGCATTTTAAATCGTTTCCCAATCACACGGTGGACGATACTCTGGGTTTCCCATGCATGTTTTAGCTGGAGGAAGAATCCCTTGAACCTGGAGAGTTGGGACCCATGGAATGGGTACCATGCAGTATGACTTCAAAGGGTCTGCATTTGCTCCCCGAAACTCACCAATGCTATCAGCCTGAAGTGTCCAGCCTTATGTCTCAACCAGCTCTGGGTGTAGATGTGGTCAATCCCGGTTGCATCACATGCCCTGAGTGAATTATTTAAGAATTGCTCTCTATTTCACTGTCTTTGTGTTTTGTTTTCGAAATTTATTTTGATAATGGGATTTATCGGATTTTCACTGCTGCGTTTCGGCTGCTGTACACACGCTTGATTCTCTTACGGAGACATATATATCCATGGGTTTTAAGATTCTTCCTAGTCAGGTATATTCCTAGGCGTTTAATATGTGGTGTTGAGTCCATTTCGTTGAGCAAGGAGTAGGTCTTGTCTATTACATATTTGGCTTATGGAATGTTATCTGTGCTAATTTCAGTCTCTGGTTTTATGCAGCACCCCAAGGCACCTTACCCCATAAGCAAGCACTAGTTGGTTTTCTAAATTTGAGACCCTGTTCTGTTTTGTAATTCAGTTCATGTGTAGTCAAGTTTACATTCCGTGTATTAGTGATATCTTATGATGTTTCTTTTTCTGTGTGACGTAGTTCACGTAGAATCACCGTACCTGCATCCACTCACTATGCCGCTACGGGCCTGATGACACAGATTTCATTGCTGAGTGATATTGCATTGCACGTACGTGCCACAACTTCTTTATCCATTTTTTGCTTTCTGGGATATTTACCTGGTACTGTAGACGAGCTACTTGTGAACACAGCCGTCCCAAATATTGGGGTGGCTGTCTGTTTTTGATTTTAATTTCCGTAAGCTATAGGACCATAAGTGGAAGTGCCATAGGCTGTGTTGCTTTGTTTCTTACGTGTTTCAGGAAACACCATACACTTCTCCAGGGTGGCTGCTGGCAATTTACATCCTGCCAATCAGCATAACACGGCTCCCTGTTCTCCATATCCTGTCCTACCTTTCTGGAATTTACACTTTTTTCAGATGGCCCTTTTGCCCGGGGGGCAGTGAGACTTCATTGTAGTGCAGATTTCCTTTACAGGCTTGCTTGCTTGGCCAAAAAGGGCGTATGCGTTTTTTCCTGAATATATTCAGGAAAAAACCCATACGCCCTTTTTGGCCAAGTACATCATTGACGACGTTCTGCCTCTTTTCCTATGCTTTCAGGGCAATTCCAGTCTACCCCCTGCAATGGTTTTCCTGAAATTCTGCCCCGCTTTCAATTCCCCTTCGCAGGCTTACTTCAATATATTTTTGGAGGATAGCTGTCATTTATAACTCTGCAGGTTTGTGAATTACAGTGGCCCTGAGCCCCTTTCTTCAACTCGCTTTCTTGTGAGCTGGGCACAAAACCGCAGGATTGCTTCAGGCCCTAATCTGTTTTCAGCAGGGCACGCTGAGCCTTTGTTTAATTCCTCTTCCTGGTCGGCAATGAGCGTTACATTTGCCCGTGCAGACACCTACAGCTAGTCTCTCATTGGTTCTCCCTATTCCTGTTCATCTTGAACAGAAATTGCAAGCTGTGTCAAACAGGAGGTTAAAGGCACTGACTCTCCAAGCGGGGAGAGTGTTAGTAAAGCATCTGGAATGGTGAACCCGAGGACAAGGATACGAAAACTGAGATTCATTTTAAATCATTTCCCAATTACACGGTGGACGATACTGTGGGTTTCCCATGCATGTTTTAGCTGGAGGAAAAATGCCTTGAACCTGGATAGTTGGGACCCATGGAATGGGTACCATGCAGTATGACTTCAAAGGGTCTGCATTTGCTCACCGAAACTCACCAATGCTATCAGCCTGAAGCGTCCAGCCTTATGTCTCAACCAGCTCTGGGTGTAGATGTGGTCAATCCCGGTTGCATCACATGCCCTGAGTGAATTATTTAAGAATTGCTCTCTATTTCACTGTCTTTGTGTTTTGTTTTCGAAATTTATTTTGATAATGGGATTTATCGGATTTTCACTGCTGCGTTTCGGCCGCTGTACACACGCTTGATTCTCTTACGGAGACATATATATCCATGGGTTTTAAGATTCTTCCTAGTCAGGTATATTCCTAGTCGTTGAATATGTGGTGTTGAGTCCATTTCGTTGAGCAAAGAGTAGGTCTTGTCTATTACATATTTGGCTTATGGAATGTTATCTGTGCTAATTTCAGTCTCTGGTTTTATGCAGCACCCCAAGGCACCTTTCCCCATAAGCAAGCACTAGTTGGTTTTCTAAATTTGAGACCCTGTTCTGTTTTGTAATTCAGTTCATGTGTAGTCAAGTTTACATTCCGTGTATTAGTGATATCTTATGATGTTTCTTTTTCTGTGTGACGTAGTTCACGTAGAATCACCGTACCTGCATCCACTCACTATGCCGCTACGGGCCTGATGACACAGATTTCATTGCTGAGTGATATTGCATTGCACGTACGTGCCACAACTTCTTTATCCATTTTTTGCTTTCTGGGATATTTACCTGGTTCTGTAGACGAGCTTCTTGGGAACACAGCCATCCCAAACTTTGGGGTGGCTGTCTGTTTTTGATTTTAATTTCCCTAAGCAATACTACCGTAATTGCAATTGCCATAGGCTGTGTTGCTTTATTTCTTACGTGTTTCAGGAAACACCATACACTTCTCCTGGGTGGCTGTTCACAATTTACATCCTGCCAATCAGCATAACAAGGCTCCCTGTTCTCCATATCCTGTCCTACCTTTCTGGATTTTACACTTTTTTCAGATGGCCCTTTTGCCCGGGGGGCAGTGAGACTTCATTGTAGTGCAGATTTCCTTTACAGGCTTGCTTGGTTGGCCAAAAAGGGCGTATGCGTTGTTTCCTGAATATATTCAGGAAAAAACGCATACGCCCTTTTTGGCCAAGTGCATCATTGTCGACGTTGTGCCTCTTTTCCTATGCTTTCAGGGCAATTCCAGTCTACTCCCTGCAATCGTTTTCCTGAAAATCTGCCCAGCTTTCAAGTCCCCTTCGCAGGCTTACTTCAATATATTTTTGGAGGATAGCTGTCATTTATAACTCTGCAGGTTTGTGAATTACAGTGCCCCTGAGCTCCTTTCTTCAACTCGCTTTCTTGTGAGCTGGGCACAAAACCGCAGGATTGCTTCAGGCCCTAATCTATTTCCGGCAGGGCATGCTGAGACTTTGGTTAATTCCTCTTCCTGGTCGGAAATGAGCATTACATTTGCCCGTGCAGACACCTACAGCTAGTCTCTCATTGGTTCTCCCTATTCCTGTTCATCTTCCACAGAAATTGCAAGCTGTGCCAAACAAGAGGTTAAAGGCACTGACGCTCCAAGCGGGGAGAGTGTTAGTAAAGCATCTGGAATGGTGAACCCGAGGACCAGGATACGAAAAGTGAGATGCATTTAAAATCGTTTCCCAATCACACGGTGGACCATACTGTGGGTTTCCCATGCATGTTTTAGCTGGAGGAAGAATCCCTTGAACCTGAAGAGTTGGGACCCATGGAATAGGTACCATGCAGTATGACTTCAAAGGGTCTGCATTTGCTCACTGAAACTCACCAATGCTATCAGCCTGAAGTGTCCAGCCTTATGTCTCAACCAGCTCTGGGTGTAGATGTGGTCAATCCCGGTTGCATCACATGCCCTGAGTGAATTATTTAAGAATTGCTCTCTATTTCACTGTCTTTGTGTTTTGTTTTCGAAATTTATTTTGATAATGGGATTTATCGGATTTTCACTGCTGCGTTTCGGCCGCTGTACACACGCTTGATTCTCTTACGGAGACATATATATCCATGGGTTTTAAGATTCTTCCTAGTCAGGTATATTCCTAGGCGTTGAATATGTGGTGTTGGGTCCATTTTGTTGAGCAAGGAGTAGGTCTTGTCTATTACATATTTGCCTTATGGAAAGTTATCTGTGCTAATTTCAGTCTCTGGTTATATGCAGCACCCCAAGGCACCTTTCCCCATAAGCAAGCACTAGTTGGTTTTCTAAATTTGAGACCCTGTTCTGTTTTGTAATTCAGTTCATGTGTAGTCAAGTTTACATTCCGTGTATTAGTGATATCTTATGATGTTTCTTTTTCTGTGTGACGTAGTTCACGTAGAATCACCGTACCTGCATCCACTCACTATGCCGCTACGGGCCTGATGACACAGATTTCATTGCTGAGTGATATTGCATTGTACATACGTGCCACAACTTCTTTATCCATTTTTTGCTTTCTGGGATATTTACCTGATACTGTAGACGAGCTTATTGTGAACACAGCCGTCCCAAATATTGGGGTGGCTGTCTCTTTTTGCTTTTAATTTCCGTAAGCTATAGGACCATAAGTGGAAGTGCCATAGGCTGTGTTGCTTTGTTCCTTACGTGTTTCAGGAAACACCATACACTTCTCCAGGGTGGCTGCTGGCAATTTACATCCTGCCAATCAGCATAACAAGGCTCACTGTTCTCCATATCCTGTCCTAACTTTCTGGATTTTACACTTTTTTCAGATGGCCCTTTTGCCCGGGGGGCAGTGAGACTTCATTGTAGTGCAGATTTCCTTTACAGGCTTGCTTGGTTGGCCAAAAAGGGCGTATGCGTTTTTTCCTGAATATATTCAGGAAAAAACGCATACGCCCTTTTTGGCCAAGTGCATCATTGTCGACGTTCTGCCTCTTTTCCTATGCTTTCAGGGCAATTCCAGTCTACCCCCTGCAATCGTTTTCCTGAAATTCTGCCCCGCTTTCAAGTCCCCTTCGCAGGCTTACTTCAATATATTTTTAGAGGATAGCTGTCATTTATAACTCTGCAGGTTTGTGAATTACAGTGCCCCTGAGCTCCTTTCTTCAACTCGCTTTCTTGTGAGCTGGGCACAAAACCGCAGGATTGCTTCAGGCCCTAATCTGTTTCCAGAGGGCACACTGAGCCTTTGTTTAATTCCTCTTCCTGGTGGGCAATGAGCGTTAAATTTGGCCGTGCAGACACCTACAGCTAGTCTCTCATTGGTTCTCCCTATTCCTGTTCATCTTGCACAGAAATTGCAAGCTGTGCCAAACAGGAGGTTAAAGGCACTGACTGTCCAAGTGGGGAGAGTGTTATTAAAGCATCTGGAATGGTGAACCCGACGACCAGGATACGAAAACTGAGATGCATTTTAAATCGTTTCCCAATCACACGGTGGACGATACTCTGGGTATCCCATGCATGTTTTAGCTGGAGGAAGAATCCCTTGAACCTGGAGAGTTGGGACCCATGGAATGGGTACCATGCAGTATGACTTCAAAGGGTCTGCATTTGCTCACCGAAACTCACCAATGCTATCAGCCTGAAGTGTCCAGCCTTATGTCTCAACCAGCTCTGGGTGTAGATGTGGTCAATCCCGGTTGCATCACATGCCCTGAGTGAATTATTTAAGAATTGCTCTCTATTTCACTGTCTTTGTGTTTTGTTTTCGAAATTTATTTTGATAATGGGATTTATCGGATTTTCACTGCTGCGTTTCGGCCGCTGTACACACGCTTGATTCTCTTACGGAGACATATATATCCATGGGTTTTAAGATTCTTCCTAGTCAGGTATATTCCTAGGCGTTGAACATGTGGTGTTGGGTCCATTTCGTTGAGCAAGGAGTAGGTCTTGTCTATTACATATTTGGCTTATGGAAAGTTATCTGTGCTAATTTCTGTCTCTGGTTTTATGCAACACCCCAAGGCACCTTTCCCCATAAGCAAGCACTAGTTGGTTTTCTAAATTTGAGACCCTGTTCTGTTTTGTACTTCAGTTCATGTGTAGTCAAGTTTACATTCCGTGTATTAGTGATATCTTATGATGTTTCTTTTTCTGTGTGACGTAGTTCACGTAGAATCACCGTACCTGCATCCACTCACTATGCCGCTACGGGCCTGATGACACAGATTTCATTGCTGAGTGATATTGCATTGCACGTACGTGCCACAACTTCTTTATCCATTTTTTGCTTTCTGGGATATTTACCTGATACTGTATACGAGCTTCTTGTGAACACAGCCGTTCCAAATATTGGGGTGGCTGTCTGTTTTTGATTTCAATTTCCCTAAGCTATAGGACCATAAGTGGAAGTGCCATAGGCTGTGTTGCTTTGTTTCTTACGTGTTTCAGGAAACACCATACACTTCTCCAGGGTGGCTGCTGGCAATTTACATCCTGCCAATCAGCATAACAAGGCTCCCTGTTCTCCATATCCTGTCCTAACTTTCTGGATTTTACACTTTTTTCAGATGGCCCTGTTGCCCGGGGGGCAGTGAGACTTCATTGTAGTGCAGATTTCCTTTACAGGCTTGCTTGGTTGGCCAAAAAGTGCATATGCGTTTTTTCCTGAATATATTCAGGAAAAAACGCATACGCCCTTTTTGGCCAAGTGCATCATTGTCGACGTTCTGCCTCTTTTCCTATGCTTTCAGGGCAATTCCAGTCTACCCCCTGCAATCGTTTTCCTGAAATTCTGCCCCGCTTTCAAGTCCCCTTCGCAGGCTTACTTCAATATATTTTTGGAGGATAGCTGTCATTTATAACTCTGCAGGTTTGTGAATTACAGTGCCCCTGAGCTCCTTTCTTCAACTCGCTTTCTTGTGAGCTGGGCACAAAACCGCAGGATTGCTTCAGGCCCTAATCTGTTTTCAGCAGGGCACGCTGAGCCTTTGTTTCATTCCTCTTCCTGGTGAGCAATGAGCGTTACATTTGCCCGTGCAGACACCTACAGCTAGTCTCTCATTGGTTCTCCCTATTCCTGTTCATCTTGCACAGAAATTGCAAGCTGTGTCAAACAGGAGGTTAAAGGCACTGACTCTCCAAGCGGGGAGAGTGTTAGTAAAGCATCTGGAATGGTGAACCCGAGGACAAGGATACGAAAACTGAGATGCATTTTAAATCGTTTCCCAATCACACGGTGGACGATACTGTGGGTTTCCCATGCATGTTTTAGCTGGAGGAAGAATGCCTTGAACCTGGAGAGATGGGACCCATGGAATGGGTACTATGCCGTATGACTTCAAAGGGTCTGCATTTGCTCACCGAAACTCACTAATGCTATCAGCCTGAAGCGTCCAGCCTTATGTCTCAACCAGCTCTGGGTGTAGATGTGGTCAATCCCGGTTGCATCACATGCCCTGAGTGAATTATTTAAGAATTGCTCTCTATTTCACTGTCTTTGTGTTTTGTTTTCGAAATTTATTTTGATAATGGGATTTATCGGATTTTCACTGCTGCGTTTCGGCCGCTGTACACACGCTTGATTCTCTTACGGAGACATATATATCCATGGGTTTTAAGATTCTTCCTAGTCAGGTATATTCTTAGGCGTTGAATATGTGGTGTTGAGTCCATTTCGTTGAGCAACAGAGTAGGTCTTGTCTATTACATATTTGGCTTATGGAATGTTATCTGTGCTAATTTCAGTCTCTGGTTTTATGCAGCACCCCAACGCACCTTTCCCCATAAGCAAGCACTAGTTGGTTTTCTATATTTGAGACCCTGTTCTGATTTGTAATTCAGTTCATGTGTAGTCAAGTTTACATTCCGTGTATTAGTGATATCTTATGATGTTTCTTTTTTTATGTGACGTAGTTCACGTAGAATCACCGTACCTGCATCCACTTACTATGACGCAACGGACCTGATGACACAAATTTCATTGCTGAGTGATATTGCATTGCACGTACGTGCCACAACTTCTTTATGCATTTTTTGCTTTCTGGGATATTTACCTGATACTGTAGACGAGCTTCTTGTGAACACAGCCGTCCCAAATATTGGGCTGGCTGTCTGTTTTTCATTTTATTTTCCGTAAGCTATAGGACCATAAGTGGAAGTGCCATAGGCTGTGTTGCTTTGTTTCTTACGTGTTTCAGGAAACACCATACACTTCTCCAGGGTGGCTGCTGGCAATTTACATCCTGCCAATCAGCATAACAAGGCTCCCTGTTCTCCATATCCTGTCCTAACTTTCTGGATTTTACACTTTTTTCAGATGGCCCTTTTGCCCAGGGGCAGTGAGATTTCATTGTAGTGCAGATTTCCTGTACAGGCTTGCTTGGTTGGCCAAAAAGGTCCTATGCGATTTTTCCTGAATATATTCAGGAAAAAACGCATACGCCCTTTTTGGCCAAGTGCATCATTGTCGACGTTGTGCCTCTTTTCCTATGCTTTCAGGGCAATTCCAGTCTACCCCCTGCATTGGTTTTCCTGAAATTCTGCCCCGCTTTCAAGTCCCCTTCGCAGGCTTACTTCAATATATTTTTGGAGGATAGCTGTCATTTATAACTCTGCAGGTTTGTGAATTACAGTGCCCCTGAGCTCCTTTCTTCAACTCGCTTTCTTGTGAGCTGGGCACAAAACCACAGGATTGCTTCAGGCCCTAATCTGTTTTCAGCAGGGCACGCTGAGCCTTTGTTTAATTCCTCTTCCTGGTCGGCAATGAGCGTTACATTTGCCCGTGCAGACACCTACAGCTAGTCTCTCATTGGTTCTCCCTATTCCTGTTCATCTTGCACAGAAATTGCAAGCTGTGTCAAACAGGAGGTTAAAAGCACTGACTCTCCAAGCGGGGAGAGTGTTAGTAAAGCATCTGGAATGGTGAACCCGAGGACAAGGATACGAAAACTGAGATTCATTTTAAATCGTTTCCCAATCACACGGTGGATGATACTGTGGGTTTCCCATGCATGTTTTAGCTGGAGGAAAAATGCCTTGAACCTGGAGAGTTGGGACCCATGGAATGGGTACCATGCAGTATGACTTCAAAGGGTCTGCATTTGCTCACCGAAACTCACCAATGCTATCAGCCTGAAGCGTCCAGCCTTATGTCTCAACCAGCTCTGGGTGTAGATGTGGTCAATCCCGGTTGCATCACATGCCCTGAGTGAATTATTTAAGAATTGCTCTCTATTTCACTGTCTTTGTGTTTTGTTTTCGAAATTTATTTTGATAATGGGAGTTATCGGATTTTAACTGCTGCGTTTCGGCCGCTGTACACACGCTTGATTCTCTTATGGAGACATATATATCCATGGGTTTTAAGATTCTTCCTAGTCAGGTATATTCCTAGGCGTTGAATATGTGGTGTTGAGTCCATTTCGTTGAGCAAGGAGTAGGTCTTGTCTATTACATATTTGGCTTATGGAATGTTATCTGTGCTAATTTCAGTCTCTGGTTTTATGCAGCACCCCAAGGCACCTTTCCCCATAAGCAAGCACTAGTTGGTTTTCTAAATTTGAGACCCTGTTCTGTTTTGTAATTCAGTTCATGTGTAGTCAAGTTTACATTCCGTGTATTAGTGATATCTTATGATGTTTCTTTTTCTGTGTGACGTAGTTCACGTAGAATCACCGTACCTGCATCCACTCACTATGCCGCTACGGGCCTGATGACACAGATTTCATTGCTGAGTGATATTGCATTGCACGTACGTGCCACAACATCTTTATACATTTTTTGCTTTCTGGGATATTTTCCTGGTTCTGTCGACGAGCTTCTTGGGAACACAGCCATCCCAAACTTTGGGGTGGCTGTCTGTTTTTGATTTTAATTTCCCTAAGCAATACTACCATAATTGCAATTGCCATAGGCTGTGTTGCTTTATTTCTTACGTGTTTCAGGAAACACCATACACTTCTCCTGGGTGGCTGTTCACAATTTACATCCTGCCAATCAGCATAACAAGGCTCCCTGTTCTCCATATCCTGTCCTACCTTTCTGGATTTTACACTTTTTTCAGATGGCCCTTTTGCCCGGGGGGCAGTGAGACTTCATTGTAGTGCAGATTTCCTTTACAGGCTTGCTTGGTTGGCCAAAAAGGGCATATGCGTTTTTTCCTGAATATATTCAGGAAAAAACGCATACGCCCTTTTTGGCCAAGTGCATCATTGTCGACGTTGTGCCTCTTTTCCTATGCTTTCAGGGCAATTCCAGTCTACCCCCTGCAATCGTTTTCCTGAAAATCTGCCCAGGTTTCAAGTCCCCTTTGCAGGCTTACTTCAATATATTTTTGGAGGATAGCTGTCATTTATAACTCTGCAGGTTTGTGAATTACAGTGCCCCTGAGCTCCTTTCTTCAACTCGCTTTCTTGTGAGCTGGGCACAAAACCACAGGATTGCTTCAGGCCCTAATCTATTTCCGGCAGGGCATGCTGAGACTTTGGTTAATTCCTCTTCCTGGTCGGAAATGAGCATTACATTTGCCCGTGCAGACACCTACAGCTAGTCTCTCATTGGTTCTCCTTATTCCTGTTCATCTTGCACAGAAATTGCAAGCTGTGCCAAACAAGAGGTTAAAGGCAGTGACGCTCCAAGCGGGGAGAGTGTTAGTAAAGCATCTGGAATGGTGAACCCGAGGACCAGGATACGAAAAGTGAGATGCATTTAAAATCGTTTCCCAATCACACGGTGGACCATACTGTGGGTTTCCCATGCATGTTTTAGCTGGAGGAAGCATCCCTTGAACCTGAAGAGTTGGGACCCATGGAATAGGTACCATGCAGTATGACTTCAAAGGGTCTGCATTTGCTCACCGAAACTCACCAATGCTATCAGCCTGAGGTGTCCAGCCTTATGTCTCAACCAGCTCTGGGTGTAGATGTGGTCAATCCCGGTTGCATCACATGCCCTGAGTGAATTATTTAAGAATTGCTCTCTATTTCACTGTCTTTGTGTTTTGTTTTCGAAATTTATTTTGATAATGGGATTTATCGGATTTTCACTGCTGCGTTTCAGCCGCTGTACACACGCTTGATTCTCTTACGGAGACATATATATCCATGGGTTTTAAGATTCTTCCTAGTCAGGTATATTCCTAGGCGTTGAATATGTGGTGTTGAGTCCATTTCGTTGAGCAAGGAGTAGGTCTTGTCTATTACATATTTGGCTTATGGAATGTTATCTGTGCTAATTTCAGTCTCTGGTTTTATGCAGCACCCCAAGGCACCTTTCCCCATAAGCAAGCACTAGTTGGTTTTCTAAATTTGAGACCCTGTTCTGTTTTGTAATTCAGTTCATGTGTAGTCAAGTTTACATTCCGTGTATTAGTGATATCTTATGATGTTTCTTTTTCTGTGTGACGTAGTTCACGTAGAATCACCGTACCTGCATCCACTCACTATGCCGCTACGGGCCTGATGACACAGATTTCATTGCTGAGTGATATTGCATTGCACGTACGTGCCACAACTTCTTTATCCATTTTTTGCTTTCTGGGATATTTACCTGGTACTGTAGACGAGCTTCTTGTGAACACAGCCGTCCCAAATATTGGGGTGGCTGTCTATTTTTGATTTTAATTTCCGTAAGCAATAGGACCATAAGTGGAAGTGCCATAGGCTGTGTTGCTTTGTTTCTTACGTGTTTCAGGAAACACCATACACTTCTCCAGGGTGGCTGCTGGCAATTTACATCCTGCCAATCAGCGTAACAAGGCTCCCTGTTCTCCATATCCTGTCCTACCTTTCTGGATTTTACACTTTTTTCAGATCGCCCTTTTGTCCGGGGGGCAGTGAGACTTCATTGTAGTGCAGATTTCCTTTACAGGCTTGCTTTGTTGGCCAAAAAGGGCGTATGCCTTTTTTCCTGAATATATTCAGGAAAAAACGCATACGCCCTTTTTGGCCAAGTGCATCATTGTCGACGTTGTGCCTCTTTTCCTATGCTTTCAGGGCAATTCCAGTCTACCCCCTGCAATCGTTTTCCTGAAATTCTGCCCCGCTTTCAAGTCCCCTTCACAGGCTTACTTCAAAATATTTTGGAAGATAGCTGTCATTTATAACTCTGCAGGTTTGTGAATTACAGTGCCCCTGAGCTCCTTTCTTCAACTCGCTTTCTTGTGAGCTGGGCACAAAACCGCAGGATTGCTTCAGGCCATAATCTGTTTCCAGCAGGGCACACTGAGCCTTTGTTTAATTCCTCTTCCTGGTAGGCAATGAGCGTTACATTTGCCCGTGCAGACACCTACATCTAGTCTCTCATTGGTTCTCCCTATTCCTGTTCATCTTGCACAGAAATTGCAAGCTGTGCCAAAGAGGAGGTTAAAGGCACTGACTCTCCAAGCGGGGAGAGTGTCAGTAAAGCATCTGGAATGGTGAACCCGAGGACCAGGATACGAAAACTGAGATGCATTTTAAATCGTTTCCCAATCACACGGTGGACGATACTCTGGGTTTCCCGTGCATGTTTTAGCTGGAGTAAGAATCCCTTGAAACTGGAGAGTTGGGACCCATGGAATGGGTACCATGCAGTATGACTTCAAAGGGTCTGCATTTGCTCACCGAAACTCACCAATGCTATCAGCCTGAGGTGTCCAGCCTTATGTCTCAACCAGCTCTGGGTGTAGATGTGGTCAATCCCGGTTGCATCACATGCCCTGAGTGAATTATTTAAAAATTGCTCTGTATTTCACTGTCTTTGTGTTTTATTTTCGAAATTTATTTTGATAATGGGATTTATCGGATTTTCACTGCTGCGTTTCGGCCGCTGTACACACGCTTGATTCTCTTACGGAGACATATATATCCATGGGTTTTAAGATTCTTCCTAGTCAGGTATATTCCTAGGCGTTGAATATGTGGCGTTGGGTCCATTTCGTTGAGCAAGGAGTAGGTCTTGTCTATTACATATTTGGCTTATGGAAAGTTATCTGTGCTAATTTCAGTCTCTGGTTTTATGCAGCACCCCAAGGCACCTTTCCCCATAAGCAAGCACTAGTTGGTTTTCTAAATTTGAGACCCTGTTCTGTTTTGTAATTCAGTTCATGTGTAGTCAAGTTTACATTCCGTGTATTAGTGATATCTTATGATGTTTCTTTTTCTGTGTGACGTAGTTCACGTAGAATAACCGTACCTGCATCCACTCACTATGCCGCTACGGGCCTGATGACACAGATTTCATTGCTGAGTGATATTGCATTGCACCTACGTGCCACAACTTCTTTATCCATTTTTTGCTTTCTGGGATATTTACCTGGTACTGTAGACGAGCTTCTTGGGAACACAGCCGTCCCAAACTTTGGGGTGGCTCTCTGTTTTTGATTTTAATTTCCCTAAGCAATAGGACCATAATTGCAATTGCCATAGGCTGTGTTGCTTTATTTCTTACGTGTTTCAGGAAACACCATACACTTCTCCAGGGTGGCGGTTCACAATTTACATCCTGCCAATCAGCATAACAAGGCTCCCTGTTCTCCATATCCTGTCCTACCTTTCTGGATTTTACACTTTTTTCAGATGGCCCTTTTGCCAGTGGGGGCAGTGAGATTTCATTGTAGTGCAGATTTCCTTTACAGGCTTGCTTGGTTGGCCAAAAAGGGCGTATGCTTTTTTTCCTGAATATATTCAGGAAAAAACGCATACGCCCTTTTTGGCTAAGTGCATCATTGTCGACGTTCTGCCTCTTTTCCTATGCTTTCAGGGCAATTCCAGTCTACCCCCTGCAATCGTTTTCCTGAAATTCTGCCCCGCTTTCAAGTCCCCTTCGCAGGCTTACTTCAATATATTTTTGGAGGATAGCTGTCATTTATAACTCTGCAGGTTTGTGAATTACAGTGACCCTGAGCTCCTTTCTTCAACTCCCTTTCTTGTGAGCTGGGCACAAAACCACAGGATTGCTTCAGGCCCTAATCTGTTTCCAGCAGGGCACACTGAGCCTTTGTTTAATTCCTCTTCCTGGTGGGCAATGAGCGTTACATATGCCCGTGCAGACACCTACAGCTAGTCTCTCATTGGTTCTCCCTATTCCTGTTCATCTTGCACAGAAATTGCAAGCTGTGCCAAAGAGGAGGTTAAAGGCACTGACTCTCCAAGTGGGGAGAGTGTTAGTAAAGCATCTGGAATGGTGAACCCGAGGACCAGGATACGAAAACTGAGATGCATTTTAAATCGTTTCCCAATCACACGGTGGACGATACTCTGGGTTTCCCATGCATGTTTTAGCTGGAGGAAGAATCCCTTGAACCTGGAGAGTTGGGACCCATTGAATGGGTACCATGCAGTATGACTTCAAAGGGTCTGCATTTGCTCACCGAAACTCACCAATGCTATCAGCCTGAAGTGTCCAGCCTTATGTCTCAACCAGCTCTGGGTGTAGATGTGGTCAATCCCGGTTGCATCACATGCCCTGAGTGAATTATTTAAGAATTGCTCTCTATTTCACTGTCTTTGTGTTTTGTTTTCGAAATTTATTTTGATAATGGGATTTATCGGATTTTCACTGCTGCGTTTCGGCTGCTGTACACACGCTTGATTCTCTTACGGAGACATATATATCCATGGGTTTTAAGATTCTTCCTAGTCAGGTATATTCCTAGGCGTTTAATATGTGGTGTTGAGTCCATTTCGTTGAGCAAGGAGTAGGTCTTGTCTATTACATATTTGGCTTATGGAATGTTATCTGTGCTAATTTCAGTCTCTGGTTTTATGCAGCACCCCAAGGCACCTTACCCCATAAGCAAGCACTAGTTGGTTTTCTAAATTTGAGACCCTGTTCTGTTTTGTAATTCAGTTCATGTGTAGTCAAGTTTACATTCCGTGTATTAGTGATATCTTATGATGTTTCTTTTTCTGTGTGACGTAGTTCACGTAGAATCACCGTACCTGCATCCACTCACTATGCCGCTACGGGCCTGATGACACAGATTTCATTGCTGAGTGATATTGCATTGCACGTACGTGCCACAACTTCTTTATCCATTTTTTGCTTTCTGGGATATTTACCTGGTACTGTAGACGAGCTTCTTGTGAACACAGCCGTCCCAAATATTGGGGTGGCTGTCTGTTTTTGATTTTAATTTCTGTAAGCTATAGGACCATAAGTGGAAGTGCCATAGGCTGTGTTGCTTTGTTTCTTACGTGTTTCAGGAAACACCATACACTTCTCCAGGGTGGCTGCTGGCAATTTACATCCTGCCAATCAGCATAACACGGCTCCCTGTTCTCCATATCCTGTCCTACCTTTCTGGATTTTACACTTTTTTCAGATGGCCCTTTTGCTCCAGAAGCAGTGAGACTTCATTGTAGTGAAGATTTCCTTTTCAGGGTTGCTTGGTTGGCCAAAAAGGGCATATGCGTTTTTTCCTGAATATATTCAGGAAAAAACGCATACGCGCTTTTTGGCCAGGTGCATCATTGTCAACGTTGTGCTTCTTTTCCTATGTTTTCAGGGCAATTCCAGTCTACCCCCTCCAATCGTTTTCCTGAAATTCTGCCCCGCATTCAAGTCCCCTTCGCAGGCTTACTTCAATATATTTTTGGAGGATAGCTGTCAATTATAACTCTGCATGTTTGTGAATTACAGTGCCCCTGAGCTCCTTTCTTCAACTCGCTTTCTTGTGAGCTGGGCACAAAACCGCAGGATTGCTTCAGGCCCTAATCTGTTTCCAGCAGGGCACACTGAGCCTTTGTTTAATTCCTCTTCCTGGTGGGCAATGAGTGTTACATTTGGCCGTGCAGACACCTACAGCTAGTCTCTCATTGGTTTTCCCTATTCCTGTTCCTCTTCCACAGAAATTGCAAATTGTGCCAAACAGGAGGTTAACGGCACTGACTCTCCAAGCGGGGAGAGTGTTAGTAAAGCGTCTGGAATGGTGAACCCTAGGACAAGGATACGAAAACTGAGATCCATTTTAAATCGGTTCCCAATCTCACGGTGTACCATACTCTGTGTTTCCCATGCATGTTTTAGCTGAACGAAGAATCCCTTCAACCTGGAGAGTTGGGACCCATGGAATGGGTACCATGCAGTATGACTTCAAAGGGTCTGCATTTGCTCACCGAAACTCACCAATGCTATCAGCCTGAAGTGTCCAGCCTTATGTCTCAACCAGCTCTGGGTGTAGATGTGGTCAATCCGGGTTGCATCACATGCCCTGAGAGAATTATTTAAGAATTGCTCTCTATTTCACTGTCTTTGTGTTTTGTTTTTGAAATTTATTTTGATAATGGGATTTATCGGATTTTCACGGCTACGTTTCCGCCGCTGTACACACGCTTGATTCTCTTACGGAGAAATATATATCTATGGGTTTTAAGATTCTTCCTATTCAGGTATATTCCTATGCGTTGAATATGTGGTGTTGAGTCCATTTCGTTGAGCAAGGAGTAGGTCTTGTCTATTACATATATGGCTATGTAAAGTTATCTGTGCTAATTTCAGTCTCTGGTTTTATGCAGCACCCCAAGGCACCTTTCCCCATAAGCAAGCACTAGTTGGTTTTATAAATTTGAGACCCTGTTCTGTTTTGTAATTCAGTTCATGTGTAGTCAAGTTTACATTCCGTGTATTAGTGATATCTTATGATGTTTCTTTTTCTGTGTGACGTAGTTCACATAGAATCACCGTACCTACATCCACTCACTATGCCGCCACGGGCCTGATGACACAGATTTCATTGCTGAGTGATATTGCATTGCACGTACGTGCCACAACTTTTTTATCCATTTTTTGCTTTCTGGGATATTTACCTGGTACTGTAGACGAGCTTCTTGAGAACACAGCCGTCCCAAATATTGGGGTGGCTGTCTGTTTTTGATTTTAATTTCCGTAAGCTATAGGACCATAAGTGGAAGTGCCATAGGCTGTGTTGCTTTGTTTCTTACGTGTTTCAGGAAACACCATACACTTCTCCAGGGTGGCTGCTGGCAACTTACATCCTGCCAATCAGCATAACAAGGCTCCCTGTTCTCCATATCCTGTCCTACCTTTCTGGATTTTACACTTTTTTCAGATGGCCCTTTTGCCCGGGGGGCAGTGAGACTTCATTGTAGTGCAGATTTCCTTTACAGGCTTGCTTGGTTGGCCAAAAAGGGCGTATGCGTTTTTTCCTGAATATATTCAGGAAAAAACGCATACGCCCTTTTTGGCCAAGTGCATCATTATCAACCTTCTGCCTCTTTTCCTATGTTTTCAGGGCAATTCCAGTCTACCCCCTGCAATCGTTTTCCTGAAATTCTGCCCCGCTTTCAAGTCCCCTTCGCAGGCTTACTTCAATATATTTTTGGAGGATAGCTGTCATTTATAACTCTGCAGGTTTGTGAATTACAGTGCCCCTGAGCTCCTTTCTTCAACTCGCTTTCTTGTGAGCTGGGCAAAAAACCGCAGGATTGCTTCAGGCCCTAATCTGTTTCCAGCAGGTCACACTGAGCCTTTGCTTAATTCCTCTTCCTGGTGGGCAATGAGCGTTACATTTGCCCGTGCAGACACCTACAGCTAGTCTCTCATTGGTTCTCCCTATTCCTGTTTATCTTGCACAGAAATTGCAAGCTGTGCCAAACAGGAGGTTAAAGGCACTATCTCTCCAAGCGGGGAGAGTGTTAGTAAAGCATCTGGAATGGTGAACCGAGGACCAGGATACGAAAACTGAGATGCATTTTAAATCATTTCCCAATCACACGGTGGACGATACTCTGGGTTTCCCATGCATGTTTTAGCTGGAGGAAGAATCCCTTGAACCTGGAGAGTTGGGACCCATGGAATGGGTACCATGCAGTATGACTTCAAAGGGTCTGCATTTGCTCACCGAAACTCACCAATGCTATCAGCCTGAAGTGTCCAGCATTATGTCTCAACCAGCTCTGGGTGTAGATGTGGTCAATCCCGGTTGCATCACATGCCCTGAGTGAATTATTTAAGAATTGCTCTCTATTTCACTGTCTTTGTGTTTTGTTTTCGAAATTTATTTTGATAATGGGATTTATCGGATTTTCACTGCTGCGTTTCGGCCGCTGTACACACGCTTGATTCTCTTACGGACACATATATATCCATGGGTTTTAAGATTCTTCCTAGTCAGGTATATTCCTAGGCGTTGAATATGTGGTGTTGACTATATTTCGTTGAGCAAGGAGTAGGTCTTGTCTATTACATATTTGGCTTATGGAATGTTATCTGTGCTAATTTCAGTCTCTGGTTTTATGCAGCACCCCAAGGCACCTTTCCCCATAAGCAAGCACTAGTTGGTTTTATAAATTTGAGACCCTGTTCTGTTTTGTAATTCAGTTCATGTGTAGTCAAGTTTACATTCCGTGTATTAGTGATATCTTATGATGTTTCTTTTTCTGTGTGACGTAGTTCACATAGAATCACCGTACCTACATCCACTCACTATGCCGCCACGGGCCTGATGACACAGATTTCATTGCTGAGTGATATTGCATTGCACGTACGTGCCACAACTTCTTTATCCATTTTTTGCTTTCTGGGATATTTACCTGATACTGTAGACGAGATTCTTGTGAACACAGCCGTCCCAAATATTGGGGTGGCTGTTTGTTTTTGCTTTTAATTTCCGTAAGCTATAGGACCATAAGTGGAAGTGCCATAGGCTGTGTTGATTTGTTTCTTACGTGTTTCAGGAAACACCATACACTTCTCCAGGGTGGCTGCTGGCAGTTTACATCCTGCCAATCAGCATAACAAGGCTCCCTGTTCTCCATATCCTGTCCTACCTTTCTGGATTTTACAGTTTTTTCAGATGGCCCTTTTGCCCAGGGGACAGTGAGACTTCATTGTAGTGCAGATTTCCTTTACAGGCTTGCTTGGTTGGCCAAAAAGGGCTTATGCGTTTTTTCCTGAATATATTCAGGAAAAAACGCATACGCCATTTTTGGCCAAGTGCATCATTGTCGACGTTGTGCTTCTTTTCCTATGCTTTCAGGGCAATTCCAGTCTACCCCCTGCAATCGTTTTCCTGAAATTCTGCCCCGGTTTCAAGTCCCCTTCGCAGGCTTACTTCAATATATTTTTGGAGGATAGCTGTCATTTATAACTCTGCAGGTTTGTGAATTACAGTGCCCCTGAGCTCCTTTCTTCAGCTCGCTTTCTTGTGAGCTGGGCACAATACCACAGGATTGCTTCAGGCCGTAATCTGTTTCCAGTAGAGCACACTGAGCCTTTGTTTAATTCCTCTTCCTGGTGGGCAATGAGTGTTACATTTGGCCGTGCAGACACCTACAGCTAGTCTCTCATTGGTTCTCCCTATTCCTCTTCATCTTGCACAGAAATTGCAAACGGTGCCAAACAGGAAGTTAAAGGCACTGAATCTCCAAGCGGGGAGAGTGTTAGTAAAGCATCTGGAATGGTGAACCCGAGGACCAGGATATGAAAACTGAGATGCATTTTAAATCGTTTCCCAATCACACGGTGGACCATACTGTGGGTTTCCCATGCATGTTTTAGCTGGAGGAAGAATCCCTTGAACCTGAAGTGTTGGGACCCATGGAATAGGTACGATGCAGTATGACTTCAAAGGGAATGCATTTGCTCACCGAAACTCACTAATGCTATCAGCCTGAAGTGTCCAGCCTTATGTCTCAACCAGCTGTGGGTGTAGATGTGGTCAATCCCAGTTACATCACATGCCCTGAGTGAATTATTTAAGAATTGCTCTCTATTTCACTGTCTTTGTGTTTTGTTTTCGAAATTTATTTTGATAATGGGATTTATCGGATTTTCACTGCTGCGTTTTGGCCGCTGTACACACGCTTGATTCTCTTACAGAGACATATATATCCATGGGTTTTAAGATTCTTCCTAGTCATGTATATTCCTAGGCGTTGAATATGCGGTGTTGGGTCCATTTCGTTGAGCAAGGAGTAGGTCTTGTCTATTACATATTTGGCTTATGGAATGTTATCTGTGCTAATTTCAGTCTCTGGTTTTATGCAGCACCCCAAGGCACCTTTCCCCATAAGCAAGCACTAGTTGGTTTTCTAAATTTGAGACCCTGTTCTGTTTTGTAATTCAGTTCATGTGTAGTCAAGTTTACATTCCGTGTATTAGTGATATCTTATGATGTTTCTTTTTCTGTGTGACGTAGTTCACGTAGAATCACCGTACCTACATCCACTCACTATGCCGCCACGGGCCTGATGACACAGATTTCATTGCTGAGTGATATTGCATTGCACGTACGTGCCACAACTTCTTTATCCATTTTTTGCTTTCTAGGATATTTACCTGATACTGTAGACGAGATTCTTGTGAACACAGCCGTCCCAAATATTGGGGTGGCTGTTTGTTTTTGCCTTTAATTTCCGTAAGCTATAGGACCATAAGTGGAAGTGCCATAGGCTGTGTTGCTTTGTTTCTTACGTGTTTCAGGAAACACCATACACTTCTCCAGGGTGGCTGCTGGCAATTTACATCCTGCCAATCAGCATAACAAGGTTCCCTTTTCTCCATATCCTGTCCTACCTTTCTGGATTTTACACTTTTTTCAGATGGCCCTTTTGCTCCAGAAGCAGTGAGACTTCATTGTAGTGAAGATTTCCTTTTCAGGCTTGCTTGGTTGGCCAAAAAGGGCGTATGCGTTTTTTCCTGAATATATTCAGGAAAAAACGTATACGCGCTTTTTGGCCAGGTGCATCATTGTCAACGTTGTGCTTCTTTTCCTATGTTTTCAGGGCAATTCCAGTCTACCCCCTCCAATCGTTTTCCTGAAATTCTGCCCCGCTTTCAAGTCCCCTTCGCAGGCTTACTTCAATATGTTTTTGGAGGATAGCTGTCAATTATAACTCTGCAGGTTTGTGAATTACAGTGCCCCTGAGCTCCTTTCTTCAACTCGCTTTCTTGTGAGCTGGGCACAAAACCGCAGGATTGCTTCAGGCCCTAATCTGTTTCCAGCAGGGCACACTGAGCCTTTGTTTAATTCCTCTTCCTGATGGGCAATGAGTGTTACATTTGGCCGTGCAGACACCTACAGCTAGTCTCTCATTGGTTTTCCCTATTCCTGTCCCTCTTCCACAAAAATTGCAAATTGTGCCAAACAGGAGGTTAACGGCACTGACTCTCCAAGCGGGGAGAGTGTTAGTAAAGCATCTGGAATGGTGAACCCTAGGACAAGGATACGAAAACTGAGATCCATTTTAAATCGGTTCCCAATCTCACGGTGTACCATACTCTGTGTTTCCCATGCATGTTTTAGCTGAACGAAGAATCCCTTCAACCTGGAGAGTTGGGACCCATGGAATGGGTACCATGCAGTATGACTTCAAAGGGTCTGCATTTGCTCACCGAAACTCACCAATGCTATCAGCCTGAAGTGTCCAGCCTTATGTCTCAACCAGCTCTGGGTGTAGATGTGGTCAATCCGGGTTGCATCACATGCCCTGAGTGAATTATTTAAGAATTGCTCTCTATTTCACTGTCTTTGTGTTTTGTTTTCGAAATTTATTTTGATAATGGGATTTATCGGATTTTCACTGCTGCGTTTCGGCCGCTGTACACACGCTTGATTCTCTTACGGACACATATATATCCATGGGTTTTAAGAATCTTCCTAGTCAGGTATATTCCTAGGCGTTGAATATGTGGTGTTGACTATATTTCGTTGAGCAAGGAGTAGGTCTTGTCTATTACATATTTGGCTTATGGAATGTTATCTGTGCTAATTTCAGTCTCTGGTTTTATGCAGCACCCCAAGGCACCTTTCCCCATAAGCAAGCACTAGTTGGTTTTATAAATTTGAGACCCTGTTCTGTTTTGTAATTCAGTTCATGTGTAGTCAAGATTACATTCCGTGTATTAGTGATATCTTATGATGTTTCTTTTTCTGTGTGACGTAGTTCACATAGAATCACCGTACCTACCTCCACTCACTATGCCGCCACGGGCCTGATGACACAGATTTCATTGCTGAGTGATATTGCATTGCACGTACGTGCCACAACTTCTTTATCCATTTTTTGCTTTCTGGGATATTTACCTGATACTGTAGACGAGATTCTTGTGAACACAGCCGTCCCAAATATTGGGGTGGCTGTTTGTTTTTGCTTTTAATTTCCGTAAGCTATACGACCATAAGTGGAAGTGCCATAGGCTGTGTTGATTTGTTTCTTATGTGTTTCAGGAAACACCATACAGTTCTCCAGGGTGGCTGCTGGCAGTTTACATCCTGCCAATCAGCATAACAAGGCTCCCTCTTCTCCATATCCTGTCCTACCTTTCTGGATTTTACAGTTTTTTCAGATGGCCCTTTTGCCCAGGGGACAGTGAGACTTCATTGTAGTGCAGATTTCCTTTACAGGCTTGCTTGGTTGGCCAAAAAGGGCTTATGCGTTTTTTCCTGAATATATTCAGGAAAAAACGCATACGCCATTTTTGGCCAAGTGCATCATTGTCGACGTTGTGCTTCTTTTCCTATGTTTTCAGGGCAATTCCAGTCTACCCCCTGCAATTGTTTTCCTGAAATTCTGCCCCGGTTTCAAGTCCCCTTCGCAGGCTTACTTCAATATATTTTTGGAGGATAGCTGTCATTTATAACTCTGCAGGTTTGTGAATTACAGTGCCCCTGAGCTCCTTTCTTCAGCTCGCTTTCTTGTGAGCTGGGCACAATACCACAGGATTGCTTCAGGCCGTAATCTGTTTCCAGTAGAGCACACTGAGCCTTTGTTTAATTCCTCTTCCTGGTGGGCAATGAGTGTTACATTTGGTCGTGCAGACACCTACAGCTAGTCTCTCATTGGTTCTCCCTATTCCTCTTCATCTTGCACAGAAATTGCAAACGGTGCCAAACAGGAAGTTAAAGGCACTGACTCTCCAAGCGGGCAGAGTGTTAGTAAAGCATCTGGAATGGTGAACCCGAGGACCAGGATACGAAAACTGAGATGCATTTTAAATCGTTTCCCAATCACACGGTGGACCATACTGTGGGTTTCCCATGCATGTTTTAGCTGGAGGAAGAATCCCTTGAACCTGAAGTGTTGGGACCCATGGAATAGGTACGATGCAGTATGACTTCAAAGGGAATGCATTTGCTCACCGAAACTCACTAATGCTATCAGCCTGAAGTGTCCAGCCTTATGTCTCAACCAGCTGTGGGTGTAGATGTGGTCAATCCCAGTTACATCACATGCCCTGAGTGAATTATTTAAGAATTGCTCTCTATTTCACTGTCTTTGTGTTTTGTTTTCGAAATTTATTTAGATAATGGGATTTATCGGATTTTCACTGCTGCGTTTTGGCCGCTGTACACACGCTTGATTCTCTTACAGAGACATATATATCCATGGGTTTTAAGATTCTTCCTAGTCATGTATATTCCTAGGCGTTGAATATGCGGTGTTGGGTCCATTTCGTTGAGCAAGGAGTAGGTCTTGTCTATTACATATTTGGCTTATGGAATGTTATCTGTGCTAATTTCAGTCTCTGGTTTTATGCAGCACCCCAAGGCACCTTTCCCCATAAGCAAGCACTAGTTGGTTTTCTAAATTTGAGACCCTGTTCTGTTTTGTAATTCAGTTCATGTGTAGTCAAGTTTACATTCCGTGTATTAGTGATATCTTATGATGTTTCTTTTTCTGTGTGACGTAGTTCACGTAGAATCACCGTACCTACATCCACTCACTATGCCGCCACGGGCCTGATGACACAGATTTCATTGCTGAGTGATACTGCATTGCACGTACGTGCCACAACTTCTTTATCCATTTTTTGCTTTCTGGGATATTTACCTGATACTGTAGACGAGATTCTTGTGAACACAGCCGTCCCAAATATTGGGGTGGCTGTTTGTTTTTGCCTTTAATTTCCGTAAGCTATAGGACCATAAGTGGAAGTGCCATAGGCTGTGTTGCTTTGTTTCTTACGTGTTTCAGGAAACACCATACACTTCTCCAGGGTGGCTGCTGGCAATTTACATCCTGCCAATCAGCATAACAAGGTTCCCTTTTCTCCATATCCTGTCCTACCTTTCTGGATTTTACACTTTTTTCAGATGGCCCTTTTGCTCCAGAAGCAGTGAGACTTCATTGTAGTGAAGATTTCCTTTTCAGGCTTGTTTGGTTGGCCAAAAAGGGCGTATGCGTTTTTTCCTGAATATATTCAGGAAAAAACGCATACGCGCTTTTTGGCCAGGTGCATCATTGTCAACGTTGTGCTTCTTTTCCTATGTTTTCAGGGCAATTCCAGTCTACCCCCTCCAATCGTTTTCCTGAAATTCTGCCCCGCTTTCAAGTCCCCTTCGCAGGCTTACTTCAATATATTTTTGGAGGATAGCTGTCAATTATAACTCTGCAGGTTTGTGAATTACAGTGCCCCTGAGCTCCTTTCTTCAACTCGCTTTCTTGTGAGCTTGGCACAAAACCGCAGGATTGCTTCAGGCCCTAATCTGTTTCCAGCAGGGCACACTGAGCCTTTGTTTAATTCCTCTTCCTGGTGGGCAATGAGTGTTACATTTGGCCGTGCAGACACCTACAGCTAGTCTCTCATTGGTTTTCCCTATTCCTGTTCCTCTTCCACAGAAATTGCAAATTGTGCCAAACAGGAGGTTAACGGCACTGACTCTCCAAGCGGGGAGAGTGTTAGTAAAGCGTCTGGAATGGTGAACCCTAGGACAAGGATACGAAAACTGAGATCCATTTTAAATCGGTTCCCAATCTCACGGTGTACCATACTCTGTGTTTCCCATGCATGTTTTAGCTGAACGAAGAATCCCTTCAACCTGGAGAGTTGGGACCCATGGAATGGGTACCATGCAGTATGACTTCAAAGGGTCTGCATTTGCTCACCGAAACTCACCAATGCTATCAGCCTGAAGTGTCCAGCCTTATGTCTCAACCAGCTCTGGGTGTAGATGTGGTCAATCCCGGTTGCATCACATGCCCTGAGTGAATTATTTAAGAATTGCTCTCTATTTCACTGTCTTTGTGTTTTGTTTTCGAAATTTATTTTGATAATGGGATTTATCGGATTTTCACGGCTACGTTTCCGCCGCTGTACACACGCTTGATTCTCTAACGGAGAAATATATATCTATGGGTTTTAAGATTCTTCCTATTCAGGTATATTCCTACGCGTTGAATATGTGGTGTTGAGTCCATTTCGTTGAGCAAGGAGTAGGTCTTGTCTATTACATATTTGGCTATGTAAAGTTATCTGTGCTAATTTCAGTCTCTGGTTTTATGCAGCACCCCAAGGCACCTTTCCCCATAAGCAAGCACTACTTGGTTTTCTAAATTTGAGACCCTGTTATGTTTTGTAATTCAGTTCATGTGTAGTCAAGTTTACATTCCGTGTATTAGTGATATCTTATGATGTTTCTTTTTCTGTGTGACGTATTTCACGTAGAATCACCGTACCTGCATCCACTCACTATGCCGCTACCGGCCTGATGACACAGATTTCATTGCTGAGTGATATTGCATTGTACGTACGTGCCACAACTTCTTTATCCATTTTTTGCTTTCTGGGATATTTACCTGATACTGTAGACGAGCTTCTTGTGAACACAGCCGTCCCAAATATTGGGGTGGCTGTCTGTTTTTGATTTTAATTTCTGTAAGCTATAGGACCATAAGTGGAAGTGCCATAGGCTGTGTTGCTTTGTTTCTTACGTGTTTCAGGAAACACCATACACTTCTCCAGGGTGGCTGCTGGCAATTTACATCCTGCCAATCAGCATAACAAGGCTCCCTGTTCTCCATATCCTGTCCTACCTTTCTGGATTTTACACTTTTTTCAGATGGCCCTTTTGCCCGGGGGGGCCGTGAGATTTCATTGTAGTGCAGATTTCCTTTACAGGCTTGCTTGGTTGGCCAAAAACGGCCTATGCGTTTTTTCCTGAATATATTCAGGAAAAAACGCATACGCCCTTTTTGGCCAAGTGCATCATTGTCGACGTTGTGCCTCTTTTCCTATGCTTTCAGGGCAATTCCAGTCTACCCCCTGCAATCGTTTTCCTGAAATTCTGCCCCGCTTTCAAGTCCCCTTCGCAGGCTTACTTCAATATATTTTTGGAGGATAGCTGTCATTTATAACTCTGCAGGTTTGTGAATTACAGTGCTCCTGAGCTCCTTTCTTCACCTCGCTTTCTTGTGAGCTGGGCACAAAACCGCAGGATTGCTTCAGGCCCTAATCTGTTTTCAGCAGGGCACGCTGAGCCTTTGTTTAATTCCTCTTCCTGGTCGGCAATGAGAATTACATTTGCCCGTGCAGACACCTACAGCTAGTCTCTCATTGGTTCTCCCTATTCCTGTTCATCTTGCACAGAAATTGCAAGCTGTGCCAAACAGGAGGTTAAAGGCACTGACTCTCCAAGCGGGGAGAGTGTTAGTAAAGCATCTGGAATGGTGAACTCGAGGACCAGGATACGAAAACTGAGATGCATTTTAAATCGTGTCCCAATCACACGGTGGTCGATAGTCTTGGTTTCCCATGCATGTTTTAGCTGGAGGAAGAATGCCTTGAACCTGGAGAGTTGTGACCCGTGGAATGGGTACCATGCAGTATGACTTCAAAGGGTCTGCATTTGCTCACCGAAACTCACCAATGCTATCAGCCTGAAGTGTCCAGCCTTATGTCTCAACCAGCTCTGGGTGTAGATGTGGTCAATCCCGGTTGCATCACATGCCCTGAGTGAATTATTTAAGAATTGCTCTCTATTTCACTGTCTTTGTGTTTTGTTTTCGAAATTTATTTTGATAATGGGATTTATCGGATTTTCACTGCTGCGTTTCAGCCGCAGTACACACGCTTGATTCTCTTATGGAGACATATATATCCATGGGTTTTAAGATTCTTCCTAGTCAGGTATATTCCTAGGCGTTGAATATGTGGTGTTGGGTCCATTTCGTTGAGCAAGGAGTAGGTTTTGTCTATTACATATGTGGCTTATGGAAAGTTATCTGTGCTAATTTCAGTCTCTGGTTTTATGCAGCACCCCAACACACCTTTCCCCATAAGCAAGCAGTAGTTGGTTTTCTAAATTTGAGACCCTGTTCTGTTTTGTAATTCAGTTCACGTGTAGTCAAGTTTACATTCCGTGTATTAGTGATATCTTATGATGTTTCTTTTTCTGTGTGACGTAGTTCACGTAGAATCACCGTACCTGCATCCACTCACTATGCCGCTACGGGCCTTATGCCACAGATTTCATTGCTGAGTGATATTGCATTGTACGTACGTGCCACAACATCTTTATCCATTTTTTGCTTTCTGGGATATTTACCTGATACTGTAGACGAGCTTCTTGTGAACACAGCCGTCCCAAATATTGTGGTGGCTGTCTGTTTTTGATTTTAATTTCCGTAAGCTATAGGAGCATAAGTGGAAGTGCCATAGGCTGTGTTGCTTTGTTTCTTACGTGTTTCAGGAAACACCATACACTTCTCCAGGTGGCTGCTGGCAATTTACATCCTGCCAATCAGCATAACAAGGCTCCCTGTTCTCCATATCCTGTCCTACCTTTCTGGATTTTACACTTTTTTCAGATGGCCCTTTTGCCCGGGGGGCAGTTAGACTTCATTGTAGTGTAGATTTCCTTCACAGGCTTGCTTGGTTGGCCAAAAAGGGCGTATGCGTTTTTTCCTGAATATATTCAGGAAAAAACGCATACGCCCTTTATGGCCAAGTGCATCATTGTCGACGTTCTGCCTCTTTTCCTATGCTTTCAGGGCAATTCCAGTCTACCCCCTGCAATCGTTTTCCTGAAATTCTGCCCCGTTTTCAAGTCCCCTTCACAGGCTTACTTCAATATATTTTTGGAGGATAGCTGTCATTTATAACTCTGCAGGTTTGTGAATTACAGTGCCCCTGAGCTCCTTTCTTCAACTCGCTTTCTTGTGATCTGGGCACAAAACCGCAGGATTGCTTCAGGCCCTAATTTGTTTCAGGCAGGGCACGCTGAGCCTTTGGTTAATTCCACTTCCTGGTGGGAAATGAGCGTTACATTTGCCCGTGCAGACACCTATAGCTAGTCTCTCATTGGTTGTCCCTATTCCTGTTCATCTTGCACAGAAATTGCAAGCTGTGCCAAAGAGGAGGTTAAAGGCACTGACTCTCCAAGCGGGGAGAGTGTTAGTAAAGCATCTGGAATGGTGAACCCGAGGACCAGGATACGAAAACTGAGATGCATTTTAAATCGTTTCCCAATCACACGGTGGACGATACTCTGTGTTTCCCATGCATGATTTAGCTGGAGGAAGAATCCCTTGAATCTGGAGAGTTGGGACCCATGGAATAGGTACCATGCAGTATGACTTCAAAGGGTCTGCATTTGCTCACCGAAACTCACCAATGCTCTCAGCCTGAAGTGTCCAGCCTTATGTCTCAACCAGCACTGGGTGTAGATGTGGTCAATCCCGGTTGCATCACATGCCCTGAGTGAATTATTTAAGAATTGCTCTCTATTTCACTGTCTTTGTGTTTTGTTTTCGAAATTTATTTTGATAATGGGATTTATCGGATTTTTACTGCTGCGTTTCGGCCGCAGTACACACGCTTGATTCTCTTATGGAGACATATATATCCATGGGTTTTAAGATTCTTCCTAGTCAGGTATATTCCTAGGCGTTGAATATGTGGTGTTGAGTCCATTTCGTTGAGCAAGGAGTAGGTCTTATCTATTACATATTTGGCTTTTGGAATGTTATCTGTGCTAATTTCAGTCGCTGGTTTTATGCAGCACCCCAAGGCACCTTTCCCCATAAGCAAGCACTAGTGGGTTTTCTAAATTTGAGACCCTGTTCTGTTTTGTAATTCAGTTCATGTGTAGTCAAGTTTACATTCCGTGTATTAGTGATATCTTATGATGTTTCTTTTCCTGTGTGACGTAGTTCACGTAGAATCACCGTACCTGCATCCACTCACTATGCCGCTATGGGCCTGATGACACAGATTTCATTGCTGAGTGATACTGCATTGCACGTACGTGCCACAACTTCTTTATCCATTTTTTGCTTTCCGAGATATTTACCTGGTACTGTAGACGAGCTTTTTGGGAACACAGCCGTCCCAAATTTTGGGGTGGCTCTCTGTTTTTGATTTTAATTTCCCTAAGGAATAGGACCATAAGTGCAATTGCCATAGGCTCTGTTGCTTTATTTCTTCGTGTTTCAGGAAACACCATACACTTCTCCAGGGTGGCTGTTGGCAATTTACATCCTGCCAATCAGCATAAGAAGGTTCCCTGTTCTCCATATCCTGTCCTACCTTTCTGGATTTTACACTTTTTTCAGATGGCCCTTTTGCCCGAGGGGCAGTGAGACTTCATTGTAGTGCAGATTTCCTTTACAGGCTTGCTTGGTTGGGCAAAAAGGGAGTATGCGTTTTTTCCTGAATATATTCAGGAAAAAACGCATACGCCCTTTTTGGCCAAGTGCATCATTGTCGACGTTCTGCCTCTTTTCCTATGCTTTCAGGGCAATTCCAGTCTACCCCCTGCAATCGTTGTCCTGAAATTCGGCCCCGCTTTCAAGCCCCCTTCGCAGGCTTACTTCAATATATTTTTGGAGGATAGCTGTCTTTTATAACTCTGAAGGTTTGTGAATTACAGTACCCCTGAGCTCCTTTCTTCAACTAGCTTTCTTGTGAGCTGGGCACAAAACCGCAGGATTCCTTCAGGCCCTAATCTGTTTCCGGCAGGGCACACTGAGCCTTTGTTTAATTCCTCTTCCTGGTGGGAAATGTGCGTTACATTTGCCCGTGCAGACACCTACAGCTAGTCTCTCATTGGTTCTCCCTATTCCTGTTCATCTTGCACAGAAATTGCAAGCTGTGCCAAACAGGAGGTTAAAGGCACTGACTCTCCAAGCGGGGAGAGTGTTAGTAAAGCATCTGGAATGGTGAACCCGAGGACCAGGATACGAAAACTGAGATGCATTTTAAATCGTTTCCCAATCACACGGTGGACCATACTGTGGGTTTCCCATGCATGTTTTAGCTGGAGGAAGAATCCCTTGAACCTGAAGAGTTGGGACCCATGGAATAGGTACCATGCAGTATGACTTCAAAGGGTCTGCATTTGCTCACCGAAACTCACCAATGCTATCAGCCTGAAGTGTCCAGCCTTATGTCTCAACCAGCTCTGGGTGTAGATGTGGTCAATCCCGGTTGCATCACATGCCCTGAGTGAATTATTTAAGAATTGCTCTCTATTTCACTGTCTTTGTGTTTTGTTTTCGAAATTTATTTTGATAATGGGATTTATCAGATTTTCACTGCTGCATTTCGGCCGCTGTACACACGCTTGATTCTCTTACGGAGACATATATATCCATGGGTTTTAAGATTCTTCCTAGTCATGTATATTCCTCGGCGTTGAATATGTGGTGTTGAGTCCATTTCGTTGAGCAAGGAGTAGGTCTTGTCTATTACATATTTGGCTTATGGAATGTTATCTGTGCTAATTTCAGTCTCTGGTTTTATGCAGCACCCCAAGGCACCTTTCCCCATAAGCAAGCACTAGTTGGTTTTCTAAATTTGAGACCCTGTTCTGTTTTGTAATTCAGTTCATGTGTAGTCAAGTTTACATTCCGTGTATTAGTGATATCTTATGATGTTTCTTTTTCTGTGTGACGTAGTTCACGTAGAATCACCGTACCTGCATCCACTCACTATGCCGCTACGGGCCTGATGACACAGATTTCATTGCTGAGTGATACTGCATTGTACGTACGTGCCACAACTTCTTTATCCATTTTTTGCTTTCTGGGATATTTACCTGATACTGTAGATGAGCTTCTTGTGAACACAGCCGTCCCAAATATTGGGGTGGCTGTCTGTTTTTGATTTTAATTTCCGTAAGCTATAGGACCATAAGTGGAAGTGCCATAGGCTGTGTTGCTTTGTTTCTTACGTGTTTCAGGAAACACCATACACTTTTCCAGGGTGGCTGCTGGCAATTTACATCCTGCCAATCAGCATAACAAGGCTCCCTGTTCTCCATATCCTGTCCTATCTTTCTGGATTTTACACTTTTTTCAGATGGCCCTTTTGCCCGGGGGGCAGTGAGACTACATTTTAGTGCAGATTTCCTTTACAGGCTTGCTTGGTTGTCCAAAGAGGGCGTATGCGTGGTTTCCTGAATATATTCAGAAAAAACGCATGCACCCTTTTTGGCCAAGTGCATCATTGTCGACGTTCTGCCTCTTTTCCTATGCTTTCAGGGCAATTCCAGTCTACCCCCTGCAATCGTTTTCCTGAAATTCTGCCCCGCTTTCAAGTCCCCTTCGTAGGCTTACTTCAATATATTTTTGGAGGATAGCTGTCATTTATAACTCTGCAGGTTTGTGAATTACAGTGCCCCTGAGCTCCTTTCTTCAACTCGCTTTCTTGTGAGCTGGGCACAAAACCGCAGGATTGCTTCAGGGCCTAATCTGTTTTCGGCAGGGCATGCTGAGGCTTTGGTTAATTCCTCTTCCTGGTCAGAAATGAGCGTTACATTTGCCCGTGCAGACACCTACAGCTAGTCTCTCATTGGTTCTCCCTATTCCTGTTCATCTTGCACAGAAATTGCAAGCTGTGCCAAACAGGAGGTTAAAGGCACTGACTCTCCAAGCAGGGAGAGTGTTAGTAAAGCATCTGGAAAGGTGAACCCGAGGACCAGGATACGAAAACTGAGATGCATTTTAAATCGTTTCCCAATCACACGGTGGACCATACTGTGGGTTTCCCATGCATGTTTTAGCTGGAGGAAGAATCCCTTGAACCTGAAGTGTTGGGACCCATGGAATAGGTACCATGCAGTATGACTTCAAAGGGTCTGCATTTGCTCACCGAAACTCACCAATGCTATCAGCCTGAAGTGTCCAGCCTTATGTCTCAACCAGCTCTGGGTGTAGATGTGGTCAATCCCGGTTGCATCACATGCCCTGAGTGAATTATTTAAGAATTGCTCTCTATTTCACTGTCTTTGTGTTTTGTTTTCGAAATTTATTTTGATAATGGAATTTATCGGATTTTCACTGCTGCGTTTCGGCAGCTGTACACACGCTTGTTTCTCTTACGGAGACATATATATCCATGGGTTTTAAGATTCTTCCTAGTCAGGTATATTCCTAGGCGTTGAATATGTGGTGTTGAGTCCATTTCGTTGAGCAAGGAGTAGGTCTTGTTTATTACATATTTGGCTTATGGAAAGTTATCTGTGCTAATTTCAGTCTCTGGTTTTATGCAGCACCCCAAGGCACCTTTCCCCATAAGCAAGCACTAGATGGTTTTCTAAATTTGAGACCCTGTTATGTTTTGTAATTCAGTTCATGTGTAGTCAAGTTTACATTCCGTGTATTAGTGATATCTTATGATGTTTCTTTTTCTGTGTGACGTAGTTCACGTAGAATCACCGTACCTGCATCCACTCACTATGCCGCTATGGGCCTGATGACACAGATTTCATTGCTGAGTGATATTGCATTGTACGTACGTGCCACAACTTCTTTATCCATTTTTTGCTTTCTGGGATATTTACCTGTTACTGTAGACGAGCTTCTTGTGAACACAGCCGTCCCAAATATTGGGGTGGCTGTCTGTTTTTGATTTTAATTTCCGAAAGCTATAGGACCATAAGTGGAAGTGCCATAGGCTGTGTTGCTTTGTTTCTTACGTGTTTCAGGAAACACCATACAGTTCTCCAGGGTGGCTGCTGGCAATTTACATCCTGCCAATGAGCATAACAAGGCTCCCTGTTCTCCATATCCTGTCCTACCTTTCTGGATTTTACACTTTTTTCAGATGGCCCTTTTGCCCGGGGGGCAGTGAGACTTCATTGTAGTGCAGATTTCCTTTACAGGCTTGCTTGGTTGGCCAAAAAGGGCGTATGCGTTTTTTCCTGAATATATTCAGGAAAAAACGCATACGCCCTTTTTGGCCAAGTGCATCATTGTCGACGTTCTGCCTCTTTTCCTATGCTTTCAGGGCAATTCCAGTCTACCCCCTGCAATCGTTTTCCTGAAATTTTGCCCCGCTTTCAAGTCCCCTTCGCAGGCTTACTTCAATATATTTTTGGAGGATAGGTGTCATTTATAACTCTGCAGGTTTGTGAATTACAGTGCCCCTGAGCTCCTTTCTTCAACTCGCTTTCTTGTGAGCTGGGCACAAAACCGCAGGATTGCTTCAGGCCCTAATCTGTTTCCAGCAGGGCACACTGAGCCTTTGTTTAATTCCTCTTCCTGGTGGGCAATGAGCGTTACATTTGCCCGTGCAGACACCTACAGCTAGTCTCTCATTGGTTCTCCCTATTCCTGTTCATCTTGCACAGAAATTGCAAGCTGTGCCAAAGAGGAGGTTAAAAGCACTGACTCTCCAAGCGGGGAGAGTGTTAGTTAAGCATCTGGAATGGTGAACCCGAGGACCAGGATACGAAAACTGAGATGCATTTTAAATCGTTTCCCAATCACACGGTGGACGATACTCTGGGTTTCCCATGCATGTTTTAGCTGGAGGAAGAATCCCTTGAACCTGGAGAGTTGGGACCCATGGAACGTGTACCATGCAGTATGACTTCAAAGGGTCTGCATTTGCTCACCGAAACTCACCAATGCTATCAGCCTGAAGTGTCCAGCCTTATGTCTCAACCAGCTCTGGGTGTAGATGTGGTCAATCCCGGTTGCATCACATGCCCTGAGTGAATTATTTAAGAATTGCTCTCTATTTCACTGTCTTTGTGTTTTGTTTTTGAAATTTACTGTGATAATGGGATTTATCGGATTTTCACTGCTGCGTTTCGGCCGCTGTACACACGCTTGATTCTCTTACGGAGACATATATATCCATGGGTTTTAAGCTTCTTCCTAGTCAGGTATATTCCTAGGCGTTGAATATGTGGTGTTGGGTCTATTTCGTTGAGCAAGGAGTAGGTCTTGTCTATTACATATTTGGCTTATGGAAAGTTATCTGTGCTAATTTCAGTCTCTGGTTTTATGCAGCACCCCAACGCACCTTTCCCCATAAGCAAGCACTAGTTGGTTTTCTAAATTTGAGACCCTGTTCTGTTTTGTAATTCAGTTCATGTGTAGTCAAGTTTACATTCCGTGTATTAGTGATATCTTATGATGTTTCTTTTTCTGTGACGTAGTTCACGTAGAATCACCGTACCTGCATCCACTCACTATGCCGCTACGGGCCTGATGACACAGATTTCATTGCTGAGTGATATTGCATTGTACGTACGTGCCACAACTTCTTTATCCATTTTTTGCTTTCTGGGATATTTACCTGATACTGTAGACGAGCTTCTTATGAACACAGCCGTCCCAAATATTGGGGTGGCTGTCTGTTTTTGATTTTAATTTCCGTAAGCTATAGGACCATAAGTGGAAGTGCCATAGGCTGTGTTGCTTTGTTTCTTACGTGTTTCAGGAAACACCATACACTTCTCCAGGGTGGCTGCTGGCAATTTACATCCTGCCAATCAGCTTAACAAGGCTCCCTGTTCTCCATATCCTGTCCTAACTTTCTGGATTTTACACTTTTTTCAGATGGCCCTTTTGCCCGGGGGGGCAGTGAGACTTCATTGTAGTGCAGATTTCCTTTACAGGCTTGCTTGGTTGGCCAAAAAGGGCGTATGCGTTTTTTCCTGAATATATTCAGGAAAAAACGCATATGCCCTTTTTGGCCAAGTGCATCATTGTCGACGTTCTGCCTCTTTTCCTATGCTTTCAGGGCAATTCCCTTCTACCCCCTGCAATGGTTTTCCTGATACTCTGCAAAGCTTTCAAGTCCCCTTCGCAGGCTTACTTCAATATATTTTTGGAGGATAGCTGTCATTTATAACTCTGCAGGTTTGTGAATTACAGTGCCCCTGAGCTCCTTTCTTCAACTCGCTTTCTTGTGAGCTGGGCACAAAACCGCAGGATTGCTTCAGGCCCTAATCTGTTTCCAGCAGGGCACACTGAGCCTTTGTTTAATTCCTCTTCCTGGTGGGCAATGAGCGATACATTTGCCCGTGCAGACACCTACAGCTAGTCTCTCATTGGTTCTCCCTATTCCTGTTCATCTTGCACAGAAATTGCAAGCTGTGCCAAAGAGGAGGTTAAAAGCACTGACTCTCCAAGCGGGGAGAGTGTTAGTTAAGCATCTGGAATGGTGAACCCGAGGACCAGGATACGAAAACTGAGATGCATTTTAAATCGTTTCCCAATCACACGGTGGACGATACTCTGGGTTTCCCATGCATGTTTTAGCTGGAGGAAGAATCCCTTGAACCAGGAGAGTTGGGACCCATGGAATGGGTACCATGCAGTATGACTTCAAAGGGTCTGCATTTGCTCACCGAAACTCACCAATGCTATCAGCCTGAAGTGTCCAGCCTTATGTCTCAACCAGCTCTGGGTGTAGATGTGGTCAATCCCGGTTGCATCACATGCCCTGAGTGAATTATTTAAGAATTGCTCTCTATTTCACTGTCTTTGTGTTTTGTTTTCGAAATTTATTTTGATAATGGGATTTATCAGATTTTCACTGCTGCATTTCGGCCGCTGTACACACGCTTGATTCTCTTACGGAGACATATATATCCATGGGTTTTAAGATTCTTCCTAGTCATGTATATTCCTCGGCGTTGAATATGTGGTGTTGAGTCCATTTCGTTGAGCAAGGAGTAGGTCTTGTCTATTACATATTTGGCTTATGGAATGTTATCTGTGCTAATTTCAGTCTCTGGTTTTATGCAGCACCCCAAGGCACCTTTCCCCATAAGCAAGCACTAGTTGGTTTTCTAAATTTGAGACCCTGTTCTGTTTTGTAATTCACTTCATGTGTAGTCAAGTTTACATTCCGTGTATTAGTGATATCTTATGATGTTTCTTTTTCTGTGTGACGTAGTTCACGTAGAATCACCGTACCTGCATCCACTCACTATGCCGCTACGGGCCTGATGACACAGATTTCATTGCTGAGTGATACTGCATTGTACGTACGTGCCACAACTTCTTTATCCATTTTTTGCTTTCTGGGATATTTACCTGATACTGTAGATGAGCTTCTTGTGAACACAGCCGTCCCAAATATTGGGGTGGCTGTCTGTTTTTGATTTTAATTTCCGTAAGCTATAGGACCATAAGTGGAAGTGCCATAGGCTGTGTTGCTTTGTTTCTTACGTGTTTCAGGAAACACCATACACTTTTCCAGGGTGGCTGCTGGCAATTTACATCCTGCCAATCAGCATAACAAGGCTCCCTGTTCTCCATATCCTGTCCTATCTTTCTGGATTTTACACTTTTTTCAGATGGCCCTTTTGCCCGGGGGGCAGTGAGACTACATTTTAGTGCAGATTTCCTTTACAGGCTTGCTTGGTTGTCCAAAGAGGGCGTATGCGTTGTTTCCTGAATATATTCAGAAAAAACGCATGCACCCTTTTTGGCCAAGTGCATCATTGTCGACGTTCTGCCTCTTTTCCTATGCTTTCAGGGCAATTCCAGTCTACCCCCTGCAATCGTTTTCCTGAAATTCTGCCCCGCTTTCAAGTCCCCTTCGTAGGCTTACTTCAATATATTTTTGGAGGATAGCTGTCATTTATAACTCTGCAGGTTTGTGAATTACAGTGCCCCTGAGCTCCTTTCTTCAACTCGCTTTCTTGTGAGCTGGGCACAAAACCGCAGGATTGCTTCAGGGCCTAATCTGTTTTCGGCAGGGCATGCTGAGGCTTTGGTTAATTCCTCTTCCTGGTCAGAAATGAGCGTTACATTTGCCCGTGCAGACACCTACAGCTAGTCTCTCATTGGTTCTCCCTATTCCTGTTCATCTTGCACAGAAATTGCAAGCTGTGCCAAACAGGAGGTTAAAGGCACTGACTCTCCAAGCAGGGAGAGTGTTAGTAAAGCATCTGGAAAGGTGAACCCGAGGACCAGGATACGAAAACTGAGATGCATTTTAAATCGTTTCCCAATCACACGGTGGACCATACTGTGTGTTTCCCATGCATGTTTTAGCTGGAGGAAGAATCCCTTGAACCTGAAGTGTTGGGACCCATGGAATAGGTACCATGCAGTATGACTTCAAAGGGTCTGCATTTGCTCACCGAAACTCACCAATGCTATCAGCCTGAAGTGTCCAGCCTTATGTCTCAACCAGCTCTGGGTGTAGATGGGGTCAATCCCGGTTGCATCACATGCCCTGAGTGAATTATTTAAGAATTGCTCTCTATTTCACTGTCTTTGTGTTTTGTTTTCGAAATTTATTTTGATAATGGAATTTATCGGATTTTCACTGCTGCGTTTCGGCAGCTGTACACACGCTTGTTTCTCTTACGGAGACATATATATCCATGGGTTTTAAGATTCTTCCTAGTCAGGTATATTCCTAGGCGTTGAATATGTGGTGTTGAGTCCATTTCGTTGAGCAAGGAGTAGGTCTTGTTTATTACATATTTGGCTTATGGAAAGTTATCTGTGCTAATTTCAGTCTCTGGTTTTATGCAGCACCCCAAGGCACCTTTCCCCATAAGCAAGCACTAGATGGTTTTCTAAATTTGAGACCCTGTTATGTTTTGTAATTCAGTTCATGTGTAGTCAAGTTTACATTCCGTGTATTAGTGATATCTTATGATGTTTCTTTTTCTGTGTGACGTAGTTCACGTAGAATCACCGTACCTGCATCCACTCACTATGCCGCTATGGGCCTGATGACACAGATTTCATTGCTGAGTGATATTGCATTGTACGTACGTGCCACAACTTCTTTATCCATTTTTTGCTTTCTGGGATATTTACCTGTTACTGTAGACGAGCTTCTTGTGAACACAGCCGTCCCAAATATTGGGGTGGCTGTCTGTTTTTGATTTTAATTTCCGAAAGCTATAGGACCATAAGTGGAAGTGCCATAGGCTGTGTTGCTTTGTTTCTTACGTGTTTCAGGAAACACCATACAGTTCTCCAGGGTGGCTGCTGGCAATTTACATCCTGCCAATGAGCATAACAAGGCTCCCTGTTCTCCATATCCTGTCCTACCTTTCTGGATTTTACACTTTTTTCAGATGGCCCTTTTGCCCGGGGGGCAGTGAGACTTCATTGTAGTGCAGATTTCCTTTACAGGCTTGCTTGGTTGGCCAAAAAGGGCGTATGCGTTTTTTCCTGAATATATTCAGGAAAAAACGCATACGCCCTTTTTGGCCAAGTGCATCATTGTCGACGTTCTGCCTCTTTTCCTATGCTTTCAGGGCAATTCCAGTCTACCCCCTGCAATCGTTTTCCTGAAATTTTGCCCCGCTTTCAAGTCCCCTTCGCAGGCTTACTTCAATATATTTTTGGAGGATAGGTGTCATTTATAACTCTGCAGGTTTGTGAATTACAGTGCCCCTGAGCTCCTTTCTTCAACTCGCTTTCTTGTGAGCTGGGCACAAACCGCAGGATTGCTTCAGGCCCTAATCTGTTTCCAGCAGGGCACACTGAGCCTTTGTTTAATTCCTCTTCCTGGTGGGCAATGAGCGTTACATTTGCCCGTGCAGACACCTACAGCTAGTCTCTCATTGGTTCTCCCTATTCCTGTTCATCTTGCACAGAAATTGCAAGCTGTGCCAAAGAGGAGGTTAAAAGCACTGACTCTCCAAGCGGGGAGAGTGTTAGTTAAGCATCTGGAATGGTGAACCCGAGGACCAGGATACGAAAACTGAGATGCATTTTAAATCGTTTCCCAATCACACGGTGGACGATACTCTGGGTTTCCCATGCATGTTTTAGCTGGAGGAAGAATCCCTTGAACCTGGAGAGTTGGGACCCATGGAACGTGTACCATGCAGTATGACTTCAAAGGGTCTGCATTTGCTCACCGAAACTCACCAATGCTATCAGCCTGAAGTGTCCAGCCTTATGTCTCAACCAGCTCTGGGTGTAGATGTGGTCAATCCCGGTTGCATCACATGCCCTGAGTGAATTATTTAAGAATTGCTCTCTATTTCACTGTCTTTGTGTTTTGTTTTTGAAATTTACTGTGATAATGGGATTTATCGGATTTTCACTGCTGCGTTTCGGCCGCTGTACACACGCTTGATTCTCTTACGGAGACATATATATCCATGGGTTTTAAGCTTCTTCCTAGTCAGGTATATTCCTAGGAGTTGAATATGTGGTGTTGGGTCTATTTCGTTGAGCAAGGAGTAGGTCTTGTCTATTACATATTTGGCTTATGGAAAGTTATCTGTGCTAATTTCAGTCTCTGGTTTTATGCAGCACCCCAACGCACCTTTCCCCATAAGCAAGCACTAGTTGGTTTTCTAAATTTGAGACCCTGTTCTGTTTTGTAATTCAGTTCATGTGTAGTCAAGTTTACATTCCGTGTATTAGTGATATCTTATGATGTTTCTTTTTCTGTGACGTAGTTCACGTAGAATCACCGTACCTGCATCCACTCACTATGCCGCTACGGGCCTGATGACACAGATTTCATTGCTGAGTGATATTGCATTGTACGTACGTGCCACAACTTCTTTATCCATTTTTTGCTTTCTGGGATATTTACCTGATACTGTAGACGAGCTTCTTATGAACACAGCCGTCCCAAATATTGGGGTGGCTGTCTGTTTTTGATTTTAATTTCCGTAAGCTATAGGACCATAAGTGGAAGTGCCATAGGCTGTGTTGCTTTGTTTCTTACGTGTTTCAGGAAACACCATACACTTCTCCAGGGTGGCTGCTGGCAATTTACATCCTGCCAATCAGCTTAACAAGGCTCCCTGTTCTCCATATCCTGTCCTAACTTTCTGGATTTTACACTTTTTTCAGATGGCCCTTTTGCCCGGGGGGGCAGTGAGACTTCATTGTAGTGCAGATTTCCTTTACAGGCTTGCTTGGTTGGCCAAAAAGGGCGTATGCGTTTTTTCCTGAATATATTCAGGAAAAAACGCATATGCCCTTTTTGGCCAAGTGCATCATTGTCGACGTTCTGCCTCTTTTCCTATGCTTTCAGGGCAATTCCCTTCTACCCCCTGCAATGGTTTTCCTGATACTCTGCAAAGCTTTCAAGTCCCCTTCGCAGGCTTACTTCAATATATTTTTGGAGGATAGCTGTCATTTATAACTCTGCAGGTTTGTGAATTACAGTGCCCCTGAGCTCCTTTCTTCAACTCGCTTTCTTGTGAGCTGGGCACAAAACCGCAGGATTGCTTCAGGCCCTAATCTGTTTCCAGCAGGGCACACTGAGCCTTTGTTTAATTCCTCTTCCTGGTGGGCAATGAGCGATACATTTGCCCGTGCAGACACCTACAGCTAGTCTCTCATTGGTTCTCCCTATTCCTGTTCATCTTGCACAGAAATTGCAAGCTGTGCCAAAGAGGAGGTTAAAAGCACTGACTCTCCAAGCGGGGAGAGTGTTAGTTAAGCATCTGGAATGGTGAACCCGAGGACCAGGATACGAAAACTGAGATGCATTTTAAATCGTTTCCCAATCACACGGTGGACGATACTCTGGGTTTCCCATGCATGTTTTAGCTGGAGGAAGAATCCCTTGAACCTGGAGAGTTGGGACCCACGGAATGGGTACCATGCACTATGACTTCAAAGGGTCTGCATTTGCTCACCGAAACTCACCAATGCTATCAGCCTGAAGTGTCCAGCCTTATGTCTCAACCAGCTCTGGGTGTAGATGTGGTCAATCCCGGTTGCATCACATGCCCTGAGTGAATTATTTAAGAATTGCTCTCTATTTCACTGTCTTTGTGTTTTGTTTTCGAAATTTATTTTGATAATGGGATTTATCGGATTTTCACTGCTGCGTTTCGGCCGCTGTACACACGCTTGATTCTCTGACAGAGACATATATATCCATGGGTTTTAAGATTCTTCCTAGTCAGGTATATTCCTAGGCGTTGAATATGTGGTGTTGAGTTCATTTCGTTGAGCAAGTAGTAGGTCTTGTCTATTACATATTTGGCTTCTGGAATGTTATCTGTGCTAATTTCACTGTCTGGTTTTATGCAGCACCACAAGGCACATTTCCCCATAAGCAAGCACTAGTTGGTTTTCTAAATTTGCCACCCTGTTCTCTTTTGTAATTCAGTTCATGTGTAGTCAAGTTTACATTCCGTGTATTAGTGATATCTTATGATGTTTCTTTTTCTGTGTGACGTAGTTCACGTAGAATCACCGTACCTGCATCCACTCACTATGCCGCTACGGGCCTGATGACACAGATTTCATTGCTGAGTGATATTGCATTGCACGTTCGTGCCACAACTTCTTTATCCATTTTTTGCATTCTGGGATATTTACCTGGTACTGTAGACGAGCTTCTTGGGAACACAGCCGTCCCAAACGTTGGGGTGGCTCTCTGTTTTTGATTTTAATTTCCCTAAGCAATAGGACCATAAGTGCAATTGCCATAGGCTGTGTTGCTTTATTTCTTATGTGTTTCAGGAAACACCATACACTTCTCCAGGGTGGCTGTTCACAGTTTACATCCTGCCAATCAGCATAACAAGGCTCCCTGTTCTCCATATCCTGTCCTAACTTTCTGGATTTTACACTTTTTTCAGATGGCCCTTTTGCCCGGGGGGCAGTGAGATTTCATTGTAGTGCAGATTTCCTTTACAGGCTTGCTTGGTTGGCCAAAAAGGGCGTATGCGTTGTTTCCTGAATATATTCAGGAAAAAACGCATACGCCCTTTTTGGCCAAGTGCATCATTGTCGACTTTGTGCCTCTTTTCCTATGCTTTCAGGGCAATTCCAGTCTACCCCCTGCAATCATTTTACTGAAATTCTGCCCCGCTTTCAAGTCCCCTTCGCAGGCTTACTTCAATATACTTTTGGAAGATAGCTGTCATTTATAACTCTGCAGGGTTGGGAATTACAGTGCCCCTGAGCTCCTTTCTTCAACTCGCTTTCTTGTGAGCTGGGCACAAAACCGCAAGATTGCTTCACGCACTAATCTGTTCCCAGCAGGGCACACTGAGCCTTTGGTTAATGCCTCTTCCTGGAGGGAAGTGAGCGTTACATTTGCCCGTGCAGACACCTACAGCTAGTCTCTCATTGGTTATCCCGATTCCTGAACATCTTGCACAGAAATTGCAAGCTGTGCCAAAGAGGAGGTTAAAGGCCCTGACTCTCCAAGCGGGGAGAGTGTTAGTAAACCATCTGGATTGGTGAACCCGAGGACCAGGATACGAAAACTGAGATGCATTTTGAATCATTTCCCAATCACACGGTGGACGATACTCTGGGTTTCCCATGCATGTTTTAGCTGGAGGAAGAATCCCTTGAACCTGGAGAGTTGGGACCCATGGAATGGGTACCATGCAGTATGACTTCAAAGGGTCTGCATTTGCTCACCGAAACTCACCAATGCTATCAGCCTGAAGTGTCCAGCGTTATGTCTCAACCAGCTCTGGGTGTAGATGTCGTCAATCCGGGTTGCATCACATGCCCTGAGAGAATTATTTAAGAATTGCTCTCTATTTCACTGTCTTTGTGTTTGGTTTTCGAAATTTATGTGGATAATGGGATTTATCGGATTTTCACTGCTGCGTTTCGGCCGCTGTACACACGCTTGATTCTCTTACGGAGACATATAAATCCATGGGTTTTAAGATTCTTCCTAGTCAGGTATATTCCTAGGCGTTGAATATGTGGTGTTGGGTCCATTTTGTTGAGCAAGGTGTAGGTCTTGTCTATTACATATTTGGCTTATGGAAAGTTATCTGTGCTAATTTCAGTCTCCGGTTTTATGCAGCACCCCAAGGCACCTGTCCCCATAAGCAGGCACTAGTTGGTTTTCTAAATTTGAGACCCTGTTCTGTTTTGTAATTCAGTTCATGTGTAGTCAAGTTTACATTCCGTGTATTAGTGATATCTTATGATGTTTCTTTTTCTGTGTGATGTAGTTCACGTAGAATCACCGTACCTGCATCCACTCACTATGCCGCTACGGGCCTGGTGACACAGATTTCATTGCTGAGTGATATTGCATTGTACGTACGTGCCACAACTTCTTTATCCATTTTATGCTTTCTGGGATATTTACCTGATACTGTAGACGAGCTTCTTGTGAACACAGGCGTCCCAAATATTGGGGTGGCTGTCTGTTTTTGATTTTAATTTCCGTAAGCTATAGGACCATAAGTGGAAGTGCCATAGTCTGGGTTGCTTTGTTTTTTACGTGTTTCAGGAAACACCATACACTTCTCCAGGGTGGCTGCTGGCAATTTACATCCTGCCAATCAGCATAACAAGGCTCCCTGTTCTCCATATCCTGTCCTACCTTGCTGGATTTTACACTTTTTTCAGATGGCCCTTTTGCCCGGGGGGCAGTGAGACTTCATTGTAGTGCAGATTTCCTTTACAGGCTTGCTTGGTTGGCCAAAAAGGGCGTATGCGTTTTTTCCTGAATATATTCAGGAAAAAACGCATATGCCCTTTTTGGCCAAGTGCATCATTGTCGACGTTCTGCCTCTTTTCCTATGCTTTCAGGGCAATTCCAGTCTACCCCCTGCAATCGTTTTCCTGAAATTCTGCCCCGCTTTCAAGTCCCCTTCGGAGGCTTACTTCAATATATTTTTGGAGGATAGCTGTCATTTATAACTCTGCAGGTTTGTGAATTACAGTGCCCCTGAGCTCCTTTCTTCAACTCGCTTTCTTGTGAGCTGGGCACAAAACCGCAGGATTGCTTCAGGCCCTAATCTGTTTCCGGCAGGGCACGCTGAGCCTTTGGTTAATTCCTCTTCCTGGTGGGAAATGAGCATTACATTTGCCCGTGCCGACACCTATAGCTAGTCTCTCATTGGTTCTCCCTATTCCTGTTCATCTTGCCCAGAAATTGCAAGCTGTGCCAAAGAGGAGGTTAAAGGCACTGACTCTGCAAGCGGGGAGAGTGTTAGTAAAGCATCTGGAATGGTGAACCCGAGGACCAGAATACCAAAACTGAGATGCATTTTAAATCGTTTCCCAATCACACGGTGGACCATACTGTGGGTTTCCCATGCATGTTTTAGCTGGAGGAAGAATCCCTTGAACCTGGAGAGTTGGGACCCATGGAATAGGTACCATGCAGTATGACTTCAAAGGGTCTGCATTTGCTCACCGAAACTCACCAATGCTATCAGCCTGAAGTGTCCAGCCTTATGTCTCAACCAGCTCTGGGTGTAGATGTGTTAAATCCCGGTTGCATCACATGCCCTGAGTGAATTATTTAAGAATTGCTCTCTATTTCACTGTCTTTGTGTTTTGTTTTTGAAATTTATTTTGATAATGGGATTTATCGGATTTTCACTGCTGCATTTATGCCGCTGTACACACGCTTGATTCTCTTACGGAGACATATAAATCCATGGGTTTTAAGATTCTTCCTAGTCAGGTATATTCTTAGGCGTTGAATATGTGGTGTTGAGTCCATTTCGTTGAGCAAGGAGTAGGTCTTGTCTATTACATATTTGGCTCATGGAATGTTATCTGTGTTAATTTCAGTCTCTGGTTTTATGCAGCACCCCAAGGCACCTTTCCCCATAAGCAAGCACTAGTTGGTTTTCTAAATTTGCGACCCTGTTCTGTTTTGTAATTCAGTTCATGTGTAGTCAAGTTTACATTCCGTGTATTAGTGATATCTTATGATGTTTCTTTTTCTGTGTGACGTAGTTCACGTACAATCACCATACCTGCATCCACTCACTATGTCGCTACGGGCCTGATGACACAGATTTCATTGCTGAGTGATATTGCATTGCACGTACGTGCCACAACTTCTTTATCCATTTTTTGCTTTCTGAGATATTTACCTGGTACTGTAGACGAGCTTCTTTGGAACACAGCCGTCCCAAATTTTGGGGTGGCTCAATGTTTTTGATTTTAATTTCCCTAAGCAATAGGACCATAAGTGCAATTGCCATAGGCTGTGTTGCTTTATTTCTTACGTGTTTCAGGAAACACCATACACTTCTCCAGGGTGGCTGTTCACAATTTACATCCTGCCAATCAGCATAACAAGGCTCCCTGTTCTCCATATCCTGTCCTACCTTTCTGTATTTTACACTTTTTTCAGATGGCCCTTTTGCACGGGGGGGCAGTGAGATTTCATTGTAGTGCAGATTTCCTTTACAGGCTTGCTTGGTTGGCCAAAAAGGGCGTATGCGTTTTTTCCGGAATATATTCAGGAAAAAACGCATACGCACTTTTTGGCCAAGTGCATCATTGTCGACGTTGTGCCTCTTTTCTTATGCCTTAAGGGCAATTCCAGTCTACCACCTGCAATCGTTTTCCTGAAATTCTGCCCCGCTTTCAAGTCCCCTTCGCAGGCTTACTTCAATATATTTTTGGAGGAGAGCTGTCATTTATAACTCTGCAGGTTTGTGAATTACAGTGCCCCTGAGATCCTTTCTTCAACTCGCTTTCTTGTGAGCTGGGCACAAAACCGCAGGATTGCTTCAGGCACTAATCTGTTTCCAGCAGGGCACGCTGAGCCTTTGGTTAATTCCTCTTCCTGGTGGGAAATGAGTGTTACATTTGCCCGTGCAGACACCTACAGCTAGTCTCTCATTGGTTCTCCCTATTCCTGTTCAACTTGCACAGAAATTGCAAGCTGTGCCAAACAGGAGGTTAAAGGCACTGACTCTCCAAGTGGGGAGAGTGTTAGTAAAGCATCAGGAATGGTGAACCCGAGGACCAGGATACGAAAACGGAGATGCATTTTAAATCGTTTCCCAATCACACGGTGGACGATACTCTGCGTTTCCCATGCATGTTTTAGCTGGAGGAAGAATCCCTTGAACCTGGAGAGTTGGGATCCATGGAATGGGTACCATGCAGTATGACTTCAAAGGGTCTGCATTTGCTCACGGAAACTCACCAATGCTATCAGCCTGAAGTGTCCAGCCTTATGTCTCAACCTGCTCTGGGTATAGATGTGTTAAATCCCGGGTGCATCACATGCACTGAGTGAATTATTTAAGAATTGCTCTCTATTTCACTGTCTTTGTGTTTTGTTTTCGAAATTTATTTTGATAATGGGATTTATCGGATTTTCACTGCTGCGTTTCGGCCGCTGTACACACGCTTGATTCTCTTATGGAGACATATATATCCATGGGTTTTATGACTCTTCCTAGTCAGGTATATTCCTAGGCGTTGAATATGTGGTGTTGAGTCCATTTCCTTGAGCAAGGAGTAGGTCTTGTCTATTACATATTTGGCTTATGGAAAGTTATCTGTGCTAATTTCAGTCTCTGGTTTTATGCAGCACCCCAACGCACCTTTCCCCATAAGCAAGGACTAGTTGGTTTTCTAAATTTGAGACCCTGTTCTGTTTTGTAATTCAGTTCATGTGTAGTCAAGTTTACATTCCGTGTAATAGTGATATCTTATGATGTTTCTTTTTCTGTGTGACGTAGTTCACGTAGAATCACCGTACCTGCATCCACTCACTATTCCGCTACGGGTCTGATGACACAGATTTCATTGCTGAGTGATATTGCATTGTACGTACGTGCCACAACTTCTTTATCCATTTTTTGCTTTCTGGGATATTTACCTGATACTGTAGACGAGCTTCTTGTGAACACAGGCGTCCCAAATATTGGGGTGGCTGTCTGTTTTTGATTTTAATTTCCGTAAGCTATAGGACCATAAGTGGAAGTGCCATAGTCTGGGTTGCTTTGTTTTTTACGTGTTTCAGGAAACACCATACACTTCTCCAGGGTGGCTGCTGGCAATTTACATCCTGCCAATCAGCATAACAAGGCTCCCTGTTCTCCATATCCTGTCCTACCTTTCTGGATTTTACACTTTTTTCAGATGGCCCTTTTGCCCGGGGGGCAGTGAGACTTCATTGTAGTGAAGATTTCCTTTAAAGGCTTGCTTGGTTGGCCAAAAAGGGTGTATGCGTTTTTTCCTGAATATATTCAGGAAAAAACGCATACGCACTTTTTGGCCAAGTGCATCATTGTCGACGTTCTGCCTCTTTTCCTATGCTTTCAGGGCAATTCCAGTCTACCCCCTGCAATCGTTTTCCTGAAATTCTGCCCCACTTTCAAGTCCCCTTCGCAGGCTTACTTCAATATATTTTTGGAGGATAGCTGTCATTTATAACTCTGCAGGTTTGTGAATTACAGTGCCCCTGAGCTCCTTTCTTCAACTCGCTTTCTTGTGAGCTGGGCACAAAACCGCAGGATTGCTTCAGGCCCTAATCTCTTTCCGGCAGGGCACGCTGAGCCTTTGGTTATTTCCTCTTCCTGGTGGGAAATGAGCATTACATTTGCCTGTGCAGACACCTATAGCTAGTCTCTCATTGGTTCTCCCTATTCCTGTTCATCTTGCACAGAAATTGCAAGCTGTGCCAAACAGGAGGTTAAAGGCACTGACTCTGCAAGCGGGGAGAGTGTTAGTAAAGCATCTGGAATGGTGAACCCGAGGACCAGGATACCAAAACTGAGATGCATTTTAAATCGTTTCCCAATCACACGGTGGACCATACTGTGGGTTTCCCATGCATGTTTTAGCTGGAGGAAGAATCCCTTGAACCTGGAGAGTTGGGACCCATGGAATAGGTACCATGCAGTATGACTTCAAAGGGTCTGCATTTGCTCACCGAAACTCACCAATGCTAACAGCCTGAAGTGTCCAGCCTTATGTCTCAACCAGCTCTGGGTGTAGATGTGTTAAATCCCGGTTGCATCACATGCCCTGAGTGAATTATTTAAGAATTGCTCTCTATTTCACTGTCTTTGTGTTTTGTTTTTGAAATTTATTTTGATAATGGGATTTATCGGATTTTCACTGCTGCATTTATGCCGCTGTACACACGCTTGATTCTCTTACGGAGACATATAAATCCATGGGTTTTAAGATTCTTCCTAGTCAGGTATATTCCTAGGCGTTGAATATGTGGTGTTGAGTCCATTTCGTTGAGCAAGGAGTAGGTCTTGTCTATTACATATTTGGCTCATGGAATGTTATCTGTGTTAATTTCAGTCTCTGGTTTTATGCAGCACCCCAAGGCACCTTTCCCCATAAGCAAGCACTAGTTGGTTTTCTAAATTTGCGACCCTGTTCTGTTTTGTAATTCAGTTCATGTGTAGTCAAGTTTACATTCCGTGTATTAGTGATATCTTATGATGTTTCTTTTTCTGTGTGACGTAGTTCACGTAGAATCACCGTACCTGCATCCACTCACTATGCCGCTACGGGCCTGATGACACAGATTTCATTGCTGAGTGATATTGCATTGCACGTACGTGCCACAACTTCTTTATCCATTTTTTGCTTTCTGAGATATTTACCTGGTACTGTAGACGAGCTTCTTTGGAACACAGCCGTCCCAAATTTTGGGGTGGCTCAATGTTTTTGATTTTAATTTCCCTAAGCAATAGGACCATAAGTGCAATTGCCATAGGCTGTGTTGCTTTATTTCTTACGTGTTTCAGGAAACACCATACACTTCTCCAGGGTGGCTGTTCACAATTTACATCCTGCCAATCAGCATAACAAGGCTCCCTGTTCTCCATATCCTGTCCTACCTTTCTGTATTTTACACTTTTTTCAGATGGCCCTTTTGCACGGGGGGGCAGTGAGATTTCATTGTAGTGCAGATTTCCTTTACAGGCTTGCTTGGTTGGCCAAAAAGGGCGTATGCGTTTTTTCCGGAATATATTCAGGAAAAAACGCATACGCCCTTTTTGGCCAAGTGCATCATTGTCGACGTTGTGCCTCTTTTCTTATGCCTTAAGGGCAATTCCAGTCTACCACCTGCAATCGTTTTCCTGAAATTCTGCCCCGCTTTCAAGTCCCCTTCGCAGGCTTACTTCAATATATTTTTGGAGGAGAGCTGTCATTTATAACTCTGCAGGTTTGTGAATTACAGTGCCCCTGAGATCCTTTCTTCAACTCGCTTTCTTGTGAGCTGGGCACAAAACCGCAGGATTGCTTCAGGCACTAATCTGTTTCCAGCAGGGCACGCTGAGCCTTTGGTTAATTCCTCTTCCTGGTGGGAAATGAGTGTTACATTTGCCCGTGCAGACACCTACAGCTAGTCTCTCATTGGTTCTCCCTATTCCTGTTCAACTTGCACAGAAATTGCAAGCTGTGCCAAACAGGAGGTTAAAGGCACTGACTCTCCAAGTGGGGAGAGTGTTAGTAAAGCATCAGGAATGGTGAACCCGAGGACCAGGATACGAAAACGGAGATGCATTTTAAATCGTTTCCCAATCACACGGTGGACGATACTCTGCGTTTCCCATGCATGTTTTAGCTGGAGGAAGAATCCCTTGAACCTGGAGAGTTGGGATCCATGGAATGGGTACCATGCAGTATGACTTCAAAGGGTCTGCATTTGCTCACGGAAACTCACCAATGCTATCAGCCTGAAGTGTCCAGCCTTATGTCTCAACCTGCTCTGGGTATAGATGTGTTAAATCCCGGGTGCATCACATGCACTGAGTGAATTATTTAAGAATTGCTCTCTATTTCACTGTCTTTGTGTTTTGTTTTCGAAATTTATTTTGATAATGGGATTTATCGGATTTTCACTGCTGCGTTTCGGCCGCTGTACACACGCTTGATTCTCTTATGGAGACATATATATCCATGGGTTTTATGACTCTTCCTAGTCAGGTATATTCCTAGGCGTTGAATATGTGGTGTTGAGTCCATTTCCTTGAGCAAGGAGTAGGTCTTGTCTATTACATATTTGGCTTATGGAAAGTTATCTGTGCTAATTTCAGTCTCTGGTTTTATGCAGCACCCCAACGCACCTTTCCCCATAAGCAAGGACTAGTTGGTTTTCTAAATTTGAGACCCTGTTCTGTTTTGTAATTCAGTTCATGTGTAGTCAAGTTTACATTCCGTGTAATAGTGATATCTTATGATGTTTCTTTTTCTGTGTGACGTAGTTCACGTAGAATCACCGTACCTGCATCCACTCACTATTCCGCTACGGGTCTGATGACACAGATTTCATTGCTGAGTGATATTGCATTGTACGTACGTGCCACAACTTCTTTATCCATTTTTTGCTTTCTGGGATATTTACCTGATACTGTAGACGAGCTTCTTGTGAACACAGGCGTCCCAAATATTGGGGTGGCTGTCTGTTTTTGATTTTAATTTCCGTAAGCTATAGGACCATAAGTGGAAGTGCCATAGTCTGGGTTGCTTTGTTTTTTACGTGTTTCAGGAAACACCATACACTTCTCCAGGGTGGCTGCTGGCAATTTACATCCTGCCAATCAGCATAACAAGGCTCCCTGTTCTCCATATCCTGTCCTACCTTTCTGGATTTTACACTTTTTTCAGATGGCCCTTTTGCCCGGGGGGCAGTGAGACTTCATTGTAGTGAAGATTTCCTTTAAAGGCTTGCTTGGTTGGCCAAAAAGGGCGTATGCGTTTTTTCCTGAATATATTCAGGAAAAAACGCATACGCACTTTTTGGCCAAGTGCATCATTGTCGACGTTCTGCCTCTTTTCCTATGCTTTCAGGGCAATTCCAGTCTACCCCCTGCAATCGTTGTCCTGAAATTCTGCCCCGCTTTCAAGTCCCCTTCGCAGGCTTACTTCAATATATTTTTGGAGGATAGCTGTCATTTATAACTCTGCAGGTTTGTGAATTACAGTGCCCCTGAGCTCCTTTCTTCAACTCGCTTTCTTGTGAGCTGGGCACAAAACCGCAGGATTGCTTCAGGCCCTAATCTCTTTCCGGCAGGGCACGCTGAGCCTTTGGTTATTTCCTCTTCCTGGTGGGAAATGAGCATTACATTTGCCTGTGCAGACACCTATAGCTAGTCTCTCATTGGTTCTCCCTATTCCTGTTCATCTTGCACAGAAATTGCAAGCTGTGCCAAACAGGAGGTTAAAGGCACTGACTCTGCAAGCAGGGAGAGTGTTAGTAAAGCATCTGGAATGGTGAACCCGAGGACCAGGATACCAAAACTGAGATGCATTTTAAATCGTTTCCCAATCACACGGTGGACCATACTGTGGGTTTCCCATGCATGTTTTAGCTGGAGGAAGAATCCCTTGAACCTGGAGAGTTGGGACCCATGGAATAGGTACCATGCAGTATGACTTCAAAGGGTCTGCATTTGCTCACCGAAACTCACCAATGCTAACAGCCTGAAGTGTCCAGCCTTATGTCTCAACCAGCTCTGGGTGTAGATGTGTTAAATCCCGGTTGCATCACATGCCCTGAGTGAATTATTTAAGAATTGCTCTCTATTTCACTGTCTTTGTGTTTTGTTTTCGAAATTTATTTTGATAATGGGATTTATCGGATTTTCACTGCTGCATTTATGCCGCTGTACACACGCTTGATTCTCTTACGGAGACATATAAATCCATGGGTTTTAAGATTCTTCCTAGTCAGGTATATTCCTAGGCGTTGAATATGTGGTGTTGAGTCCATTTCGTTGAGCAAGGAGTAGGTCTTGTCTATTACATATTTGGCTCATGGAATGTTATCTGTGTTAATTTCAGTCTCTGGTTTTATGCAGCACCCCAAGGCACCTTTCCCCATAAGCAAGCACTAGTTGGTTTTCTAAATTTGCGACCCTGTTCTGTTTTGTAATTCAGTTCATGTGTAGTCAAGTTTACATTCCGTGTATTAGTGATATCTTATGATGTTTCTTTTTCTGTGTGACGTAGTTCACGTAGAATCACCGTACCTGCATCCACTCACTATGCCGCTACGGGCCTGATGACACAGATTTCATTGCTGAGTGATATTGCATTGCACGTACGTGCCACTACTTCTTTATCCATTTTTTGCTTTCTGAGATATTTACCTGGTACTGTAGACGAGCTTCTTTGGAACACAGCCGTCCCAAATTTTGGGGTGGCTCAATGTTTTTGATTTTAATTTCCCTAAGCAATAGGACCATAAGTGCAATTGCCATAGGCTGTGTTGCTTTATTTCTTACGTGTTTCAGGAAACACCATACACTTCTCCAGGGTGGCTGTTCACAATTTACATCCTGCCAATCAGCATAACAAGGCTCCCTGTTCTCCATATCCTGTCCTACCTTTCTGTATTTTACACTTTTTTCAGATGGCCCTTTTGCACGGGGGGGCAGTGAGATTTCATTGTAGTGCAGATTTCCTTTACAGGCTTGCTTGGTTGGCCAAAAAGGGCGTATGCGTTTTTTCCGGAATATATTCAGGAAAAAACGCATACGCACTTTTTGGCCAAGTGCATCATTGTCGACGTTGTGCCTCTTTTCCTATGCCTTAAGGGCAATTCCAGTCTACCACCTGCAATCGTTTTCCTGAAATTCTGCCCCGCTTTCAAGTCCCCTTCGCAGGCTTACTTCAATATATTTTTGGAGGAGAGCTGTCATTTATAACTCTGCAGGTTTGTGAATTACAGTGCCCCTGAGATCCTTTCTTCAACTCGCTTTCTTGTGAGCTGGGCACAAAACCGCAGGATTGCTTCAGGCACTAATCTGTTTCCAGCAGGGCACGCTGAGCCTTTGGTTAATTCCTCTTCCTGGTTGGAAATGAGTGTTACATTTGCCCGTGCAGACACCTACAGCTAGTCTCTCATTGGTTCTCCCTATTCCTGTTCAACTTGCACAGAAATTGCAAGCTGTTCCAAACAGGAGGTTAAAGGCACTGACTCTCCAAGCGGGGAGAGTGTTAGTAAAGCATCAGGAATGGTGAACCCGAGGACCAGGATACGAAAACGGAGATGCATTTTAAATCGTTTCCCAATCACACGGTGGACGATACTCTGCGTTTCCCATGCATGTTTTAGCTGGAGGAAGAATCCCTTGAACCTGGAGAGTTGGGATCCATGGAATGGGTACCATGCAGTATGACTTCAAAGGGTCTGCATTTGCTCACGGAAACTCACCAATGCTATCAGCCTGAAGTGTCCAGCCTTATGTCTCAACCTGCTCTGGGTATAGATGTGTTAAATCCCGGGTGCATCACATGCACTGAGTGAATTATTTAAGAATTGCTCTCTATTTCACTGTCTTTGTGTTTTGTTTTCGAAATTTATTTTGATAATGGGATTTATCGGATTTTCACTGCTGCGTTTCGGCCGCTGTACACACGCTTGATTCTCTTATGGAGACATATATATCCATGGGTTTTATGACTCTTCCTAGTCAGGTATATTCCTAGGCGTTGAATATGTGGTGTTGAGTCCATTTCCTTGAGCAAGGAGTAGGTCTTGTCTATTACATATTTGGCTTATGGAAAGTTATCTGTGCTAATTTCAGTCTCTGGTTTTATGCAGCACCCCAACGCACCTTTCCCCATAAGCAAGGACTAGTTGGTTTTCTAAATTTGAGACCCTGTTCTGTTTTGTAATTCAGTTCATGTGTAGTCAAGTTTACATTCCGTGTAATAGTGATATCTTATGATGTTTCTTTTTCTGTGTGACGTAGTTCACGTAGAATCACCGTACCTGCATCCACTCACTATTCCGCTACGGGTCTGATGACACAGATTTCATTGCTGAGTGATATTGCATTGTACGTACGTGCCACAACTTCTTTATCCATTTTTTGCTTTCTGGGATATTTACCTGATACTGTAGACGAGCTTCTTGTGAACACAGGCGTCCCAAATATTGGGGTGGCTGTCTGTTTTTGATTTTAATTTCGGTAAGCTATAGGACCATAAGTGGAAGTGCCATAGTCTGGGTTGCTTTGTTTTTTACGTGTTTCAGGAAACACCATACACTTCTCCAGGGTGGCTGCTGGCAATTTACATCCTGCCAATCAGCATAACAAGGCTCCCTGTTCTCCATATCCTGTCCTAACTTTCTGGATTTTACACTTTTTTCAGATGGCCCTTTTGCCCGGGGGGCTGTGAGACTTCATTGTAGTGCAGATTTCCTTTAAAGGCTTGCTTGGTTGGCCAAAAAGGGCGTATGCGTTTTTTCCTGAATATATTCAGGAAAAAACGCATACGCACTTTTTGGCCAAGTGCATCATTGTCGACGTTCTGCCTCTTTTCCTATGCTTTCAGGGCAATTCCAGTCTACCCCTGCAATCGTTTTCCTGAAATTCTGCCCCGCTTTCAAGTCCCCTTCGCAGGCTTACTTCAATATATTTTTGGAGGATAGCTGTCATTTATAACTCTGCAGGTTTGTGAATTACAGTGCCCCTGAGCTCCTTTCTTCAACTCGCTTTCTTGTGAGCTGGGCACAAAACCGCAGGATTGCTTCAGGCCCTAATCTCTTTCCGGCAGGGCACGCTGAGCCTTTGGTTATTTCCTCTTCCTGGTGGGAAATGAGCATTACATTTGCCTGTGCAGACACCTATAGCTAGTCTCTCATTGGTTCTCCCTATTCCTGTTCATCTTGCACAGAAATTGCAAGCTGTGCCAAACAGGAGGTTAAAGGCACTGACTCTGCAAGCGGGGAGAGTGTTAGTAAAGCATCTGGAATGGTGAACCCGAGGACCAGGATACCAAAACTGAGATGCATTTTAAATCGTTTCCCAATCACACGGTGGACCATACTGTGGGTTTCCCATGCATGTTTTAGCTGGAGGAAGAATCCCTTGAACCTGGAGAGTTGGGACCCATGGAATAGGTACCATGCAGTATGACTTCAAAGGGTCTGCATTTGCTCACCGAAACTCACCAATGCTAACAGCCTGAAGTGTCCAGCCTTAAGTCTCAACCAGCTCTGGGTGTAGATGTGTTAAATCCCGGTTGCATCACATGCCCTGAGTGAATTATTTAAGAATTGCTCTCTATTTCACTGTCTTTGTGTTTTGTTTTTGAAATTTATTTTGATAATGGGATTTATCGGATTTTCACTGCTGCATTTATGCCGCTGTACACACGCTTGATTCTCTTACGGAGACATATAAATCCATGGGTTTTAAGATTCTTCCTAGTCAGGTATATTCCTAGGCGTTGAATATGTGGTGTTGAGTCCATTTCGTTGAGCAAGGAGTAGGTCTTGTCTATTACATATTTGGCTCATGGAATGTTATCTGTGTTAATTTCAGTCTCTGGTTTTATGCAGCACTCCAAGGCACCTTTCCCCATAAGCAAGGACTAGTTGGTTTTCTAAATTTGAGACCCTGTTCTGTTTTGTAATTCAGTTCATGTGTAGTCAAGTTTACATTCCGTGTATTAGTGATATCTTATGATGTTTCTTTTTCTGTGTGAGGTAGTTCACGTAGAATCACCGTACCTGCATCCACTCACTATGCCGCCACTCACTATGCCTGATGACACAGATTTCATTGCTGAGTGATATTGCATTGTACGTATGTGCCACAACTTCTTTATCCATTTTTTGCTTTCTGGGATATATACCAGATACTGTAGACGAGCTTCTTGTGAACATAGCCATCCCAAATATTGTGGTGGATGTCTGTTTTTGATTTTAATTTCCGTAAGCTATAGGACCATAAGTGGACGTGCCATAGGCTGTGTTGCTTTGTTTTTTACGTGTTTCAGGAAACACCATACACTTCTCCAGGGTGGCTGCTGGCAATTTACATCCTGCCAATCAGCATAACAAGGCTCCCTGTTCTCCATATCCTGTCCTACCTCTCTGGACTTTACACTTTTTTCAGATGGCCCTTTTGCTCGGGGGGTAGTGAGACTTCATTGTAGTGCAGATTTCCTTTACAGGTTTGCTTGGTTGGCCAAAAAGTGCGTATGCGTTTTTTCCTGAATATATTCAGGAAAAAACGCATACGCCCTTTTTGGCCAAGTGCATCATTGTCGACGGTGTGCCTCTTTTCCTATGCTTTCAGGGCAATTCCTGTCTACCCCCTGCAATCATTTTACTGAAATTCTGCCCCGGTTTCAAGTCCCCTTCGCAGGCTTACTTCAATATACTTTTGGAAGATAGCTGTCATTTATAACTCTGCAGGGTTGGGAATTACAGTGCCCCTGAGCTCCTTTCTTCAACTCGCTTTCTTGTGAGCTGGGCACAAAACCGCAAGATTGCTTCACGCACTAATCTGTTCCCAGCAGGGCACGCTGAGCCTTTGGTTAATGCGTCTTCCTGGAGGGAAGTGAGCGTTACATTTGCCCGTGCAGACACCTACAGCTAGTCTCTCATTGGTTATCCCGATTCCTGGACATCTTGCACAGAAATTGCAAGCTGTGCCAAAGAGGAGGTTAAAGACCCTGACTCTCCAAGCGGGGAGAGTGTTAGTAAACCATCTGGATTGGTGAACCCGAGGACCAGGATACGAAAACTGAGATGCATTTTGAATCATTTCCCAATCACACGGTGGACGATACTCTGGGTTTCCCATGCATGTTTTAGCTGGAGGAAGAATCCCTTGAACCTGGAGAGTTGGGACCCATGGAATGGGTACCATGCAGTATGACTTCAAAGGGTCTGCATTTGCTCACAGAAACTCACCAATGCTATCAGCCTGAAGTGTCCAGCCTTATGTCTCAACCAGCTCTTGGTGTAGATGTCGTCAATCCGGGTTGCATCACATGCCCTGAGAGAATTATTTAAGAATTGCTCTCTATTTCACTGTCTTTGTGTTTGGTTTTCGAAATTTATGTGGATAATGGGATTTATCGGATTTTCACTGCTGCGTTTCGGCCGCTGTACACACGCTTGATTCTCTTACGGAGACATATAAATCCATGGGTTTTAAGATTCTTCCTAGTCAGGTATATTCCTAGGCGTTGAATATGTGGTGTTGGGTCCATTTTGTTGAGCAAGGAGTAGGTCTTGTCTATTACATATTTGGCTTATGGAAAGTTATCTGTGCTAATTTCAGTCTCCGGTTTTATGCAGCACCCCAAGGCCCCTGTCCCCATAAGCAGGCACTAGTTGGTTTTCTAAATTTGCGACCCTGTTCTGTTTTGTAATTCAGTTCATGTGTAGTCAAGTTTACATTCCGTGTATTAGTGATATCTTATGATGTTTCTTTTTCTGTGTGATGTAGTTCACGTAGAATCACCGTACCTGCATCCACTCACTATGCCGCTACGGGCCTGATGACACAGATTTCATTGCTGAGTGATATTGCATTGTACGTACGTGCCACAACTTCTTTATCCATTTTATGCTTTCTGGGATATTTACCTGATACTGTAGACGAGCTTCTTGTGAACACAGGCGTCCCAAATATTGGGGTGGCTGTCTGTTTTTGATTTTAATTTACGTAAGCTATAGGACCATAAGTGGAAGTGCCATAGTCTGGGTTGCTTTGTTTTTTACGTGTTTCAGGAAACACCATACACTTCTCCAGGGTGGCTGCTGGCAATTTACATCCTGCCAATCAGCATAACAAGGCTCCCTGTTCTCCATATCCTGTCCTACCTTGCTGGATTTTACACTTTTTTCAGATGGCCCTTTTGCACGGGGGGGCAGTGAGATTTCATTGTAGTGCAGATTTCCTTTACAGGCTTGCTTGGTTGGCCAAAAAGGGCGTATGCGTTTTTTCCGGAATATATTCAGGAAAAAACGCATACGCCCTTTTTGGCCAAGTGCATCATTGTAGACGTTGTGCCTCTTTTCCTATGCCTTAAGGGCAATTCCAGTCTACCACCTGCAATCGTTTTCCTGAAATTCTGCCCCGCTTTCAAGTCCCCTTCGCAGGCTTACTTCAATATATTTTTGGAGGAGAGCTGTCATTTATAACTCTGCAGGTTTGTGAATTACAGTGCCCCTGAGCTCCTTTCTTCAACTCGCTTTCTTGTGAGCTGGGCACAAAACCGCAGTATTGCTTCAGGCACTAATCTGTTTCCAGCAGGGCACGCTGAGCCTTTGGTTAATTCCTCTTCCTGGTGGGAAATGAGTGTTACATTTGCCCGTGCAGACACCTACAGCTAGTCTCTCATTGGTTCTCCCTATTCCTGTTCAACTTGCACAGAAATTGCAAGCTGTGCCAAACAGGAGGTTAAAGGCACTGACTCTCCAAGCGGGGAGAGTGTTAGTAAAGCATCAGGAATGGTGAACCCGAGGACCAGGATACGAAAACGGAGATGCATTTTAAATCGTTTCCCAATCACACGGTGGACGATACTCTGCGTTTCCCATGCATGTTTTAGCTGGAGGAAGAATCCCTTGAACCTGGAGAGTTGGGATCCATGGAATGGGTACCATGCAGTATGACTTCAAAGGGTCTGCATTTGCTCACGGAAACTCACCAATGCTATCAGCCTGAAGTGTCCAACCTTATGTCTCAACCTGCTCTGGGTATAGATGTGTTAAATCCCGGGTGCATCACATGCACTGAGTGAATTATTTAAGAATTGCTCTCTATTTCACTGTCTTTGTGTATGTTTTCGAAATTTATTTTGATAATGGGATTTATCGGATTTTCACTGCTGCGTTTCGGCCGCTGTACACACGCTTGATTCTCTTATGGAGACATATATATCCATGGGTTTTATGACTCTTCCTAGTCAGGTATATTCCTAGGCGTTGAATATGTGGTGTTGAGTCCATTTCCTTGAGCAAGGAGTAGGTCTTGTCTATTACATATTTGGCTTATGGAAACTTATCTGTGCTAATTTCAGTCTCTGGTTTTATGCAGCACCCCAATGCACCTTTCCCCATAAGCAAGGACTAGTTGGTTTTCTAAATTTGAGACCCTGTTCTGTTTTGTAATTCAGTTCATGTGTAGTCAAGTTTACATTCCGTGTAATAGTGATATCTTATGATGTTTCTTTTTCTGTGTGACGTAGTTCACGTAGAATCACCGTACCTGCATCCACTCACTATTCCGCTACGGGTCTGATGACACAGATTTCATTGCTGAGTGATATTGCATTGTACGTACGTGCCACAACTTCTTTATCCATTTTTTGCTTTCTGGGATATTTACCTGATACTGTAGACGAGCTTCTTGTGAACACAGGCGTCCCAAATATTGGGGTGGCTGTCTGTTTTTGATTTTAATTTCCGTAAGCTATAGGACCATAAGTGGAAGTGCCATAGTCTGGGTTGCTTTGTTTTTTACGTGTTTCAGGAAACACCATACACTTCTCCAGGGTGGCTGCTGGCAATTTACATCCTGCCAATCAGCATAACAAGGCTCCCTGTTCTCCATATCCTGTCCTACCTTTCTGGATTTTACACTTTTTTCAGATGGCCCATTTGCCCGGGGGGCAGTGAGACTTCATTGTAGTGAAGATTTCCTTTAAAGGCTTGCTTGGTTGGCCAAAAAGGGCGTATGCGTTTTTTCCTGAATATATTCAGGAAAAAACGCATACGCACTTTTTGGCCAAGTGCATCATTGTCGACGTTCTGCCTCTTTTCCTATGCTTTCAGGGCAATTCCAGTCTACCCCCTGCAATCGTTTTCCTGAAATTCTGCCCTGCTTTCAAGTCCCCTTCGCAGGCTTACTTCAATATATTTTTGGAGGATAGCTGTCATTTATAACTCTGCAGGTTTGTGAATTACAGTGCCCCTGAGCTCCTTTCTTCAACTCGCTTTCTTGTGAGCTGGGCACAAAACCGCAGGATTGCTTCAGGCCTTAATCTCTTTCCGGCAGGGCACGCTGAGCCTTTGGGTATTTCCTCTTCCTGGTGGGAAATGAGCATTACATTTGCCTGTGCAGACACCTATAGCTAGTCTCTCATTGGTTCTCCCTATTCCTGTTCATCTTGCACAGAAATTGCAAGCTGTGCCAAACAGGAGGTTAAAGGCACTGACTCTGCAAGCGGGGAGAGTGTTAGTAAAGCATCTGGAATGGTGAACCCGAGGACCAGGATACCAAACCTGAGATGCATTTTAAATCGTTTCCCAATCACACGGTGGACCATACTGTGGGTTTCCCATGCATGTTTTAGCTGGAAGAAGAATCCCTTGAACCTGGAGAGTTGGGACCCATGGAATAGGTACCATGCAGTATGACTTCAAAGGGTCTGCATTTGCTCACCGAAACTCACCAATGCTAACAGCCTGAAGTGTCCAGCCTTATGTCTCAACCAGCTCTGGGTGTAGATGTGTTAAATCCCGGTTGCATCACATGCCCTGAGTGAATTATTTAAGAATTGCTCTCTATTTCACTGTCTTTGTGTTTTGTTTTTGAAATTTATTTTGATAATGGGATTTATCGGATTTTCACTGCTGCATTTATGCCGATGTACACACGCTTGATTCTCTTACGGAGACATATAAATCCATGGGTTTTAAGATTCTTCCTAGTCAGGTATATTCCTAGGCGTTGAATATGTGGTGTTGAGTCCATTTCGTTGAGCAAGGAGTAGGTCTTGTCTATTACATATTTGGCTCATGGAATGTTATCTGTGTTAATTTCAGTCTCTGGTTTTATGCAGCACCCCAAGGCACCTTTCCCCATAAGCAAGCACTAGTTGGTTTTCTAAATTTGCGACCCTGTTCTGTTTTGTAATTCAGTTCATGTGTAGTCAAGTTTACATTCCGTGTATTAGTGATATCTTATGATGTTTCTTTTTCTGTGTGACGTAGTTCACGTAGAATCACCGTACCTGC